>NC_056733.1:1482019497-1482619497 GCF_019279795.1 Protopterus annectens | reverse complement strand
ACTGGTTTTGGCTTGCACCTCAGAAAAGTCTATTCCAAACAGTAGAGGCCCCAAGACTGATCCTTGCGGTGTACCATTACTGGTCTACTACTAGAGGTGGCTTCTCCTACTTTGACTGAGTGGGTTCTGTCAGTGAGCCATTTAGCTCATTCTTCAATTTACTCATTCAGTAAACTGTAGTAGTATGAGGCAGGGTGCTGGTGACCTATTTTACAGTAGTAGACTGTGTGCTGAAGGGAAATCCAGGTGACAAAAGGTGGGAACATTTATGAAATTCATCTCAATTCTCTGGGAGTTTGTGGGTAAGCTTTGGATTTGGTATAAAAGATGCAAGAGGCAGAAAGCGGCATGTGGCTAATTTAAAATGAAAAGGAATAGTTTTTAGTGTGATCCATATGTCCGCCAGTTAAGTTGCAGCACCTCTACTCTTTTTTGAAGTCATCCATGAAGTTAAGATCCAGAGCTAAGTCTAGTTTGGTGAAATATCTATTATTTTTGGCATTATTTTAGCTAATCTGCTTGCCAATGTTGTTATTGATACCTTAGAGTTATGTTTCATAATTGAAATAGGTCTGTATGATCCAGATTCAACTGGATCCAAACCCTCCCTCAGAATTATTACAACTAGTACTGCATTTTTCCATGATGTTCATCATGTTTTACTGTTGCAGTCATGACTGTAGGGTTCTCCCCTGCCGGCAGGCAGCCCTCGGTCGGCCAGAATCCCAAAGTCTGGGTCCGGCGTCGGCTGTTCATCCATGCTCCCTGACGTCAGAGCGCCAGGAGTACAAAGCTGACAGCTGACTCCATCTTCTCCAGTCTTTCTTGCCGTGTGGTGATAGCAGTTCGTAAGTGCCGGTCGGCTGACTCCTGACGAATTTTTCTGATATTCTTCTGTCCGAAGACTTTCTTCTCCACTCAAAGCTAAGTACCCCATTGAGGAAACTTTTTTTCTTGCTCCACTCCGATGTCAGAAAAAGTTAATAATTGCATTTCATGTGGGAAGCAAATACCTCATAAGGATTTTCATTCTTACTGTATTCCTTGCTTGGGCCCTGACCACGACGTAGCTAGTTGTCGGTTTTGTGCTAGATTCAATCAACATACAATTAAGCGAAGGTACGATTTTGCTTTTCATTACTTCGGTAGGCGCTTTAACTACAAAATGTCATCGGATATGGTCCCGGCTACCGGAGTTCACAAACGTCGCAAGGATAAAGACAGGCCTCTGAGGTCCAAATCTGATGATAGCGCACAAGCGGAGCCAGCTTCAGGTTCAGCCGTCGTCAGTGAGGCGCTTTTGCAGCCCCTGTCGTCGGCCATTTCAGAACCGACGGCCGAAACGGACTCTCATGAGGAGCCTACCAGGCCTTTAAATATTTCTGTTGCTGGACCTTCGGACAATGCTCCTTCGAATGGGTCCGGAGCCGCTGTGCAGGTACTGGCTTCCGAAGGGGTTTTCAGGCCTACTCAGCTACTAGTAAAGGCAAAGCTAAAGACAAAGGCAAAGACTCCTTCTAAATCAAAGACTTCAACACAGGCATCTTCTGAACCGGCTCCCAAGTCACAGAAACAGTTACTCAAGATGGCGGAGGATTTACTTGATTAGGGGTTCTCATCCCCCTCCAGACAAAAGGCCAAGGCAAGATGTTTATTATGATTCCTCTGATCAGGCTTCTGTTTCCTCAGTTTCTTCTTCTGATCAGGAATATTCTTTCCCTCCTTATGAGGATTCTGATGCTGAAGAATCCATTCCTTCAGCTTCTCCCCCTGAGGATTTCTCTTTTGGGGAAACTTTGCATGAAATGAGGGAACATTTCCACTGGGAAGGACAGGAGTATTCGGAATCCAAGAAAAGACTGAGGGATTTTCTTCTTCTTCCGCAACATAGACTCCTGACTATTCCTCCTGTTTTGGATATTGTGGATGATGCCTTTTCTGAGGCTAACTTAACCCCTGACTCTTTTCCTCCTGCTCCTGTTTAGATATTACAGGGTTCCTGATTCCCATCAGTTTTTATATAAGAACCCTTCTGCTGACCCTGAAACCATTTCTCAGGGTCCTAAGGGAGTTAAGGCCGCTTCTGCCAAAAATTCCATTCCTACTGAAAAGGATTCTCGATCCTTAGAAAGATTGGGCAAAAAGGTGTACACCTGCTACTTTGTCCATTAGGGCTTTAAACTGTCAGTTTCATATGTTTAAATACCAGCAATTTCTCTTGTCTGTCTTAAAACAAAAGATTACTTCCATTTCTGCCTGTGCAGATAATAAGGAATTACATGACTTATTGCATGCCACTGAACAGGTTGGGAAGCATGGTTTACACTGTGGATTTGATGCCTTGGAGGCTTCTTGTAGGGCTGCGGCCTCTGGCACAGTCATTAGAAGGCATGCATGGCTAAAGGAACAAAATTAACCTGAACAAGTAAAGGCTAAATTATTGGATGCTCCTGTTCAGCATAATGTTTTGTTTGGATCAAAAGCTGGAGAGGTGATTAAAAAGATGGAGGATAAGGCGAAATCCATGCAAACAGTTAAAGATTTCTTACAAGTACAGCCACCTAGTTTTAGCAGGAATTGGCCTTCACAAAATTGGTCCTTTCCCACTTCAGACAGGCCTCAGAGGGGTAGATATAGACGCTCCAGAGGGAGGCCTCAAACACAAGCTGCTTATAGACCAAGACAGTGGACTGCTTCCACCCCTAGGGGAGGAGAGGACAGGTCACAATCTCAAAGGAAACAAACTCAATGACTCCGTCTGTTGGGCTACAGGAACTTCTTGCCTGGAAGCCCCTCTCTGAGGAAAACTCTCTCTTTTTTATCAAAATTGGACTCAAATAACCCAAGACAAGTGGGTTTTGGATGTGGTTTTAAGAGGTTACAAATTCCATTTTCATACCTTGCCAAGGCCAAACGGATGGCCAGACCTTCCAAAACATCAATGGACGGAGGCCTTGAACCAGGTGGAAGCTCTTTTGGCTATGAATGCCATAGAGCTGGTTCCTCTTTCAGAGATGGGAAAAGGTTTTTACTCAAGGCTCTTTCTAGTCCCAAGGAAGCAAAACTCATGGAGACCCATTCTGGATCTGTCGGTCTTGAACACCTTTCTATAGATTCCAAAATTCAAGATGCTTACTCTACAGCAGCTACTTCCAATGCTGTCCAAAGATGCATGGATGGTAACTTTGGATTTAAAGGAGGCATATTTACACATTCCCATCAGGCAGGATCGCAAAAAATACCTCAGGTTCAAGGCCGGATCGAGGCACTTTCAATTCTCTGCACTGCCCTTTGGATTGTCTACTGCGCCCAGGGTCTTTACCAAATGCCTGGCTCCAGTAGTAGCTTACTGCAGACTCTAGGGAATTCAAATTTACCCTTATCTGGACGATTGTCTAATTCAGGCAGACAGCAAGGATGTCTTACTCCAGCATCTAGAATTTGTACAGAACCTCCTCAAGTTCCTGGGATTCTCTGTTAACATAAAAAAGTCAAATTTGACACCAACACAACAGATAACTTTTCTGGGTGCACTTCTAAACACCACAACCCAGATGGCATTTCTGACATCCGAAAAACAATTACAGCTGGCTTCAACTTTCAGAACATTGGCAACTCTGACTCAACTATCTGCAAGGAAATTTCTGCAGGCTTTGGATTACATGGCCTCCTGCATCCTTCTCATACCATATGCAAGACTACACATGAGGAAAATACAATGGTACCTAAAAAGTGTATGGTCTCAGCATTGCCACAGTTTAGACATACTGATCTCCGTCCTTCCTTGCCTTCAAAAGGAATTTCTTTGGTGGTCCAGGGCATGTGCTCTAAACAAAGGGAAACCCTTCCGTCTGCCTCCTGCCTCTCAGATTCTAACCACGGACGCCTCGGATTATGCTTGGGGAGCCCATTTTCAGGGCAATTGTTTGCACGGCCTTTGGACAAAGGATCAGAAGCACCTGCATATCAATTTAAAAGAAATGTTAGCCGTTCAGAAAGCTCTATTGGCCTTCAGGAATCTTTTACAACCAGGACAACTGCTAATACGGACAGACAACACCACAGTTATGTGGTACATAAACAAGCAAGGGGGATCTCATTCCTGCCCCCTTTGCAGACTAGCCATGGATCTATGGAACACAGCTCTAGCTTGCAATCTGGATCTTCAAGCTCAGTTTCTACCAGGGAAACAAAACTTCCTGGCAGACAGTCTGAGCAGAAACCTTTCGGATCCACATGAGTGGATGCTGGACACCAAAATATTCAGGATGATAACAGCAGTTTGGGGATGTCCTCACATAGATCTCTTTGCATCCCATCTCAATCATCAACTACAGAATTTTTGCACCAGGACTTTCCACAGAGAAGCTTGGAAAGTGGACGCCCTGTCATTCAGTTGGAGGAACCTCTCGGGATATGCCTTTCCACCTCTTCCTCTTCTTCCACGGGTTTTACTGAAGATAAAACAGGACAAGCCCAAGTTGATAATCTTGCTGGCTCCAAATTGGCCTCGGCAGTTTTGGTATCCAACTCTAAAAAACCTATGCCTGGAGCCCCTTTGGGTTTTACCTCAGTCTCCGAACCTTCTGTCCCAACATCAGGGTCAGGTACTACATTCTCATGTCAGAACTCTCAGCCTGGCGGCCTGGTTAATCCAGGGCCTTTGATTTCTTCTCTACTGCCCAAGCAGGTTATGGATGTCATTTTAGAAGCCAGACGTCCTAGCACTAGAAAATCTTATGCAGGAAAATGGAAAAGATTTTGTTCCTGGATGCAGGCTCAGGATTCTGATCCTCTTCTTCCTAATATTACTTTAATTTTACTTTACTTGACAGATCTCTTACATAAGGGTCTCTCTTTCTCTTCCATTAAGGTACATGCCTCTGCTATTTCTGCTCATTACAATACAGACCCTCCCATCTTTTCCCACCAGCTCATGAGACAGTTTCTCAGAGGAGCTAAGAACTTACGACCTCCTAGATCTCCTCCCATTCCTGCATGGGATCTCAACTATGTTTTGGAAAAACTAACCTTGCCTCCTTTTGAGCCTGCTGCCTCTTCTGACATCAAGTTTTTATCTTGGAAGACAGCTATCCTGATAAACACATAAACAGGTAGTCTCTCCGCGATGTAAATGAACAGTAGATTCAAATATAATCCATAAAAGTCTTTATTCACAAAAAGAAAAGATGAGCGCTTTCGCGTAGATATCTCTACGCTTCTTCAGATAAATAACCATATAAAAGTGATGAGTTAATATACCCCAAAGGGCGGGAAAATTATTCAATTTAGCATCTATTAATCAATCAAGCTTTAAAACAAACAAGATGGTATTAAATTCAAACAGAAATCCTGTTGTCATAAAATAGCTGTATCAAAGCTGAATGAAAGAAGACAGATGGCTACATTATAAATAAATGAATAAAAATTAATGAATAATAAGGACAGCTATCCTGTTAGCCTTAACCTCTGCCAGGAGAGTTTCAGAGTTACAAGCTCTTATGGCTGTGGAACCTTATGTTATTTTTCATCAAGACAGGGTATCTTTGAGGACTAATCCTACCTTCATGCCTAAGGTGATTTCCAAAGTGGCTTTAAATCAAACTATCCACTTGCCAACCTTTTTCCCCACTCCTCAAAATAAAGGGGAAAGGATCTTACATTCCTTGGATGTACACAGACAACTACGTTTTTACCTGAACAGAACTAAGGACATCAGAAAATCAGAACAATTGTTTGTTTCTTATGCTTCAAGTTCCCAAGGTAAAGCCATTTCACAACAGACCATTTCTAAATGGATTGTTCATGGAATCAGATTTTGTTATTCTCATCATGGAAAGCAAATCCCAGGGAGTATACGGACTCATTCCACCAGAGCTGCTGCCACTTCTGCGGCCTTCCTCAGGGGAGTTCCTACCAAGGACATTTTGGAAGCTGCAACTTGGAGTTCAGTGCATACTTTTTCTAAGCACTACAATCTACCTCTCTACTCTAAGTCTAGGGCAGGCTTTGCCTCTGCAGTCTTGCAGGGCCTTTTAGTTGCCCCTTCCTCTTTTTGACCACCTCCCTTTCTTTCAGCTTTGGGATTCTACCCTACAGTCATGACTGAAACAGTGAAACATGATGAACATAGTACAGTTGTGTACACCTACCATAAATGTAGATGTTCGAGTGTCTTGACTGTTGCAGTCTGGGTTTCCCTCCCTCCTGCCCCTCTTATTTTTACTTTTGTGTATTTCCTTTTTTCACCATTCTTCTGAGGTGTATTTGCAAAGGTTATGGGACCTTTTTCATTTTGGGACTCCTGACATCTGGAGCAAGAAAAACTGGAGAAGATGGCGTCGGCTGTCAGCTTTGTACTCCTGGCGCTCTGACGTCAGGGAGCATGGATGAACAGCCGATGCCAGACCCAGACTTTGGGATTCTGGCTGACCGAGGGCTGCCTGCCGGCAGGGGATTACCCTACAGTCATGACTGCAACAGTGAAGACACTCGAATATCTACATTTATGGTAGGTGTACACAACTGTACTTTTCTGGGAATTTCTTTCTTTCTAAAATATTATTGAATAAGATTGCCAAATTTTTATAATCTTTTCCATATGCCTATTACTATCTGTGGTATTTTTTCTTGTTTTCTGATGTTTTTTTAAATTGCTTCCTTAAAGTATATGTTGCACACCCACAGTGTCTGCAGTTTTGGTTCGGAAGAGACCGCTAAGGAATTTTGTTTGGAAGGTTTGTCACTCACATCACATTCGGTGTCCAGTTCTTCAGTCGACATATTGTCTACTTCTAAGATCTCCTCTTGTATAACTTCACTTTCATTTTCCATAACAGTATGACTGTCCTCAGTACTATTTTCTGAAGTTTGCATAGCAGGAGCTCCATCAGTATCAAGTTGTGCAAGAGGTACAGAAACATTATTTAGATTATTGTTAGGTCTGGGCTGCTCAAAATGACAAGGAACGAATTCCAGTGCATTTACATTGAGATTACAGCCCACAGGGCCTTGAACGTCCTCATAAAAAAAGCCTACTGAAACCCCAGTCATCATCACTATCCTCTTCTCCGTCAGCAGGAGAAAGCATAGGCTCTTGAACATTGGAAAGGATAGTTCCTCTCTGCCTTAGCCTTTTGGATTGCTTTGAGTTAGGCTTCCGCTGAGCCATTCTGGGTTCCAGATTCATGAGTCTCACTGATTTTGCTAAGTGCATTAACTTGTTGCGGTGCCAGGTTTTAATAGTCCTTCTTTCCCCTCAGGGCAAACTTGGTAGACAGGGATATTAAGTAGCTGAGAACAAATTATGTAAATCTCAGATCCCCAGTGGTCAGCTAGTTTATGGCTTTCCTTGTAGTCTCAAATTTCTCAACAGAACTCTGTCCCCTGGCTGCAAGCTCATGCATCTTTACTTTTTTGTCATAGTGAGCCTTGCTTCGCTATTGTTTTTGTCCTGTTGATTTTTCAGGAAGCTCATAAGCCTGTCTGAGGTTTTTCTTGAGTCTTTCCATCTAATTGCCATGAGATCGCACTGATGTATCATCAGCTGTGACTCCAAAGGTCACATCAACAGGAAGACGAGTTTCTCTTCCAAACATTAGGAAGTAAGGCGAGAATCCTGTATCATAATTTTTAGTACTGTTGTAAGCATGCACCACTGTGGCTACATGTCTACTCCACTGACGCTTCTTCTCAGCAGATAGTGTCCCCAACATGTCTAGTAAAGTTCTGTTGAAATGCTCAGGCTGAGGATCCCCTTGAGGATGACAAGGAGTGGTGTGGCTTTTTTGGACTCCCAATAGAGTGAGTAGTTCATGGACAATCTTGCTCTCAAAATCACGTCCTTGATCAGAGTGTATCCTTTTTGGCAGGCCATAGTGCACAAAGAACTTCTCAACTAGTAGTTTTGCCACTGTAATAGCTTTCTGATCGCGAGTGGGAAATGCTTAAGCATATCTGATGTAGTGGTCTGTCACCACCAGCACATTACTGATCCCGCCTTCATCTGGTTCAATGCACATAAATCTATACAGACCAGTTCCATGGGTCCACTACTTTCCATTTGACCCAATGAGGCAGCTCTGGTCAGCAAAGTCTTTCTCTGAATGCAATGAAGACATGTAGGACAATAATCCTTAACATCTTGCTTCATGCATGGCCAGTAGAACCTGTCTCGTATCAGACCCATAGTTCTGTCATAACCAAGATGACCATGTTCATCATGCAATGACCAGAGTACTACTTTTGTATACTTCTGAGGAAGCAACAATTGCCATTTTTCACTCACCTAAGTGTCATGTTTAATCATAGCTTCACCTCAGGTTTCGTGCCCACTGAGTGGCGCAGAGCTACAGTTATCCCACTCCACAAGGGGGATCCACCTTGGATCCCGGAAACTACCGTCCCATCAGTCTGACAAGCCTTATCTGCAAGGCCATAGAGCGTATTATCATGGAACTTATAAACAAAGACATTGGCAACCTTCACACACTGGACCTCTCCCAGGTTGGGTTTGTGAAGGGCGGATCTTGTCTCCTGAACCTGATTGACTTCTTCGAATCACTCTCCAGAGCCATGGACAAGGGTAAGGTGGTTCACACAGCCTATCTGGACCTTGCCAAGGCCTTTGACACCATCCCCCACTATGGAATCATAGATAAACTTACTAAGCTGGGCATTAATCCCTATGTCACCCAATGGGTTGCTAACTGGCTTACTGATAGAACCCATGTTGTAAAGGTAGCCGACTCCAAATCCAGCTCCAGACAAGTGACAAGTGGAGTACCTCAGGGTTCAGTCCTGGGACCGCTGTTGTTTGGCATCTACGTCTCTGAAGTACAGGCCAGTACTAAGGGACTCTGGCTAACAAAGTTCGCAGATGACTGCAAACTGGGAGCCATTACTGAATCCCCAAATGATGTGGATACTCTACAAAAGGGCCTTACAGAAACAGATGCTTGGTGACAGAGCCATGGGCTCAAGCTCAATGCCAAGAAATGTATAATTATCCCCTTTGGGAAAAAACATGTACCCATGAATTACCATATAGGTGGCAGTACACTAAACACCGAAAGTGTGATAAGAGACTTAGGGACACAGGTGAACAGTGGTCTCACCTTCGATAACCACATCGCCACAATAGCCAGGAAATCCTTCTATGTGGCACACCTCATCACCAAGGGCTTTTCATCCAGGAAAAAAAGAGGTCATTGTCCCACTGTACTCATCCCTCATTAGACCCATTATAGAATACAACGCCCTGTTTGGTATGTACCTCTCAAGACATCTGCAACAACTGGAAAGGCCGCAGAAATACCTCACTAAAAGAATCACAGGCCTAAAGCAGATGCCCTACGCTGACCGTCTTAAAAAAACACCAGCTATACTCTGTCGCATATCGTCTACTCAGAGGTGATCTCTGCTTAACATACAAGGCCATGTCAAACCCAGAGCTGCTGGACATGTTACACTTAAAGAAATCCCAATCCCTCAGAGCCACATGCTCCAGGGATCTAAACCTTGTCATCACAATAAACAAAACATGCTGGAGGGATAGGTTCCTGACCCAGAGACTCCCCAGACTCTGGAATAGATTGCCCATACATGTCAAGCAGAGTGCCTCTTTGGCCCTCTTCAAAAGGAACCTTGACGATTGGATGGGAGAAAGGAAATTCAACCCGGGGATCATGTCAGTCGCCCTGCTAGACTGGGGTCCAGGGAAGTAAATAGTGTGGGAAGAAATAGCCAGGGAATTGTTATGGCTAGGCTTGTATAGGCCCTAGGGCTGATAGCCTAGTACCAACCTGTGAACCTATGAAGGATGCTGTCTCTTGATGTTAGATTTTATGGAGATCTTTGTAGCTGGGCACTCAGCTAGCTCCTTCACTGAGGCCCTTTGCAGTTTCCCTGCATTGCACTAGCCAATAATAGTTCGTTCACTTTTTTCAAGTTCTCTGCATTAGGACACTGTTGCTTGATATGCCCTGCATGCCCACAGTGGAAACAAAATCCAGTAGGAGCTCTGAGCATTGGCTGATTCGGTTCTTCCCTGAATCCTTTTGTGGAGGTTCTAGCTGATGTATTCCTCCCTTCAGTTAAAGTTACCACTGCTTTCTGCAACTGTCTTGGTGACTTGAGCTATGGCATCGGTCAAGGAAGACACCTGCAACTGTGACACTTCTGCATTGCGGACACACTGGGCCACGACTCCTGTTTGAATAGTGAGCACGGCTATAGGCTCCTGGTGGTGTTCACTCACTGTTTTAGTTGTTGTTGAACACTGAGATTTGGCTTGCAACAGGGCTTCCTCTTCCCTCACCTCTTTAACCAACTGAGAATAAGTTAGAGTCTCTTCCCTATTTCTCATCCTCATTTTCCACACAATGGGGTCCATAGCTTGAGCTCCCTGTAAAATTTGTCCGATCGGTACTTGTTCAGCTACTTTCGGATCCACCCGTTCTTTAGGATGATCTGGTCGAACAATTTATCTAATCGTTTGATTTAATCAGATAGTTTCTCACCAACCTCTTGGTATGTATGTTCAAACTGATACAGTAGGTCAGCAGCCCTCTCTGTCCTTCCAAACCCATCCTGCAGTGCTCCTAAATAGTCCTTGGCCGTGCAATCTTGCTTACCCATCCTTAGGTTGCGTATGGCTTCTGCAGCTAATCCCTTTAGACTTTCAGCTATCCGCTGCTTCTTCTGAGATTCTGGGATATCCTACTCCTCTAGGGCTTGTGAAGCCTGATCCATCCAGGATTCAAAATCTTCCTCTCCCTAAGGTGTGGGTTGTTTGCCAGAAAAGAAACGCAATTTGTGGAAGCCAAACCCAGTGAATGGCTGTGTAGGCTTTAAGCATTGTTCTACAATACTTCCCAGAGCATTCAAAACTTCAGGCCCTATAGTGTTTATGGGCAGTGAAACTGCAGCTTCTGGTATAAGGTTCTGACCTACTTGGATAGCTTCCACAGGTATTTTCTTGGTTGCTGAGGTAGTGCACTTCTCAGGGATTACCACATGGACTGCACTCTCACCTGAAATATGTACACTTGAAGGTATGTGCTCATACACTAAAGGACTTTTCCATTCTAATAAGGCCAGTGTGCTTTGCTCAGTAGGGTCCATAGTGCTGTCTAATAAAAATCCATGCCCTACAACTGGTAAGGATCCTGTGACTTGATGTATTTGCATATCAGTCCATGTGACCCCTGGCAACACCAGAACTAAGCAATGCTCTGACTGAGCATTGTGCTGTTCACACCAGTTAGCGGCTACTTCTGGGTTCATGTTTCTGCTGGATTTGCTTTCCACACGTAGAGGGGAATAAGGTGGAGTCAAAGGCAGTACAGGCAATCCCGGACGAGCCCCCAAATGTAGTGCACTCGCAGGTATAGCTGAAGTAGATATGGGTTCCTCCCTACCTGACTCTGGTGATACCCATATAGGCCCAACACACCAAGGTGGCAAGAATGACGGTTTTTATTCTAGGTGACACATCTAGTTTACAAGGCAATAGCACATCCTCAAACAAATTATTTCAACAGTGCACCGGTTAGCAATAAGGCAAGGTGAGATATGCATGCAATGAAAACATACCTTCACCCTCTTCCCCAGAACTCAACAGAATAAGGTCTTGACATTCAAACATGCACCAAGAAGGCAATATCAATGAGCAGTACAGCTTTATAATGCAGCAGTACAAACACGGAAAAAAAATGTAATGTCATTAAGCAATAAAAGAGTTATATATACCCGATGTTTTTCGTGTTTCACTGTTGCAGTCATTACATTTGGGTTATCCTGCTGGCAGGTTGCCCTCAGTCGACCTGAATTCCAAAGTCTTGGGTCCTGCGTTGGTCGGTTGCTGTCGCCTCTTCCCTGACATCAGGTCGTCAGGGGTACAAAAGATGCAGCCGACGACATTTTATTCAGTCTTTCTTGTCGCGCAGTGCCTGAAGCAGAAGCAGTTCGCAAGTGCCGGTCGGCCGACTCCTGAGATTTTCTTGTTCAAGTTTCAGATGTGAAGTCTTCATTAAAAGCTAAGTACCCCGTTGGGGAAACTTTTTTCTTGCTCCAGACCGATGTCAGAAAAAGTTAATAATTGTATTTCTTGTGGGAAGCAAATATCACATAAGGACTTTCATTCTTATTGTATTCCTTGCCTAGGCCCTGACCACGACGTTGCTAGTTGTCGGTTTTGTGCAAGATTTAACCAATGCTCTATTATGCGTCGGTACGATTGTGCATTAAGCTATTTTGGGCAAAGATTTAATTATACAATGCTGCCGGATAGCCATCCGACTACCGGAGTTCAGAAGAAACTAAAAGAAAATGACAGGGAACCGAGGTCCAAAAACGGCGTCGAAGCTTCTCCTAAGCAAGTCGCCGGTTCACTGGTCCTCAGTGAGGTGCTTTCGCAGCCCCTGACACCCGCTACTTTAGAGACGCAGGCCGCTAACGACTCCCACGTGGAGTCGGCCAGGCCGCTGGAAACTCAAGGTATTGGAGCCTCTGAGATTATTCCCTCAGATGGGTCCGGAGCCGCTGAGCAGGCATCGGCTTCTGAGGGTATATTCAGACTCAAACAATTATATATTAAACCGACTTCAAAGACAAAGGCTAAAACACCTTTAAAGGCTAAGAAACAAGTTCACCAGACACAAGGACAGGCCTCCATGCCCAAAAAACAAGTGCTCAAAATGGCCGAAGACTTAACTACCTTGATCAGGGGTTCCCATCCCCCTCCTGATAAGAGGCCTAGGCAAGAGACAGACTATGAATCTTCAGATCAGGTTTCCATTTCTTCTGATTCCTCTTCTGATCAGGAATATTCTCTTCCCCCCCATGAGGATTCTGATGCTGAAGAGTCAATTCCTTCAGCTTCTCCTCCTGAGGACTACTCTTTTGGGGAGACCTTGCATACCACGAGGGAGCACTTCCACTGGGAGAGCCAAGATTATTCAGAATCTAAGAAAAGGCTCAGAGACTTCCTTTTACTACCTCAACACAGGCCTCTAGCAATTCCACCTGTGTTAGACATTGTAGATGATGTGTTCTTGGAGTCTAGTCTGACCCCTGACCCTTTACCTCCAGCTCCTGTTAAGCCGGACAGATACTACAGGGTCCCTGACTCTCATAAATTCCTTTTCAAAAACCCTACTGCAGACCCAGAAACTATTTCACAGGGTCCGAAAGGGGTCAAGGCTTCTACTGCAAAAAACCCTACCCCCTCTGACAGGGATTCTAGGGCACTGGATAGATGGGGAAAAAAGATTTACACATATGCTACTTTGGCTGTATGGGCTTTAAATTGCCAGTTTCATATGCTCAAATATCAGCAATATATCATGACACTGCTTAAACATCTGAATGTGCAGAAAACAAAGAAATGCAGGATTTATTGCATGCAGCTGAACAAGTTGGAAAGCATGCTTTGCAATGTGGGTTCGATTCTCTGGAGGCCTCCTGCAGGACCGCTGTTACGGCCTCTTTCATTAGGAGGCATGCTTGGTTAAAGGAACAAAATCTGCTTGACCATGTTAAAGCAAAATTATTAGATGCTCATGTTGTAAAGGCAGAAGAAGTGTTAAAGAAAATGGAGGACAAAGCTAAATCTATGCAAACGGTCAAGGATTTCTTACAGGTACAGCCACCTAGATTTAGCAGATACTGGCCTACAAAAATTGGCCCTTTCCAGTCTTAGACAGACCTCAAAGGGGCAGATCCAGACGCCCCAGAGGCAGATCACAGCTGCAAGGTTCCTACGGGTCTAAGCAGTGGAGTGCCTGTACCTCCAAAGGTGGAGAAGACAAATCACAACCATACAGGGAACAGTCCCAATGACTTCCCCCTGCCTGCACCAAGGACTATTCTTCTGGCAGCAGTTTTTCTCAAAATTGGCACATTATAACCCATGACAAATGGTTTCTCGACATAGTGTCACAAGGCTGCAAGTGTCATTTCCATACCCTGCCAAGGGCAAACAGTTGGCCAGACCTGCCAAAAAATTAATGGGCAGAGGCTCAAAAACAAGTCGCTGCTCTCATGGACATGAGGGCAGTTCAACAAGTGCCACAGCAAGAGCAGGGACAAGGATTTTACTCGACTGTTCTTGGTACCCAGAAAGGACAAAGCATGGAGACCAATACTGGACCTGTCTATTCTAAACACTTTCCTGGATATACCAAAATTCAAGATGTTGACCTTACAGCAGCTTCTGCCCATGCTGGGCAGCAAGGCTTGGCTCGTGACTTTAGACCTAAAAGAGGCATACCTGCATGTCCCAATCAGCTGGCTCAAAGCATTACCAATTCTCTGCACTGCCCTTTGGCTTATCTACTGCGCCCAGGGTCTTCACAAAGTGCCTGGCACCAGTAATTGCTTACTGCAGACTAAGAGGAATACAAATATATCCTTACTTGGACGACTGTCTCATACAAGCAGAGAACAAGGACATTCTACTACAGCATCTGACTTTTGTGGTAAGACTTTTAACATGCCTAGGGTACACAGTCAACAAAAAGAAATCAAAACTAGTACCCTCTCAAGAGATAATATTCCTGGGTGCAAGCTTAAATACAACTGCCCAGATGGCTTATCTCACTCCAGACAAACAAAGGCAACTGACTACCTATTTCAAGAAAATGGCAACAAAGGCCCAGTTATCTGCAAGAAAAATTCTGCAGGCTTTGGGTTTCATGGCATCCTGCATCTTACTAATTCCATATGCAAGACTGCATATGAGGAAAATTCAGTGGTACCTATAAAGTGTCTGGACACAACATTGCCACAGTTTGGAAACAATGATTACTCTGATACCCTGCCTGCAACTGGAATTTTGATGGTGGGCAAAGGCATGTCACCAAAACAAGGGACAGCCATTCTCACTACCCCCAGCCAGGCAAAGCCTAATGACGGATGCATCAGATTATGCCTGGGGGGCACACATGGCAGGAAGAGGCATTCAAGGCACCTTGTCCACAAACCAAAAGCATCTACATATCAGTCAAAAAGAGATGCTAGCTGTTCAAAATGCCCTGACAGCCTTCAAGGACCTACTTCATTTGGGACAACCGCTGATAAAGACAGACAACACCACGGTCATGTGGTACATAAGCAAGCAGGGGGGAACTCATACTTATCCCCTTATGCAGACTAGCCATGGCTTTATGGGACACAGCATTGACTTACCAAGTTCATCTGCAGGCACAATTCCTGCCAGGAAAGGAAAATACTCTGGCAGACGAATTAAGCAGAAACCTCATGGATCCCCACAAGTGGCACCTGGATCCCCAAGTCTTCAGCATAACAATGGAATGGGGACGCCCGGACATAGATCTATTCACCTCCCCTCAAAACAATCAACTAAGAAGATTCTGCACAAGGACTTATCACAGACAAGCTTGGAAAGTGGACGCCATATCTTTCAACTGGACAAACCTATCAGTATATGCCTTTCCTCCACTGCCTGTCTTCCCCAAAGTACTCCTAAAGGTCAGGCAGGAGAAACCAAAAATGATTCTGATTGCCCCAGACTGGCCATGCCAGTACTGGTATCCGATCTTAAGGAACTTGTCCCAATGCCCAGCCTGGACCTTACCTCAAATACCTCATCTACTGTCCCAGCGAAACAATCAGATTCTGCACAGCCAACTCAGGACCCTAAACCTGGCAGCATGGCGGGTAATGTAGCCATACAAACCACACCTCTCAGTAAAGCTGTGATGGATGTCATTTTAGAAGCCAGAAGGCCTAGTAATAGAAAATCCTATGCTGGGAAATGGAAGAGATTTTGCGCTTGGAACCAAGCTCAAGGAACTGATACAGCTGTCCCAAATATTCCTCAGATTTTGCAATATTTAACTGAGATGCTGGACAAAGGCCTATCTTTTTCATCAATTAAAATCCATGCCTCTGCCATTTTGGCTCATTACAATACAGAGCCACCACTCTTTTCTCATCCTTTATTAAGGCAGTACCTCAGAGGAGCCAAAAACTTAAGGCCTCCAAGGAGAACGCCAACACCTGCATGGGACCTCAATTATGGGTTGGGAGGGTGGCCTAATTATTAAGGTGTTTGCCTCACAAACACATGGTGCAGGGTTTGAGTCTCACAAGGGATAATTGGCTAGGCTTAAAATGGCTCACAAGGGCAGTTAGCTTAGTACTAACCTATGAACCTATAATGCAAGGAAATATGGAGCTGTTTTTAGGTGGTGGGAGGGTGGCCTAATGGTTAAGGTGTTTGCTTTGTAAACACAAGGTACAGGGTTTTTTTTATCTCACAGGGGATAATTGGCTAGGCTTAAAATGGCTTGAAAGGGCAGTTAGCCTAGTACTAACCAATGAACCTATGTCTTGGAAAAACTCACCTTACCTCCTTTTGAGCCAGCTGCTACTGCGGACATAAAGTTCTTATCTTGGAAAACAGCTCTGCTCCTAGCAATAACTTCTGCAAGACGAGTTTCAGAGCTACAGGCTTTCATGGCTGTGGAAACCTTTATCATTTTTTTATCCAGACAGGGTCTCTGTGAGAACAAACCCTACATTTATGCCTAAGGGGGTATCCAGTGTAGCCCTTAACCAAACAATTCATTTGCCAACTTTTTATCCAAATCCACAGAACAAGGGGGAGAAAATTCTGCATTCTTTGGACGTACACAGACAACTTAGATTTTTCTTGGACAAAACTAAAGTTTTCAGAAAGACAGAGCAATTACTAGTGGCATATGCCACAGCATCACAAGGAAAGACTATCTCCAAGCAGACTATTTCAAAGTGGATAGGTCACTGCATTCGTTTCTGCTACTCACAACTTGGCAAACCAGTGCCTGAGGGTATTAGGCCACATTCAACCAGAGCTGCAGCCACTTCTGCAGCCTTTCTCAGGGGAGTACCAACCAAAGATATTTTGGAGGCTGCTACTTGGAGTTCAGTGCATACCTTTACAAAACATTACAATCTGCCTCTTTACTCTAAATCCAAGGCAGGCTTTGCCACTGCAGTTCTGCAGGGCCTCATAGCCGCTCCTAATGCTGTTTAGCTCCAGCCTCCCAACCATAGCTTTGGGACTCAAACCCAAATGTAATGACTGCAACAGTGAAACATAAAGATCATGGTACAGTTGTGTACACTTACCATAAATGTAGATGTTCGAGTGTATTCACTGTTGCAGTCCAGGTTACCCACCCGCCACCCCCCTTGTTTTTGCTGGAACTTATCTTTACTTCTCTAATCTATACAACCTAGATGGTGTATTTGCTTATAGATGAAGATAAAACTTATTTTGGTGCATGTATGTTTTATTTACCTAATTTTAGCCTACCCTTTTGGGGGCACCTGACATCTGGGGCAAGAAAAACTAAATAAAATGGTGTTGGCTGTATCTTTTATACCCCTGATGACCTGACTTCAGGGAAGAGGCGACAGCAACCGACGCAGGACCCAAGACTTTGGAATTCAGGCCGACTGAGGGCAACCTGCCAGCAGGATAACCCAAATGTAATGACTGCAACAGTGAATACACTCTAACATCTACATTTATGGTAAGTGTACACAACTGTACTTTTGGTATGCCTCTCTCAAGACATCTGCAACAACTGGAAAGGCCGCAGAAATACCTCACTAAAAGAATCACAGGCCTAAAGCAGATGCCCTATGCTGACCACCTTAAAAAACTCCAGCAATAATCTGCCACGTATCGTCTGCTTAGAGGCGATCTCTGCTTAACATACAAGGCCATGTCAAACCCAGAGCTGTTGGACATGCTACACTTAAAGAAATCCCAATCCCTCAGAGCCGCACGCTCCAGGGATCTAAACCTTGTCATCACAATAGACAAAACATGCTAGAGGGATAGGTTCTTGACCCAGAGACTCCCCAGACTCTGGAATAGACTGCCCATACATGTCAAGCAGAGGATCTCTTTGTCCTTCTTCAAAAGTAACCTTGACAATTGGATGGGAGAAAGGAAATTCAACCTGGGGATCATGTCAGTTGCCCTGCTAGACAGGGGTCCAGGGAAGTAAATAGTATGGGAAGAAATAGCCAGGGAATTGTTATGGCTAGGCTTGTATAGGCCCTAGGGCTGATAGCCTAGTGCCAACCTATGAACTTATAATACAACAATACAGATATGAGAACATGCATTGTCATTGAGCAGCAAAATTCTTGAAGGCAGCAGTACTAGCACGAGCAAAATGCAATGTCATTGAACAATGAAGATTTATAATGCAACAATACAAATGAGAAAATGTAATGTCATTGAGCAGTGCTAACACCCTCAACCCCCTTGATCAATTCTAAACAGACCAACTATGAAACACTCTACTATACCCTGTTCACTGGCCAGTGACTACTTACAGTCTTGCTGCTGGCATGATGGGGCCCAAGTTGGTGCTCATATGGATCCCAGTTATTTGTAATCCACAAAGCATTTAAGGGAGGGATCCACAATCTTATAAAAATATAAAATGATGGCCAGAGCCTCTCACCACTCCGTTGAGAATATCCTAGTGACCAGGCACCGTGGTTCCTCTGATGAGAAAAGTAGAAAAATCACCTGCCATAACTCTGGTAATCATCTATGGCTTCTCTATACTAGGCCCAAAGGAACTCCTTTTCTTGCTGAATCATATGCATGCGTGAAACTACTGGTTTCAAGTCTCTCCTGATTCCACAAAATACCATCATTCAGGATTTCAGCAAAAGACAGACACAATCTGCTACTTCACTTCGCTGTCCCAAAGCCCTAGACATGTCACAATTTGAAATGTTTCTGGCTGACAGTGAAGACCCTAAGACATCTGTCCTACCTCTCAACCTCAGAGCAAGAAATCTGGACAAAGCCATAAATAGAAGTGGGACAAAGGCCCAAAAATAAGTACAGTTTTTAAATATTGCTCTTATAAATGTAGAAATATAATAGAATAGTAGGTCTTGCATTAGTATGAATTTTATGAAGGGAATGAAATCTGAAACATAAATATCTGTCATTATTTTCTAACTTCAATCTTTAATGATTTGCCACTAATTTGCCAGAAAACCAAAATTTTATGAAAAATGGACCAATAATTTGACACAAAAATATAAAGTGGCCACACAATAGGTTCATAGGTTCATACTAGGCTATCTGCCCTGGGGCAATTATAAGCCTAGCCCGATTCTGTATGGCTTATGCCACCCCTTGATTTGAGTATACTGTGCCCTTTTTAAGGTTTAGTTTACTGTGCCTCTGTCTAATAGTGACACGGGAGTAATTCCTGGGACAAACCTACGATCCCCCATCCACTTATCGAGATTCTTCTTGAAGAGATTCAGTGAGGTGCTCTGCCTCACATGAACTGGAATTCTATTCCAGAGCGAAGGGAGCCTCTGGGTTATGAACCTGTCCCTCCAGTAAGTTCTATTTATTTTTGTGCTGAGGTTCAAGTCCCTCGAGCATGTGGCTCTAAGGGATTTAGATTTACTGAGGTGGAGCATGTCCATTAATTCTGGATTTGACATAGCTTTATATGTCAGGCATAGATTGCCTCGAAGTAGGCGGTATGCAACTGAGTAGAGCTGGAGTTTTTTTAACCGAGCAGCATATGGCATCTGTTTGAGACCCTTGATCCTCTTGGTGAGATACTTTTGGGGTCTTTCTAATTGCTGCAGGTGTCGGATAAGGTACATCCCAAAGGGGGCATTGTATTCTATGATGGGCCTGATGAGGGATGAATAAAGGGGCACGATTACCTCTCTATATCTAGATGAGAAACCCTTCGTGATGAGGTGGGCTATGTAGAAGGTCTTTCTAACCACTTTGGCAATTTGGTTTTCAAAGGAGAGATTGCTATCAACTTGGCTCCCCAGGTCCCTAATAACTTTCTCTGTACTTAATGGGTTTCCGCCTATGTGGTAATTTGTGGGCACATTGTTTTTGCCAAAGGGTATGACTATACATTTTTTGGCATTTAGCTTTAAACCATGGCGCTAGCACCAGTTATCTGTCTCTGTGAGACCTTTTTGAAGGATGTTTGTGTCAGCTGGAGAGTTGATTATGGCGCCCAGTTTGCAGTCGTCTGCGAACTTGGTGAGCCATAGTCCTCCCACATTTGCCTGTACCTCGGAAAAGTATATACCGAACAAGAGTGGTCCCAGGACAGAACCCTGTGGGATGCCACTTGTGACCGGTTTCGAGTCTGACATGGCTCCAGCAACTCTCACTCTGTGGGTTCTGTCTTTGAGCCAGTTTGTGACCCATCTTGTGACATAGGGGTTTATATTTAGGCTGGATAGCTTATCTATGATGCCCGAGTGGGGTATTGTGTCAAATGCCTTTACAAGGTCCAGATAGGCTGTGTGGACTACCTTCCCTTCATCTATGGCTTTGGTGACTGTTTCAAAGAAGTCAACCAGGTTCAAAATGCAGGATCTGCCCTTGACAAAGCCGAACTGGGTAGGATCTAGTGTCTGTAGGTCCCCAATGTCTTTGTTTATGAGCTCCATGATGATCCTCTCCATAGCCTTGCAGACTAAGCTAGTCAGGCTTATGGGGCGATAGTTTCCAGGGTCTGTAGAGGCTCCACCTTTGTGGAGTGGGACCACTGTTGCTGTACGCCATTCTGTGGGCACATATCCTGTAGTGAGGCTGAGATTGTATAGCTATTTTATTTGAGGGATTAGTTCCTCTTCTAGTTCATGTAGGACGCAACCTGGGACGCCATCTGGTCCCATGGAAGAAGTGTTTTTTTGCTTTGGAGAGGGCAGTCTTCACCTGAGCATCTGAGATGTTTGGGAGGCAGCCCTCTGCCGGGATAGATACTTGCTCTTTTGGGAGAAGTTTGCACTGAACCTGTCTGCCAGGCTATTGGCGATGTCTGTGGGTTCAGTATATTTTTTGTCGTTTAGAATCAACTCAGAACAAGTCTGGGAGTTGCATCCCAGGTTTCTAACATAACTGAAAAAAAGCCTTATGATTGTCTTTGGTGTCCTGTGCAATTTTTCTCTCGAAGCTGGCCTTGGAGGATTTTATGAGGGATCGTAATTTTTTGCTAGTACTGATCAGAGATGCCTTCCCTATTAGGGATTTTGCTCTATCATGTAGTAGCTTCCTCCTTCTGTTGTACAGTTTATTTATGGCAGGGGTCCACCAGACTGGACGCCTGCCTTTGGATGATTGGGTCTTGGTTTTGTTTGGGATAGCATGATTCATGCATTCCTGGAGATGTCCGTAGAATGCATTTATATAGGATTCTGCAGTTTGGGCTGTAGTTTCCACTGGCCCTGGGGTCTTGAAGGATTCCACTTCGGTTTTGAGAAGTGAGAAGTTCGCTTTTGAAAAGTTTTTCACTGTGGTTTTCTGGGCTGGGGGTGGGGTCGGGATGTGGACATCCAGTGAAATTAATTTATGGGAACCTGTCAAAGAAGGGAAACTTTTTGATATTAGTACTGCTAAGTTGAGCAGCTGGCAAAACAAGAGAATCTACATCCATTTCTGAAATAAAAGTAATCTATAACTCTGATCATTAAAATTATTTCTTAATTGTAAACCGTCCACATTTTCTTCTAAAATTGCCATTTTGCAGAGGGATTATTAGGGGGAGAGCAACATTTTAAGCCAAAGTCGGGGACAGTTGAGTGGTTTGGATATACCTAATTCTATAAAGTGATTTATTTGCACGTACCTCTCAACCTCTTAACACAGGAAGTCTGGACAAGGCCAAATATATTGGGGGAACATATACAGACAGTGCTAAAAATTGCTGTTGTATAAACTTAGTTGATAGAATAACAGGTCTTGCTTTAGCATGCATTTTTCTGAAGGGTATGAAGTCTGAAACTCAATGTCTGTCATTATTTAGTGACTTCATTCCTAAATGATTTGCCAGAAAACCACAAATTTTATGAGGAATAAACCAAAAATAAGAAGCAAATGTCTATTCATTCTGTGAAAATCTGGACAGTTGAGAGGTATAGTTCAGCCGGGGTCTCCAGCCATTTCAAAGTCCCATTACTTGGCTATTTCACCCCATTTACCATAAACACTGTAATTTGCATACTGCTTTACTCCTATGATGATTTGGATTTCATCTAAAAGTTTTATTTTACATTTTACAGCACAAACACTAATAGACATCTGCCAAACAAAACAGTGCAGACACAATGAAAATAGACTTAACATTAAAACTTCTCTGGCCTTGAAACTCACATTCATTGAAACAGCATTGAAACCCACATTCAAAGAAAATACATCTAGCCTGTGGCAGATAAAGATTAACTTTTTTCAAACCATAGGCCCCTTGCACATGAAACATACATGTGTTCTTTGATACACCTTCCTGATTGTGTTAAATTATATTCCTTGTATAATACATTACAGTTGTTTAGAGTGCGTTTTAAATTTATTGTTTTGAACATTTTTCCAGTAAACAAGGAAACAAAATGCATGCACCAATACTGACAAAACTGCCCAATTCAGAACATTTCCATAATAAAAGTGTACTCAAACTTCTACAGTCCACCAGTATCAGTATATATGCACAATCTCTACAGAATTAAGTCATCTAAATAATTCCACATTAAAGAGATCTGTAACTAATGAAAAGGTTGCTGATAGTGAACAATTTTATATTTCATTGTTTCATCTACAAATAAAGTGCCTGTTGCCTAAATTGCTCATGTTAAATTAAAAAATTATAAGCTAGTAATATTGCAATAGGGAATGGATGGCAAACTTAATAACAGGTTGATTGTTACTACGTATTTCCACCAAAGAGGACATTCTCAGGACTGCAGCATCCACCCCCTTTAAAAGTACAACACAGTACAGTATCAGCAATGCATCTACATACTGTGGGAGTAGTACCCACAGCCTTCTGCATCGAAAGCAAGTATACTACCTGTTGTGCT
Organism: Protopterus annectens; assembly: GCF_019279795.1. Taxonomy (NCBI): domain Eukaryota; kingdom Metazoa; phylum Chordata; order Ceratodontiformes; family Protopteridae; genus Protopterus; species Protopterus annectens. The sequence goes on along the minus strand of NC_056733.1, from coordinate 1,482,596,607 downwards.
ATGAAGAATGCAAGCAGACTTGGCATAAGCAGCACTAAATTTTTCTTCCCTTGAAGCTCTCAGCTCCTTGTAATACCCATTCAACACTCAAACTTTTCATCACATGAGCACAAGAAATCTGGAAAAAGCCAAAATGTATTGGGGGGGGGGCAAAAGCCCAAAAAACAGGGACACATTTTAAACATTGCTTGCATAACCTGGGAAAGTTGCTAGAATAAAATGTGCTACCAACATGCATTTCACTGTCAAGTATTGAACCCAGGACCCTGTGCACTACAGTCAGAGCAACATACCCCTATGCCAAATCAGCTGTATTTAAATTGTAATTAAATCAAAAGGTGATTCAACAAAGTATTAGTTTAAGAGCATGCACACTTATGCAACCAGCTTATTGTACATTTTTTTATTTTTTATATTTTTCCTCTAACAGATTTGTTTGTTTTTCAATTGAATTGTGCAGATTATAGGTCACATTAAAGGTGGGAAAAGTTTTGAAATGATTTATTGTCTCATTTTTTTATATCACAAAAAACTAGCATTTTAATAGGGGTGTGTACATTTTTTATGTCCACTGTACGTATGTAGATATGTAGATAAAAGCTCTGAAATCAGGCCAAAAATTATTTTTGATAAAAATCATATTACAGTATACTCTAGAACAGTAGTAAAATGATCAAGAGAAGTTCAGGTTAAGTATTAAAAATTGCACGCAAAATAAAAATATAATCCAGACACGTCCACAGATAATACACCACTTGACACAGCTATGCAATTCAGTAACTACTTTATAGATAGTATACCCTCAATCACAAAAGATTTCCACACTATGCTGAACAACTGCAAACTTGCACATCCTGCTCTAGTTCTGCTAACAAATTACCTAGTGAATTTCTTAAACTGACAGTTGAATAGTATAGTCTATCTCGTGTGTATTCTTATTACTAGGTCTCTCCAAGAATCCTATGACCCCATACTGTGGAAAAAATCATATATTACACTCCAGAAAGGTGGAAAATCAACAGACATCACAAGTGTTTAGACCAAGTGCAGTCCTAGCCTCTCTCTCAAAAATACTAGAAAATTGACATTAAAAAACAACTTCTACCTTACCCTTACCTTATCAAGGAACAGCTCATAAACCCTACCCAGCATGACTTTCATCCTTCCACAGAGTCAGTACAGCTTTTATGGCATTCATTGTTACTGTCAACAAAGCTAGGGGTAGTGGCAAATTAGTTTCTACCTTATTTCTTGACCTAGCAAATGCATTTAATACAGTTTATTATAGTAAACTTCAAAACAGATGTACTCACTGTTCTTAAGATTTGCATACCTTTACATGGTTCAAGAGCTACCTCAGTGACGGACACCAGTTAATGAAATTGCAGTCCACACTCTTTTCCCCTATCTTCCTGTCAAGATTGGTGCCCCACAGGGGATCTTTCCTTAGTCCTCTCCTCTTTAATATTCTTACTAGCTACCTCCGTACATGCCTCTCCCATACAGTACGCTGATGATTCATCTCTGATACGTTCATCTAACAGCGTGACATGACTTCAAAAAATTACCCATGAATGTTTCATGACAAATGGTTACATAACTCTCAACTTATGCTTAACCCTAAAAAAAGTATTACTCTGTTCCTAATCTCTCTTATGGAAAAAAAAAAACCCGTAAAATACCTCTCTTAACAACACTAACATAGAACTGGCCTTGCACACTAAATTATTAGGTATGATAATAGATGTCTGCCTCAAATATGATTTGCATGTACAAGATACCAGTAAAAAACATGCCATAAGCTAGGTACACTTTACGGAGCCAAAACTTTCCATTACTCCTATATCTAGAATCAGTAGAAGATAGGAAATGTGCTTCATTAAGCTGAATTTGTTTCATAAGCATGCCCTTATCTTTCATTCTGATCAGCTTCCTTTCATTTCTGCTTTTTAGAACTGCTGCAACTTTCCCTGATGCATGCTTTCCAATCAGCCACTCATGACTCCCTTTTTCCTGTTTTTACACATTGGGTCAGGGTGCCACATCAATAGTGACCATAATTTAGAACCAATGTTCAAGCCTCCAAATGGCTTACTGGTAAATTGTCTTGCTCTGCCAAAATGCAATTCTGGCTAACGGTCCAAATAAATCTTCAACTCATGAAGCTAATCATTACTTTTTTTATATGAACTTAGTTTACCATACCTAGCATTATAACAAGTTAATTTCCCGGGTCTATATTAAAATAGCGAAACCTCACTTACCGCGAATAACTAAACGCTGACACATAAATAGCGAACCGTGAAAACACTGCACGTCCTGAAGCATGAAATTCGAAATATCGAATTGTCATAGTTGGCCCTTATTTGGTATAACTCCGTAATGTAAATGTGCAATAGTTACGGACCTTAGGGTGCGGGTTAAGGTAAGTACATGCATAATAATACATGCAACCTTTACTTTAGGGTTAGAAGTAGGGTTATGTTAAGTGTATGTATAGTAATATAGTTGTGTAGCTGAATGTATACGTAAATTATACTTTTCCCATAGTTGGGTCTTGTTTGTTTATAGTTAGATACATTTGTGTGTAGTGAATGTTTGATTAGGATATGGGATATATGGGTGAAGTGTAGATATGGGACAAGTGTGGATTATTTATTTTGTTTGGGTAGGTAGAACGTAGCGGGCGGTGGGGTTGGCCAGCTATGGCAATTCGATATTTTGAATTTCGTGCTTCAGGACATTCGGTGTTTTCATGGTTTGCTATTTATGTGTCGGCGTTTAGGTATTCGTGCAAGTAAGGTTTCGATATTTTAATATAGAACCAATTTCCCACTTTCTGAAATAAAATCTTGTATTTGTTTTTCTTATATTGCCTGTAAGACATTTCTGATAGAGCGGTGACACTTGATGATCTTGTAATGGTAACACTGGTGATCTTACTTAAGCAACTTGCACATGCCTTCACTTTATTCTCCTTCAGAAATTATTGAATAATTGAGCAGATATTACACTGTATCTGCATCTGCAACTTTAAACTCCATATTTTTATGATTAATTTTAAACTTTTGTGTAGAGTGACAGACATTCATCCTGTCTCAGATTTTGTCACATTCTTATACTGTATTTAATGCATAAACATTTGTCATACCCAGAAATACATAGTATTTGTGACTTCTTTGTTCTGCAGCATACATTCTTCTTGGCTGCATATTAATTTCTTCCATTTTTACACATTTTTACAAAACAATTTATTTTGCTACAGATTCTATACACTTGTTTAACTGCAAGGCATTTCTTTTTGTGATTATGAGGCACAGCTTGTGCAAGTTGGATCCATGTCAATGTACTGCAAAACAACATACTAAAAGTCATAATACTGAATGTGCAATGTTGAAATGCCAGAATGCTGAAATGGTAAAATCAAAGTAATTGATCCATAATATTGGTAGAGAGCTGGGTTTACCCTCTCCTGTTGGACCCGCATTAGCACTCCTTTCTGAGTTTCACTAATAGGGTCTCTCCTGAGTCCTGTACTTTTTGTTAAGTTTTGTCTGAAGACTGTGAGCAGTGGTAGTTGTTGAAAGTCCCAACATTTCAATGGAAATCGCTACATGACTTTTCCGCTGTGAGGCATTGTTTTCTGTAGATTATCTCTAGTCGTACACATTGCTTCTAAACTTACTGTTTGGGCCTTCCTGTTTTCACTCTTCGGTTTTCCATAGCTGAACCACCTCTAAAATTTTTAGAAAACAGACAGCTCTTTTGGTGTAGAGGGATAAAGCCCTGACTGTGACCCAAGTAACATGTTGATTAACAGATCTGGTGCCTGCTTGTGTGTGTGTGTGTGTGTGTGTGTGTGTGTGTGTGTGTGTGTGTGTGTGTGTGTGTGTGTACAGATCTGGTGCCTGCTTGCTTGTGTGTGTGTGTGTGTGTGTGTGTGTGTGTGTGTGTGTGTGTGTGTGTGTGTAGACGTGACACACCTCTGCAAGCTGTCTTCTCCTGGGGAGTGATGTGGATGGTTCTAAGGTTTTACTCCTGGTAGGAGTTGGAGTTCCACTCTAGTACTACCTTCAAGGGGAACAAGACTGTTTTATGAGGTTACATCACTCGCAAAAGCAGATGACATGCCCTCACTGATGTTGACTGCACGCTAAACACTGTGAGTGTTACCTGGCATGTGTAATAGGCTTAGGACTCTAGTAAAAACCCAAACCACCCATTATGGTTGCCTCAGTGACAGGCTGCAAGGTTGGCTGTCACTCTGAGGCCAGATTCCAAAAGAGTTGTTCTTGGTGTACATTCTGAAAGACTTGCTGTCAGTGTAAGTGACTTACTTTGGTTTAAGGCCTATCTATAAACAAGCTTACATCAGAGGCCAGATTTCAAAACACCTGTTCTTAGCTTGTTCTCAGTGTAAGTGGTTGCTCTCAGTGTAAGTGGTTACTTACGCTGAGAGTAAGTCTTTCAGAATCAGGCCTCTGGTGTATGGAGATTGAGTGGACCATTAGATCATGAAAGGGCCTGATTGTCGGGAAGCAATGGGGACAAAAAGATACAAAAATAAATAGAAAAATATCATTGGAAAACACTGAAACTCTTTCAAGTAATATGCTATCACTGTTTCAGATTTGAAAAGTTCAAAGATTTCATGGTACTTAACACAAGTTCCAACTGCTTGCTTGCTACACCATTCATTATGGACACTGGGACTATTGCAAAGGATGTGCAAATGATGTTAGTAGAAATTCAGTGTGATACCATTTCGAAGCTGTAATATATAGTCATAGGAATTTTTAGAATTTTACATGTTTTTTTTCCATGAAAAAGACTCTCGAGTGTTCTGTATATTTTTTTTTAGCAAAAATAACATTTGGACGTATGTACATTTGTTAGCAGTTCTTTTCACTAAAAATTACCGAAGTCATGGTTTATTGATGAACATTTGTAAACAACATTCAGACTGCTTTCATCATAGGATATCCGGCGTAATAGTCACAAACTTGTTGAAGCCAAATGCTGCTAAGTGGCCAGTGTAATGAGAAGGGACACCGGTATGTTTTTCAGTTATAAGAAAAAAAATTGTCTTTGCAGATATTATGCTTTTTTACTTTGTATGTGGCTTTAAGAGCTAGCACTCTGAAAAGGTGTTTCACTTTAAAATCCATTGATGATCAATGTTTAGATCACTGTTGGAATAGCCTAAGCTGTTTGGGTTCTATAGCAGTGATTGGACAGCTTTCAAAGCTAAATGGTGCTCCCATGCCCTCTAACTGAAAAAAGATGAAGAGGAGCTCCAATGTTAAGTCAGAGCTTTTTCACCACCAAAGTGATTTCCTTTGGGCCCCATGGAATTACCATTTGGCTAGCACCGATCATTCAAGGGTGGGCAGATAAGTCCCTGGTGAGGAAACCTTCCAATAATATTATATCTGATGTTGTCCTCTTCATTCCTCCTCATGGTAGGGTCTCTGATCTGAACCTTGGATCCTGCTCGGCCACATCTTCCAGACTTGGATCTGATTCTTGAACTCCTTCCTCTACCCATAATATGCTACACCCACCCAAGTACTCCAGATCTCATTTGCCACACTCAGAAGACAGATGGAAGATACAGTTTCTTGAGCGATCATTTTTTGGTATTAGCCAGTGTTTTTCTCCCTCATTATTGCTAGTTAGAGTGTGTCTTGGTTGGTAATTTTGTAGTTTGAAGTGATAAGGTTAGGTCTTTATAGAGTTTCTTCCTTTTCTGCTGTGTGCTTCTCCTGTTAGCGGTGTATAGTTGGTGGGTGTGCGTGTGTGTGTGTGTGTGTGTGCGCGCATCTGCATGTGAGCTTACTTTAGCTGTACAGTATAGTCTTTCCTGACAAAAAAAAATTGGTGTATGTGTGTGGCAGTTTTGAATAATTGCTGCTTCCATTTAATTGCTGTTTTGTTTTGCAACAAGTTTTTGGCTTTCTCTTCTTGGTGAGCTTTGACCACTGTTTTTCTGTGCCAGTTATGTCAGACAAGCCTTCTGGTTTCAAGAGATGCACTTCTTGTGGGTACATCATTCCCAGTTAGGATGCCTAGAAGGAGTGCATCTACTGTTTGGGCGCTGAACATCTTAAAGCCTCTTGTGATATATGTTCTTCGTTTAATCTGCATGGGCTGGCAGATTGGCACAATAAGTTGATCTTGAGGGGTCCACTTCTTTCCTCAGCTTCTGAAGGCGGGTCCCCCTCATGGCTTCATCTTCCTCCTCCAAGGAGCCTGAGAAGAGGTCTATCGCTGCCTCCCCAAGAAACCCCTTGGAGCCTAAGTCTAAGTCTAAGAAACCTTTGGATCCAACTTCCTCAGATCTGAAAGTCTTCTGCCTTACTGGATCCACAGGCCTAATCAGATCCGACTAAGGTCATCAATATATCCCCTCCTGTCTCTTTGGCTCTGGCGGCAGATTCTAGGGCTATGGATCTTAGGGCTTGAAGCAGGTCCTCAAGTCAGCCAGGACAGTCCATGTCACCTAAGCCTAGACATTCCAGGCCCCCCTTGTCAGCTTCCTCTAGGTCCTTTTGAAGCTGGTCTGAGGCAGACATGAACAGAATGATGAGGAAATTCCTCAAGACCCAGATTCAGATGGTATTGTCTGCTTCATCCCCTGTCAGATCTTTGAGCTTCCCATTCCATACCATCATAACTCCTTCCCTGATTCATCCCTTGGTTTGTAGTTGCAGGGCTCGGGTCTCTCAAGAGTGCCAGTGTCTGTGCCAGGGAAACCACCTTCCTCAACATCAATGGCTCCTGATTAGCTCTGTTCCTGCTTCCTCACAGCAGAGAGGATCTCGGAGCGAAGAGGTCGGGGCCAGGTCCAGGAGAATGGGGTCGGTTCCATCTTTGAGCTCTCCCTTCCCCTAAGCTCTTCGGTCCTCGACAGCTCAAGTCTGATTCCCTCTGGAGGCTGCAGATCTGGAGTGAGTTCTGACCATCTTCCACTTTTTGCTTCAGCTCTGAGGGAAGCGGGTTGGACTTCTCCAGGCCCACTGGCTTTTCATGTAGTGGAAAGAGTATTCTTCCTTAATAGAGAACCGTCCTCTCATGTTCTGCAGCCTACCCCTGTATCCCTGTTAGGTCATGGTCTTGATCCCACTCATTCTGTCCCTAGTCTTCCTGCCTAGAGTAGTCTACAAGATCTTCTGACCAAGAAAGGATCCCCTTCTTCCGATACTTTCTAGGAGTACCCCATGAAGGAAGTCTGCTTGAAGAAGACATGCAAAAAGAGGCACATTGACTCCTCATTGGAGCCATTAACCGAAGAGACTGATTTTGATGAGGGAGAAGGATCCTCTCAATTCCCACCTGATGAGTTCTCCTTCAGAGGCATTTTAGAGATCCTGAAACAGAAAGGTGGATGGTCTGACCAACCTCCTTATTCTGAGGAGTCAGTGTTCTTGGAAGCTTTTGGGATGGGCCCATCAACATCCTGGGTGACCCCCCCCAGTGGATGACGTTGAACTGGTATCCTGCCGAGCTTGGAAGGAATCTGATACCATCAAGCTGATCCCTAAGGTTCCCTAAGATAGGTTTCTGGTACCACCGACTGACAGGAAACATTGGAGCAAGGGTCCTGTAGTTGATGCCATCGTGGTCGTGGCGGCCACTAAGAAAGAACTGGCAGAGGAGTCTGCCATTGTCCATCCACCTAACAAGTAGTCTAGAGTGCTGGAGTGATTAGGAAAGCAAATTTGCACCTTAGCCACCCTTGCACTGAGGTAGTTGAAGTATCTGGTTCACTTTACCGGCTTCAGAAAGATCTCATCAAGGAGCTTTCAGATTTTGTGAGTCAATGCCTGTGGAGAACTTTAAGAAACTTTTGTCCAAGCTGACCACTCTGTCATCTATTACCAGTTCCTCCACGAGACTAATCTCATGTACAGTGGAAGTTTCCTCTCAAGCTGCTGGTTCAGGTCTATCTCTAAGTAGACATGCCTGAATGAGACTGTGTGACTTTGTGGAACCCTTTAAGGCATCATTTGTTAATGCCCCTTTTGATGGATCATCACTGTTTCAGCCGTCCATTAGAGGTACTCTTACCTGGAGGGAAAAGGATGGGAAGACCCTTTCTGCTGTAGGAATCAAATTTTCTGTGCCACAGAGGTCCTTCTCATGAACCAGTGTGGGAGTAAGAAAATGTGGTTCTGTAAATCACAAGGGCCTTTCCAGGACTCACATGGGGATCCCTCTTCCAGAGTAGGAGGGTATAATGGAAGATGTCACCCTAGAGGCAGAGGGGGTTCACAAAATCAGTGCTTTAGAGACACGTTTTGTGACAAGCCCCATCAGTGCTCCTGAAGTGCTGCCTGACTGTCAGTCTCTGGAGGCAGTCGGGGTCAAATTGCTTTGCACTCAGAAGCCTGGGCTTACTTGACACAAAATCCCTGGGTGCTAAGCGTAATATCCAGAGGATACTGCATTGTATTTTCCCTACCTCTCCCAGACACCAGCAAAAAACTCCCTGACATGCCACCCAATCAGAGGGAGCAGGCTGCACAAGAAGTTCAAAAACTGTTGCAAAAAAGTGTCATCTATGAGGTCACAACTGAACAATGAAGATTCAACACCTACTCCCACTTCTTTTTGGTGCCGAAAAAGACATAGGACCCAAGATCCATATTGGATCTATGCAAACTGAATCTGTATGTAAAGAAGTTGAGGTTCTGAATGGTTACGGTCCAGTCCATTCTGCCACTGTTGCACAAGGATGATGGGATGTGCTCAGTAGATCTCGAGGATTAGTACTATCACATCAAAATAGACAGGTGCTCCAGGAGATAGCTGCACTTTCAGCTGGGAAGCAATCACTTCCAGTTCAGAGCACTCCCCTTTGTGCTCACCACAACCCCCAGGGTGTTCACCAAGTGTGTGGCAGTCATAGCAGCTCACATAAGACTCAAAGCATTCTAGGTATTTCCATACTTAGATGATTGGCTCATCACTGCCCCCATGAGACATCAACTTCTCCAAGCCAGAGACTGTCTGATCCACATATCACGTTCCCTGAGATTCACCATAAATTTAGACAAGTTCAGTCTGATTCATCTACAGAACATAGAGTTCATAGGAACTCAGTTAAACATGAGGGACCAAATAGCCTCTCTTCCTCTACACAGAATAACGGCACTGTGCAGTCAAGTTCAGGAACTGTTATTTCACTAGTCCCTCCCAGCACAAATAACCTTACAAGTCTAGAGTACATGTCAGCAGCGATCTTGTTAGTTCCCCTAGCAAAATTTTTTATATGAATCCTTCAGTGGACGTTAGCAGTATAGTGGTCCATACTCTACCAATCTTTGTCTGTTCCCATCAAAATGACACCATTTTGCAAACGTCATATTTGCTGGTGGAGTCATTTGGATGACCCCTTTCTAAGCAGACACTTTATTCTCCCCTCTGATAGCCACTGTGACCACAGTTGCTTCCCAGTTGGGGTGGGGGGACATTACAAGGGATGAATGGTCCAAAACATGCGGACCCCTTGGAGACCAGGATGCAAATCAGTGTCCTCGAGATGAGAGCAGTTCTCCTAACATTTCAAGTCTTTCAGGACACTCTCCCTCTGGGGACTATTGCCTTGCCATTCACACTGACAACATGTCTGTTGTCTGCAACACATAAACAAGCAAGGAGGATCCCATTCTTACCCATTGTGCAGGGAGGCCATGAGGGTGTGGGAATGGGCGATCTCTTTAGATCGCTTTCTGGTCGCAATGCACATTCCGAGGAAAAGCAATGAGCTGGCAGAGAGACTCAGCAGATCCTGGTTCCACATGAGTGTTCCCTCAAGCAGTCAGTAGCGAACATGATCTTCAACCACTGGGGTCAGCCTTGCTGCAACTTTTTGCCTCTCCCCTCAACAACAACTGCAGCGAGTTCTTTGCTCTGATCCCCTCTCCGAGGAAGTCCCCAAGGGATGCTCTGATGCACGACTGGCCCCCGGGTCTCCTGTATGCTTATCCCCCTGTTCCTGTTATCCTGAAATTTCTGCAGAAAGCAAGCAGGTTGAAGAGTTCAGTCACTCTCATTGCCCCCTTCTGCGCTCAACAGATTTGGTTCCCCTTCATTTGGTCTTGCCTAAGATATCTTTTGTGGGTACTGGAGCCAAGACAGGACTTCCTGTCTTACCCATCAGGTTTGCAACATCTCAGTCTTCATGCCCTCAAACTGACCACTTGGTTTCTCCAGTTCTGACAATAGTAAGACAGTCCAGGCATGCTTCCCCGGTCTGTAACATCATTTTACCGTGGTCTACAACAATAAGTGGAAAAGATTTGTTGTATGGGCTGCAGGTAAAAATATTGATCCTTTCTCTGCACCTGTTTCAGACATTTTGCTTTTTCTCAGTAATTTGTTCAGAGAAGGGGCAAGTTTTTCTACTATCAAACTTCAACTTGCAGCGATCCCCAACTTTTATGAGAGTAGCCAGTCTCGATCTCTACCTTAGATTATGCAAAGCTTTTATGAAGGGCATTTTCTTGCTAAGGTCGCCCATCCCCTCCATGGGACCTCACTGTTGTGTTACAGGGTCTAAAAGGACCTTGAGAGCCAATGGCTACTTGTGACTTAGTTTGTCATGGAAGACAATTTTTCTAGTAGCCGTTGCTTTGGCAAAGAGAAACTCTGAATTGCAAGCATTATCTTCCAAGCCTCCATACATAATATTTTTTCTCAAGAACAGGATCTGTTTATGTACAAATCCCTCTTTTATGTCTAAAGTAGACACAGAAAAATAATAACAACCAATCCATTCAGTTGCCAGTATTTTTTTTCCAAATTTTACCAGCAAAGGAGTGTACAATCTTCATCTCTTTGATGCTCATAGACAATTGCATTTTTACCTGCATAGAACAAACCACCATAGGAAGTCAGAACAATTCTTTATAGCTTTCTGAACTAACAAGCTAGATCATGCGCTATCTAAAATCACTTTGGCTAAATAGATCGCTGACTGCATCACTTTCATTTATTTGCAGAAGGGCTTGGAACTGCCTCATCCACCAAGAATGCATTCGACTAGATCTGTGGCTGCTTTTTCTGCCTTCTCTCCTAGAATTCCCATTGATGATATTTGTGAGGCAGCCACCTGGTCAAACAATCACACTTCTGTTGCACACTACAAGTTGAATATTGTTTCTAGGGGCAGGGCTTCCTTTGGCTCGATGGTGGTCTGGCACATACTTCCATAAGGGCCACCCAGGGATTGCATAGCTGGGGACTGTGACCCTGCTGAGAGGAGGAATGTCTTACCATAACTTGGCATCTGTATTGTTCATCTTCATTCCTCTTCACTCATCCCAACCATCCCCCTGCCTTTGCTTCTAGAGGATCTATGGGAGATGGCGGGACACTAAGGTCCCATATCTGAGCCTCAATTGCCTTTCTTCTTCTGTGTCCTGTTTTCTCTTGATTGGATTATGGTTCATCAAACTCTATCTAAGGTGCTTGGGTGGATGTAGTGCATTATAGGTAGAGGGAGGAGCTCTAGAGTTGGATCCAAGTCTGGAAAATGTGGCCAAGCCGGATCCGAGACCCTATCATGAAGAGAAATGAAGATGGACAACACAGATGCCAAGTTATAGTAACACACAACTTTTTATTTGATATTTGATGTGTTTGCTAGGAAACGGAATGTTTTTGGGGCTGCTGTATTTCTAACGGAGTTTGTATGTAACAGTTTATGTGAAGTTTTTGTTTGTGTATTTGGGCCAGGGTTTTGTGCTTGTGGGAGACTGCCTGCAGTTTACTTACCTCAGTACCACTTGTCTTATTTTTTACTTACTTTTCCAGGCTCTGCAATCTGCCTTTGAGGTCTCATTCTTGAGTAAACCTTATAGCAGCTACTGGTCTCCATGATTTTTCTTTTACCCTGTTTGCAAGAAGGAGGAGGAGGATAAGAAGAAATTTGTTAGAGTCTTTGGGTGTCAGGTCAGCTCCTTATGTGTCTCAGCCGGTTGTGGGTAACACAGCTGGGGCAGCTCTTGGTTCCTCAGACTGCTCACCATTTTCCCTGTTGGTCTTGCCAAGGTATATGTAGCCACCAAGAACCATAGGATAGCCACTTACTCTGCAGCTCTAGGGATGTCCAGGGTGGGCAAACGAGAATGACACTTGTTCTGAGGAAGGGACAGGTGAAGGTTCTTCACTTAGTCAGGATAGGAAGCCTGAATCTGGGATATGTATCCCTACTAAGGGTCAGTCATTTTCCAAGGAGCTTCCCAGGAAAAGCGAACATAGTGAGAGATTCTTGACTTTTGTTTCTATTTCTACGGACAGGGAAGATTTGTTGTGATTTGCTAATGAACTCATTAGTGCCTTTTCCTTGCCAATAATTCTTCATACAAGAAAAGAAGAGTTCCCCTTCTTAATGACTTTGATTTACAGTGAGGCATTACAGGGGGTTGTTATATTTCAAGAATTTCTTCACAATCTGATCATTCTGATTATGTGGAAAGTACAGCTTCAGATTTCCCTGTTGAAGATTTATTTTTCTAGGAATTTATCTACAATGCACAAAAAACTGTATTATAATTAGTTACAGTTGAATATGCGTAAATCTGTGATGTTCCTTCTGTTTTGCCTGCTTTAGACCGTGCTTTTCTTTCTGCTTCTTGTTTGCCTGTCAGCAACCTGCTCCCAGAATGTTTCACAAGTTATACAGGGTACCATAGGCTCATAAGTATTTGTTTTCCAACCTTAGAACAGATCCAGTAGTAATTTCTCTATTCAGAACTGCTTCTGCTGAACAGATTATCGCTGCTAAACACATTCCATCTGAGAAGATCAGAAAGCTTTTGACAAGTTGGAGAAGTGCATTCTGCTGTTATTTTTTCTAACTATGAATCTTATGTTAGTTTTTACTTTTGTCTTTTGAGAACATGCAAAAGTTAATAGTTAACCTTCCTTCTTCTGAGGTAAAATTATTTGAATGCCTCTTTAACATCTGCTTTTCATGTTTCTAAGCGTGTTTTAAGTGCGGACATGATGCTGCTTCTGGGTCAGTAATAAGAGGATTGGCTTGACTTCATTTTTAAACCCTTCCTTACTGATAGTTTTCAACCCTCCTTTTTTGAAGAAAATAACATTTTCCTTCTACCTCAGCTTCCATTTTCAATAAACAATTTAAGCAGCAATAAACCATCAAACAAGAATTAAAAAAAGCAGTATTAAAGATGCTCCAGAAAGAGAGGAAAAGCCTCTAAAATGAAGGCCAGTCCTCCTAATCACCATGACTGCATGCCTTTTTTGAGGTCCTGCCACCCTGATAACCTCTCTCTCTCTGATGCTTCATCTTCCCTTGTGGTACCAGATTGTGACAGACAAGTGGTTTTCAAATATAATTCAGCAGGAGTACAGTTGGTAATGGAAAATCTTTTTTACATCCCAAGGGCTCCTCTTTGCCCTTTGAGACAAATCCCTTAGTTCTATTTTTACCTCTGTTCCCTTCTTTAACTCTCATTGTAAAGCTAGTCTTAAAGGATGCTTATCATCCCATTCCCATTGCCAAGCTGTTCGGACTTTTTTGAAGATTTTCTGTATCTGGCTTACATTATCAGTTTTCGGTCTTACTCTTTGGACTTTCCAGTGCACTAAAGGTATTCACAAAGCATCTGGCTTCAGTAATTGCTTGCTGTAGACTACAAGACATTCACATATTTCCATATTTGGAAAATTGTCTTATATTTGTAGAATATTCTTTCAACTATTAAGTGTCTTTAACAATTGTTCAAAATCTCCTACTCAGTCTGAATTTTCATTTCAACTAACAAAAATCTTCTCTCATACTTTCTCACAGAATTGTATTCTTGGAATGTCTGCAAGATTCTGCCCTGGGAAGAGTGTTTCTTCCTTTAAATAAAGTAAAGATGATTTAACTGTTCTTTCTGAGTTGTGCCATTCAGATCCAAATATCTGCAGGGGAATTTCTCAGGATTATTGGGTGGATAGGATAAATGATTCCCTGGCTTCCACTGGCCAGACTCCACATGAGAAAGATGGAATGCTACCTTGGATGAGTCTGGACTCCGAGTCTTCAGTCTTTACCTTTTCAGATCCCTGCTTTGGTATTTGTAATGAGAGATTCTCTGGTAGGGTACATTAGACCTGTTGCAATTCAGCCACCCATTCTCCCTTCCAACCCTCTCTAGTCTGTCACTATAGACACAACAGTTCTGTTGTGAGGAACAGTTTCCAAAGGGTTGAAGGTATATGGTATGTGCAGCCCTCACGACAGACAGAATCAAATAAATGTCATCCTATTCCCCAGAACCTTTTCAAGTTTACACAGATAACACCACAGTGATATGCTACATAAATGGGGGGGGGGGATGGGGGGGTACCAGATTGATTCTTCTTTGCAGATTTGCTGTGATAGCCTCAGAAATAGCAACTCAGCTCATTTTGACACTTCAGGCTTCATACATTCTGTCAAAACAAAACTTTATTGTAGACAAGCTAAGCAGACCTGGGCGGATCATCGCAAATAGAAACTTTACCCTGGGGTCTTCCAAGACTTGATCCAATTGTGGGAAGTACCTCAAGTAAGTCTGTTTGCTCCTTTTGGAGTTGCCAACTTGAGGAATTCTGCCCCAAGATTTCTTGCAAACAACCCTGGAAGATAGATGTCTTCTCATTCCCATGGATGGGAATTGAATGCTTTTCTACCTTTTCCATGAATATCCCAAGTTTTTCTGAAGGTCCAGAAGGACTTCACGAACACTGTAGGGGTGACTCCCTTTTGACCACCCAGGCAGTAGTGGTTCACCCTTTTTTAAATTTCTTGTCTTATTACAGACTTACCCACAGATTGGATTTGCTCACTAAAGATAGGTGGTTCGGTGCACCCCAACCTGAAAACTAGATTCTAAAGGTAGCGAAAAAAACTGCTTCTAGAAAGTCAGATATGTGAAGTGAAGCAATTTTCTAATTGGCACCAGTTCAAGAACCAGGACCCTCTTAAAGCCTGGCTGCTTCTGGTTCATGATTATTTGTGAATTACTGCTCCCCCCATTTTTTTTAATTATCACTTAAGGCATAAGCAAGCATACATTAACAGAAAACAAACCATATAAATATTTTTCCATTTACATGCATCATACATTGCATATCGTTTCTATCATTATAACTGTCATCAGTCCAACATTACATAATTTGCTCAATTCCTCCCTTCTCTTCCTCGACGTTATTCTGCACATATTGTTCCCACAGTTTTCATTTATTTCTTTATAATTTGCTGCTTCCCTTTTCTAATGACCCATCTTCTAGTTCATCTCATTTTAATACCTTTTTTATAATATTCAATACCTTTGCTCAAGATTCAAGCTTTTCATCAAATGGGAAGAAAAAAAAGCTTATTTACATTTTGCTTAAATATTTCAAGTTGCACTTATGGTGACCTGTGTGGCGATAGGTTTTTGTACGTTTCTGCTTTCTATCCATTTATCTGTTGACATTTTTTAGTTTGCTCCGTCTTCTAGCTTCATTTGTAGCTGTGTGAAGATTGTGTATTACTGCAAGATTTTCGCATTGTTTATACATTATACTGCATTTTTATTTCCGTAAGTAGAAATAAGTGTAAAAGGTAGCTTTTTGTATTTTGAACCCAGTCTGGGCAGTCTTGTAGCTTATTTTATAGTTGTGGCAGAACTCTGATCTGCTGCAGGTGTTGAGCCTTATTTAATCATTTATTACAATGCTACTGTTTGTATAGTCTGGTCTGTGGTAGGTTTGCATTTGTGGTAGGATTTGTGCCTCAGTACTTTTTATAGTTGCATATACCTACTTAATGTTGCAGTACAGTGCCTTTTTGTTTGCTTACTACTGGTTATTCCCCTGTTCTTTAAGTCTGCCCACTACCCCACTGAGGCGTTAAGGTAACAGTTTCTGAAATTCTAACCACAGGGCTTGATCACCAGTTTAATTTTGTCCCAAACCCTCCCAGTCTTTTCTTGTGGCTTTAAAAGGCTGTGTCTCTGGCTTCCGCCCTTATGGTAATCTGACTTCCAAAATCCTTCCCTGCCCTCTTTCTTTGCTGTTGTCTGTTGTGTAACATATTTAAGTACTTTCCAACCCGTTGTTTTCCATATATCCATAATACTAAATACACACCCAGCAAACCAGTATTGAACTTTGAATAAACCTCCCTTACTACAAATTGTCTCCTGCTCATTTTCTCAGAGCTCCCATTTGTTTGGCACCCTAGCCACACTCTGAGGGGGGTTCTGAGTTAATCCTGCTCCATCCTTGTTAGATAAGAAACATATTTTATTGTTTGGCACTTCAGTCAGCTGTTTAGAGTGCTTCTGCTTTATTTTTGCTTTATTTGTTGATTTTTGCCTTTAAATCGTTCTAAAGTCCCCTAATACTTGAAATTGCTTTGTCAATGGAGTTTGTTTTGTTGTAGCATTACACTAGCGAGTAATCTTTCTTGCTCTTATTACATCAACAGCTTAGCAGTGCCCTGTACAGACACAAATGCTTAGAAAGTAAATTTTATCTATAAAACTTCCCTTAGAACTGAAGCCTGTAACTTAATGTGGTTAAAACAAAGCCTTGTGTGGAGAAGAGCTTAGAGCAGATAATTTGCACATTAAACAGCATCACTGTCAAGTCATACCACAGTCTAACCTAGTGTAATGCCAGACCCCAAAGAGCACTCAAGGAGACCTCTGTATAATCTAGTCCACAACCTACAGTAGCCCACCCAAATACAGTTTTGGACAACATGGGTTTGCAGTTTCCAAAGGTGTCTGTAGCCAGCTTGACAGATATGGGTTTCGACAATATTGCAATTGTCTTATTTTCACAGATTACCATTTAATCCTTAAGAAAACAAATGAGAGACACACATAAACAATTTCTCTGGAGGCAAAAATCTGGTATACAAACAAGGCTGTGAAGAATACACACGAGCACGCACACATACACCAGCCTATGCTGAGGCACTAAAAAGCAATCTTCTGAAACCTCTAAAACTTCCTAATCCTATAAACAGTAGCACCTATCCTCAGCAATCTCTTAAACACTCAGCCAAAGCCATACCAAATATCAGACATACTCCTACAGCCAATGGAACCCAAAGAGCAAAGCCCATAAGGCAAGCCAACACATTAACCAGGACATTTGTCACATGGGACTCCATTGTAAAACACAGAGACTCCCCACTCACCAGATTGAACAAGGAGAAGACAATGTGGTTAGTTGCTTATATGGAGCCAGGCAAGCTTCACTAAGTACGCACTTTGCACTATATCGTAGGTCCTAGTTTGATTCTGTCATTGTCCATGTGGGTGATGACCTGAGAAGTACTTCCGTAGACTATATGAAGAAAGACATTGTTGATCTCTCTGAATATGTGTCTCATGCTGTATGTACCGCGCATTGAGCAGCATTCTACCTTCACCAAGGATGATGCCACAGTATGAGCAAAAGATGATTGACTTCAATAATTGGTTTAGTTTCTGGTGTCTTTCTGGGGATTCAGTTTTTGATAGCATTGGAGGACATAGTTAACAGACTACATTGCTTTGCAAAGGATGGTCTATTGGCTAAAACATTATCCACTCTTTTTTAGATAATGCCAAATTGACAAGTGTACCGATGTTGCATATAAAATCCAAAGAAATCTAAAGGTCTTACTCTCAATGCTAGTAACCTAAGCAAGAAACTCAACACCCTACAAGCTGTCCTCACTCTGGAGAATGTAAACATCTGTGCCATTACTGAGGCATAGTTTAAATCCATAGAAAGTACTCTGGTAATGCAAGGCTTCAGTACTTTCCACACATTAAGTCCATCAGCTGCACATACAGGGAAAGAAGGTAAAGGAGTCATAGTCTATATTGGCCACAAGCATAACTCTACGCTGATTAAACAGGATGATATCCTGGAATATATCCGCATGCAAATCACCATTGGCAAAGTCCCATACCATATCTTAGCAAGTTATAGGTCACCCTTTATGTAACCAAAATCCCATAGCTTTTATGTAGACCTACAGGAGACGATCACCATTAAACCAAAAACCATATTCATGGGAGGCTTTAACTATCCCCTATAGACTGGGAGTACACACTGCCTTATATTTGCAGATAGAAATGATCCCTGGAGTTTATTAATATAAACACCCTTAACAAGATAGTGTGCATACCGACCAGATGTTTAAACATACTGGACCTGATGCTCACCAATATGAGAGAGCCCCCCCCCCCCCACCCTGCCCAAATTGTCACCTGCTCACTGGTGCAGTCAGACCACATACCTGTCTCCTTCGAAATAAAACTCAACTCAGTAACCCCAGCAAACCCTGTATCAGTTGGGAACTATTCCAAGGCAAACTAAACCCTATTAAATTATAGTTTATCAGATTTCGATGCTGCTCCCAACCCCGAGTTCACAACAACCTATGCAGAATTGTTCACAGAGACCCTTTGCAACCATGTAAATGGCTGTTTAGAGGCTGCTGTACCTACAAGATGAAAGCCCAAAACAAACTCTAAAAGCAATCCTGTCCTTAATAGGGTATGTAACAAAAGGAAAAAAGGTCATGGCTAAAACCAGGAAGAGCAACTCCATAATGATAGGAGCTTGCTAATTAAACTAAACCGGAAACTAAGGAGACTAAGTCCAGCAAGCCTAATTATGAGGTCAAGATTGCCTCACGGGCTAAAGACAACCACAAGGCCTTCAACAACTGTATCCTAAACCGCATAGGCCGCATACATCAGTGTGCTGAACTGGTGGTCTATGCCATCTTTAATGAACAGAGGAACCTAGCAAATTTGTTGGCTAATAAATTTAACTCTGGCTTCATCCCCACTCCCCTTCTGCCTCCCTTTATGAAATATACTAGCATAACCCTCCAAGTATTAACAGGGAGTAGGTCCTGGCGTTACTTGCTAAGGCCAATCATAGCCTCAGTGGGCTCCAGCAATATCCCAGGATGCCTCCTAAATAGCTGGAAACATGACCTATCGGGACCACTTGAGTCACTTTTCAACTATAGCCTCAAAATAGGCCTTGTATGATGAAAATGGGGATTGCCACAGTTATCCCACTCCACAAGGGTGGAGCATCAACTGAACAAGGAAACTACAGACCTGTTAGTCTAACTAGTTTAGTATGCAAAGCCATGGAATGAATTATCATGGTGATGATCAACAAAGACATAGGCAACCTTCAGAAACTGGACTTAACCCAATTTGGCTTTGTCAAGGGAATGTCATACCTACTAAACCAGTTGGACTTCTTTTAGAAGGTCACCAAGGCAATGGATTAGGGAAAAATACTGCATACTGCCTACGTGGACCTGGCTAAGGTACTCATTACAATACCTTCACTCATGTATAGTTAAAAATCCTATGCAGACGCATCCAAACAAAAATCCTAAACCTTCTGGACTTTGTTGCATACTTGGGAGCCATACATATGTCTTCTCATTGTTCTCTTAGAAATTGCTTTTCCTGCCTCTTCCCAATCTTTTCTTACCTTCTCTGATTGATTATTATAGTATCTTGCAATGTTTTATATGACCTACTAATTATCCCTTTTTTAACAGCAGCTTCTGTTCTAGATTCATCTTAAAATTCTACCAGAGCCGGTTTCTTTCGCTAGGATTCCCCTATCTCTTTCTTCTTGCTTATACTCTTGATTTCATTCCGTGGTCTGTAGCCCGCAGTCCAAATGTCAACATGGCCTTATCCTACTGTATTACCTTTCCCTCTCTAGTTATTTGCTCCCAGTACATTGGTTCTGTTGCCAGTTTTCTCCAGTAAAGTCCATTCTCTCTTGTCTACTTTCTGTATGCTTACTTGCAGTTGTCTCTTGTGGCAAAACCTCCTTTCTCCATTCTTGTGTTGCCTTAGTTCTTAAAATACTTTCTACTGTTTTATGAATAAAATATTTTGTATGTTTCATAGGTTCATAGTTTCATAGGTGTTTACTAG
The DNA here is from genome assembly GCF_019279795.1 of Protopterus annectens. Classification (NCBI taxonomy): domain Eukaryota; kingdom Metazoa; phylum Chordata; order Ceratodontiformes; family Protopteridae; genus Protopterus; species Protopterus annectens. Next base: position 1,482,576,634 of record NC_056733.1, on the reverse strand, counting down.
ACTAACAACCACAAGGGCCTTTTTAAGCCTAGCCATGCATCCTAAATCTCTGATTAGTTTTGGCACCCTTGATAAGTGTAAGCATGGACCTGGGAGATGAACTATTTACAGGTTACCTGTTTGCATCACAGACATAGGTGCCAAACCAGGGATGACTTTCCAATTTCCCATCCAGTTGTCCAAGTTGCAGTTGAATTGGATTAGGGAGGAACTTTGCTTCACATGGATGGGGAGCCTGTTCCATAGATGGGGTAATCTCTGTGATACATACCTATCTGTCCAGCAGGTCCTGTTTATATCACAGGCAAGGTTTAAGGCTTTAGAATGGGTAATTCTGGTACTGTTTGTTTTGTGGATATGCAGGAGATCCATCAGAGTGGGATCTGGCAATGCTCTGTATGCCAGAGATAGATCTCAAAAGCCTGTAGGAGACAGAATACAGGGATAGGACCTTGGGGTGGTCTGCATAGGACATATTACTTATGCCCTGTATTCTTTTAGTGAGGAACCTCTGTGGACATTCCAATGTTGGATATGCCTGGTTAGGTACATACCAAAGGGGGCATTATACTCAATGATAGTATGATTCATAGATAGATTCATAGATTCATAGTATGATTCATAGATTAGTACTAGGCTAACTGCCCTTGTGAGCCATTTTAAGCCTAGCCAATTATCCCTTGTGAGACTCAAACCCTGCACCTCTTGTGTGTAAGGCAGACACCTTGACCATTAGGCTACCCTCCCAACCCAGCCTTGGCTAGGTCAAGGTAGACAGTGTGAACGATTTTGCCCTCATCCATTGCTTTGGTGACCTTCTCAAAGAAGTCCGCCAGGTTGAGTAGACATGATTTGCCCTTTACAAAACCAAACTGGGTTGGGTCCAGTGTCTGGAGGTTTGTTATATCTCTGTTGATCATCTCCATGATAATTCTTTCCATGGCTTTACATATAAGACTAGTGAGACTTATGGGTCTGTAGTTTTCAGGGTCTGTAGATGGCCCACCTTTGTGCAGAGGGATGACTGTTGCCTTTCTGCATTCATGAGGCATGAAGCCTGTTTGGAGGCTACAGTTAAATAGTAATTCCAGAGGCCCTGATAGGTCATGTTTCATGCTATTTAGAAGGCATTCTGGGATATTGCCTGGGCCCATCGATGCAGTGCTCTTGGTCTTAGAGAGAGCATTAAGGACCTGTTCCCTAGTGATAGTAGGGAGAGTTTTATTTGATATTTCCTGAGGGAAAGTTGAAGGGGAGAGGGGAATACAGTTGGAGCTGAATTTATCAGCCAGGAGGTTTGCTATATCTTCTGGCTCAGTATAGATGGCTCCATTTACAATGAGCTCTGCACACAATTGTGTATTGCCTTTGAGGTTGCTGACATAGCTAAAGAATTCTTTGTGGTTGCCCTTTGCCTGGGAGGCCAAGCTTACCTCAAATTAGGCTTTACTAGACTTTATTTGTCCTCTGAGTTGTTTGTTTAGTTTAATTAGAGTGCTTTTATCTTGCTGGGTGCTGCACCTCCTGATTTTTGCCATGGTTTTCTTCCTCCTGTTATACATCCGATTGATTTTGTGATTCTACCAGGGTGGCTTGTTTTTTGAGTTAGTTCTGTACTACTTCCTGGTGGGTACAGCTGCCTCTATACAGCTATTAAAATGCCTGTACATGATTTCTATGAACAGGTCTGCATAGACAGAAGTGTTCCCAGGGTTTATAGGGGCTTGAAATTTTGCCAGGTTCTCACTTAATAGTAGGAGGTTAGCCTTGGAATAGTTCCTGAATATCCCCAGTTTAGCTGGGGATCCAGGTTTTATTTTTTACTTCAAAGGAGATCATTTTGTGGTCTGACCTTACCAGAGAAGGCATTACAGTAGTGGGTATGCAGCACTCTTCCATATTAGTGAGGACCAGATCCAGTATGGTTGCACCCCTGGTTGATGTACTGACTATCTGGTCCAGGGAATTTGTGTTTACGAAATCCAGGAATCTCTGTGCATGTACCTTTGATGTTGTATAGGATTCCCAGTTAATAGTGGGGTAATTAAAGTCACCCATGAATATGGTATTGGGTTGGATGGCTAGTGTTTCTAATAAGTTTAAATACATAGTATGGGTTTCCTGAGTCATAGAGAGGAACCTATAGCTTGCAAGGAAGTGGTATTGGATTTTACCTATGGTGATTTGAACATGGAGCAGCTCAAGTGCATTGTCCTGTTTGACCAGTCTTGAAGTGTATAAATAGAGCCACATCCACCTTTATTACAGGGAGTGGAGTTTTTTGATTATGCTCCTAGCATTGACCAGTAATACCTTTAGATTTTCTTGGTTTTGATTTGCTATGTCGGAAGTACTTTCAGTACTGGTGGTTGTTGTTCTTAACTATCTGCATCCCAAATTCCCCTGTCTGTATTTCTTGAGCTGCCCCCTGTATCATTTTCATCCCTTTCCAAACCAAAAACGGGTCATAGGTTCATAGGTAGGTACTAGGCTATCGGCCCACGGGCCTACGTAAGCCTAGCCAACAAGATTCCCTGGCTTACGCCACCCAAGAAAGTTATTTTCCTGTGCCACTGTCGAGCAGAGACACAGAAGTGATCCCCAGGGTGTATTTCCTATTTCCCATCCACTCATCAAGATTTTTCTTGAAGAGTGTTAATGAAGAACTTTGCTTGACATAGATGGGTAGCCTGTTCCGAGTATGGGAAGTCTCTGGGACAGGATCAGTAAAACGAAACATGGTGACCATTTTGTCCATGTAGACGTTTTATTGATGACCTGTTTTTGGTTTGGAGACTGATACTACTCTGGAAAGTTTTACCACCTATTTAAACAATGTATGTAGCTATTTCAAATTTACTTACCAGTACAACTGGGTTTCTATTAATTTTTTAGATATGTGTGTATTTAAGATAGGGGATAGACATGCCACCAAAATTTACAATTCATATTTTCATTTTAGTGGTATGCATCCTTCCAAAACTAAAATAAACTTCGCCAAAGGTCAACTTCTGAGAATCAGTGAGTTAACTGTTAGTGAGGAGGATTATGTAATAGAAAGCAATTTTTTTGACACAAATTTCAAAATGGGGGGGGGCATCCACAGAGTTTGGTTCTTAATACTAAGTCTATGGTCACACAGCAAAGAAGTTCATCTAGAAGTAGATCATTACATATGCAATTAAAATTTTAAAATCAGCTAGTTCCATTGTTTGGGCTACCCATGCCCAGTACATGTACAAGTCCAGGAATTGGTGAGGTGGGCTTTAATGTTGATGCTTGAAGTTTTTTAAGCTAGTTCTAACTTCAAGTGGTAGGCATTCCACAGTTTAGAAATGTAGTAGGAGTATAGAGAGTCTCCTGAGCTATTTTTACTCCTGGTTACGTCAGTTAGAGCTTTATTAGTGGATCTTAGTGGACGGGTACTTGGAGGCCTTGTAGAGCTGGTGTTTTATTGGTTTATAGTACATTAGGTGGGCAGCAGAGAGTTGCATGAGAATGAGTTGGTGAGGTAGTTATAACCAAGATAGTTGTCTTAGGGCCTTGCAATGATGGGTTCTAGGAGGACAGCTAGTGGCAAATTTAGCTATCTTATTAGAGCAGGCATCTAGCTTGCTTAAGTCTGATTTAGAGAGGTTGGTAAGGATGGGTGAGGCATATAGTAAAGTTGACAGAATATGAGTTCTGGCTGTGGTTATTCTGCAGTTTGTGGTTAGGTAGTTTTTGCAACTGTATAAGGTACCTATTTTCTTGTGTACTTTTTTTTTTACAGTCTGGGCAATGTGTAAATCGAACTTCAGATTTTGATCAATAACAACACAGAGAAATTAGGTGGATGGTACTAGTCCAATCAAAGTCTTATTACTGGATGTGATGTTGAAGTGGATTGGGTTTTGAATTTAGTGGAGTGGACAAGCATGAGTTTAGTTTTATTTGGGTTCAAGATTAATTGGGCATCTGCCAACCATGATTCAATAGCATTGAAGGATGTTTGGGTTAAGTTCTGTAGTTCAGGTAGAGTTGGGGCAGAACATATGACAGTGGAGTTGTCTGCATACTGTATAAGGGTGGCTAGATTTTCTATCTTGTAGTTCTAAAATATCCCTTCAAATCAAGTAATCTTAAACCACCTAGCTCTTTTGGAAGGATCAACGTATCCCACTTAGCTTTTACCCTCTTTCCTGATAAATTCCTTCAACCCTTTATTAATTGTTGTCCATAGCTTCTCCTCTGGGTGATAAAGGTATGTCTGACCTGTATGTAAAACTAAATAGACTAAACATTTTCACAGCTTGTATCTTAATATCCATAAACAAGAGATTCAGTTTCTCGTTTTTTGTATTATCTTTTGTTTACTCTCTTTCCACATATCCTTAGCAGCATTAACAGAAACCTTTTTTAATCCATACTGCTGAATATGTCATCTTATTGTGTCTGCATAAATATGGGTATTACTGCATCACTTTGTGTGTGGATCCATAGTTTAGCTTTATTTTATCTTAATTATCTCAGTTGTCAGAAAGGATATTTTTAAACGTAGGCAAACCCAACAAAAGAGCAGGGCAATGTCTATATTCCTACAACATTGCCAAACTATGGAATATCCTCCCCTCATACATTACTCAACTTGACTCCTAATAGCCTTTAAAGCTGCACTAAAAACCCACTATTTAAATAATCGCAGCTGTACCTGTGAAATACAGTGTAAGCCCCCTTAGCTTCACACACTTAACTACTCAAACCCTACTCTTTAACCCTCTGTTATATTATTCTCTTCCTCCTCTATATGACTGTTTCTCCTACCTATGATATGTACAATTTACTAATGATTATGATTACTTTCTTGTGGTTGAAAGTATATTATTATGTATCTGTACAGTCTGATAATTATGTATTAACTATATACCATTACTCCCCACCTTGTGCTAATGTATGTGTATCTCTTTCACTTTGTATTTGTTCTGTACAATATTTGATTACCTGTGGAGGTTTTCTCCCTGGGTCTCTACTGAAAATGGGTTTCTGACCCAGTGAACTTTCCTGGTCAATAAATGATAATAAACATATTAATTTTATATCCTGAAAAGACCCAAAACTGTCTTAAAATGTGCTACAACACTGAGATATCCTTTTCTGGATTTATCATGCACAAAATAATATAATCTGCAAAAAAGCCAACTTTTCTTGATTAACATACCACTTATATCTTTGAATTTATGTGTTTCTTCATTTCTTTGACAATGGTTCTAAATATAAAGCAAATAAAAAAAGGAAGGGAAAGAGGATCCCCTTGCTTGGTTCCTCTCTTCATGCACAACTTATCGGAGAGAAACCCTCCCACTTTAATTCTTGTCTTAGATCCCTCGTATAGCCTCCTAAATAACCTTATTATTATCTCAGGGAATGCAAATGCCTTCATTGCCCTTGTCATAAAATCCCATCTTACTGTGTTAAATACTTTCTCTTCATTAAGACCCACCATCAACAGTGGTATTTTCCTACATTCTGCTTTCCTCTAGATCATTATTGTTGTATTAAGGTTGCCAAATGTTTGTCTTCTATCCACAAAACCACATTGATCATATCTATCAAATTTTGCAACACATTTGCCACTCTTTTCGCTAGTATAGACATAAACACTTTGTAATCATTTTTAAAACTGAAATGTTAATATATTAAGCTGGGTCGATGGGTCTTTTCTGTCTTTGGATAATATAGCCACCAACATTTTCATCAAAGATGTTAGTACTTCCTTTCCTTTTAAAACGTTGTTAAACAAAATCTTCTAGGTCTTTATCACTTTATTTCCTCCTAACTTCCAGACTTCCACAGGAATACCATCTGCCCCTGGAGACTTTTCTGCAGATTGATTATACATCACTGTTTTTGTCTCATCTCCTCCTGTATTAACTATTAGCTGTTGAGCCTCATCTACCTCTAATCTTGCATAATTGTTTTCCATAAATATTTGGCATTTGTACTCTTTCATGATTTCCACATTTATCTGCTTTATTCAAATTTTCATAAAATTTCTGAAATATCTCTAATATCTGTACAGTATCTCGGGTTATTTTTCCTGTTATAGGCTCCCTCCCTAAGTTTTTTGACAGTCCTTTCTACTTTCTGTTGCCCAAGTCATTATGCTGAAAGTTTTTGTTGTCTGGAATTGTCAAAAAATAGTTGCTTAGCAGCACTTTTTTCTAGACTAGTGCATATTATCAAAATGTTCTCTTATTTTCTATTTAGCACTCTGTAGTTGCACCTCTTCTTGTTCTGTGAGAGTCCCCATATTCTGCAATACTTTTTGTCAGACCCTCTAAATATCTATCACTTCAAACCATATTGCTTTCTTTTTTCTACCCTATTTTTAAACACCATTTTCATTTTATCCCACTCACTGGCTATTTCTAATAATTCTCAAATAATTTCTGCTACCCATTACTTAAATTCCTCTTTTTTAACAGGTCAACAGAAAGGTACAGAGGTCTCATTTTTACTTCATTATCCTGTATTTTTACCTTAGTTTTTATCGATGCATGATCTGAAATGGTTGTTAGATGTGTTGAATCTTTCAATTAAATGCACATATTGTCTGAAGTAGAATTTCTATCCAGTCCAGCTCAGTTATTGTTCTGGGGAATAATTTATAAATTTTGTCTGAGTTCCTACTACTGAATTTATGTCTACCATACCAAATATTTTCATGGATTTCTTCACATATCTGCCCTCTTTTATTATATTTTCCCTTCTAGATCATCCTGATACATCATCAGTGTTGCAAATCGAATTCTAGACTCTACCTGTAAGTAATATTTCCTGCAGAAAGGTAATTATATCTACCAAAATGTTCATAAGCTCTATAATAGCAGTTTTTGGTGGAATATAAATACATGCCAGCATAATTCTCATTCATTGCTAGTAGCCCATTACTACCACAAATCTACTATTAATGTCTTTTTTTTCTCTTATATCACTGTTGGAGCCTGTCTAGCAGTTATTGTTGTTATTCACATTTTCCTTTGTTCCTGATATACTGCTGAATATCCAACCTGATATTGGACCTTTCTTTGTCAATTTCACATGCTTATTTCTTACCAAATGTGTTTCCTGCAGCATTGCTATATGCACTCTGCACATCTTAATCTATTCAATAGTCTTTCCTTTTTGCCCATACCGTTAACACCATTTACATTCCAAGATAATATGGATAGCATAACCATTGTGATAAAAAGCTATTGCTCCCACTTAATGTACATGACAGTCTTTTGAATCTGTATTTTCCAACTTTTGTTTTACATTCTGTCACTAATGCTTGGCAGGCTGATCTTTTATGCATTTTTCTCCTCATCTCCACTTGTACCTATGACACCTTTTCAAGACTTTTTGTTTTAATGAAAACCCTCAAACAAATAATATATATGTATATTTTTTCAGAACACCCCTATTCACTTAGAACAACACACAAAACTATGTACATCTTCAACAAGTGAAGTTTAATCCTCCAGATAGTAACAATTGCCTCAAATCGACAGCTGCACCTGTAAGCATTACCTAACCTAAAATTAAGGTTACCTGTGCAAAAATGCATGTTACAGACTGTGTTCCCACTTACACTGATTGGTTTCTGCTATTTTTCTCATGTCGTCTCCTCTCTCAGATATGAAAAATGGTTGTACATTTTCAGAAGCATTAACTTTTAGCTCTAAGGAAAAGTGCCCTATCCTTAAATAAAACTAAATGGTGTACTGCTCTATTAAATGCATTAAAGAATTCAGACTGCTATAGAGGCTACTGTCTCACTTCCAGTAATTTCACACTTAATTTTTCACTGAACTGCTTGCTATTGTACCTTTACATTTTTGCATTTCCCTCATGGAAATGTCCCATTTTCAGTCGATGCCCAGACTTTCCCAGTAAGCAAATGTCAAATAAAAATAAATAATAAACAGTAACAGGATAAAAACATGAGAAGCCCACAGCTTCTGAATTTGTCAACTACGTACTCTGCAAGTAAAAGAATGTTTTCATAATAGAAACTGTGCATATTGCAAAACAGTGTTCATCAAAAAGTAGGCAACCCCCACACCTCCCCACAGAGCACAAAGTTTGGACTATATACACACAGGTGTTTCACTTAAACTGTACTTATCCTAAGCTACACAGAGTTTGAAACTAAGCTCAAATTATGTCAAGATCGCAAAGCACTTAGTGCAACCCAGCTGAGAGCTGATGACCCAAAAAAAAAAAAAAAAAAAGAATAAAAAAATGTTTTAAAAAAGCTCACACATCACATAACAAAACTAAAATGATGTGCATAACAATGAAGGCATCTCCTTATGTATAACTCAGATTTTCCCCTGCTGTCAAGGTCTGTGTTTGTTTTTATCTATTCTTTACATATTTCCCTTCCATTTTAGGTTCTAAAAGCTACTGGTCCAAGAAAAAACATTGTTCTGTAGGCCACTTGTTAGATATTACTTTATATTAATGAATTACACATTCCTTTATATTTTATTTATTTATTTACTATTATTTGCTAGACAGGCTCCAACAGTGATATAAAAGTCCAACTTGCCAGATTTGCCAATTTTCAGCGGAGGCCCAGGGAGAAAAGCTCCACATAATAACATAACGGTCAGTATTTTAAAGAATAGTGAAACAATCAGAGAAATTATAGCAATAAATCACATAACATAATATACTACAAGTTTGTAATAAAGCTAACAGGATCACTTAGTAACACATATTTTGACAGTTACATTTAGTATCAAGAAATCATTCAGTGGAGTAATGTCTCAGATAGCTTAATATACAATGGAGTAGTGTCTCATATATACCTATCTGGTACTGTAAATTATGCTTAATGTTGTTATACTTACAATCACATGGGATCAGTAAACAATTTATATATAGTTATAATAGTTATATCAGCGTTATTAGAATGTAGTCTAGAAGCATCCATTAATAAAATGTAATCCCTTACAAACTCTTGCTCCCCAGTGAGCTTTCAAATTACAACTCTTTTCATATTCCTTTCTACTCTTGCTTCCATTGTAGCTGTCAACCCTCCATTTAAAGAATGTTGTGAAAAAATGGGTGAAATGTGGAACACTTACTAACAGCTTCAGCTAGGAAGCTCACAGGATGGTTAAATATGTTAATTTATAATTACAGAAACTTATTTGGTGAATTAAATGATTTAGTTTTATTTACCATGGAAATCTGGTAAAAAAATCTTTTTAACATTAAATTTCCGATGGGCCCTTTCAAAAGAGGAGCATGGACTTTTAAAGACTGAAAGATGAATGTTCCTAATAATGTACACTTGAGTGGTACGGTTCACATTAACTTAAATTTAAAAGAATAAATCCTCATCATGTTTGTGGGCAGGGAATCTATCATTCATTCAGCCCTAATTGACTACTGAAAGAGTAGTGTATAATGTTTCAATATTTCTCCTTGATTTTTGAAGTAGGTGGTAGTGCTGCGGTAGCATTGTCGCCTCATACGCAATATGTTGTCCCGTTCGATTCTCAGCTAGAGCGTCTTCTGTGTGGAGGCATACGTGAATGGGGCGTGCCTTCGTTGAAGGTTGTGCGTCAGGGCTGGTAACCTGGTATGTAAAAATCCACTACCAATCATTAGCAGACCGGAGTTCCGCTGTGGCGACCCCTAACCGGGAAAAGCCAAAAGGCACAAACAAACAAACAATGTATGTTCTCTGTAGGTAGGTAGATTGTTACAGGGTTTGTATTTCGTCATCTTAGTTTGTAGCAGTAACGTAATGAGAAGCAATTTTGCATAGTTATCTGTACCATCCTAGGGAATACAGATGGTTTGTTTTCTGTGCTGCTTAAGGGAATTTACTGCAACATTTGGTATGCTGTGGTGACCCCTAACCAGGAAAAGCCGAAAGACACAAACAAACAAACAAACAATTTATGTTCTCTGTAGGTAGGTAGATTGTTACAGGGTTTGTATTTCGTCATCTTAGTTTGTAGCAGTAACTTGATGAGAAGCAATTTTGCTTAGTTATCTGTACCATCCTAACTGAAGGGAATACAGATGGTTTGTTTTCTGTGCTGCTTAAGGGAATTTACTGCAACATTTGGTATGCAAAAATATTTAAATAATAAGATCCCTATAGATTATACATAGCCATCTTCCATCTGCTTTTATGTTCAGACTGCATAGTTTAAGTCGAATACCAGAAAAATATAATTTTCTATCTGAAAATGCTAAAAGAAGCTAAAGGCACAAGCAGTATCTTCCATTTTCAGAATCTATAGTTTACCACTCTTATGAGGCAGACTTTATTTTGTATGTACAAGTATCACATTTTGTTCATCCATGTATACGATGTTTAGAGATTTCTATTACTTCTAAAAGCAAAATATTTATTAGGTACACTTTATTATTACATTATAAGATTGTTTTTGATATCAGTAATGTAACCCAGGTACCTTACCATCTTTTGAACGTTCTAAATATGTAGCTGACTTTTAATTTTTCAAGCTTAGAATATTTAAAAATTCTCTGGTCTGTCATTTTGATGCTAATTTTCTAGCAGCTACTTCAAGAAACTTTTCAGACAGTCCATAAGGATGTCCTGGAGTCATGTGACCATAAATTGTGTTCATCTGCTGGAAGTGCTGGAAGCTAAAATTATGGAAAGACGCATACACAAACAAGTCATACACTTTCTTATTCAAAACGGAAAGTTCGCTGACTCTCAGCACGGCTTTAGGCCATTCCACAGTACCACCACGGCTCTTCTGTCTTTCTCTAATGTCATCACTCGTCATCGTAACAACAACAAAGTATATTCATCACTCTTCCTAGATATCTCAAAAGCTTTCGATATGGTCAATCATCAGCTACTGCTCAATACCCTACAAAAGCATTGGTTTAGACCAACACGAAATACAATGGCTTCACTCCTACCTGAACGGTAGACAGCAGGCTGTCTTTTGGCAGCACAAGCTGTCATCGCAACTTCCTCTAACCCTAGGTGTCCCACAAGGGTCCATACTAGGTCCCTTTGTTTTCTCTAATGATCTGCACACCACCATCCCAGGAGACACCTACATCCAATATGCAAATGACTCAACGCTAATATGCTTCGCCTCGTCTTCTACACAACTTCTAACCCTCACCCAGACCACTTTCAGCATGGTAGAAACATGGCTAGCTAATCGCTGCCTGCTTCTAAATCCTAACAAAATCAAGCTACTACTTCTGTCCCCTAATCGTAGAATTCCTCCTCCTTCCTTCAACATCAAATCTAGCAATGACACAATTATCTCCCCTGATGACCATACAAAGCTTCTAGGCGTAATAATAGACAACAACCTTAAACTTGATAAACATGTCAATCGCGCTATTAAGTCCGTCAACAAAAATGTGGCTCTCTGTACAGAGCCAAACCTTTCCTCACCTCCCCCAGCTAGGGTAGCTATTGCAAAATCACACCTCCTCTCTACCTTTATGTATGCCTCCCCTGTACTCACCAACCTATCCAAAACCGATCTCAACAAAAATTATCAGGATGTTGGTCATATAGCCATTCGCTACAGGCATGGCTTTTAGGACCCACCATTGCCAGAACCTCAGAGCACTGGGATGGCTAGAGTATCCTACCCTTCTACAATTCAACCAGCTTATAGTAGCGCATAAAATACTCCATCAACCTAATAACACCCCTGCCCTCAAAATTGTTCTCATCCCTCATAGTGCCCCCAGGCCATTATGCTCAAACTAATGATACTGGCCCAAAAAATCCAACAACTCTGCAGGCAATGCTATATTTGCCAACTCAACCGGTAAAATCTGGAATCTACTCCCTACTACTGTTACCAAGGAAACCTCACTACCCCTATTTAAAAGAGAAATAAAAAAATACCTCACATTTCATTGGCTGTGCTCTTGTTCTAAACCTAACAACTTCACTAATACATGTCTTGCTACCCAACCTGCTGTTTAGCCAAGTATCTATACCACATAGGATTTGAATGTCTAAGCATTGTGAATTATGAGATCTGATTGTATTCTATGCTCACATTTTCAGATACGTCTTTGCCAATCAGATGCAAGTCTGCACATTGTGTATATTTAGATCTGCCTGTATTCTTTGTCTATATTTTTCTAAACCTGTCTGCCTGAGTTTATCACTCAGTGATGTATGTACTGTCTCTTTTTTGGTATGCGGAGCTTTTCTCCTCGGGCCTCTGCTGAAAATGGACATATATCCAGTAGCACTATCCCGGTCAACAAATGTAAAATAAATAAATAAGTGCCTTTTGAAATGTCTTTGGATGTTTATTTGCACTTTGATATGACTAGCTCTGCTGGAGGCATCACACAACTAAGACAGTTAATCAGAGCTGTATTTGTTATAAATAAATGTCTCCAATGTCTTATTATCAATTTTCCATCATCACTTTGAACAACATATGTGCTGAAGTGCACACACTGTTTCACAGCCAATCCTCTTGGCTGAATCTTTGTAGACCTGTTGTCTCATCCGGTCCCCTTGTTTGAAAGAAGAGTGACGTCTTTTTTTTTTAAATATTCTTTTTGCACCTATTCCTGCCAGTCATCAAGCCACCCCCCCCCCACCTAACTAGACTTATGCCAGTTAATCTCTCCATGTTGGGGAATCCACAGAACCATGGAGGTGAGCTCTGTCTAGAGGGACAATCATTTAGGCAGCCACGAGGGTTGCATGGTATTGTCTTCACTAGCATCCCTGCTGTGAGAACATATTGAATGATATAACTGCATTCTCTTGGGTGGCAGGCAAAGCTACTCTCATGACTGTTGGGATCAGGAGCACTGTTCAACTGTGAGCGCACATACCTCTATTTTTAATAATGACGTCTGTCAGCAGACTAACAGAAAGTAGCTTGGTGGGCTGAAAGCTTGTCCATATGAGGCTATGTACTGCTGCCCCTCCTCCAGGGGATTGTGACAGTATGTATTCTGCCCACCATCCTACAGAGCAGTAGAAAGTAAGATGGGAGATGAGAAGTTCATATTCAGATCAGGATGTAGCACAACCGATTTGATGTTTGCAATGAAGTATACAGTTGATAAGAAGCTAGAGATGAGAAAAGAGTACAACTGGACATTCCAAGACTTGGAGAAGTCGTATAGCAAGGTCCCAAGAAAGATGATTTGGGCAGTTCTGAAATGGTTCAAAGTCCCAGAACCATTGGTAGAATTAATATAGGCCGTGTACAAGGACCCAATGACATAAGTATGAAGTGTTCAGATTTATGGAAGGGTTCCCAATGGGTGTGAGTGCATCAGGGTTCACTTCTGAGCCCACTGCTGTTCATAATGGTGATGGACTACATTAAAAAACAGTTTGGAGGGTATAGATGAAAAAAGTTTTTTTTTTTTTTTGTATTCTGATGATGGAGTATTACAAACAGACTTCAGCAAATGATAAGGGAACGGAATGCAATACTGAAGGCACTTGGGATGAAACTGACTACAGATAAGATGGTTGTAACAACAGCAAATGGGGAAATCACTTCTAAGGACTGAGTCAGAATGGAAAATTATGGAACAGGTTAACAGCTTCAAGTATTTAGAAGGGTAACTGATGAGAGGGTAGTATGAATGAAGAAATTAAAGCTAGAATCAGAGTGGGTGCAGCCAGCTGGCCCAGAGTGTCAGGGGTAGTGTGTGACAGAAGAATGCCAAATAAGCTGAAAAGTAAGGTGGGCAGTAAAGGCAGAGCAGTTGAGGCTAGCAGTGATTGAGATGAAGTGCCTGAGACAGGTGATAGGATGCAGACTATATGACAGATGAAGAAATGAGGACGTTAGAGCAGAAGACAAAGTAGCTCTAATTGCAGAGAATGTAAAAAAAAAAAAAAAAAAAAAAAAACAGATTATGGTGGTTCAGGCACATGTGCAGAAAAGCAAAAGACAATCTGGTGAAGAAGATTTGGGCAGACAGGAAGAAAGAAAGAAGAAACAAGGACAATCCAGTAAAGAGATGGATGGATTGTGTGGGAGAAGACCTGCGATAGTCAGGCATGACTGTCAAAGAAGGGTGGAGAGTGGCATTGAATCAAATCGAGATGGTGGCAGTTGACACAATACCCCGACCCCATATAGAAAATGGAAAATATGGGGTTGCTGATGATGATTACATGTTATGTAACTCTAGAGCTCTTGCTGTACTTCTGAAATTGTAACACATCACAAGCACTTTTTTTTTAATCCATGGCAACATTTCTTTCCTTAGCTCATTAGACACTATTAATTTGCTAGTCTTGAACATCAAGCATTGTACTCATTTAAGCCCTATGGCATAGAGGGATCTATCCCCAACTATGACCCAGATGACATGTTTATCTAGCACAGGGAAGCTAGATAGACCAGGCATGAGAAGATGGGAACCTATGGCTAAATGCCCACTTGCCCATCCTTTGGGGAGGGAAATGGTTTGGCTGGCTGTACTGGTTGATGCCTGTAGGAATATGAGGGTAAATTCTGCAGTAACAAACTCAGACAGCCTGTTCTGCACAGCAGGGCATCACTTAGGCAGGCATTTTGCATATATATCAGCATGCATGTCCCTGTTGTGAAGAAGCAGTTGGGGAGCTTGTAAGCTGTTGACAGGAGCAAGTATGGGACATCTGTATTACAAGCCTGACCACTCACTAACACCTGACTTGGCTTCAATGGCTAGGCTAGTTAGGCTTTTCTCCTGTTTAGGGAATGAATGAGCTATAGAAATCTCACCATGTCAGAGGAACAAATGCCTCTGGCATTCATCATGTAGGAAGAATGAATGGGTGCGTGCAGGGGAGCCAGTGGTCAAGGTCACGTACACAGATGGTATGGAGAACACTGTGTACAGTTGATTTCTTTGATTGAAAATTTTCTTTGATTGAAAAGTATGTCTATATTTCTTTCCTCATTGCTGATTTTTGCTGTAGCCACTTATCAGAACATCTGCATGTCCACATCACTGCCAGCTCAGTATTGAAACTTTTTAAGATTTTTTTTTTTAGCTATGGAATTATTTAATTATTGTCCGGTTCATCTCCAAGCAAATCATTTGTTGCATGTGTTATGTCTGCTCTGTGTATCTTTTTTTCTTGCCTTATTCTTCACAGCTAAGTCATAAGTTCTTTGTTCACCATAATATTCTGTGCAGTTTTGTGGTACCTTGTCTTCTGCCTTTTAAATGTACTCTGTAATGGCTTGTGATAAGTTTTTAGCAATACTCCCTACCCACACGCATACATATATGCATACACATATGGAACGTTTTACAACTATATACAATGACAGGTTGCTCATAGTCGGTAGTGGTGTATGGCCATTCTTAATGGTTGGAGTGATCGGTCTAGTTAATTCTGATAACAAGTGAGACTATGACATGCTAAATAGCCATCTGGCACTGTGCAGTCATCTTCACTTTCTTACAGAGAAAAGCAGCTTTCAGCCACATGAGATTGAGCAATAACAGACTGGTCTAGGCAGCATGCATGCTACACTGACTGAATCAGTGTGCATCTATCCTTGGCTGATAGGCTTAAGTAATCTGTTGAACCTCTTCCATGATAGATACCAGAGATGTCAGTTATTCCTTATGAGTGAGACATTTCTAGTAAGTTCATTGCATAAGCTTCCATTAGGTCTCTGCTCATTGTACATTCAACACATTGCTGCCATCAGTTGGATAGTTTAGTGCAAGACTTTTCTGCACTGGCCACACAGCCATAGCCTCCCTACAAGAGGATGCCTTGGCTACAGATGGGGTGCCAACATGACAGTGCTGAGTAATATGTGTAGTTTAGTGGGTGACCCCCTTTGGTGGAAAGTGAACCATCCTGACAGGAGTTTTATTTCCTTTCCTGTCTGCAAAGGTCACCCTGGAAGTACTGTTGTCTATTCTCCTTAATCTCCATGGTCTATTTTTTCTCTATTATTATCTCTCCTTGATAATATAGCATTATTTATCTGTGTTAATATCTCCATAGTTATGCACATACATAAAAGTTTTTGGTCGATAGACATATCAGTATCCTCTGTTATTACAAATGTGTATAAACCTTAGTCTATATATGTAAAACTGATGTATTAAGAACTCTGTATGTATTACACTATATCTACATGTTACTTCTCTGTTGTAATGTTTTGATATTTTGTACAGTTGTCCTGTTGTAAATGTGGAGCTTTTCTCCCCAAACCTCTGCTGAAAAAGGAACTTTATCTAGTCGGACTTTCCTGGTAAACAAATGTAAAATAAATAAATAATAAAATCTTTCAATGGAGTTTTGGTTTGAAGACTTGAATATTTGGAGAAGCTGCCTCTTCTGACCAAAGAAGCCAGCCTTGCCCTCCTGCAATGTGGGGCAATCAAACCTAGGCCAGGAACCCACAGTGATACCTGTGAAATCTGACATGTTTCTTCTGTTTGCACTCCTTGTCCACTGGCACTGGAGACAACACCCAATCCCTGGGCATGGACCAGGAGAGAAAGAGGATAAAAAAAAGCCTGGATGTCTCTAAAGGGCAGATCACTTGACTTGTTTGGGAGTGACGGATGCAAGTAGATGGGTTCTCAAGCTCCAGCAGAGAATGGGCCTGGGTTGGGTTTCTGCCCTTCTGCTAGGCTTTATAAGGGCCTCAGGGCCAATAGCCTAGTAACTTCCTATGATCCTAAGACCATCTTGGAATATAACCACTTATCAGATGTGGAGACCTGCTGAATTTAAGCATATTGCTAAATGGAGGGGAAAAAAACTGTTCCTCATAAATGACGAGTGAAGAGAAAAAATAAAAACTAACCATGATTCCCTCAGTAATAGCAAGTGAAGATGGAAAAGCCAAAGCACTCAATACCCATATGGGAGATGGGCAATTAGGAGATGTGTTATACAGAAGTTAGTCATCATGGCTCCAGCCCTGGGACCCAAGTCCCTGTTATCAAAGTTCATCCTGCCAATGGTGTGAGGCTTGTAGTGGCTGCCAGAATCGGGTGGTCTTAGACTTGGCATGTTTATGAATAAAAAGTAGGTGTTTAAATTCCATCTAAGACTAAACACTTGCACAAGATTGATAGTAACTGCAGTAAGAGAAAATTGAAACAAGCTTTGATAGGAGAGCTCAAGAGGGAGTTAAACTCTTCAGTTAAATGGGTGAGTTGTGTGAAGTCATTATGGAGGATTCAACTTGACAGCCCCATCAGCCACCTAGGATGGTGGTTCCATCTCCCCCTCTGAAGAGTAGAGGGTCTGCCTCGGACAAACCAGACATTTTTGGGTCCATTTCTTCCACAATGGTGCACTGTGATTGGCTCTGGGTTGGTTGGGAAGGCAGTAGTGAAGATTGCACCAGTCTGTTGAGGGGAGAGTTAAGCATGTGGCAGCAGCTCTCGCTACACCTCGGTGTCATGATAGACAACGACTGCTGCACCCCCCCTCAACCCTCATATTTCTTTTTCTTATAATTTTTATAATGACAGCCATCAAATTTAATTGGCATACACTTCAAAAGATAATGTATCTTTACAAGAAATCCCGAGTGACTTTTTTGTCCACTGGAGAAGGCATTTTCACTGCTGCAGTTATCTGTTCAGCATCTGATTTCATACTTTCAGTCATTAAGGCCTTGACCCACATACTTTAGTACTTTAGGTTGAAGTTTGCATTTTGTTCAGCTTGAGGATGTTCTGTCTCTCTCTAGTAATTCACTCAGTTTTACGTCATTTGTTCCTATTCTGACTTCACAGTAGTATTTTTATCTGCTACACTGACACCATCAGACCCACTGATTATCTGAACAGCAGCTATCTGAAACAGTTCAGCTGCTGCTGATAGTAATAAATGGAAGTCTTAAACTCTTTGTCTTCCCATAGGCGGTGTAGAAATACACTGTTTAGAACATTTTTGATGTAGCTTTCATTTGTACTCTTGATACTCACTTTTATTGAGTTGGGGGATCTGGAACCTATCCTATCAATCGGCAGACATAAGTCAGAAAGCAAATCCCAATCGGCAGACATAAGTCAGAAAGCAAATCCCAATCGGCAGACGTAAGTCAGAAAGCAAATCCAGGATGGAATGCCAATCAGTCTTTGGTTTACTTCAAACAACAAAAAATATTGCTTCTGTTATGGGAGACCCAAGTTCAGTTGTATGAAGCAGATTGTGCTCTCTTTTTCAACTTTAAAAAGAATATATAGGTCAGTGTAAAGATGGTTTTATATGGTTTTGCAACAGTAATCACGCTTTTAATCCATTAAGCCGACTCACCGTGTTTCTTAAGTACATCAGTGCTCTCCATGCTGTTAAGTTCCTTCTCATTTATTTTCCTCAGTGCTACTAGGATTTTTCTTGAGTCTGTCTGTGTATTTTAAGCAGTCTAAACCAGTTAAGTAATTCTTTACATTTTAATTAAACAACACATCAGTCTGCACACTTTCTTGATCCACATTGCAGCTGTGCATTCATTTTGTGACTTGTTTTCACCTTGCCAGGCCTCCTAATCACCAGAAACTGATGGAGCACTCGCAGTATCATCTATCTGGAATTGTTTTTGTATTTTTTATTTTCACTTGTAAACACTTTCTGATCCTCTGGCTTATATGACTGGAATATGTGCGCACTATAAACAACACTGGCTTTTTACTTTCTTTCAAACTCAGGCCTTTAAAATTTGTTATTAATTTTAAACAAGAAACATCTGTATTGAATTATCACTTACAATGTAATTTATGTGAATGAAAACAAAACATATTGACAAAGTTTCAGTTGAAAACATTGTACATCTTCTGTACAGTCATTGTCAGTCAAGCATTACAAAGCTCATTCAATTCCTTCCTTTCCTTAAATCTCTTTCCTCCTCCAAAACATCATTCTGTATGCATTGTTCCCACAGTTCCCATTATTTCTATGTAATTTGCTCCTCTCTTTTCTAAAGATCCAATTTCCAGTTATTTTAGGCTTCAAACTTTTAAGCAGACATTACTGCATTGTCTAGTTTTAACACCACAGTTCAATTTAAACTTTTCTTCCCTGACTTCCAGCTGATTCTCTACTGGCATCATTTTGTTGTTTATTATAGCACATTATTTAAATTGTGTACATTCTTAACCCAAATTTTGATCACAAATATAAATTTATATGACTTTGTGCCAGTACACGCAAGCTCAATAAAAAAAACCTCATTTTGCATTCCGCAGCCGCATCATGATCATTTCTCACATATAATCATATTTTTTCCTCATTCTTAAAGCCACACCTTGTACAGAATTTAGCAACAATGTATCTAATTTTTCCGTGTTGCCAAGTCTTGTACAACTCATTTTGCTCTGTTGACTGTCTAGCATGCAGCTTCAGACATTTTAAACTCTTCTGTAAGCTGTTGACTGTGTCAAAGTATTTTCACTCAGTTGCACATCCTTCTGTTTATTAAATCTGGTTCTCAGTAGTTTGTCCCTTATCTAATCATTTGTGATACCACATACAGTTTTGTGTCCTGCAAATGAATCATGTAACTCATCAAATTCGTAGTCTTTTGATTATTGTCTGTTTATCTTTTGTTGAATGGGTTAGTCCCACTAGCTTGATGACCTGCTTTCAGAGGAAGACCCAAGGTTGTATTTTTACTACTAGGAGAAATTTGTCCAGGGCATTGGGGAATTTCCACTATCCTTTCGATAGGTGCCATGGGATCTTTTGCATCCACCTGAGCTACCACCAACTGAAGCAGTGTGGGCCATGGTTTAACGTTCATCTCATCCAAAGGCTGGCACATTTAGGAGTGCAGCACCCCCTGTTACTGCACTGCAGTGTCAGCAATTTTGAAAATGAATCCAATTGTCTGATGTATGCCCCTATGGCTGTGATTTAGTATCAGCAAGTATGAAATTTAATCAAATTGCCTGGAGTGGGAAATGAACCCACAGCCTTCTAGTCTTCATTTACCAAAGGTAACCTGTTGTTACTTCAGTTAACATGAGCATCAGTAGTTTCAATGGAATGTTGTGACCTTAGGAATAGCAAATAGGTAGGTATATGACATATTTTTCTTTGGTTACCAGTAACTCAGAGTACTGTTTTGATAAGTCACAAGTTTCAGTCTCATTCCACCTCAAAATTCAAATGTATTATAAACTTTCAGGACTCATTCCCTTGTGACTTGTAGAAACATATAGCATTGTAGTCTTTTATGCTTCCTGGGTATTTTCTTCACAGCTAAAAGAATAAATCAAATTTCTCTATCAACAATTTTCAGTTCTTTGGTAAATTCTGGAGAGAGATGCCTTTCTGACTAAATTTGCATAATTCCTCAAAAGAAAGATCAAAATAAAGATATATCGATTTATTTGTGATTAAATACTCAAATAATGAGACAGATATAGATAGCCTAAGCCAGCTAGAACTGCTGTGGTGGTGCTGCGGTAGCGTTGTCGTCTCACAGTTAGACGTTGCTCGTTCGATTCTCAGAGCGTCTTCTGTGTGGCGACAGACATGCGTGAACGGGCATTCCTTCGTTGAAGGTTGTGCGTTAGGCCCGGCAAGCCAGCACGTAAAACTCTACTGCCAATCATTAGCGGACCGGAGTTCGGCTGTGGCGACCCCTAACCGGGAAAAAGCCGAAATACACAAACAATTATCAGCTACTTTCACACTTCACAGTGCATATAGGATGCAAGACCACATGATGTACATTTGGGAGCACTGAATGAGGCTGAAGTTCTCTTAAAAATACACACATATAGTACAGGTAGCAGAGTTTGTAAACCATGAATTGCCAAATGTATTAAATTCCATCGGGGAAGATAAAGTACAGGACTTTGTTGGGTATGATGAGGGCCATTTTACTGAAACACGTTTACATCTTGTGTTGCAGAAATGTCTCTTGTAATAGATGTGCGTCCTACTGTCAAAAGGAATTGTACCATTTCTTTATTCAAGATTTGAGATGGACAGTATATAGTCTCATTCTCCAGCAGTGACTCTTGTCATTTTAGAGCTTTCAGTGATGCATTGTCTGAGATTCAGTCTGTCATTCAGACTTGATGAAGGGTTTCCAGTAAAGCTAAAACAGTTATGTATCATTGTTAAAGGTATGAGAGAAATTTCTCCAGGATTCCCTCTCAACTGTACATTTGCACAGAATGTCTAGATTGTTACCTCAGATGTAAAATTTGGCAAATCATTGAGGTTTAAAGTCACTAAATAATGACAGACATTTGATTTTCAGACTTCATATCATTCAGAAAATGCATGCTAATGTAAAAACAGTTATTCTGAAAACTTTCTGTGTATACAAGTTCAGTATTTAAAATATATCCCAGATATTGCATCTTTCTTCCCCCATTAGTTTGGGCTTTGTCCATAATTCTTGTGCTAAGAGGTAGAGAGGTGTCTCCTGGTTAGTGTGTTCCAACTTTCAAGGTATCTTTTCCATTAACTAATTTCGACCAAGTTGGTGTTTTGTGTATGTATTGAATTCATAGTCTTAACAGGATTTCTGTTCTGTCCTCAAAATTGCTGGGTATAGTTGGCTTCAGTGGAGAAATGTTTAAAGGAAAGCAAAACCCCAGTATCATAAATGTTGAGTTTGTAGGCCATGGATGAGGCATATGATGGACTGTTCTGACTGCTTAATTTGATAGATGTGATCTAATTAGTTTTCACTAATTAGGTTTTAAGTATCCGTATTGGAATTCATAGTAATCTGTCCTTGCTTCCTGCTTATTGGTTGGACAGTCAAATAGACCCCACATTTGTATATTGGACTTAATGGAATATGCAGTGCAAGTTTTATAGACTGTGATATATGGATTCTTCTTTTAACAAGCTTTTGCATTTGCTTATATTAAACTAGTTTGGTGTAATATATGCAGTAACGGGTATATGAGTGGCACTCTAAAGCATTTGTTATGTCTACTTGCTTTGAATGTTTGCTGTTTATATACAATGTGTCCAACAGTGTGTTTATAATAGAATCAATCATTACAGTATTTGACAGGAATATTTGCAGACGATTAAATATATATGTATATTATGTGACCTGCTGGCTTCATTCGACTGATGTTGATTATGGTGTAGTTGGATGATTGAGGAGCAGGAGAGAGAGGTAGGGATAGCTTAACTGCAGTGATCAGTGTTCTGTAAGAACAAACTTGTGGAAGATTTATAGTATTTTGAAATGCATTTGGTCATTCCAGGGACTTTGGCTTAAATGATAGCTTGAGTTAACAGTTCTGACAGAATACATTCTAATTAAAATAATTACTTTCTTACCTGTAAACTAATGCTGGCTGTACTTTCTTTCTGTAGGCAGAGTATGAAGTAACACCAGATGAGAAGAGGAAAGAATGTGGTCTTCGAGTAATAGAGAAATATTTAAACCAGACGGTAAGTGAAGTTAAATTAAGATGCTCATCTCTGCCTTTTCTGTCACACCTTACGTAATGTCTTTACCCTTTCTACTGAGAGCTTTACAGCTCCCTGTAATTACTACATGCGTCTCAGCTAGAAAACTTGTATTTGTACTTACCCTGTCCCTTGTCTGACTTGTTTCTGTGACTATCATCCATCAGCTTCTTCCAGTAGACTTAGCAGTAATTACTTGCCTTACTGTAGGAATGCTAAATAGGTACAGTTGTCCTCTTATAACTGTATTCATGTATTATAGAAGCACTGTTGTGTGATATATATGCAGTATTGCACTTGCTAAAATTTTCTGCATTAAACTTTAGATGTTAAGTTGTCAATCTCGCCTTCATTCTTGCTTGATGGGTTCGGAGCCGATCTTCTGCTCCGACTCGGCACTTGCTAAGCTCGAGAGTCACTTTTACCAGCTCGAGGCAGCCCCATATCCCATGATGCAAGGCGGTAAGTACCCAGATGCCGCTTCGCTGATGAGGTCCTCCTTTTACCAGCTCCTGGTAAGTGATTTATACATTACTGTTTTTGCCCCTTTTTCTTCTTAAACTTTATTTCTAATAGTTTTAGTCTAGTTTTAGTCCCATTCTGACTAGAATTTCCCTGTCTCCTTAAAACTTTTAGTCAGACCTTCTCCCATCCCATCCCCCCCCCCCTTGTTAGGGTGTGTGTGTGTTTATTGACAGATTAGTCTTTCCTTTTGGGATAATATAATAATAATTTCTTGGACAGGTGTTGTGTGTGTGTATTTTTTACACCATGTCTAAAGAAAGGGTCTCAGGCTTTAAGAAGTGTGACTCGTGCTGTCAGAAGATGTCTCTGACAGACGGTCACACTTCTTGCCTTTACTGCCTGGGGCCTCTTCACCTGCAGGACTCCTGTGCTATTTGTCATTCTTTTAGCCAGAGAGTCCTGCAGGAGAGAAGAAATAAATTGATTTTGAGGGGCCTTCTTGAGCCGGAGGGCTCTCCGGCTAAGTCGGCTCCATCTAAGACTTCTAAGTCTTCCAAGGCCCAGGCTTCTGTGTCCAAGCCTGCGGCCTCGGCACCGACTCTTTCAGAGTCGAGATCGGCTCCGGCTGGAGCCGATTCTGGTCTGCACAAACCATCGGTGCCGATTCTGGTTTGAACACTTCGGTGTCGGCTCCGATCGGTTCCGATCACCATGTGGCTCAGGCTTCGGTGTCGGCGCCGATCGGCTCCGACACCCTTACATTTATGTCTGTATCGGCTCCGGCCGGAGCCGATGCATCGAAACTTTCTGTCGGAGCCGAGAAGTTGTCGGCTCCGACAGCTTCTATGGTTTCGTCGGCTCCGATGGTTCCTTCGAGGAAGAGGTCTAGGTCCCCTTCCTTGGAGCCGATACTCTCGGCTCCGGCTTCTCCTCTCCTCTCGGAACGGAGCCATCGGAGCCGATCTTCCAGGTCATCCAGACTTTCTGACCATGATTTAGAGAGAGTGGTCAGTAGATTATTAAAATCACAGGCACTGGCCCAAATGCTACATAGTCCGTCTCAACAGATGACTATTAGTCCACACCCCATTGCAGTTCCTCCTTCGACTCTACCCCAGAGTTTGGAGGTGGAGTCTTCGGGAATAGTTTCTGCTACGGCTGAGGGACAGATACCCCCTTCTGCTCCTTCACCTTCCTTAGAGGGATTCGGTGGTCGGGCTTCCCTGGTCTCCTCCGAGGGGGTGAGTGGCATCGGACCCTTGTCCGACCCCACTCTCCCCCTTGGAGCCTCGGCCTTGGTGAGCTCGGCTCCGACATCTGCCTCGGAGCCTTCCCTTTCGGTGGGTCCTGGAGTTCCTGGCTCTTCGGAACGGGTTCTCTCGGACCTCCTTGGGAGGGGAGCCTTCGAGGTGATGAAGAGTGTGCTGGCCACTGGACTCAGCCAGCAGTCTGTTCCCTTAGCTCCTCCCTCTATGGTGCCTGTCGACATCTCTGCCACTTCTCTTGCTCCCGGACCCAGAGATCCTCCGCCTCAGGTTTCCCCACTGGGAAGAACCCCCTCTTCCGAGGATTCTCCTGATTTGTCAGGAGATGCTCCGCGGAAGAGGACCTGTAAGAGGAAACACGTAGACTCCCCCGAGTCTATCACTTCAGATACTGACTTAGATGAGTCAGAGGGATCCCCAAGATCCCCCTCTGAGGATGTCTCCTTCTCAGACATCCTAGAACTCCTTAGACAGAGGGGAAACTGGCCCACCAATAATCCCTCTGAGGATGAGTCAGTATACCTGGAAGCGTTTGGAAGTCGGCCCTCCACCTCCTGGGTGTCTCCGCCTTTCGACCCCCTTATGCAGGTTATTGCTCGAAAGGCGTGGGCTGCTCCTGACTCTGTAGAGCCAGTCCCTAGGAGGCCTTCTAAATTTATTACTGCCCCGTCGGACAAGCAATTCCTCACAAAAGGTGTCCCCGCTGATGCCATGGTGGTGGCGGCTGCCACTAAGAAGGAACTTGCAGATCCTTCCGTACCTGTCCATCCTCCTAATAAGGACTCTAGGACCATGGATAGATATGGTAAGTGGATGTTCTCTTCAGCGACCTTTGCTATGCGTCGCTGAACTATTATGTCACTTCACCAGACTCCAGAGGGATATCCTTAAGGAGCTAGGTGAAGTAGTACAGGATCCTACAGCTGCAGGGGCTCAAGAAAAAATTGCTTCGCAGCTAGGAACCCTTAATTCTATTGCTAACTACTCCATGCGACTGATATCATATGCTGCTGATGGAGCGAGTAGGGCCGCAGGTACAGGTGTGGCTCTTAGACGCCAAGCCTGGATGCGGCTCTGTAATTTTGCAGATCCCTTTAAGGCATCCTTCACAAACTCTCCCTTTGACGGGTCAGCTTTGTTTGGCCCTCAAGTGAAGGAAACGTTGACCAGGTGTGAGCAGGACGGCAAAACTCTTTCTGCCGTAGGAGTCCGTTTTTCCACCCCTTCTAGACCTTACCCCAAAGGGCAGAAGGGTGGCAAAATGTGGTTCCGCAAATCCCAAGGAGTCACGCCGGATTCACGTGGTCAGTTTACCCCTAGAGGCAGAGGGGGTAACAACAACAGACGCCGCTCTAGAGGCAGAGGGGGTCCACAAAACCAGGGAAGCAGAGAGCCTCTCTGACGAGCCCTTTCAGCATCCCTGAGATGTTGCCCGGCTGTCCGTCCTTGGAGGCAGTCGGGGGAAGACTATCGCTGTACCCAGAAGCCTGGCGTTCCCTCACTCAAGACAGATGGGTACAGTCGATCATATCCGAGGGTTACAAAATTCCTTTCGAGGAAAGTCCTTTCTATCACTCAAATTTCCTTCCAGATGTACCACCCGTTCTAAGGGAAATTGCAGAGTTAGAAGTTTTAAAACTACTGCAAAAAAGAGCCATTCAGCCAGTTACAACAGATCATTCAGAGCCCGGAATCTGCTCAAGGTTCTTTTTGGTCCCCAAAAAGACGGGAGACTGGAGACCAATATTGGATCTCAGCAGACTCAACAAGTCTGTGAGGAAGACAAGATTTCGAATGGTCACTCTTCAGTCAATTCTGCCCTTCTTACAGAAGGACAACTGGATGTGCTCAATAGATCTTCAGGATGCGTACTATCACATAAAAATTCACAGACGCTCCAGGAGATTTCTCTGCTTTCGGCTGGGGTCCAGTCATTTCCAGTTCAGAGCCCTGCCCTTTGGTCTCACTACAGCCCCCAGAGTGTTCACCAAGTGTATGGCAGTGGTCACGGCTCACCTGAGACGTCAAGGATTCCAGGTGTTTCCGTATCTCGACGACTGGCTCCTTTCAGCCACCACCAGGCATCAGCTTGTTCAAGCCAGGGATTACACAATAAATCTTTGTTCTCAATTGGGCATCTCGATCAACTCCGAAAAATCATCCTTATTGCCCTGCCAGTCTATTACTTTCATAGGCGCAAACTTAAATACTGTTCAGATGTCAGCTACCCTTACAGATCAAAGAATTTCAGACATTCAAAGTCACGTCAGGATCATTCTAGCCAACAAGAAGGTACAGGCCAGAATGGTTCTAAAGGTGTTAGGCCTCATGGCTGCGGCCATTACTCTTCTTCCCCTGGCTCGCTTCTACATGCGCCTTCTTCAATGGATGTTGTTCACTCAGTGGTCTTACCAACAACTTCCAATGCGTCACCAAATACTGGTGACACAGATTTGCAAGAATCATCTTGCTTGGTGGATCACTTCTCCCCAGATTCACCAAGGCAGACACTTTGTACCCCCATCCCCGGTAGCCACTGTCACCATGGATGCCTCCCTGATCGGGTGGGGGGGGTCATTATCAGGGCAGGATGGTTCATGGGACATGGCAACCTTTCGAATACCACCTGCACATAAATGTCCTAGAGATGAGAGCAGTGCTTTTAACGTTGCAAGCCCTCAACGACTTTCTTCCCGTAGGGACAATTGCAGTCCACACAGACAAACATGTCTGTAGTTTGGTATATCAACAAACAGGGCGGAACCAAGTCCTACCCCTTGTGTCGAGAAGTGCTCAGACTTTGGCAATGGGCGATCTCCTATCATCGGTTTCTGGTAGCAACGCACATCCCTGGGAAAACCAACATTTTAGCGGACAGATTGAGCAGAGCTATTCTCATGCCTCACGAGTGGTCTCTCAAGCAATCTATAGTGGAAGAGATTTTTCTGGAATGGGGTCGCCCATGTTGCGATCTTTTTGCTACTCCCCAAAACAGCAAATGCCCAGACTTCTTTTCTCTCTTCCCACTGCCAGGCCATCCCCCCAGAGACGCTCTGACCCAGGATTGGCCCCAGGGACTTCTTTATGCCTTTCCTCCTTTCCTCTGATCCCTCAAGTTATCCAGAAAGCAACCGTTTTGAGAGCCAAATTGATTCTCATTGCTCCTTATTGGCCTCGACAAATTTGGTTTCCGTTCCTCCATCGTCACCTTTTGGTGCAGCCGTGGCATCTGGACCCAGTGCCAGATCTTCTGATTCACCAATCCGGTCAGCTGCACCAGTCTATCCCTTCTCTCAACCTCACAGCATGGTTGCTCCACTTCCTTCCTTAGCCAGGCTTCCTATGATCTCTAACCCTGTTAGAGACATCCTAGTAGCTTCCTTAAAATCCTCTACCAGGAGGATTTATTCAAGCAAATGGAAACGTTTCTCTTATTGGGCTAAAGCCAAGAATATTGATCCCTTCACTGCTCCAGTTCAAGCAGTTTTGGATTTCTTAGCGGAGATTTTTCATGCGGGCTCCTCTTCTTCCACAGTTAGAGTTCAGTTGGCTGCTATCTTGAACTTTCATGTCGGGTTCGCAGATCACAACATTATGTCCCACAGGCTTTGTAGAGCCTTCTTGAAAGGAATTTTCCTCCTGAAGCCTCCAGTCAGGAGTCCTCCTCCTCAATGGGACCTAAATTTAGTGCTGACATCCTTGATTCTTCCCCCCTTCGAGCCAGCTGTTTCTTGTTCCCTGAATTTTCTTTCATGGAAAACTTTATTCCTGGTAGCTATTACATCGGCTAGGAGGGTGTCTGAACTTCATGCTCTATCTGTTCGCCCCCCTATTTGGTCTTCCACAAAGACAGAGTATCATTGAGAACTAATCCGACCTTTTACCTAAGGTCGCCTCAAAGACTAATTTGAATCAAGCCATTGATCTCCTGTATTTTTCCAAACTATTCAAACAGATCGAACAAAACTACATTATCTTGATGTCCACCGCCAACTCAGATATTATTTGGACAGAACAAAACAATTCAGGAAATCCGATCAACTCTTTGTTTCCTATGCTGATAACAAGAAAGGCCTTCCTGTCTCAAAAGTGACCTTATCTAGATGGCTTTCTTCTGTCATCTCTGAAATTTATCGGCTCAGGGGAAAACAGCTGTGCTCAAAACCTAAAGCACATTCAACCAGAAGCTTAGCTACTTCTACAGCCTTTCAAGCTAGACTTCCTTTAGACACTATTTGTGCAGCAGCCACTTGGGCCACTCCTCATACATTTGTTTCCCATTACAAATTGGATTTGGCCTCCAGGGACAGAGCCAGTTTTGTCTCTACCGTCCTCAAGAGTCTGTTCCATTGAGCCACCCAGGATAGAGGTGCTAGGGACGCGGTCCCATCAAGCAAGAATGAAGGCGAGATTGACAACTTAACATTGAGAAGTTATGTACCTACCATAACGTTCCATGTTAGTTGTCTTCTCTCGCCTTCTTTCTTGCGACCCTCCCTCCTTCCCCCAGGCCTGGATAGACTTTCTCTACAAAGAATGATAGTTCTGAAGACCATACAGAGCTGGTCCTTCTACCATCCTGCAGGTTTTCTCTTCTTCTTTCTTCCTTTGGGAAGTTTTTATGCTAGGTGCTATTGCCCTTTTGTCATCAAACGAGATCTGGGTACTTACCGCCTTGCATCATGGGATATGGGGCTGCCTCGAGCTGGTAAAAGTGACTCTCGAGCTTAGCAGCCGAGTGGAGCCGAGGATCGGCTCCGAACCCATCAAGCAAGAAAGAAGGTGAGAGAAGACAACTAACATGGAACGTTATGGTAGGTACATAACTTCTCATTCTGTACTAAAATATGATCTCAATCTGCTTTTCTAATGTAGCTCTGACATTACCCTTAATTATGATGGTCAGTCTCAAATTTAGGTTAGACATATGAAATTATATTTTATTATACATTTGATATGCAACACAGCAGGTTAGCTTATAGCTTAGACAGCAGATAACATTTTTGCCTTCACACTTGACCTTTCATCCTCACAACATAGTAAATTAGTGATCAAAAGAGGATTCCAAAGTGTGGAAGAGCCTCCTCAGACATTAATAATTTGTATCTATAAGCCAAACAACATCACTCCAGGAGTCTCTTGAGACTATGTTCTGGGGTTCCTATAACTTTTTTTTGTTATAGTTTTCATTACTATTGTCATTGTTACATACTGCGGTGGTGCAGCCGTTAGCATTGTCGCCTCACAGCAAGAGGCTCTCTGGTTCGATTCTCGGCTGGAGCCCCTTCTGTGCAGAGTCTGCATGTCCTCCCTGTGGTCGAGTGAACTTTAAAGATATGCAGGTAGGTGCGTGCGTGAGTGGGTGTGCCTTCTTTGAAGGTTGGGTGCCGGGCTGGTAACCCGACACCGTAAAAATCCACTGCAAATCCTAAGCAGACCGGTGATTCACTGTGGCGACCCCTAACCAGGAAAAGCCGAAAGACGTTATTTTTTTACTGTCATTGTTACATATCTAATTCTAATGTTTTCCTTTGTATAGATGACCTTGGCAATACAATATGTAGACCAGTGTCATTTTTTGCTAAACACATCTCTGTCTGATGGTCTAGCATATGTATGCTCTGGTACACACAACCAAATGTAACTATGCATTTCCCCCAAAAAAATTACACCAGACTGTTTGCTACCGATATCCCCCCTTTTAAATGAGAACTTGTCTAATCAAGTAGTAAAAATAAAACAAGTGTGAAGGAAGTCAAAAATGTGGGTATCTGGACTTGATCATACCATTACACTTTTGAGACATGTGCAGACAGCTATCAGCAAATTTCAGATATTACCAAATACCTGTACGAGGTTATCAAATCTTCTAACAATGGAGCCTAGTTCATACAGAGAGGGAGAGTATCTGTCCCTGCTTTGGAATGTGCAGTGCTTTTCTCAACAACCAGCTGAATCACAAATGTGCAGAACCTAAAAGCAGTACTGACCAAGGTGAGCACTCCTGTCTCTACTTTCCCTAATAGAGAAAGTCACAGTCACATACTGCAGAAAGCTGTATGTCTCAAAGCTCTATCCCCCTACTCTGTCTACTACAGACTGCTGTACAGTTATCTGTGCCTAGTCTACAAGGCATCCTCTGATCCCACACTGATGGATTTTTGCACTTCTGCAAACAAATAGCATCAGAAATATCTGATTTGAAGTTGTTTTTTTTTAAACCTATGGGACTCTGATCCGACACCGCTGTATATTTCAGCATTGGAGCCGAAATCTGAGCTCCTCCCCTACTCATAATGCCCCGCTCTTCCTCCTCCCCTCAGATCTCATTTGCCACTCATTTTGAACAGCATGGGTCGCCATTTCTCTGAGCTCCTCCAGGTCTTTTATAGTCTTTAAGTAAGTTGTTTGTAGGTTTTTCTCTCTGTCTACCTTCCTACCCTTTCTATCCACACGTATGTCCTTTTCAGTCAAAAAAAAAAAAATCTCTTTCTATCCTTTCTCTCTCTGTCATCTTTTTCTCTTGTGCGGAGTGTTTGTGTGTGTGTGTGGGTTTGTGTGTGTGATTCGTGTCCCCGTGGCTGATGCTCCCAAGTACAAAAAGTACACCTTTTTCAATGGCTTATCTACCAGAAAAAGGAAGGAGAGGAAACATATTTATGCAGTGAGAAAGGAAGGAAAGGAAACATATTTATGCAGTGAATTGGAAGTTTTAATTTTTTTTTTTCATTTTTTTTTTTTAATGTTAACACTTGAGGGTTTGGTCAAGCCATTTGCTTAAGCATTTGAATGAGGTAGTTTCAATAGGAGACACATTAAGGTGTTTATTTCAATTTGTGGGTAGTTTGGAGCCTTAGCAAGGTTTTTGGTGTTTTCTAAAGAACATGACTTTTGTTTTACTAAAGTGTAAAAGTATTTTTTAGTGTTAATCCAAGTAATGAATGAATAAGTGGAAATCTGTCTGTTAGTTCTGTAAGGTAGAGTGAAGGGTTTGATTTGAATAATACCAGATCATCAGCTTGTAGTAAAAGTGGAAGGTGCAGTAAATCAGTAGGAAGTTGTTTATGAAGACTGAGAATGTCTGACAGTGTCCTTTGCAGAATGTACATGGATTAATATAAGGTAAATGCGGATGATGCATTTTATAGAGCAGAAGAGTAAAGAAGGACCACCCATATTGCATAGCTGCAAAATAATCTGGAGTTTCATTTAATTTTTATGCTTGAAAACCCACTAAAAAAAGGAATGTGTCACTGTCATGCCAAAATAAAAGTTATAGCACATAAAAAGCATAAAAATATGCCCGCACATGTCTTTTTTGTGCCAAAGATTTAAACACCAGTGTGTTGTAATTGTCTTTAGCCCTTTTGCTCTGTAATAATTTGAGAAGTTAAAATGAACATCCTGTCTTTTATAGATATATAGTCATAGAATGTTCATGACTACCTGTCTGCAAGTATCATGCCTTACCAGTTCCCACCAAAGACTGGGAAGGCTGTGCCAGTAAAGCTTGGGCCAAATTTATGAATATCCAGCCAATTATCCAGGCCCTCATTGAAGGAATTTAGGGTATTATACTGCTTTATCTGCAGGGGGAGTATATTCCAGAGGAGAATTTGAGTAACAAGTCTGTCTCTCTATCTTGTTTAATTTATCTGTAAAAGCGGATTTAGATTTCTTGTTTTGGTATTTGTGGGAGTGTTTGGTTTGTGAAAGTACAAGAGATCCTACAGACACAGAGTGGATTCTTTCATGTAGTGGCCATGTGAAGAGGAAAGAGAGAGCGGGAGAGATATATAGAGAGAGAGCGAGAGAGAGATCTCCCGTTGGTTGGTATGCATGTGAGCGCAGTACTCACATGGTCACTTCACTACTCCTTCATGTCATTGATTTTTGCCATATAGGTTTGCAGTCCCAGTCAGATAATTTGCATGTCATTTAGGATAACAGCCTAATGATTTCCCTTAAAGAGTGCTCCTTCAGCAGTGAATTCCTTCTTCTAAGATGGAAGAGTCTGCTTCTGGTCTCCGGTGGAATCCTTCAAAGCCCCCGGGCCTGTGGAAAATACGGCCCAGACCGCAGAATCCTTTATAAACGCATTCTATAAACACCTTCAGGAATGCAGGGATCATGCAATCCCAAATAAAACCAAGACCCAATCCTCCAAAGGCAGACGTCCTGTCTGGTGGACCCCAGCCATAAACAAACTATACAATAGAAGGAGGAAGCTACTACATGATAGAGCAAAATCCCAAAAAGGGAAGGCATCTCTGATCAGTATTAGCAAAAAACTATGGGCACTCATAAAATCATCTGAGGCCAGCTTCGAGAGAAAAATTGCACAGGACACTAAGGATAATCACAAGGCTTTCTTTAGTTATGTTAGGAACCTGGGTGGGAATTCCCAGATATGCTCAGAATTTAGTCCAAAATGACAAAAAATACACAGAACCCACAGACATTGCCAACATGCTAGCTGACAGGTTCAGCGCAAACTTCTCCCCCCCCTCCCCACCAAAAGGGCAAATATCTATCCCAACAGAGTGCTGCCCCCCTGACATCTCAGATGCTCAGGTAAGAGCCACCCTCTCCAAAGCAAAAAACACAGCATCATTGGGACCAGACGGTGTCCCGGGCTGCGTCCTACATGAACTCCAAGAAGAGCTAAACCCAAACATAAAACTACTGTTCAATCTCAGCCTTACTACAGGATATGTACCCAAAAAGTGGCGTACAGCAACAGTGGTACCTCTCCACAAAGGTGGTGCCTCAATGGATCCTGGAAACTATCGCCCCATAAGCCTGACTAGCTTGGTCTGCAAAGCTATGGAAAGGATCATCATGGACCTCATAAATAAAGATATTGGGGACCTACAGACACTGGATCCTACCCAGTTCGGCTTTGTTAAGGGCAGATCCTGCCTCTTAAACCTGGTCGATTTCTTTGAAACAGTCACCAAGGCCATTGACGAGGGGAAGGTGGTCCACACAGCCTACCTGGACCTCGCAAAAGCCTTCGATACAATACCCCACTCTGGCATTATAGATAAGCTCACCAGCTTAAATATAAACCCCTGTGTCACTAGATGGGTTGCAAACTGGCTCAAGGACAGAACCCACATGGTTAGAATTGCTGGAACCATGTCAGACTCCAAACCAGTTACAAGTGGCGTCCCACAAGGCTCAGTCCTGGGACCTCTCTTGTTCGGTATATATTTCTTGGAGATACAAGCCAACACGGAAGGACTGTGGGTGACTAAGTTCGCAGATGACTGCAAACTGGGTGCCATAATCGACTCTCCAGCCGACACAAGCATCCTCCAAAAGGGCCTCATAGAAACAGACAACTGGTGCCAGAGCCATGGCCTCAAGCTAAACGCCAAAAAGTGTATAGTCATCTCCTTTGGCAAAAACAAAATGCCCACAAATTACCACATAGGTGGTAATCCATTAAGTACAGAAGAAGTAATTAGGGACCCAAGTTGATAGCAATCTCTCATTTGACAACCACGTGGCCAAAGTGGTTAGAAAAACATTTTATATAGCCCACCTAATCATGAAGGGATTCACATCTAGATCAGGGGAGGTCATCGTGCCTCTTTACTCATCCCTCATCAGGCCCATAATTGAGTACAATGCCCCTTTTGGGATGTACCTTACCAGACACCTGCAGCAAATGGAAAGACCCCAAAAGTACCTCACCAAGAGGATCAAAGGGCTCAAACAGATGCCATATGCTGCCCGGTTAAAGAAACTCCAGCTCTACTCAGTGGCATACCGCCTGCTCAGAGGCGATCTGTGCCTGATGTATAAAGCCATGTCCAACCCGGAATTAATGGACATGCTGCACCTCAGAAAATCCAAGTCCCATCGAGCCACGCTCTCCAGAGACTTGAACCTCAGCACTGAAATAAATAGGACATGCTGGAGTGACCGATTCATAACCCAGAGGCTCCCTTCACTCTGGAATAAAATCCCAGTCCAGGTTAGGCAGAGTCCCTCATTGACTCTCTTCAAGAGGAATCTTGATGAGTGGATGGGAGATCGTAGGTTTACCCCGGGTATCACTTCTGTGTCACTGTTAGACAGAGGCACAGTGTACTAACCTCGAAAAAGGGCATAGCAAAATTAATTTAAAATGGGTGGCGAAAGCCAAACACACTCTGGCTAGGCTTATAAATGCCCTAGGGCAGATAGCCTAGTATGAACCTATGAACCTATGAGTCCTCTGTCTCTGTTTCTCAGCCTGTCCCTGAGCTAGACAAACCCAGGTCTCCTGTGTCACATTTAGGATTCCAACCTCCCTTTTAATCACTAGAATAATACTAGTGACCTTTAACTCTCTCCTAAAATATAGGAATTAAAACTAAATGATGACGGTAGGGCAAAAAAAGGCATGTGCCTTACATTTATTCAGAATACTGTTGCGTATGACAACATCTCATCAGTTAAAGGGCGTGATAGACCAGAAGTGATCAACTTTAAGAAAATGTTTATTGAATTGTTACATTTTAAAATATGAATTGAATACAGATACGTTAATAGAAAACAAACCATACTGACATTTTCTATTCTTATTTTCTTGCAATTTGCATTTTTTTAACAGTGTTCACTCCATATTATACAATTTGTTCAATTCCTGCATTTTTTTAAACCTCACTTCTGGCCCTCCTGAACATTATTCTGCATGTATTGCTCTTGCAAATTATGTTTATTTCTTTGTAATCTGTTATTTCCCTTTTCAAAAGGTCTCACATCCATTTTTTTTGTATCCTGTACAATATTCAGTGCTTCAGTTACAGTTGGTTTACATTGTATGGGTAAATACTAGGTTAGCTATCCTTGTTGAGCCATTTTAAGCTTAGCCAGTTTTCATCAAAGATGGACTTACCTTGTGTCTGTGATGTAAACACCTTGACCATTATGCCAACTGCCAAACCCCCAAAGCAGTCTACATACCTGAGCACACCACCTAGGAACTAAATCTTTTGTCTCCACTTTCTAGTAATTGTGTTTTGGCAGTCATTAACATGAAATTAATAAGACTTTACTATGATTAGGCAATTTATGTGCTATATCCCAGCTCAAAAGAATAATTTTCCTAGTTACAACCATTTGTACTCCCAACATTTCTGACAAAGTACTCTGTAGGGAATTTTCAATATTAACAATTACCTCTGCTTTTTCCATCACACTTCCAGCATTTTTGATGTACCTCACGAAAAATTCTCTGATGTCTGCTCGTGATGTAAAATACCTGTGCAAACAATTCCATGCAAAAATCCTAACCCTTCTAGACTTTGTTGCATATTTGGGAGCTATACATATGTCTTCCCATTGTTCCTTAGTAAACTGCATTTCCATTCTGTTTCCCAACCTTTTCTAACCTCTTCTGATTGATTCTTACAGTAAGTTACAATATATGTATGCCCTAGTAATGTTCCCTTTTAAACAGCAGCTTATATTGAAGACTCAATTAAAAAAAAAATCTACCTGAGCTGGACTTTCACTTAACACTCCCTTGTCCCTTTCTTATTGCTTCTTATACTGTGTTGTTATTCCTTGGTAGGGAGGGCAGTTTCTAATCTGCATTCCAAACTTTTGCTTAGCCTTGTCCCATTCTGTTACCTTCCCCTCTACAATTATCTGGTCATTCCTTTGCTAACTCCATTCAGTAAATTCTGTCCCTGTTTTATGTGCCCCTACTTGCAGTCTTCCCTAAAATTATTTTCTCCATTGCAGTGCAGTGTTGTTGTAGTTATTAGAATACTTTCTACTACTTTATGAATAATATTGTGTATGGTTGCAGTTGTTATCCTTTAAGACCCACACCCAAAACTTGTCTTTATTTTCTAACTCCCCTGTGTCATTATCACCCATTCCGCGTTGATGTAAAACCTACTTGTGTTATTGTGAGCCTCAACTACATAACTCTGAAGTATCCCTCCAAATCAGGTAGTGTCAAACTACCTTGTTCTATGGGGAGAAACAGCTTATCCCACTTTTCTAATGCCCCCATTTCTCAACAATTATATTCCTTCAACTCTTTATTAATTACGGTCCACAACCTCTCCTCTAGTTGATAAAAAAATATGTCTGTTCAATATATAAAGCTGATGGGACTAGAAGCATTTTCACTGATTGTATCTTGCTATCCATATCCATGATTAAGAGCTTCCATCTTCTCAGTTTTTGTATTACCTTTTGCTTAATATCTTTCCACTTATCCTTATCCACCACACTAGAAACATTTTTAATCCATACACTTAAATACTTCATCTTATAGGTTCATAGGCTGGTACTAGGCTATCTGCCCGAAGGCATTTATAAGCCTAGCCAGAATGTGTTGGCTTTCGCCGCCCCCCTTAGATTAGTTCCCTGTGCCTCTGTCCAGCAGAGCCACTGAAGTGATCCCCGACGTAAACTTTGTTTCCCATCCACTCGTCAATGTTTCTTTTGAAGAGTGTTAGCGAGGCGCTCTGCCTAATGTAGATTGGGATCTTGTTCCAAAGCATGGAAGACAGGAATCTATCCCTCCAGTACATCCTATTTATTGTTGTGGTGAGGTTTAGATCTCTAGAGCATGTGGCTCAAGGGGATAAGGTTTTCTTTAGGTGGAGCATATCCATCAATTCTGGGTTGGACATGGCCTTGTATGTCAGGCAGAGATCACCTCTGAGTAGGCGGTATGCAACAGAGTACAACTGGAGTTTCTTCAGTCGAGCTGCATAGGGCATCTGTTTGAGGCCAGTGATCCTCTTGGTGAGGTACTTCTGTGGTCTTTCTAGCTGTTGCAGGTGTCCTGTAAGGTACATCCCAAATGGGGCGTTGTACTCTATGATGGGTCTGATGAGTGATGCGTAGAGGGGCACAATGACCTCTTTTGATCTGGATGCGAACCCTTTTGTGATTAGGTGGGCCACATAGAAGGATTTTCTAACCACTTTGGCAATGTGATTATCAAAGGTGAGATTACTATCTACTTGGGTCCCCAGATCCCTTATTAAGTCTTTTGTATTTAGGGGACTACCACCTATGTGGTAGTTTGTGGGTACTTTGTTTTTTCAAAAGGGGTTGACTATGCTCTTTTTGGCTTTTAGCTTGAGGCCATGATTTTGACACCAGGTATCCATCTCAGTGAGACCCTTTTGGAGGATGTCTATGTCAGCTGGGAGAGTCAATTATCCCCCCTAGTTGGCAGTCGTCTGCGAACTTGGTAAGCCATAGTCCTTCTGTGCTTGCCTGTACCTCTGAAAAGTATATGCTGAACAGGAGGGGTCCTAGGACTGAGCCCTGGGGAACGCCACTTGTAACTGGTTTAGAGTTGGACCTAGCTCTCGCAACTCTCACCATGTGGGTTCTGTCCGTGAGCCAGTTTGCAGCCCATCTTATGTCTCCATAGATATGGATTTTGCTGAACCAGTTCATGTGAAGGTATAGTGTACTCTATAGCCTTAGGATTATCCTAATTCATTTTATATCCTGAAAAGAATCCCTTTCAAAACGTTCTACAGTTAAGTGCAAAATAATATAATCTGTGGATAAAGCTAACATTTCTTGATAACCATACCAGTTATATCCTTGAATGTTGTGACTCCCTTGTTTTCTTTGCCAATGGATCTATGTATGAAGCAAATAGCAAATGGGAAAGGGGAAACCCTTTCTGGTTCTGCTGTTCAAAAACATCTTGTTTGGTTATTTTTCTTGTTCTTGGTTCCTTAAGTTTGGCTACATCTGTTTTACTTGTTGCCTAAGCCATTATGCTAAAATTTTTGTGCTCTGTAGTTATAAAAAAATATTACTTCCCTGGACCCCTGTCTAGCAGGGTGACTGACATGATCTCTGGGGTGAATTTCCTATCTCCCATCCAGTCATCAAGGTTCCTTTTGAAGAAGGCCAAAGAGGTGCGCTGCTTGACATGTATGAGCAGTCTATAGTCTATGGGCCAGTATGTATATGTTCATTGGTATGCAGGATAGCTGCTTTTGCAGGCCATTTTAAGCCTAGCCATCTTTCTTCAAAGGTGAGAATCAAGCCCCTGTACCGTATATCTGTAAGGTAAATACATTAACCATTATGCCAACTCCCAACTTACATTGTTTTCTTCCCTCTTCTATCACTGTTGTTGTAGCCCCTGTATCAATCAGTTTTATTACTCCCCTTTTTCTTTGTCTCTGAAATTCTGTTGAATGTCCACCATGAAGTCCTTTCTTTGTCAAATTCACATGCTCATTTCTATCCAAATGTGTAACCTACAACATTGCTGTTTGAACCGTACAATTTTCAAAATAATTCAGTACTCTTCACTTCTGGTCTGTGCCTATAACGCTATTTACATTCCATAATAATAATATGCACGGAATAGCGATTATGATAGAAAGCTATTACACCTGTTCTGTGTGGCAGTTTCTTTGAATGTATATTTCCACATTTAGCTTACACGCACCCACTGTTTGGCAAGCTTATCTCTTGTGTAGTTGCTGATGCTCATCTCCATTTGAACTAATGTCACATTTTTAAGCCTTCAAGCCTTTTTGTTTTAAAACCTCTATCCTCTTTTAACCTATAACAAGAACACAACTATGTACATTTTCAAAAAAAAAAAGTTAATCTCTCCAGAGAGGATCAATTGCCCTAAATCAATGGCTGCACCAATAGGCATTACCTCATCTAAAATTAAGTTTATCCATGTGCTGAAGTGAATGTTAGAGCCCATGTTCTCGCTTGCAATTGTTATCT
The DNA here is from genome assembly GCF_019279795.1 of Protopterus annectens. Taxonomy (NCBI): domain Eukaryota; kingdom Metazoa; phylum Chordata; order Ceratodontiformes; family Protopteridae; genus Protopterus; species Protopterus annectens. The sequence goes on along the minus strand of NC_056733.1, from coordinate 1,482,537,748 downwards.
ATTCTTTTCTCGTGTATATTCCCTTCCAAGATCTAAAAAAATAGTTTGCCTACTTTCAGTAAATATTAACTTTTAGCCCTAAGAGAAAAGTGCACTGGCTACCTTTAAATAAATAAACTAAATTGTGCACTCTTAAAAATACTAAGGCTGTTGTGGAGGTAACTAATGGTATAACATATTCACTTCTCACAGTTTCAAACTGCCTATTTTTTCACTGAACTGCTTGCAAGCATACCTTTAAATGTTGTACACTGTACCTTGTTCATTTCTCTGGGCAGTGTCCAGACCTCTAATGATTAATTGCTTGTAAAATTTTAAAATGATTAATTGCTTGCTTGTTAGCAATGAAAAAATCAACTAGTGGGTTTGCAGATGCATGAAAGAATCTTTATAAATTTCACTCAGAACACACTGTTTACACCTCTTATGATAAATTGCTTGCAATTGTCGACTTCTTGTCCCCCACTGAAAGCCTTTTTTAATGGAAAACAATAGCTAATGACGTTAAGTAAGTCAAGTAAGCACTGCGAGTTTTTCGTCATAGCAATTGTTGCAGTACTGAGTCTTGGGAATTTGTTCCTGAAACAGCCCATGGTCATTTTAAATACCAAAGAAATTAACCATTCCCCAGTTAGTCTGGTTTTGGAACATCAGTGGTATAAAGAGTCATCAGCTCTCACTATTTCTAGTTTTTTATTGATGTATCGACCAGTGCAGATCACTGTCAGTTGCATCATCACTTAGTCGATCAGGCCTGAAGACCAGAGATTATTTGAACTAAGTATCCCACTAGAGAACCTTTTATTAGAATTTTCTTCCTGATAATTGCCTCTGATTAATTATGATTAAAGTTAACTGCCTTATGTGTGGAAAACAAGTTCTGCACATTGACTTCCATTTCTATTGTATATTCTGCTTTGGTCTAGTGTACAATGTACCTGTGAATTTTGTGCCTAATTTATCAGCCATAGGGCCAATTACCTTAACAGATATCTAACTGTAGGTAGCATTAGGCCTAGGTATGCAATGTCATCCATCAGTCCCCAGGCAGACTTCCTAAAGAATAACAAAGATAAGTGCTTGGAGGAAAAGTAAGCTAGGGAGTCTGATGATGCTGTAGTAGTGTTTGATACCCCATCCCAACTCAAAATTGTTGATTCAGTTGAGGCACATTCACAGCCCCTAAGATCGGAGATAGTTGGGCCCAAGACATCTGACATGACCCTCATGGTGGCAATCATTCTTTGTCCCTTTCCACAGCTTTGCAAGCTTGAACTAGGTGAATGTCAATCAGGTCTGGGGAAACCTTGAAGGCACCAGCTTCAGGTGAGGACAGAATCATTCCAGTAGTAGTTGAAGGGATTTCCCGGGGTCTGGCCTGAGACTGTAGCTATCTCTCTGCATCCTGATGCCTTGCTGTCTGCCAGACCTAAGCTTCTCAAGTCAAAGAGGCATCAGTAGTTGGCCCAGCCCTCATTGCTTAGGTTGTCGGCTTCTGCAACCAAGGTCATCCCACAGAACTTTGTCAAACTGGCACAAGATTTAATGGATTGTATGAATTCCACGCAACCTTCCTTGGAAAAAGAACCCATGAAAGAAACTCCGTTTGGGAAAAGGAAAAGGGATATTTCCTCCAGACTGATTCTGATAAAAACTGGTGTATTTGAAACATCTTCCCTCCTACCAGTACCTTTACTCATATTTTGAAGGCTTCTTATCCTCAATTTCACCCCCTTGAGGGCCTATATTTCTGTGGGGACAGTTCGCCAGGTAAAAGTGTCCTCCAAATGTGAGTCTAGAGATTTCTGTCAGGCTCAGAACTCACAGATAACTGAGGAGGCTCTGTACCACATCCCCTCAGAATGTATCTGAGTCTTGGATGATGTGATTTCAGATATATCTATGCATTCTGACTCCTTAGCTTCTGCTCTGAGGAAGCCAGACCTCTTCTATAGGGTGCTTGGCACCCATAAACATCTCTACAAGAACCCACTGGTGGACTCTGCTGTGGTGTCTCCGGAGTCCAACAAGGGAAACAGTGGGCCTTTATCCAAAAGGCTCTTGCCAAATGATAGGGAAAGCAGGATTCTAGCCCAGTTTGTCAAAAAACATAAACATCTGCTGTCCTGGCCCTGAGAGCTGTCAGCTGTGAGCACCATATGCTCAAATACCTCAAGTCTGTACAGGAAGGGATAAAAGGGGTGACAATCAGAAGGTCAATTCAGTCGAAGTTCGGAGGCCGAATGGTGACAATGTAAAACTCGACATTGTTGAAGTAAAATCTCGCCCCCATCTGAACCCATGTTAAAGCCCGTTCCGAGGTTTACAATGAGTCGTATTTCGACAGTGTCAGAATTCTACATTGTTGATTTCACGGAAGTGGTCGATGATCCCATCATTCGATGGGTTCAGGTTTGACCTTTTGATGGTAAACCGATAAAAGCTATAGTAGATGGGATTCAAGGTAAAACCCTCAAGAGAGACATTCAGGAACTGACCAACATTGGTCTCCAGGTGTCAAGACACTCATGTAAGTGTAGCTGTTATGCAGTAGATGCATCATAGAGAGCAGAAGCTTATGTGGTCTATGACCAGGAGACATGTTAGGTTAAAGAATCAACCCCTTTCAGAGCATGTTAAAGTTGAACTCCTTAATGCTCCCCCCCTTGGATAAGGACGTGGATAAGGAGTTTCTCCAAGGACCTTCTGCTGAGAAGGTGTTCCAGATACTGGAGGAAAAGGGAAGACTATCTTTTCCCACCACCTAGATACATAGCCTAGTATCTACCTATGAACCTATCGGCCCAAGGGCCTAAGTAAGCCTAGCCAACAAGGTTCCCTGGCTTACGCCACCCAAGAAAGTTAATTTCCTGTGCCCCTGTTGAGCAGAGCCACAGAAGTGATCCCCAGGGTGTATTTCCTATTTTTCATCCACTCATCAAGATTTTTCTTGAAGAATGCTAATGAGGAACTTTGCTTGACATAGATGGGTAGCTTGTTCCAGAGTATAGGAAGTCTTTGGGACAGGAATCTATCCCTCCAGCATGTCCTGTTTATTGTGGTGACAAGGTTTAGGTCCCTAGAGTGGGATTGGGAGTCCTTTAGGTGTAGCATGTCCAACAGGTCTGGGTTTAACATAGCTTTATATGTTAGGCAGAGCTCTCCTCTGAGTAGGCAAAATGCTACAGAGTAAAGCTGGAGTTTGAGACGGTCAGTGTAGGGCATCTGTTTGAGGTCAGTAATCCTCTTTGTGAGGTACTTCTGTGGCCTTTCCAGCTGCTGCAGATGTCTTATGAGGTACATTTCAAAAGGGGCATTGTACTCTATAATGGATCTAATGAGTGCCGAGTAGAGGGGAGCAATGACCTCATTTTTCCTAGATGAGAACCCTTTTGTGATGAGGTGTACCACATAGAAGGATTTCCTGACTACTGTGGTGATGTGATTATGAAAGGAGAGACTACTGTCCACCTGGGTCCCAAGGTCTCTTATCACACATTTGGCATTAAGTAGACTGCTGTTTATGTGGCTGTTCATGGGTACAGAGTTTTTACCAAAGGGGATGACAATGCACTTTTTGACATTGAGCTTGGAGCCATGCCTCTGACACCAGGCATCTATCTCAGTGAGGCCCTTCTGTAAGATGTCAACATAATTTGGGGACTCGACTATGGCTCCTAATTTGCAGTCATCTGTGAACTTCGTCAGCCAGAGGCCCTCTGTGTTAGCCTGTGCCTCAGAGAAGTAGATACCAAACAGGAGAGGTCCCAGGACTGAACCCTGTGGTACTCCACTTGTCACTGGTTTGAAGTCAGAGTTGGAATCTGCAACTTTTACAGTGTGGGTTCTGTCAGTGAGCCGGTTGGCAACCCATCTTGTTACATAGGGATTTATACCTAGTTTAGTGAGTTTAGCTATAATTCCAGAATTGGAGATGGTGTTGATATCCTTGGCGAGGTCGAGATAGGCTGTGTGAACCACCTTACCCTCGTCTACGGCTTTTGTGACTGCCTCAAAGAAGTTGATCAGGTTCAGAAAGCATGATCTGCCTTTCACAAACCCGAACTGGGTGGGGTCCACAGTTTGGAGGTTACCAATGTGTTTGTTTATGAGTTCCATGATGATACGTTCGATGGCCTTGCAGACCAGGCTCGTCAGGCTAATAGGGTGATAGTTCCCAGGATCAGTGGTGGCTTCCCCTTTGTGGAGTGGGATAACTGTTGCTGTGCGCCATTCAGTGGGCACAAAGCCTGATGTGCGACTATGATTGCTTAAGTGGGGAGTCAGTTCGTTCTGAAGTTCATGTAAGACGCAGCCTGGGATGTTGTCTGGTCCCATGGATGCTGTGTTGGTTTTAGAGAGTGCATCTTTTACCTGCATAAGTATGATTACAGGGACTCTGCATTCTTCCTGTATAGATGTGGGCCCTTTAGGGGGTGAGAGGGGGATAAAGTTAGCATTGAACCTATCTGCCAGGATGTTGGCAATATCAGTTGGTTCTGTAATTTTCATATCGTTGTGCTGTAACTCAGAGCAGATCTGGGTGTTGCCATTGAGATCCTTGACATAGCTATGGAATGCTTTGTGGTTGCCCTTAGAATCAGTGGCGATTTTGTTTTCGTAACTAGCTTTGGAGGATCTTATAAGGGATCTCAGCCTCTTACTGAGACTGACCAGGAAGCTCCTTCACTTGTGGGATTTTACTCTCTTTTGCAACAGTTTCTTCTTTCTGTTGTGCAGTTTGTTTATGACAGAGGACCACCAGATTGACTTCCTTTTTTTGGAGGATAACGTCTTGGTTCTATTTGGGATAGCACGATCCATGCACTTGTGTAAGTGCTTATAGAGTGCATTTCTGTAGGATTCAGCAGTCGTAACTGTATTGTCCATCTGCATGGGTGTCATGAAGTTCACCACTTCTGTCTTAAGAAGCATTAAGTTGGCTTTGGAGAAATTGTTTAACGTGGTTTCCATAATGGTGGGTGGGGTGGGATGCAGCTATCTAGAGTTATTAGCTTATGGTCGGATCTGACCAACGAAGAGTTGACTTCAGGTGTGGAACTCATGTTGGTAATTAATAAGTCTAGGATATTGTTGCCCCTGGTGGGGGTGTGGATAAGTTGATCCAGGGCATTGGAATTTATGAATTCCAGAAAGCGTTGAGCGAAGGAGTTGGTACATGAGTAGTTTTCCCAGCTAATGGTGCAGTAGTTTAAATCACCCATTATTATGGTGTTTGGTTGAACCCTAATATTTTCCAGTATTATCAAGAAAAGAAGAGTGGGAATCCTGGGGCATGGTGGGGGATCTGTAGCAAGCTACAATTTGGATTGCAGTTTTGCCCAGAGTTGCACTTGGATAACCTCGGATGCTTTATGCTGTGCAACTAGCCTGGAGGTGTGGCTAGCCTTAATGAATATAAACACACTTCCGCCTTTGGTGTTCTGGTCCAGGTTAGATGGCTAAAAAGTCTGGTATGAGTTATAGCCTGGTAATGCAGGGGTGCTCTCTAGAGCCTTGAGCCAGGTCACAGTCACTGCACAGATAGTGATGTTCTCCACTTTAAGGAGTACCTTTAGTGAGTACATTTTGAGATTTAGACTTCTAGCATTGAGTAGCATTACCCTCAGTTTTTGCTTGCCTGTTCCTGTTATGCTGGTGAATTTGTCTTTTGAACCTTGCCTAAAAAAGGCACTGTAGGGGTGGCAAGACCCCTAGCCAGTATCCGGAATCCCAGGGGCGACAGGTGCAGGCCATCTCTGGCAAAGCATTGTGGTCTGTCGACCATGTCGTCCCAGGCAGACAGATATTGGATCCCCTTAGAATGACACCAGAAGCTTAGCCAGTTGTTGAAGTCAGTCATTTCGTCCTTGTACTGCAGTATCATTCTGGGTGATGGCAGGATGCTGCTCAGGGCTAGGGTCATACCTGCCTGGGCTACAAGATCAGAGAGCTCTTCCATGGCTCTTTTCATGTAGTCCAGGGAGGTACGTCTCATGTCGTTCACACCAACATGGACAATGACAGAGTCATATTTGTACTTTTTGTGGAGTGACCTGAATGCATGGGTTATGTGGCGGATCCTGACACCCGACAGGCAGCTGACAGTAACCTTCTCCTTGTTTAGCCTGGTGAGTGGGACATCACTGTGCCTGACTATAGTGTCACCTATGACTAGTGTGTTGGGTATGTTGTTTTGCCTTATGGGCTGTGGTTTATTGGCACACTGAGTCTGTGGGCTATGTGTCATTTGGGTTGTGTTGGGGGGGGTGGAGGTTGCTTGTGTTTCTGCTTTGGAGATCTCTGTTGCTTGAGCAGATTATTATTGAGAGCCTCTGCGAATGTTTTTGTGTTTCTGTGTGTGGATTTTGGTGGTGTAGGTTTAGTGGGACTATGTGATGAGTGTGGTGTGGTGCAAGTGTTTACCTTCTCCTCTTGACTGTTAAGTTCAGTCTTGGTTGGAGAGAGCTTTACCTCCAGTTTGTCTAGATAAGTGCATCTCTCTCAGGTTATGGTGTTGGGTGGTAGGAGGAGAGGGTTGTCTGTGTACATGAGGCAATTTCTACATTGCCCCAAGATGCCCAGATTCATCAGATAGACAGGAGAGAACACGGGAGCTGACACTTGCCCATGCCTGAATAAAAAACTACTTTCCTCTAGACAAGTGAGGAAAGTGAGTATAAGAGCTGTTTTTGTTTAAGCAAGTGAGGAAAGTAAGTACAAAAACTGTTTTCCTCTAGGTAAAGAGGAAGGTTGAGTGCTGTAGCAATTTGTAGCTTATTTAGTGCTAACAACAAGTTCTGAACAAGTGGTGAGCACGAATAAGCAAATTCAAGTGCTAAAATTAAGAATCTGTACCTGAATCTTGTGGTAGATAGAGTACCTAGTGCTTACTACTCCCACTGATAAGCTAAAATGCTTCCCACCAACACAGAAAGGCTTGGGGGGCTCAGAAGCTTACAAACAGTCCTGGATACAGCATATCTGTATCTGGGCTAGACTAGTTACATTAAAGGTGGGAAACAAATGCAAACATGGGATTTTAAACCAGAAAGTTGAAAGATATGGAAAAACTACCCAAACGGCCAATAAACTACAATTTCTGGGTCAGAAACCACTCTTGTGGTAGATAGGCTACCTAGTGCTTACCACTCCCACTGATAAGCTAGAAGGCCTCCCTCCAACACAGAAAAGCTTGGGGGGCTCAGAAGCTTACAAGCAGTCCTGGATACAACAAATCTGTATCTGGACTAGACTAGTTACAAGAAAGGTGGGAAACGAGCGCAAACCTGGACTTTTAAACCAGAATGTTGAAAGAGATAGAAAAAACACCCAAGCTGCCAGTAAACTACACTTTCTTGGCCAGAAACCACTCTTGTGGTAGATAGGCTACCTAGTGCTTACCTCTCCCACTGATAACTGAATGCTTCCCTCCAACACAGAAAGGCTTGGGGGAAGGGGGCTCAGAATCTTACAAGCAGTACTGGATGCAGCAAATTAGTATCTGGACTAGACTAGTTACAGTAAAGGTGGGAAACAAGCACAAACGCAGGCTTTTAAACCAGAAGGTTGAAAGAGATGGAAAAACTGCCCAGACTGCCAGTAAACTACAATTTCTTGGCCAGAAACCACTCTTGTGTTAGATAGGCTACCTAATGCTTACCACTCCCACTGATATGCCAGAAGGCTTCCCTCCAACACAGAAAGGCTTTGGGGCTCAGAAACTTACAAACTGTCCTTGATACAGCAAATCTGTATCTGGACTATACTAGTTACATGAAAGATGGGAAGCAAGCGCAAACGCGGGCTTTTAAATCAGTAAGTTGAAAGAGATGGAAAAACTGCCAAATGGCCAATAAACTGCATTTTCTGGGCCAGAAACCACAACAGAAACTATCCTGTTAATTGCCCCCGGCAAGATAAACCTAAACATTACAAGGGGAAAAAGAACAAGTTCCATGAAAAATGGCAACATTACTCTCTCCTTAGATGGAGGGGTTGGAGTCTAAAGACACAGCAGGGAGAAAGTGTGATTACTTCACGCACTTCCTTCCCAGTCCCCAATCCTACTCCCCCTTTACTTACTAAAAATCTAGGGGAAATGCTTTCCTCCTTCCCTCAGCATAGTAACAAATCATTCAGGGCAAATGGTTACTGCAGACCATCAAGAAAGGCTACTTCTTGCAACTTTGGAGGATTCCCCCCTTTTTAGGGACTCCTTCAGTCCCACAACAACAAAGGCACTACATCCCTAGTTAAATACAATACATTCTAGATCAGGGATCCATTCAGTTTTTTCTCCCCAAACAAGGCTGGCAAAAGATTTTATTTACGGCTCTTTCTGGTTCCCAAGAAGGATAGATCTTGGAGACTATTTTTAGACCTTTCCAGATTAAGCAAATTTCTAGTGATGCCCAAATTCAGGATGCTTATTGTACACAGACTGTTATTTCTCATCACACCAGGGACATGGATAGTAACCATGGGCTTGAAAGTTGCCTACCTTCACATTCCAGTTGCAGAGGATCACTGAATGTTCCTATGTTTCAGAACAGGAGGGTCACACTTCCAGTTTTGTGCCTTACCATTTGGCTTATCAATGAATCCAGAGTCTTCCCCAAATATATGGCACTGATTATTTTCTTCTGCAGACCTGAAAGGATGCATACCTACCTTTACTTGGGCCTACTGACTTTTCTAAGCAGCATCTCTGGAAGAGCTCCACAGAACCTTGCCAAATCACTGTGGAATGCTTTCAGAAGGTAGGTTTCACCCTCAACAGTCAAAAACCCCAACTGCATCTTGCCAGAAGAGTCTCTTTTCAGGTAGCAGATATACACTCTGTTAAGAAAGCCTTCCTGCCTCAGGACAAGATTAGCTTCCTCTCAACTTACTTCAGGCTCACCCACAGCCAGGAAAGCATCTCAGACAGAGACTTCCCTAGGATACTGAGACATATGTCTTTTTTCATCTTGATGGTTTTCCTAGCAAAACAGCATATGAGAAAGTTACAATGGTTCCTAAAAAAACTGCAGGTCACAGCACCAACTATCTCTAGAGACTACCATTCCTCTCCTCCCCGATGGAAAAAGGAAATAGTGTGGTGGGAAGAGAACATCTCAAAAAATTAAGAGGCCCCATTCAAAACACAAGAAGCTTACAAAGTGCTGACCATAGACAGTTCAGATCTGGCCTTCAGCTCTCACTTGGCAAGTCAGAGACTGCAAGGAACATTTGACCAGTGTATAACACCACTCATAAACATAAAGGAAATAAAAGTAATTCTAGACATGAGTGTATTCAAAGACAGACTGAAACTGGTACCCTTGAAAATCCTGGCAGACACCACCACCAGTCTTGTGGTATATAGACATGCAAGGGATTACCCACTGTTTTTATCTGTGCAGGCTAGTATTAGAACTCTGGGATCTTGCACAGAAACTGCAGCTGTCACGTATACCCTGTAACAGCCCAGAGAAGAGAACCTCATAGCAGATAATCTAAGCAGGACTATACTAGAACTAAATGAATGGTTGTTGAAAATAGATTTCCTACCTAGTTCACATGTAGGGTGGGCCAGAGATGGACCTTTTTCAATCTACCAAGTACAGACTATTGAGGAAGTTTTGCTGCAGAACCCCTCAGAGAGCTGTGTGGAAGACAGGCACCTACTTTTTCCTGTTGGACAGGACTCTTTCTGTATGCCTTCCCTCCATTATCCCTCATTGCCAGGGTACTTTGGAGGATGGGCTAAAGATAATTGCACTGCACTGGTCCAGACACTGGTTCCAGGTCCTCTTCCTCAGTGGTGGGAGAATCAGATTCTTGCCACTTTGCGTGGATCTCCTTTCACAGATAAAAGGGTCTGTCATTCACCCACATCTCAAAACACTGAACCTCACAAGTTTGATTTGTCCTAATTCCCTGCTAGGCATCTTTTCAATGAGGTTGTGATCTTGTTTGTAATAGAAGCCAGAAAAACAAATACCAGCAAGTCGCATCTTGCTTAATGGAAAATGTTCTACATTTGGTGCCGATCAAAAGGGTTGCATCTTAACACAGTGAGTTTAGCACAAGTTCTGGAATATCCATACTCATTATACAAAGAAGATTTATCCTACCTCTGCTATTTCCATATACCCTACCTACTTTTATTCTCACCTGAAACAGTTTCTCAAGGGGAATATTGCATCTCAGTCCTCCCAGAATATACCCATTCCTATACTGGAACCTTAACTTTGTTTTAGAGGAAGCTCACTGTGCTCCCTTTAACCAGTCACCTTGCAGTCCTCATAGTGCTGACTTGGCAAACACTGTTCTGCTAGCTTTGACTTTAGTTAGATGCATCTCTGAACTGGAAGCACTCATGTTTATGGACCCTTTCCTGATCTTCCATAAAGACGGGATCATCCTTACAACCTTGGGCATGAAAAAGGAATGGTTCTATCAGAGTGCTCCCTCATCCAGCCATTCACCTTCCAGTCTTCTTTCCAAAACAAGAGAGAAATCATCTTTCATTCCTTGAATATTCACAGACATCTGATATTCTATTTGCATAGCACCAAATTCCGTAATAGGGCAGACCAATGCCTACTTCTCTTTGTAGGGGGCAAGGAAAGGTGGCCTTTGGGTAACTGGGCTATGTCAAAATGGATTGCCATTTGCATTGCTTTCTGCTTCTCCCATCATTGCAGACAGATTCCAGTGCCCATAGGGGGGTCATGCTATCAAGGCAAAAACAACCACCAGAGACTTTTTAAAAGAGGTATCAGTTCAGTCTCTTCTGGAAGCAGGTACCTGGTCTTTGGTGTACACAGTTGTAAAGCATTACATTTGTGCAGACAGGAATTCCCAAGACTCAGAACTGTGACAGTGATCTACCTGAACATCTACTATCATGGTAAGTTAATAACAGTGGTGTACTTTTCTATGCCTTCTGTCATTTTACTGTATTTTTCCAGCCCATATGCTTAAAAAACTTGTTCACAGCCTAAACCAAGGAAAAAAAAACTTGTTTATAACCTAAACAAAGTTTATCGCTCTAGATATCTACCTTTGTAAAAGAAGGTAAAATTATCATAATTCTGTGTATAATGTGATCAGTACACTTAAGCATTTCCCAGCAGTCCAAGATCACACCATTATATTAATTTTAACATGTTTCTTTCCAGCCTTTCTTACCTTGTTACAGTGTAAAATCCAGATACTGTACAGATAAGAAAATGTACTTTCGTGTTTTAATACCTCTAACATGTACATCATTCAGCAAAAGACTCCTTTGACTCGCATTTAAAATATCCTTGACTGCACATCATATAAAACTGTTTTACAATATAACATGCAATTTATATCTTTAAATTTTTATACAGGACGAAAAAGTTTTACCTCATAGTTACTTATTCAGACCCCTAAATGTTCTTCTAAACATTGATGACATAAAGTGGGCATATGCTTTACACTTCACCCACCATTTTAATATAGTAAACAAAATTTCAGTCTTTGTCAGACACTTCCTTTTGAAAAACCATAGCTCATATGTCTATTGCTGTATCTAATGGGATTGATGCTTTATTGTCTTCCCTTTTTATGTAATTGCACAATATTGCTGGTCTTCCCAATCATCTGCATCTCCCACATTAGTCTCTGGTTCAGGTTTAATGTGCTCTTTATTGTAGTCAGCTTCTGTACTTTTTTCTCGTCACTTAAGCATTTTCCTTTGGAACAATGGATATGTTTCATTGGTAACCTCTCTGCATTGGCCTTTTTATTTCAGAAGAATGAAAAGCAGAGTCCCCTTCTACTTGCTGGCTCGCTCTTTGTTGTCTAAACTTTTTTTTTGCTCCTTAGTCTTTTCTGCGTACATAAATGCCTTTGATACTACAGAAAAAACAACACATTGAATCTCACACCTGCCTCTCAACATCCTTTGATTAACTTCTGCCTGGTGTGCAGTGAATTAGTATTTTCCACAAACATTGCTGTTGCTGTTTTTAATTTATCTCTTCTTTCACAATTTTATCAGAAGCAAATCTTTCTGCTGGTATGATTTCATCTTTGCTAATGTATGTCTTGGTTACTTTTTCATGACCAGAATTGAAGCATACACATGATGTGATCTCTTGGTTAGCAAATCATACTGTACAACACCACTCCAGTTGCATATTTATACTTCCATACAGTTAATTCTATCTATTCTTTCCAGTTTCTCTGGTACAGAAGGAAATGTCAGGTTTTATCTGCATGCACGATCTTCTAACTCTATTTTTGAAACAGTAGAAAAATCACGCACTGGCACGATATATGATAATCTCCTTCTTTATTAATACGATACAAGTATGGAAGAATATAATAATAAAATCAATAATATATTATTTAATTCTGGGAAGTATGTATTAACATCAATTAATGAAGTTAATATAGCTTATAATAAGATTGACTTAATTTTGAAAGATCTATTAATTGAGAACAGAATTGATATGGACCTATATAAATATGTGAAGAAAGAATACCCCATTATAAGTACCATTGTGGGGATACCTAAGGTCCACAAAAACATTGTAGAACCACCTTTCAGACCAATAATATCTGGTAGCAATTCCAAAACTTTTGAAATGGGTAAAGTTATAGATGGTTGGTTAAAAAGTTCATACAAAAATATTCCGCATATAGTGAAGGATTTGTGGGATTTCCTTACTAGACTTGATAATGAATATATTACTGATGATTGCATCTTGGTAACGGTGGACGTAGTTGACCTTTTTTCCTGTATCCCTCAAGAAGAAGGATTGAACAGATTCCAAGATAGCATGCAAAAATATAGTAAATTGATATGGGATAAAATCAGTGTTCTAATGTTTTTTATGGAACTAGTATTGAAGAACAATTTTATCCTGTTTCAGGGAGAATACTATAAGCAAAATAAGGGTGTAGCCATGGGGGCTGCATGCGCCCCCATGTTTGCAAATTTATTCTTATTAAATTGGGAAGAGGAATATATACTTGAGGCGGAGTGGAAGCCGTATATCAGTTGTTACCTGAGATTTTTAGACTATGTTTTTATTTTATGGAGGGGTAGTGAAAATTCCATCCAGAAATTTGTTGAATACCTGAATACTAGAAATGAGTATTTAAGATTTATTCACAGTATGAATAACAAGAGTATATCATATTTGGATATGAAGGTAACTATAGAGGGGAAAACCTTTAGATCCAATTTATTTAGAAAGGACACATTTAGTAATGATTATCTTGAGTACACCAGCTGTCACCCTGAGTATCAGAAAAAAAGTATCATTAAGGGGTAGTGCATTCGTGCTGCTAGGATGACTTCGTGCTTCCAAGATATGTCAGTTGAGCATGATAATATAGCTAGAATGTTCAAGGTAAGGGGATATCCCACTGGGATGATAGCGGATGTGGTCAATTATGTTAAACAGGAATGGGGTAAAAAGTATAAGCCCATCTTGGGTAGCAAGAACGGTGAGGTCAACAATTATATGACAACTAAAGAATCTAGTGATTTTAGGAGAGCATGTGTCCTTCAATTTGCCCCCCATGTCAAAAAGGTAAAAGAAATAATAGAAAGGAACTGGAATATATTAAAAACTGATGAAAATACCTATAAGGTAGTTGGTACGAGACCAACATTTGTATACAGGAATGGGTTAAATTTAAAATCCAGATTAAGTATGACAAAGGAAATGTGGAGGAGAAATGAATGTGGTACAACAAAATGTGGTAGATGTAACCAGTGCCAGTTTATTATTGGAGTCAAGAGTATTACACTGGGCAACACACATAGGACCACTATTACGTTTTGTAAGGGGAATTGTAGGACAACACAGGTTATATATTTAGCAAAGTGCAAAGCATGTCCGTGTTACTATGTTGGAATGACCACTAAATGCTTGAGAAATAGAATCTATGAACACAGTTATAAAATGAAAAAACATGATGAAAACAATGCATTGTGGAGGCAATGTAATACTAACAATGAGTGTAAGTCCTTTGAATTTGGTATTCTGGAACATGTCTTACCCGACCCTAGGGGAGGGAATATTAAGACGAAATTGTTGGAAAAGGAGGCATGCTGGCAAATTAAATTGAATGCTTCTGAAATGCCAGGGCTTAATGAAATTATTTCAATCAAACCTATGTTGGATAGATAATGTTAGGTTACTTTATTTTCATTGATAATTCTTAATAAGTTATGTGGTCAGTGTATACATATTCATAAGATAGATAGGGTACTAAAGGTATCGATTCACATCTATTCACAGGCTAACATCACTTATGTTTTATATGAAGTCAGGAAGGATAGATGTGTTTTTAACAGATCATTTGTTACATTTTTTATAATTTCGGCTTACAACGTTTTTTATATAGTTCCAATTTTATACATTATTAATATTTTATGTCAATTTTTAGAATTTTTAACTAGTTGTGTAATGTGTTGAGATGTTAAATTCTAACTGACATTAATTTATATCAGGATTTTGTTCAGGGGGGAATCCAGCACTGTGCACTTTAAGAACTTTCAGCAGGTTTACAATTAAGCTTTTTAATTGAGCTGTTTTTGATTGGTGGGAAATGATTATAAAATAGTTAGCATGGCAGATGTAATTGTTCTGATGAAATCTACAGGAGTAGATGAAAGCGCTCAACCAGTTTGCCGTACTTGTATCGTATTAATAAAGAAGGAGATTATCATATATCGTGCCAGTGTGTGATTTTTCTACTGGGACAGCATTTTGCTCTTACAGGGGCTGTGTTTTGTTCTATTGTTGGACTGACCAGTTACGTTTTTTAGTTTCTATTTTTGAAACAGCTTTTCTTAAGAAGCCTAACACCCAGCCAGTATTCTTTCTTTTCAATGACTGATTTTTTTTTCCAATTTTCATTTCATCTAAATAGCTATGTTTATTCTATGTTTCCATCCATTTATCATTCAAACAGAGCTGAAATGGTTGATGCCAAATGTTCAAAAGCAAAAAATTCAAAACTTTAAAAAAAAAAAAAAAAAAGCATGATCAGAAGAAAACTGTTCAAGGAAGCAAATTTGCTGAGTACTTTAATTCTTAATGCTAGAACTTCACAAGAAAGTACTCAATAAATCTGTTTTCTTGGTCAGTTTGTTGTTTTTTTAGCTTTTGCTTTTTGATTTTCTTTTGAAATTTATTTTAAAGACCTCTGAGTGCATTTAATTTATTTTTTCCTCTTAAGTTACTGGAAGTTACCTCATGTATTATCGCTGAAACTTGAGAAGCTTTTTGTTGGTCAGATGAGATTTTTTCCAAGCTAGAGTTTTGTCTTTTTCTTTTCTGTTTGATTTTCTCTTACTTTCTCCAAATTTCTTATTTGCTATCATCCATGTTGTGTAATTACTAGCCAGTAACAAAAAATACTCAAATTAATAGCTTTCAATGTTTTTTTTCTCAGTTTCATTTTCTCATTCGGAGAGTTCTAAGTCAATCTGTTTAACAATGTGCCACCATTGTGGAAGTCTTTCGGTCAAACTTTTGTCTCGAGTGTCACTCCTTCAGTACTTGAGCATAGGGGAGACCAGTCCGTTCACATTGTTCAGGTCCTTTAGCCCACTAATGAAGGCTGTTTTAATTTTGGCCAAGGAAGCATCCCACCCCACAAGAGTCATTGCTTGCTAGTGAGTGTTAAGGATGACCCTGCTTACTACGTAAGCCTGGTGGTCCCATGGTCCACCCCTGTGGAGTTGGTTTTGATGTTGTGAAAGTACAGCTTTAGGGAATGTAATCTGATGCTATTGCCAATGCCCCATACAGGCTGTTCACAAGCTGACACCAACCCTGGTGAACTTTTCCCAGTAGCATAGCTAGGGTAAGGTGAAGGGGGCAGCAACCCCAGGTGCAAAGTGTTAGGGGATGCAAGCAGCAGATGCCAGTTGTCCTCAGTACAATTGCATTTGTGGTCAGAACTGAAATACTGCTTTAGTGCTCTGTGTGTAGCATAACATGAGCTTGTAGCAGTGTGCTACAGTTTAAATGGGAAAAAGAGTTAATCCCATGTCTATTCTGTCTGTCCTCAATGCATAGGTACTTTAGATCCGATCACATCTGACTTCGGCCACTCTCAGACTTTGGATCCAAGGCTCAGGCTCCTCCACTTACCCATAATCCCTAGTAACACTGAATTATCTGAAATTTCTTTTGCTGCTCAATTGCTTTGGATGCAGATCTTTTGGCTCATTGCTTTGGAAGACTTTTGCAGGTTTCAGCCACGTCTTTCCCTTTGGAGTAATTTTTATCTTCAGTTCCTTCTTCCTGCCTCATCATTTATGTAAAAAAAAAAAAAAAAAACTTTTTGCATATAGTTAGTATTGTTTTCCTCTTTTCTCTCTTCAGCTGGGTATTAGGGCTTCTTGCCTACACAGGTTTTAGACTGTGTTCTATTGTTACAGTAGTTTTGTGGTTGTTACTTAATTTTTTGATTTTTGCTGTTGGGGTGTGGGTTTTTCCCTACTACTGGCAGGATGACAGATAAGCTTCCTGGCGCCTCATGCAAAATATGTGCATTGTCTAGGGGCCTCATTTCTGGATGAGGACTGCTCTGCCTGTGCTGCTTCCAGGGCCAGAGGTGCAATAAGCTCGTGCTTAGGATTCTCCCTGCCACAGTGGAACAAGTTCCCTCTTCCCCGTCATCTTCTTTTTTTTCTTTCATCTGAGAAGACTAAGGATAAACAGAGAGAGAAAAAGGCAAGAGATGGGGAGAAGGAGAAATACATTGAAAAACCTCCACCTGGAACCATTCTCTGGACAGATTGCTTCCTCCCTGTCCTACTCTGAATATTCCCAAGCCCGTTGGATCTGGCCTTTGCTCTGGAGACTGTCAGGCTTAGATCTCCTACTTCTCTTTTCCCAGGGTCCAGGTTCTCTCTGGAATGGGTTAGCCCCAGGCTGAGATCACCTTTTTTTGCAAGAAAGCAATCTATCCAGAGGGTGCCAAGACCCAGTTCCACATTTTCTTGTTTTGAGATGGGTACTGTTCTCCAGGAGTCTTTCCAAGGCTGACGTTGACAGAATTTGAGGAAGTTCCTGAGGACATACTTCCAGCTGGGTGTTCTCCTGACATAGAATTCTGTCAGAAGTTTGGGAATTGCACCATCCAACCTTCTGACCGTTACTCCTTTCCCAGTTCCACCTTCAGGTTTGGGGCACCTGTATCCAAGGGGACAACAGGGAGTGCCAATGTTGGATCTGAATGACTGGACTTCATCAATGCTGACCATTTCTCTTACTCAAGTGCCTCATATCTCAGTGGGTTGTAGATCTGAGGGGTTAGAGCCAGAGTTGTGTGGTTGGGGTCTATTCCGAAACTTTTGGACTCATCCCTTCCTCTCAGTGCTTTGGCTGTTGACATCTGTGCTCCAGTGTCAGTCAGAGCTGAGCTGTATGGTTTCTCAGAGCTTCCTCTTGTCAGGTTCCTTGGCCCCTACAGGGGAGGTGTTGAGACCTATCTCTGCATTGGCATGCAAGACCTTCGAGAAAGTATTGTCACAGTCAAGGGAGCAGGCTTCCCTTCCACGCTGGGATCTACCCCTGCCCCCTTGTTCTTTGGGTCTTCTCTCCTCACGTTCTGTCATGCTGTGACAGCCAGCCCTTTGGAGTCTTGAGGCAGTTCACATTATGGGCTTCCAATCTACTACAGAGCCTTTCCTAGAGCATACCACTGGTGAAGTCCACCAAGAGCGTGCATGCAAAAGGAGGCACCATGGACTCCACTCAGGAGTCCCTCAAGATACTGATTTCGATGATGGGGAGGAGTCCCCTATGTCCTCCCTTGAAGATGGTTTCTTTTGTGAGATCCTTGAATTACTCAGACAGAAAGGGGGTTGGACCACTGATGTCCTCTCCCAGGAAGAATCAATATTCCTCAAGGCTCTTGGGGCTTACCCGTCTACCACTTGGGTGGTCCCTCCAACTGATGAACTAGTTGAAATGGTTTTGAGGTGAGCATGGAAGGAACTGGATGTGGCTGAACCTATCCTTCAAAAACCTGATGAAATCCTACTTTGTCCTAAAGATAGGCCCTTCTGGGCCAAGAGTCCCACTGTAAATTCTGTGGTGGTAGTGGTGGCCACCAGAAAAGAGCTCTACTGTCCATCCCCAACAGGGGCTCCAGGGTATTGGACATGTTTGGTAAGCAAGTATATACTTAAATGACCTTCACTTTCAGGGCACTGAATTACTTAGCCCATGTTACACGGTTTTAGAGCAATTTGATTAAAGAACTATCCAAGTCCCCTTCCAGGTCCTTGTCTATAAAAGATGCAAAATCCATTGATGCACAGTTGACTATGCTTCATTCCCTGTCAAACATGTCCATGCACCATATTTCCATTACAGCCGATGGCACATCGAGAGCAGCAGACACTGGAATAGCTGCTCACGGGCATGTCTGGATGCATCTCTGTGACTTCACAGAACACTTCAGGGCATCCTTCATTAAAGCACCTTATGATAGTTTCACATTATTTGTTCCCAAAGTTAGAGATGCTGTCTAAAAACAAGCAGGAGGCAAGATCTTGTCTGTTGTCAGGATACACTTTTCTACCCCTCAACAAACTTTCTTTAGAAACTAGAAAGAATGTAAGAAATTGTGGCTCTGCAAATCTCAAGACTTTGTCCCAGATGCTTCTTGCATTAGACCGCCCAGAGACAGAGGGGGGTGGATAATCATACCGGACATCACCGCATGGCAGAGGTGGACCACAGAATCAAGGTTTTCAAGGTCCCTTCTCTGATGTCCCACTTACACAACAGAAGGCAGCAGCACAGGAAATAAACTGCTAGACAAGCAAGTCATCCAGGAGGTCACTCTAGACCAACACAGGTCTGGAGTCAGCTTGCATTTCTTTTTGGTGCCAAAGAAAAATGGGGGCCTTTGTCTCATTCTGGACCTCAAGTCACTTGAATCATTATGTATATAGACAAAATTCTGGATTGTCAAGATTCAGTCCATCTTACCATTATTGAGGAAAAATGAATGGGTGTGCACAATAGACCTTCAAGACTCTTCATATTATATAAAAATGGACATATGCTCCAAGAGATTTCTCTGCTTTCAGATGGAAGGTCATCATTTCTAGTTTAGAGCTTTGCCCTTTGGTCTCTCCACAGCCCCCTGAGTGTTCACCAAATGTGTGGCAGTGGTTGCAGCTCATCTCGGACTGTAGGGGTTCTGTGTGTTCTATCATCTGGATGACTAGGTTGTAACTGCTGCCATCAGGAATCTTCTTATACGAGCCACTGACTCCTTGCTCGACCTTTGCTCTCAGTTGGGGATAACTGTCATCCTCACAAAGTCAAAACTACATCTGGTCCAAACAATAGAGTTCATTGGAGCCCATTTAGCTACCAAGTTACACAGAGAGCCTGATTGCCAAAATTGGTGATTCACACGCTTTGATGTCAAGCATTATCAGTACTCTGTCATTAAAAAACACCAGAAAGGTCCATTCTGTGCATTTTAGTCTTGATGGTAGTTTCCATCGCTCTGATGTAAAATCTGGCCAAAGGGATTAAGAGTGTTAAAATGGACCCTTGCCATTCAGTGGTTGGTGAGATACCAACTGATAAAACTTTTCCTTATGCCTCACTCAGATTAGCAGGAACCATATTAAGTTGTAGCTGAACTCTTTCATAGTTTCCAGAGTTGAAACTTTGCCCCCCCCCCAGGCCATAGTGACCATGTTGGGATGTAGGGGGCATTTCATGAGAAAGATCCAGGAAAGGTCAGGGGCATGTGGTCTCCGACAGAGGTCAATCTTCACATCAGTGTCCTGGAGGTAAGAGCATTCCTTCTAATGTTGCAGGCCTTTCAGGATTCCATCCCCAGGGGTGTGATTGCCATCCAAGCAGACAGCATGTTGGTGGTATGGTATATCAGCATACATGGAGGACACATTCTTGCCTGTTGTGGTGGTGCCTATCTTTCCACAACCTTTTTGTATTCCCCTCCAACATCAAATGCAGCAGTTATTTTACCCTGATCCCCCAAAAGAGGGAGTGCCCGAGGGATGCTGTGGTCCACAATCCGCCCTCAGTCTCCTTTATGCTTATCCTCCCACTCCTCTCTTACTGAAGTTTCTGCAAAAAGCAATGTGGAGCAAGGTGACCGTGATCTTCATTGCCCAATTTTGTCCTTGGCAGGTGAGGTTTCCCATCCTTTGGTTTCATCTGGTCCGCCCACCATGGTCGCTCAAGTCTGGCAACTGACCTTCTGTCTCACCTGTCTGGGACTCCTTACCTGGACATTGACTCCCTCAGTTTAACCATATGACCTCTCCAGCTCCTATGATAGTTGGACAGTCCAGGCTTTCATCTCAGGTGGTACATATTTTGACCTCATCACAGAGACCCTCTACCATGAAAGTGTACAAGAGTTAATGGAAGTGATTTTCTATTTGGATGTCCAGCAGGGCTAGAGATCCTTTTTCAGCTACTTTCCTTGCTTTCTTGTATTTTTTGGCTGGCCTTTTTCATGATGGTGCTAGTTACTCTACATTAAAATGCAATTGACTGCCATTTCCAGCTTTCACATAGGAGAAAATCATTCACAAATTGCTTCTTTGAAATTGCCTAAAGCCTTCTTAAGGGGTACTTTCCTCCTTCAGCCCCCCCCCAGGGACTCTCTCCCTCCTTTGCACATTGCTATTCTTCTTCAGGCATTGGTGAGACCTGAATTTGAGCCTGCAGCCATTGCTATCTTTGTTGGAAAACATTGTTTCTAGTGTCAGTTACTTCTGTACAAAGAGTTCCTGAACTTCACGTCCTTTCTTGTAAGCCCCCATATTTGGTTTTCCACAAGGACAGGATATGATGATGACTAATACCTCCTTTCTTCCCAAAGTAGCTTCGTAATCTTTGCTGAACCAATCCATCAGTCTTGCTGTTTTCTTTTCCCATTTTTCTAACAAGGAAGGGTACATGCTACATCTTATGGATGTGCATTAACAGCTCAGATTTTATTTGCATTACACTAAAAATATTAGAAAGACATACCAATTGTTTGTATCCTTCTCTTCAGCTAAATTGGTGAAAGGGGTATGTCAAGTAGCTCTTTCACAATGGCTTTGTGCATTTCTTATGTTTATTTGGAAAAGGGTCTATCTCTACCTGGCAATCTTTAAGCTCATTCTGGTAGGTTAGTTTGTACTTCATCTGCTTTTTTCTCAAAAGTTCTAATTGACATTTGTGCAGCAGTTACTTGGTATAACGTCCATACCTTTGTGTCTCACTACAAAGCAGGCTTGCAGTCTAGGTTCAGATATCCTCTGCAATATTCTTCCATGAGACCTCCCAAGGTTTGTGGCAGCTGGGAACTCTGTCCCATATGTTGAGGGTTGGCGGAAAAGACAACATCATGTGTGAAAGTTATGTACTTACCATAATGATAGAGCTAAGTTGTAAGCTACCATCCTCTTCACCTTCCATCTTTCATCCCCCTTCCAGATTTTATTTCATATTCTTTTGATACTGGAGCAATTGCACTGATCTATTGACAGCTTGATCATGTTATTGCTATATATTGTTTTTCAGGAGTGCCTGTTGGCGTCTTTAGGAAGTATTCATCTTTTTTGAGGGAGTGTGATTGTACTTGATCTGCGGTAATTCATTTCTAAGAGGGGGTTATAGGAAAGGGGATCCTTGGATCCAAAGTCTGAGAGTGGTTGAAGTCAGATCTGATTGGATCTATAAAGTACACATATCTTACAACATGAATCTATTGATCTGAAGTAGGAGATTCATTTGTCTGCAACCTGTGGGTTATGGATCCGATATCGGATCCGAACCGGCATGGTTTACCAGCTATGGATCCAAGCTCTCAGCTCCTCCCCTCACCCATAATGCCCTGCTCTACCCTCATGACCTCAGATCTCGTTTGCCACGCATGGTGACCAGATTGTTTTTTCCAGCTCTCCAGCTAAGTGCTATATTCAGTATTTAAATTAGTCAAATTTAAAAAATTTTTGGTTAATTTGTGTGAAAGTGTAGGTTCCCTCTTGTATTATTACTTTTTTAAAAGTTTAATCTTAAATTTATATCCCTCCCCTCGCTGGTAGCGTAGTGTGTGTGTTGGGCCTGTGAGTGATTTTTGTTTTTTAGTTACTTTACTTAGTTCTAGTAACTTTTATTTGTTAGCTTGGGATGTCTGAGCAGCCCAAGGCTATTTTCTCTAAGTGCTCCGAGTGTGGCCATAAGCTTTCCCCAGCTGATGGCCACACTCGGTGTGTTAGATGCCTGGGGGTTGAACACCTCACATCTGGATGTTCCATTTGTGCAGGGTTCAACTCCAGGGCATTGAAGGAGCGGAGGTCCAAGCTTGTTTTGGCGGGCCTCTTGCCGCCGGACTCGGCTCCGACCTCCGCTCCTTCGGGGGTAACCGTACCCACGGTTATTCCCTCTCCGGCTCCCCCTCCTCCTCATGGGACTCAACCTCCCGTTTCTGGTTCAGAGGAGAGGGATGCTAGGAAAAAGGACCGGAGGGAGAAGCACCATAAGCGGCGGGCCGAGACCTCTGTTTCGGCCCCGCCAGCCAAGCGGGCTTCTCCCCCGGCCCCCTTGTCTGCTGGATCTCCTCCTCCTCGGCTCCGGTCTCCAGTGTGTTTTTCACCGGGACCTGAGGAGGAGGAGACCTGATCTCCGTCGAGGCTATCGAGGAGGCACTCAAGGCCTACCTCGGTAGCCTCTTCGAGATCAACGTACAGCCTATCGGATGCTGATCTGGACCGGATGATGAGAAGATTCATCCAGGCCCAGATGCGGATGGGAGTGCTCTTGCCTCCCCCCCCTGGGGGGGAGCCCGACCCCCTTTTTCAAGCCAATTGCTCCTTCTCCGACCCGCTACCCGGGTTCGGAGCAGTTGGAGCCGAGCAGCTCGGGAGCCGGGGGTGGGTCGGCGCCGATAGTACTTGGTACTTCGGATCCGACCCTGCCCTCGAGTGCATCGGATCCGACCTCTCGGAGCCTGGATCCGAGCCTCGGATCCGGGGGGATCAGTGCTCCTTCGGCGCCGTCTGTGTCTGAGCGCACTGTCCCTTCGGATCCGAGCGCTTCGGCGCCGGCTCCGATCCACTCTTCGGATCCGAGGGGGAGCCGATTGTCGGATCCTTTGGTCGAGGTCGGCTCCCCTTCAGCCTTTGATGTAGTGGAGAGGGCCCTGTTGAGGGTCTCCGGACCCCCGGCACTTGTTTCGGCTCCGTCCCGCGCTCCCTCTGCACTGGGTCAGGCTTCCACCATCCGGCCCTTGGGACAGCCCGCTTCTGTGCCCCAAGCTGTTCCCCTGGAACAGGTTGCTGCTTGCGAGGAGTCCTCTGACAGCCCCCCAGAGGATGTTCCTCGCAAGCATACGTGCAAAAGGAGGAACATTGACTCCCCCGAGTCTCTCACGGAAGACACGGATTTGGAGGAAGGGGAAGGCTCCCCACGGTCACCCCCCCGAGGATGTCTCATTTCGAGACATCATGGAAATGCTCCGCATAAGGGGGGAGTGGTCTGCCCCCAAGTCTTCCTCGGACGAGTCCGTGTTCTTGGAGGCATTTGAAGCGGGCCCGTCTACCTCTTGGGTGTCCCCTCCTGCCGACCCCCTGGTTGACCTCATTACCACCAGGGCGTGGAAGGAACCAGACACCGTGGAGCCAATCCCTAAGAGGCCCGACAGGATCCTCAGTCCACCGTCTGACCGTGCCCATTGGAGTAAGGGGCCTCCGGTAGATGCCATGTTGACGGCGGCCACCAAGAGGGAACTTGCTCAGGAGAGTCCCTCAGTCCATCCCCCGAGCAAGGAGTCTCGGATGATGGACCGCTTGGGGAAGCGGATGTTTAGTTCAGCGACCTTCTCGGTAAGGGCGCTGAACTACCTGGCACACGTTATTAGGATGCAGCGCGATCTCATCAAAGAATACGCTGCATCTCCCCCAGAGTCCATGTCGGAGGAGGACAAAGTGCTGCACTCCACCCGCATGGCCACTCTTAGATCAGTTACCAATACCTCTATGCGGCTACTCTCCCATGCTACGGAAGGCGCCGCTAGAGCCGCAGGGGTAGGTCTAGTCACTAGACGTCAGGCCTGGCTCCGTCATTGCGATTTCTCAGAGCCCTTCAAAGCGTCATTTGCGAACGCCCCCTTTGATGGTTCTGCCCTCTTTGGCAAATCCATTAGCGACACTTTGACCCAGAGCGAGAAGGACGGGAAGGCGCTGTCTGCCGTCGGAATCCGCTTCTCTGCACCCCAGAGGCCCTATTCTAGGAACCAAAAGGGTCAGAAGAAGATGTGGTTCCGGAAGTCGCAGCAATCCCAGCCTGCTCCGGACAACCAGTCCTTCCGTGGCAGAGGAGGACAGGGAGGACGCCGCCCTAGAGGCAGAGGGGCTCCCAGGAACTTCGGGTCCAGAGAACCCTTCTCTGAGCGGCCCGCAGCAACCCTGAGGGTTGCCCGGCTGCTCCACTCTGGAGGCAGTCGGGGGCGTTCGGGGCACCTAGCGGCATGGGAGTCCATAACATCAGACCGCTAGGTTCTCCAGATCATATCCAGAGGATACCGTATCCCTTTTCGTCACTTACCAAAATTGAAGTCCCTCCCAGACGTTCCACCCGGTCAACGGGAGGCCACTTTGGCAGAAATTGGCCATCTGCTAAAGAAAAGAGCCATCCAGCCCGTCCCCCCAGACCAGATCGGATCAGGGTTCTACTCCAGGTTCTTTTTAGTGCCAAAAAAGACGGGGGATCTAAGACCAATTTTAGACCTTTCTCTCTTGAACCTGGCAGTTCCCAAGGAAAAATTCCGAATGGTCACTCTGCAATCTATTCTCCCCCTTCTGGGAGAAAATCACTGGATGTGTTCCATAGACCTCAAAGATGCGTACTACCACATTCTAATGGACAGGCGCTCCAGGAGGTTTCTCCGCTTCCGGCTGGGAGCCAGTCACTACCAGTTCCGGGTCCTTCCCTTTGGTCTCACCACAGCCCCCAGGGTGTTCACCAAAGTATTAGCAGTGGTAGCGGCCCACCTGAGGCTTCAGGGGGTGCAGGTCTTCCCCTACCTGGACGACTGGCTCCTTACCGCCCCAACAAGGCATCTACTACTATTGGCACGAGACTCCTTTCTCCATCTTGCTCCCAATCTGGGCATCACTATAAATACAAAGAAATCCAACCTAGTGCCCACACAGCTCTTAGATTTTATAGGGGCCAGGTTAGACACAAGGAGTTTAAAAGCCTTCCTCACTGCGGACAGAGTTCAAAATCTGTAGCTCCAGGTGCGGGCCATTCTCCACTCAAGTTCTGTTCCGGCGGAGTTGGTCCTGAGGGCTCTAGGGTCCATGGCGTCTGCTATAGCACTTCTTCCTCTCGCCAGGCTCAATATGCGCATCCTCCAGTGGACTCTCTTAGTACAGTGGTCATACCTTGCTCTTCCTATGCATCATCCCATTGCGATCAGCAAGGCTTGCAAGTGGTCCCTCCTGTGGTGGCTTCACTCCCCAGATCTCCACGGAGGCCGCCCATTTTGTGCTTCTCCCCCTCTCGCCACGGTGACCACGGACGCCTCCGCCTCGGGTGGGGGGCATTTTTGGGCGGACCGTCCAAGGCACGTGGAACGATTCAGAGACCTTACTGCATATCAACGTTCTAGAGATGAGAGCAGTGCTCTTAGCGTTGCTAACACTTCAGGACTTTCTTCCCTTGGGAACAATTGCGATTCAATCGGACAACATGTCGGTTGTCTGGTATATCAACAAGCAAGGAGGAACGAGGTCTTACCCTCTTTGTCGAGAAGCCATGAGAGTTTGGGAATGGGCAATCTCCACCAACCGCTTTCTAATAGCAACGCACATTTCGGGTCGGTCCAACATCCTGGCGGACAAGCTCAGTCGCACCATTCTGACCCCTTACGAGTGGTCTCTCAATTTTCAAGTAGCGGAACGCATATTCGCACGGTGGGGAACTCCTTCATGCGATCTTTTGCCTCTCCCTCAAACACCAAGTGCGACAGTTTTTCGCTCTGATACCTCCTCCAGGAGGTTCCCCAAGAGGCAGCTCTGGTGCATGCTTGGCCACCCGGTCTTCTGTATGCTTATCCACCCTTGCCTCTGATGCTCCAAGTTCTTCAGAAAGCCTCTCGGGTGGGTTGCAGAATGATTCTCATTGCTCCGTTTTGGCCTCGACAGATCTGGTTCCCCTTCCTAAGGTCTCACTCGGTGAATCCCCCTTGGATTCTAGATCCCATTCCGGATCTGATATCTCATCCATCCTGCCTATCTCCTCCGAACCTGGACAACCTAAAGCTGACCGCTTGGCTGCTCCAGTTCCACTCTTGATCAGGACTCCCGGTATTTCTTCCCCTGTTAAGGCGATCCTGGTGGCAGCTCATAAACCGTCCACTAGGAAAGTCTACCGCAGCAAGTGGAAACGGTTTTCTTTGTGGGCGGAGCGGCAAGGCCTGAACCCCTTCACAGTTCCTCTCCCTTTAGTGCTTGATTTCTTAACCACTCTTTTTAACGATGGTGCCAGCAGTTCCACAGTCAAAGTACAACTTGCGGCAATTTCACATTATCACATTGGTCATGACTCCAGTCCACTCATGTCAGCCAAGTTGTGTAAAATTTTCCTTAAAGGTACTTTCCTTCTCAGGCCCCCTGTAAAACAAGCGGTTCCTCCCTGGGACCTTTCCTTAGTTCTCCAGGCCTTGACCGCCCCCTTCGAACCAGCGGCTACGGTAGATCTCAAATTCTTGTCTTTCAAGACTGCCTTCTTAGTAGCCATTACATCGGCCAAGAGAGTCTCAGAGCTCCAAGCATTATCAGCTAAACCTCCTTACTTGGTCTTTCATCCGGACCGTGTTTACCTCAGGACCAACCCATCCTTTCTTCCTAAAGTAGCTTCTGAAGCAAACATTAATCAATCCATTAACCTCCCTGTTTTCTTTCCTAAATATGAAAACAAAGGTGAATACGAGCTTCACTCCTTAGATGTTCACAGGCAACTTAGATTTTATCTAAACAGAATGGCTGGTCATAGGCAATCCGGCCAGTTGTTCATTTCCTTTGCTAAATTTAATTTGGGCAAGCCAATTTCTAAAGTCTCTCTGTCTCGCTGGATTTCACAATGTATCTTACTGGCTTATCAAGCTTCAGGAAGGCCCGCACCGGAGGGTGTACACGCCCATTCAACCCGGTCAGTATCTACCTCGGCAGCCTTTAAGGCTAGGATTCCTCTAGATGATATTTGTGCAGCAGCCACGTGGGCTTCATCTCATACTTTTATTTCCCACTACAAGTTGGATCTTGCATCTACGGGTAGAGCATCCTTTGGCTCCGCGGTGCTCCGGAATATCCTTCCATGATGGCCGCCCAAGATTCAGGTAGCTGGGGACTCTGTCCCACAGGTTGCAGACAAATGAATCTCCTACTTCAGATTTAGAAGTTATGTACTCACCATAACGTTCCATCTGAGTAGGTGTATTCATTTGTCTGCAACCATCCCGCCCTCCTATCCCCCTGGCCTTTCAGTTTCCTGCATATTGTGTGTTACCCTTTTCAGGGTGTTCTTGCTGTTGGCAAACTCGATCTGAGGTCATGAGGGTAGAGCAGGGCATTATGGGTGAGGGGAGGAGCTGAGTGCTTGGATCCATAGCTGGTAAACCATGCCGGTTCGGATCCGATATCGGATCCATAACCCACAGGTTGCAGACAAATGAATACACCTACTCAGATGGAACGTTATGGTGAGTACATAACTTCTAATTATGGTAAGTATATAACTTTCATTTTTTTCAGCAAGTCCCTCCTCCAAGGATTTCAGGACTGAAGCACTTTAGCTCCCCATATGCAGTCTGTAGCAGCCGCTTGCATAGCTGTCAACGTTTTGTTTACAAAATGTGGAACACTAACTCTCATAATGTGGAACAAATGGGCAGAATGTGGAATATTAACAACTTACTTCAAACAGGAAGCTTCCAGCATGGTTAAAATATGTTATTTTGCATTTACAAAAAATCTTCTTTTGATGAATTAGTATGATTTCAACACGGAATGTGTGATAGACCCTTTCAGTTTGGAACAGTGTGTAACAGGCTTTTTATGACTCAAAATGAAGAATGTTCCTCTTAATTAGGTACAATTGAGGGTTACGGCTACTATAAATATAGCAAGTAGACTTGCTGAACTGAAGTTTTTTAATGCTCTCTTTGTGGACTGTGGCAAATGCTTGGTGTGATGACCCACCATTAGACCAGTAATCAAGGAGCCTCTATCCTCACCACTGGCAACAGTGGGGGGCATTCACTGGAAGGATAACAAGTACACACAAAGTATTTCCAGATGCAGCTCTCTGCATCAATTGCAGTTTCCCTTAAAAGCACACAGAGACCACAGTCAGTCCGGGGCTGGTTTCTCCTCCTTTCATGAGATCCCCGGTAAGACTCCCCACTGGCACAGCTATAGAGTTAAGATCTTAGCTGACTGACCAAGCCAAAACCTCCAGCACCCTGTCTGTCCAACCACTGATTTATGTCCCTGCCCAAGTAGCTGACACACACACACACACTCTTTGAGATTTGATTTATATATACACAGACACACACACACACACACACACACACACACACACACACACACACACACACACACACACACACACATACACCTGGGAAAGGCTGGCACAGGTTTACTAGCTATGCCCCTTCTGCCCAAACTATAAGGTAGTTTTCACTGCCACCAGACACTCCTTATCAGCTACTTTAAGGCCCTTAACAAAGGGTGCCAAATCTTACAGTGTAATATTAATACAAATGGTTGTTTGACCAAGAGCAGAGCTGTTAGGAGTGGTCCACACAATGTCACCAAATAAATATGCAAGTACTATCAAAACTTAAATATCTCTACAAAGATCAGCCACAATGAAAGGTTTAAATATATGTAATAATAAATAATAAGACGATACTAAATATATATTCACAGTGACAGAGTTTAAAATCACAGGAAATATTTAAAACACATTGCAGAATAGTCTCAAATAAATAAAGAAAAATATCTAAACTAAGCTTCACTATATTTTTGACTGAATCTACTATAGCATAAGAACTTATTAATAGAGCAAGGCAGATATGGCGAGTGGATCTTGTTGTAAGATTCAAGACATAATCCAGAATGCTAGGTCTCACTAAAAGACTTCTCAAATTAATATATAAAATATTACTGCTGGGATAGCTTGCAGAATTGTATCATTTCTGGTCATCTGACTTCTAGTTCCCAGGCAAAACCCCCATTGCTAGAAGCTGACAGCATTTAGCATCTTCCTGTAAAAATATACAGACAAGGGCTTTTCCTCAGATCACAAACAGATGCTGGAAATCGTAAAACAATTGCTTTCCTTCATGCTTCAAAAGTAGCAGTTAGTTCACTCCAAGGACAATACAGAAAGCTTCCTAGTACAGACCTTGTGTCTGTAGCTGCATTGAAAACTTGAGAGAGCCTCTTTATTGCGTCCTATAAAGTAATTTAATTTGAGATATTTTTCTAAAATTTGCTGGACTGAGATTAACCTCCTGTATTCCAGTTTCTACTGTTAAAATATATACATTTAAATGTTTACAATAGTGCATGTACATTTCTGTTATCATCCAGTATGGCACACTGTGGTTGCATTTCAAACAGCACTTTACAAATACCTTTTCAACACATATCTGTATGTCTGTATATCTGTATGTACAACACGTCTGTACAAGCAGTTTGATATACACATGACATACAATTCTAATACATTTGTAACACAAGTATCCTGTATAAATCATTTCGATATTCACCAATGACATATAATTATTTACAGAATTCGAGCTAGTTGTGCTGGCAGTATCTCCTTTTGTCACACTTGCTACTGCATTTGCTATGGTTTAAAAGGAGAAGGAGTTTTGGTATGTCTTGCTCCAGGATATCAGGCCTGAAGCACTTTGAGGAGACCAACAGATTGCGGGATGGCACACGATACTGGAATAGCTATCTACATGTTTAGGAATTAATGCTCTGCCTATCATTTATTTCGCTCTGTTGCTGACACTGGATGATAAAAGGTCACCATATACTGGGGCACTTAATGTCAGATAATTTGCCTCTTTCTCATGTGTCTTGTGTCTCATCATTTCAGTCTGATAACGGGGGGAGAAAGAGGAAGTAAAATAGGTGAAAAAAAAAGGTTTGAAACTTTCATTTCCTTTAAGCCTTCTGCACAGTGTTCATTAAGTGTCATGCACACTTAAAACCACATAGCTTAACAAATGGTTCAGATTAATATTTCAGGGACTTTGAATTATAAGACTGAAGACCTAGATGGGTTTTCATCATATACATATTCATAAAATGGAATCAAAGTCAAGCTATTGAGTTCTGCATTTGTTTAATGCACTGTTGTGGGAATGAAGTTTTGCTGTGTTATATTTCTCTTTGTAGTTATAAAGTCATCTTTTTACTGTATTTAGCAAATACTTGATAAAAATATGTTAACTGTAAAGATGTTACAGCTTGAGGAATTTTTGTGTTATGTAGTGTATGCTATGAAAAATGTAATAGCAACTAGGACTGAAGCTCATTTTGCTTAATTTTGAAATGTTTTGTGAATTAAGTAGGAGTGGAGGTGGGGCGAAAGGGATAAAGCATTACAATGTCATTCTGTAGGATGGTGCCTTTCTCACTGGCTTGTGGTTTATTGAAAGCTAGTTAAGCTATTGTATGTACAAAGTGTGTAACACAGTTGTCTAGAAAGGTCTGAGTTTCAGACATCAGTAAGGTCATAGGAGGTTACTAGGCTAGTTGCCCTGGGGCCCTTACAAGCCTAGCCAAGAGTTTATCCACAAAACAGAAACAACAGTCAGCACCTATTGCCCCTGGCAATGAGGGACACAGGTGGAACGTCTGGGACAAATTTGTGGTTTCCCATGCACTCATCAAGGTTGCACTTGCAGAGGGTCAACGAGATGCTCTAACGTATATGGAAAGTCTATTCTAGAGACGGAGCAGCCTCTGGGAGACAAACCTGTCTGTCCAGCATGTTTTGTTGATGTCTCATATTAGATTTAGGCCTTTCGAGTGGGTAATGCGCGAGGGGTTAGACACAGATATGGAGCATTTCTAGTAGGGCAGGGTCTGAGATTTCCTTGTAGGAAAGAGAGATCACCTCTGATCCATCTTTAAGATACTGAGTAGAGTGGTAGTGATTTGAGCTTGTCCACATACGACCGGTGTTGGTGGCCTTGGATTCTCTTTGTGAGGTATTTCTGTGGCCTTTCCAGTTGGTGCAGGTGATTTGGAGAGATACAGTGGATATAAAAAGTTTACACACCCCTGTTAAAATGCCAGGTTTTTGTGCTTCAACAAAGTATTAGTTTAAGGGTGTGCACACTTATGCAACCAGCTTATTGTACGTTTTTTATTTGTTATATTTTCCCCTAACAGATTTGTTTGTTTTATAATTGAATTGTACAGGTTATAAGTCACATTAAAGTTGGGAAAAGTTTTGAAATTATTTAATGTGGTCTCATTATTTTATATCACAAAAACCTGGAATTTTAACAGGGGTGTGTAAACTTTTTATATCCACTGTACATACCAAACAGGGCATTATACGCAATTATTGGGCTAATGAGGTAGGAGTACAGCGAGGTAATAGCCTCCTTTTTTCTGGATGCAGTCCCTTTACTTATGAGATGAACCAAGTAAAAGGCTTTTCTGACCACTGCCGTTACATCATGGTCAAATGTGAGATTGTTGTCATCCTGTGTACCCAGGTTTCTCACCACAGGTTGTGTGCTTAGGGGGTTGCCGTTGATGTGGTAATCAGTAGGGACCGTGGTTTTGCTGAATGGTATGATAATACATTTTTTTGCATTTAACTTAAGGCCATAACTTTTGTACCATTCATTTGTTACTGTGAGACCCTCTTGCAGTATGTTAACATCATATGGGGAGTCAGTGACAGCACCCAACTTACAGTCATCTGCAAACTTGGTCAACCACAGGCCTTTTGTCTTTGTCTGGACCTCTGAGAAGTAGATGCCAAACAGTAGGGGTCCCAGAACAGATCCCTGGGGAACACCACTAGTGACAGGTCTGCTGTCAGAGGTGGAGGTGCCTACTTTGACCGTGTGGGTCCTATCAGTGAGCCATTTGGCCACCCACATGATGAGATAGCTTTTCAGTGATGCTTGAGTGGGGGGATTGTGTCAAAGGCTTTGGCCAAGTCTAGGTAAGCTGTATACACTGACTTCTCTCATCCAGGACCTTGGTCACAGTCTCAAAGAAGTCAACCAAGTTCAACAGGCAAGATGTGCCCTTGATTACAAATTGGGTGGGGTCAAGTGCTTGGAGATTGCCTATGGCCTTGTTTATGAGATCCATAAAAATAATAATAATAATAATAATACGCCACATGGCTTTACAGATAAGACTTAGGCTAATGGGGTGATAGTTTCCAGGGTAAGTAGTGGCCCCACCTTTGTATAAGGGGATGACAGTGGCAGTTATCCACTCTGCTGGGATGAAGCCTGTACTTAGGCTGTGGTTGCATAGGGTGCTCAATGGCAAAACTAGTTTTTGCTGGAGATGGTGCAGAATACAGCCTGGGGTACTGTCAGGTCCTACGGAAGCTGTGTTCTTTGCCTTGGATAGGGCCTTAACACTTGATCCGTGGAGATGTGAGGTGTGGGGTAAGTATTGGGGATGTCAAATGGGCCTTTGTGGGGGGACAGGAGAGTGAACCTGTCTGCTAGCAGGTTGGCTAAGTCAACAGGATCAGTGTAAGTGGTACCATTAAGTAGTAATTCGGTACAAACCTGGGCTTTGACATGGAGGTTCCTGACATATCAGAAGAAGGCTTTATTGCCTCCCTTTGTACTGGAGGCTAGTTTTGATTCATAATTGGCTTTGGAGGTTTTCACTAGTGATCTAATTTGCTTGTTGAGGCTAAGAAGGGAGTTTTTCCAATTTGGAATTTGTTCCTTTTTACCTTTGGGCAACAGTTTCTTCCTTTTGTTATAGAGGATGTCCAGCAGACAGGTTTGTGTTTCCTTGAGGAGCAGGTTTTAGTTCTGTTGGGTATGGCTTCATCCATGCAGTTGTACAAGTGCTTGTATACTGCACTGGCGTACCGTTCAGCATGGTTGTTTGCATCCCCTGAGGGGGGTGGTGGTGTGAAGCTACTGATACCCTCCCTTAGAAGGATAGAAATTTCGAATGAGACATACCGATGATCTGAACTCACCAGGGAAGAACTTACTATGGGAGTGGTGCAGTGGTCACCCATGTTGGTGACAACCAAGTCCAGAATGTTGCCTCTCCTGGTGTGGGATGAGACGAGCTGGAATAGTGCATTAGAACTGATGAAGTCAGAAAATTGCTGGGTGAGTGCATTAGTGCAGGAATAGTTCACCCAGTCTATGCTGGGGTAGTTGAAATCACCAAGGATCAGGGTGTTAGGGGGTACCTTGATGGAGTCAGGTAGGGCCAAGTAGGAGGAGTGTATGTCCTGAGTCATGGAGGGTGGTCTACAGCTGACTATAACTTGGATGGGTGTCTTTCCAGCTGTCATTTGCACCTGGAGTAGTTCTAGTGCGTCATGGTGGCAAACCAGTCCGGAGGTGTGCTTGTCTTTAATGAAGATAGACTCCACCATCCTTAGTCTTCCAACCTCATTTTGGGGTCGTAATGTATGGAATGAGGTATAGCCTGGTAAGGCAGGGGTGTGCTCTCTGCAGCCTTGAACCATATTTTGTGACTGCACAGATATCGGCATCTTCCAGTGCAAGGAGAGTCTGCAGTGAGTGCATTTTCAGGTTAAGGCTCCTAGTGTTAAGCAGCATGACCTTCAATTTGCATTTTCACAGATCTTTTATGTTGGAAGATTCGTCTTTGGCACATTGTCTAAAAAAGGCACAATGGGGGAGACAAGAGCCTTGGCCAGAATCAGAATCCCACGGGTGACAGGTGAAGGCCATCTCTGGCAAAACATTGAGGCCTGTCAGCTATGTCATCCCAGGCAGAGAGATATTGGATCCCTTTGGAATGACAACAGAAACTAAGCCAATTGTTTAAGTCAATTATTTTTGTTGGTATTCTTGGTGAAGTTAGGATGCTACTTAGGGCTAGGGTCATACTGAAGTGGGGCGCATACCCTGAGAGGGCAATCATGTCACTCTTTATATAGTCCAAGGAGGTATGTCTCAGTTCACACCAACATGGATAATGACAGAGTCATACTTGTACCTGTTGCAGAGAGATTTAAGTGAGTATGTGATGTGGCTGATTCTGGCACCTGACGGACAACTGACCGTCACCTTCTCTTTGTCTAGCCTGGTGAGGGGGACATCAATGTGTCTCACAATTGAGTCACCAATAACTAGTATATTTGGTTTACTGTTATGCCTTATGGGCTGTGTTGGTTTATTGTTATGTCTTTGGGCTGTGTTTGCTTATTGTTATGCCTTATGGGCTGTGTTTTGAGAAGCTGGTGTATTGTCTGTTTTGTGTGATGTGTTTGGTGTTGTGTGCGGAATGTTTGAGTGTGTTTTGGAGGTCTGTGCTGTTTAGGTAAATTTTTATTGAGGATCTCTGCATAGGGAAATGTGTGTTGTGCTTGGCTGTGTGATGTGGGTGGTGTGGTGTTCGTGCTGGCAATCTCCTCATTGTCAAGAATACTGACTGTGGCAGGAAAGAGCATGGATTCCAGGTTACTGATGTAGATACATTTTTCGCAAGTAGAAGAATTATGTGCTAGAAGAAGAGGGCTGTCAGTGAACATGAGGCAGTTACACTGTCTCAGTATGCCCATGTCAACCAGACTGACAGGAGAAACTGATGGGAATTGTCCAGACATAGTGTTTTGAATACTTGGGCAAACTTATTGAGAGAGGGTTTTGATATAAGGGTTTACCCCCAAGAGTGTAGACAAGAAAAACTTTCTTAAATGTAAAATAACTGGCCTGAAGCTCAAGTGCTAAAACCAAAACTGAGAGGCTTAGAATAACAGATACATTTAATCAGGGTACTAACAAACAGTAATAAATGCAGAAGAATAAAAACATTTGAACACTTAAGAACAAGCAGCAAAGCAGAATAAAGTAATAAGTTAGGAAGAACACAATTACAGTAAAAGTAGGTGAATAAAGTCTAATTTTTTTTATTAAGTGGAGAGGGAGGAAACAGAAGATAATTCAAGATTAAGAGTATAAGGGGATGACCTTCCCAGATGTGTTCTCTGTACACAGTAGAATGAGCTTATAAGATGGGACTGGGAGGAGTGTCCAAAATCAAATTTACAACAAGAACAGGCAATTCCAAAGCCACCAAGTTTAAGAGTACAACAATACTTGCATAGGAGAGCGGGAAACACAAAATACAGACCGAGACCAGCAATATTCAGTCAAGCAAATAAATTTAATATAGTTTTGTTAAAAAAATGCAGACATAGGACAGCAATATTCAATCAAGCAAATAAATGCTATACGGTTCTGTTAGCAAAATGCAGACAAAGATCAGCAATATTCATTCTAGCAAATAAATAACCTCAGTACAGTTTTGTTAACAAAATGTAGACAGATACCAGCAATATTCGGTCAAGCAAATAAATAAATGGAGTATAGTTTGTTTAACAAAATGCAGACAGAGAGCAGCAATATTCAGTCGAAATGCAGCACAGTTTTGTTAGCAAAATACAGAAACCAGAAATATTCAATCAAGCAAATAAATAAATGCAGTACAGTTTTGTTAAAATGCAGAGACCAGTAATATTCAATCAAACAAATAAATACATGCAGTACAGTTTTGTTAACAAAATGCAAACACCAGGAATATTCAGTCAAGCAAATAAATAAATGCAGAATGCAGTACAGTTTTGATAACAAAATGCAGAGACCGGCAATATTCAGTCAAGCAAATAAATGTAGTACAGTTGTGTTAACAAAATGCAGAGACCAGCAATATTAAATCTAGCAAATAAATAAAAGCAGTACTCATTTGCTAACAAAATGCATAGACCAGCAATATTCAGTCAAGCAAATAAATAAATGTAGTACAGTTTTGTTAAAGTGCAGACAGAGACCAACAATATTCAGTCAAGCAAATAAATAAATGCAGTACAGTTTTATTAAAAAATGCAGACATAAACCAGCAATATTTAGTCAAGCAAATAAATAAATGCAGTACAGTTTTATTAACAAAATACAGAGACCAGCAATATTCAGTCAAGCAAATAAAAAAATACAGTACAGTTTTGTTAACAAAATGCATAGACCAGCAATACTCAGTGAAGCAAATAAATAAATACAGTACAGTTTTTTTTTTAAATGCAGACAGACCAGCAATATTCAGTCATTCAAATAAATAAATGCAGCACCGTTTTGTTAACACAATGCGGAGACCAGAAATACTCAATTAAGCAAATAAATAAATGCAGTATAGTTTTGTTAACAAAATGCAGAGACATGCAATATTCAATCAAGGAAATAAATGCAGTACAGTTTGGGTAACAAAATGTGTAGTCCAGCAAAATTCAGTCAAGCAAGTAAATAAGTGCAGTACAGTTTTGTTAACAAAATGCAGACAGAGACCATTAATATTCAGTGAAGCAAATAAATAAATGCAGTATAGTTTTGTTAAGAAAATCATAGACCAGCAATATTTAATCGATCAAATAAATAAATGCAGTACAGTTTTAACAAAATGCAGACAAACCAGCAATATTCATTCAAGCAAATAAATAAATGTAGTACAGTTTTGTTAACAAAATGCAAAGACCAGGAATATTCAGTCAAGCAAATAAATACAGAATCCAGTACATTTTATTAACAAAATGCAGTGACAAGCAATATTCAGTCAAGCAAATAAATGCAGTACAATTTTAACAAAATGCAGAGACCAGCAATATTCAAGCAAATAAATGCAGTGCAGTTTTGTTAACAAAATGCAGAGACCAGCAATAT
This sequence comes from Protopterus annectens, assembly GCF_019279795.1. Taxonomy (NCBI): domain Eukaryota; kingdom Metazoa; phylum Chordata; order Ceratodontiformes; family Protopteridae; genus Protopterus; species Protopterus annectens. The sequence goes on along the minus strand of NC_056733.1, from coordinate 1,482,500,752 downwards.
TCAGTAAAGCAAATAAATAAATGCAGTACAGTTTTAACAAAATGCAGACAGACACCAGCAATATTCAGTGAAGCAAATAAATAAATGCACCACAGTTTTAACAAAATGCAGAGACCAGCAATATTCAGTCATGCAAACACATAAATGCAGTACTCATTTGTTAACAAAATGCAGACCGAAACCAACAATATTAAATCAAGCAAATAAATAAATAAATGTAGTATTGTTTTAACAAAATGCAGAGACCAACAATATTCAATAAAGCAAATACATAAATGCAGTACAGTTTAGTTAACAAAATGTAGACAGAGACCAGCAATATTCAGTGAAGCAAATAAATAAATGCAGTACAGTTTTGTTAACAAAATGCAGACAGAGACCGGCAATATTCAATCAAGGAAATAAATTCAATACAGTTTTGTTAAAATCTGTAGACCAGCAGTATTCAGCCTTGCAAATAAATAAATGCAGTACAGTTTTGTTAACAAAATGTTGACAGCAGTATTCAGTCAAGCAAATAAATAAATGGAGTATAGATTTAACAAAATGCAGACAGAGACCAGCAATATTAAATCAAGCAAATAAAGAAATGCAGCACTCATTTGTTAAGAAAATGCAGAGACCAGCAATATTAAATGAAGCCAATAAATAAATGCAGTACTGTTTTAACAAAATGCAGAGACCAGCAGTATTAAATCAAGAAAATACATAAATGCAGTACAGTTTTGTTAACAAAATGCAGAGATCAGCAATATTCAGTCAAGCAAATAAGGGAATGCAGAATGCAGTACAGTTTTCTTAACAAAATGCAGAAAGTCCAGCAATATTCAGTTAAACAAATAAATGCAGCACAGTTTTGTTAACAAAATGCAGACAGAGACCAGCAATATTCAATCAAGCAAATAAATAAATGCAGTTCTCATTTGTTAAGAAAATGCAGAGACCAGCAATATTAAATGAAGCAAATAAATAAATGCAGTACTGTTTTAACAAAATGTAGAGACCAGGAATATTAAATCAAGCAAATGCATAAATGCAGTACAGTTTTGTCAACAAAATGCAGAGGTCAGCAATATTCAGTCAAGCAAATAAGGAAATCCAGAATGCAGTACAGTTTTCTTAACAAAATGCAGACTGAGACCTGCAGTATTCAGTTAAGCAAATAAATAAATGCAGTACAGTTTTGTTAACAAAATGCGGAGACCAGCAATATTCAGTCAAGCAAATAAATAAATGCAGTACAGTTTTGTTAACAAAATGCAGACACCAGCAATATTCAATCAAGGAAATAAATTCAGTACAGTTTTGTTAACAAAATGCGTAGAGCAGCAAAATTCAATCAAGCAAATAAATAAATGCAGTACAGTTATGTTAACAAAATGCAGACAGACCAGCAATATTCAGTCAAGCAAATAAATAAATGCAGTACAGTTTTGTTAACAAAATACAAAGACCAGGAATATTCAGTCAAGCAAATAAATAAATGCAGAATGCAGCACATTTTTATTAACAGAATGCAATGATAAACAATATTTAGTCAAGCAAATAAATGCAGTACAATTTTGTTAAAATACAGAGATCAGCAATAGTCAATCAAACAAATAAATAAATGCAGTGCAGTTTTGTTAACAAAATGCAGAGACCAGCAATATTCAGTCAGGCAAAGAAATAAATGCAGTAGGGTTTTGTTAACAAAATGCAGGCAGAGACCAGCAATATTAAATCAAGCAAATAAATGCAGTACAGTTTTGTTAACAAAATGCAGAGACCAACAATATTCAATCAAGCAAATGAATGCAGTACAGTTTTGTTAACAAAATGCAGAGACCCAATATTCAGTCAAGCAAATTAATGCAGTACAGTTTTGTTAACAAAATGCAGAGACCAACAATATTCAATCAAGCAAATAAATGCAGTACTATTTTATTAACAAAATGCAGACTGAAACCAGAAGTATTCAATGAAGCAAATAAATAAATGTAGTATAGTTTTAACAAAATGCGGTGGCCAGCAATATTCAGTCAAGCAAATGAGTAAATGCAGTACAGTTTTGTTGACAAAATGCAGAGATGAGCAATATTCCATCAAGCAGATAAATAAATACATTACAGTTTTGTTAAAATGCAGACAGAGACCATCAGTATTCAGTCAAGCAAATACATGTAGTACAGTTGTGTTAACTAAATGCAAAGACCAGCAATATTCAATCAGGCAAATAAATAAATGTAGTACTCTTTTGTTAACAAAATGCAGACAGAGACCAGCAGTATTAAATGAAGCAAATAAATAAATAAAGGCAGTACAATTTTGTTAACAAAATGCAGAGACCAGCAATATTGAGTCAAGCAAATAAATAAATGCAGTAAGGTTTTGTTAAAATGCAGATACAGCAATATTAAATCAAGCAAATAAATAAATACATGCAGTATTGTTTTGTTAACAAAATACAGAGACCAGCAATATTCAGTCAAGCAAATAAATGCAGTACAGTTTTGTTAACAAAATGCAGAGACCAACAATATTCAATCAATCAAATAAATGCAGTACAGTTTTATTTACAAAATACAGAGACCAGCAATATTCAGTGAAGCAAATAAATAAATGCAGTACAGTTTTGTTAATAAAATGCAGACAAAAGTCTGCAATATTCAATTAAGGAAATAAATAAATGCAGTACAGGTTTGTTAAAATACGGAGACCAGCAATATTCAGTCAAGCAAATGAGTAAATGCAGTACAGTTTTGTTAACAAATGCAGACAGAGACCTTCAATATTCAATCTAGGAAATAAATTCAGTACAGTTTTGTTAACAAAATGCAGAGACCAGCAATTCTCAGTCAAGCAAATAAATAAATGCAGTACAGTTTTATTAAAAAATGTGGAAATAAACCAGCAATATTCAGTCAAGCAAATAAATAAATGCAGTACAGTATTGGTAACAAAATGCAGAGACCAGCAATATGCGGTCAAGCAAATAAAAAAATGTGTACAGTTTTGTTAAAATGCAGACCGACACCAGCAATATTCATCAAGCAAATAAATGCAGTACAATTTTGTTAACAAAATGCAAAGACCAGGAATATTCAGTCAAGCAAATAAATAAATGCGGAATACAGTACATTGTTATTAACAAAATGCAAGCAATATTCAATCAAGAAAATAAATAAATGCAGCACAGTTTTGTTAACAAAAAGCAGAGACCAGCAATATCTGTTCAAGAAAATAAATACATGTACTACAGTTTTGTTAACAAAATGCAAAGACCAGGAATATTCTGTCAAGCAAATAAATATAATATAGTTGTGTTAACAAAATGCAGAGACCAACAATATTCAATCAGGCAAATAAATAAATGCAGTACAGTTTTATTAATAAAATGCAAAGACCAGCAATATTAAATGAAGCAAATAAATAAATAAAAGCAGTACTCTTTTGTTAACAAAATGCAGAGACCAGCAATATTAAATCAAGCAAATACATAAATACAGTACAGTTTTATTAACAAAATGCAGACAAAGACGAGCAATATTCACTCAAGGAAATAAATGAATGCATTACAGTTTTACTAACAAAATGTAGAGACCAGCGATATTCAATCAAGCAAATAAATAAATGCAGTACATTTTTATTAACAAAATGCAGACCGAGATGAGCAATATTCAGTTAAAGAAATACATAAATGCAGTGCAGTTTTGTTAACAAAATGTGGAGACCAGCAAAATTCAGTCAAGCAAATAAATGCAGTACAGTTTTAACAAAATGCAGACAGAGACCAACAATATTCAGTCAAGCAAATAAATCAATGCAGTACAGTTTATTAACAAAATGCAGACTTAAGCCAGCAATATTCAGTCATGGAAATAAGTAAATGCAGTGCAGTATTGGTAACAAAATGCAAAGAGCAGCAATATGCAGTAAAGCAAATAAAGAAATGCAGTACAGTTTTTTTAACAAATTGCATAGACCAGCAATATTCAGTCAAACAAATAAATAAATGTAGTACAGTTTTGTTAACAAAGTGCAGAAAGAGACCAACAATATTCAGTCAAGCAAATAAATAAATACAGTACAGTTTTGTTAACAAAATGCAGACAGACCAGCAATATTCAATCAAGCAAATAAAGAAATGCAGTACAGTTTTGTTAAAATGCAGACAGAGACCTGCAATATTCAGTCAAGGAAATACATTCAGTATAGTTTTGTTAACAAAATGCAGACAGACCAGCAGTATTCAGTCAAGCAAATAAATAAATACAGTACAGATTTGTTAACAAAATGCAGACAGACCAACAATAGTTAGTCAAGAAAATAAATAAATGCAGTACAGTTTTAACAAAATGCAAAGACCAGGAATATTCAGTCAAGCAAGTAAATGCAGAATGCAGTACATTTTTATTAACAAAATGCAGTGACAAGCAATATTCAGTCAAGCAAATAAATGCAGTACAATTTTGTTTACAAAATGCAGAGACCAGCAATATTCAGTCAAACAAATAAATAAATGCAGTGCAGTTTTGTTAACAAAATGCAGACAGACACCAGCGATATTAAATCTAGCAAATACATAAATGCAGTACTCATTTGTTAACAAAATGCAGAGACCAGCAATATTAAATCAAACAAATAAATAAATAAATGCAGTATTGTTTTGTTAACAAAATGCAAAGACCAGCCATATTCAGTGAAGCAAATTAATGCAGTATAGTTTTGTTAACAAAATGCAGAGACCAACAATATTCAATCAAGCAAATAAATGCAGTACAATTTTATTAACAAAATGCAGAGACCAGCAGAATTCAATGAAGTAAATAAATAAATACAGCGCAGTTTTGTTAACAAAATGCAGTCAGAGATCTGCAATATTCAGTCAAGGAAATAAATGCAGTACAGTTTTGTTAACAAATTGCGGAGACCAGCAATATTCAATTAAGCAAATGAGTAAATGGGTATACATGCATTTGGTTGGCCGGTGGACAGCCAACCAAAACATGTTGGACGGCACTATGGCGACCTTGCAATTATGTTGAACCGTAAAACATCCCCCCCCCCTTTTGACTCATGGTAGCGCTTGTTTATGTGGTAGAGCGGTCTGAAATGTCGAATATTTTATGACATTCCTAATACTCGACACCTGGAGCTTTGACATATAGGTTCATGGAAACCGAGGTTCGACCATCAGTCACTCAGTCATATGCATGTAAACAGAGTAAATGCAGTACAGTTTTATTAACAAAATGCAGAGACCAGCAATACTCAGTCAATCAAATAAATAAATGCATTCCATTTGTGTTAAAGTGCAGACAGAGACCAACAATATTCAGTCAAGCAAATAAATAAATGTAGTACAGTTTTATTAAAAAAATGCGAAAATAAACCAGCAATATTCAATCAAGCAAATAAATAAATAAATGCAGTACAGAATTGGTAACAAAATGCAGAGACCAGCAATATTCAGTCAAGCAAATAAATAAATGCAGAATGCAGTACATTGTTATTAACAAAATGCAGTGGCAAGCAATATTCAGTCAAGCAAATAAATACAGTACAGTTTTGTTAACAAAATGCTGAGACCGGCAATATTCGATCCAGCAAATAAATAAATGCACTACAGTTTTGTTAACAAATGCAGAGACCAGCAATATTCAATCAAGCAAATAAATAAATGCAGTGCAGTTTTGTTAACAAAATGCAGACAGAGACCAGCAATATTCAGTAAAGCAAATAAATAAATGCAGTACAGTTTTAACAAAATGCAGAAACCAGCAATGTTCAGCCAAGCAAATAAATAAATGCAGTACAATATTGTTAACAAAATGCAGACAGAGTCTGGCAATATTTAGTCAAGCAAATAAATGCAGTACAGTTTTGTTAACAAAATGCAGACAGAGACCAGCAAAAATTTCACTGTGAACATATTGTCATGTATTGTATATTTTGCATTTTCTGGGGAGCAGTTTTCTTCACTCAGCTAATATGTAAAATGAGAAACAAAATTCTTGGAACTGTAGACCATTGACATTTTCTACAGTGGCTTGAAACTGTGAATTGTAACAATCTTTGCAGTGGTTTTAAGCTTTCAACGTAAAAAAAATTAAATTTGACGTAAATTTCAAGACATTTAGGAGGAGATAAGAGCATGAGTAGGTGGTGTTGGAAGTATATTAAAGTGTGCACAAGCTTATTGTACTAGTTCTTAAATTGCAGCAGTCCATAATCAACTGGTTTATGGGAGATATTATTACCTAATTATTTGAGAACAGTATTTACATATGCACAAGTATTGGTAAAGGTAGACACTAATCTTTTTTGAATAACATACATTATCTGCTCTCGCTATTGGAGTTATATGTAACAGAAAGGAAAGCTTGTCAGTCTCAGAGAGGGGCTTTTTTAGTTGTGGTTATTAATGGCGACTTAAACTGATGTTAGCTGTCTTCATTTGCAGTGTAACAGCATTGGTGGTTGTGCTTCTTTTGAGCATTTATTGACTTTCCTTAAGCTCTCATTTTCAATGGTGTCTGATTACATCAACATTTCCCTGTAGCTTTATGATTTTTATCATGTTTTCGCACACCCCAGTTGTCCAGCATGGTGTGGGCCATAGCAAGTTATGCTAGCCATCCAGTTAAGAGGCTTTTCATTTTATTCCTTTGTGGAGGTTAGTCAGTGCCTGTGTGCCTAACTTAGTTTTCCAAGATAAAACTTAGAATACTGAAAGCAGTCTTGGATCTCTTGTTGTGGCTGACAGTGATGGATTGGTCAGTCTGTTGTTTAAGGGCATTTGTTTACCACTCCTTCTTTCTAAATTCTCAAATTATAGCATCTATTGAAGCCTGACTTCCGTTATGCTTCTGGCTATGTTCATCAAATGCCTTTGTTGAGGGCTGAACAAACTGAGCAGGTATCATTTTGTTAAAGGGTCAAATAACCTTCAAAGAGAGGAGCTTCTCTCTGGGTATCTAATTTATCCATCTTTCCACTTTAGCTGACATTTTTAGAATCTGGGCTCATTTCCTAAACACAGGTTGCCTATGCTTTAGTGGAGCCTCTGTATCTCTGTGCTGGCTAGGTCCCACCTGGGATGCTTCCATTGATTCGCATTTTCCAGGTGATTGTCTTAGGATGTGGTCAATATTTATGATATTTTGTCTACATTATTTTATTTCCAAGTTTGATTTAGAAATTGTTTAGGTTTTGTGCCCTGAAAATATTCTGTTTTCTTTGTTATGAAGTAATACATTGTTTTGGGTTCTAGAACTGTTAGGATTTGTGCAAATACATTAGTGCACTGCTTAGGCACAGTTTCAAATATATGTTTTTCAATCTTGGGTGTTGATGTGCCATCTTCATGATGAAGATTCACCTTACAGTCTTCCCTCCCAGGATGATCTTACTACTAAGATGTTCATTATCTATATATATTGAGTCTCCAGAATTAAACAGCCCAGTGAAATAGCCCTTTAAATCAGTTAGTCAGAATGGAAACCCATTGTGAAGGATATGGACGAAGAACATTGTTGCTTGTCCTTTTCCCTTTCCCCTTAAATTTGTTGAAATGTTATGTAAGAAATTGGTAGGAGCTGGCCCTCCAAAGCCTCCTCCTATCTTCATATTTTCCATTTAATGTAAGAAATTGGTAGGAGCTGGCCCTCCAAAGCCTCCTCCTGTCTTCATATTTGATTCCCGAAATTCTCTAAAACAATGGAGCAGTTTTGAATGGTGTCTTCTTTAGCAGACATTTTATAAGATGCTTTTTTGTTTGCTTAGGTTGTACTGATACTGTTGCCCTGGTTCCTAGGAAGGCTGCACAGTATTTACACTCCTTCCCATGAGGCCTTTAAAACAACTATATTTTTCAAGTTTCTGCAGTGCATCACCATTATAAGGAATCCAAGACTGTGAACTTAGTCAGGAAGTGAGTGCTCATCATCATTGTTGTTTCTTGTCCTCCATTTTTTCCCTGATGGAGCTGAATTACCTTACATATGTGCTGTACTTTCAAAAGTCTGCTGGATGAAATGTTGGTTGCTGATGTACATTCTGAAGAATCTTTGAAGGCGACAGTGAAAGCACAGACGCCCACTGCAGTTTCAGTGAGCAGTCTCGTAGTCCATGTTGCATTTACCATAGACAGAATCCAAGGATAGCTATTTGCCATCACTCCTTGCTGAGACTTATTTTGATGACCAGAGAAACCAATGTAACCTTTATAAATTCTTACTTTAAGAGATTCCTGTTGTTTGGTTTCAAAATTAATGAACACATGAGGGTAATGAGAGAAAAAATGGTAGACCGTCACTACTGTGGAAGTCCAGTTTAACCCTCTGCAATGAGAATACAAAGGAACAGGAGAATCTCTGTTTGTACCATGATCCAAAGCCTCAGCAACAGGTATAGTTGAAACCCAGCAGCCTTGTCACAGGGTCAACAAAAGTCACTGACTGAGGCTGTGAATCTCAGAGGTTTCATTTTCAGGACTGCTGCAAATAACCATAAGATGGGTCTGAGCAGTCATGATTGTCACTCTGCTCACCTCCCTGCAGAAGCAGTCAGAGTGAGATTATCCCTTCATGTTCCAGATCAGTTTTCTGTAACTAAGAAAACATGGATTGTAGAATTTATAGCCATACACTCTTGTCCTTTTTCCCCACTTACTCCCATCTGCAATTGCCACGTACAGATGTGCATGCTAACAAAAGCTGTAAGCAAGGACGAATATCCAATAGCTCCTTTAAAAAAGGACAATACAAAAGGCTGCTTATTACTTGAAAGGATTCTGGTATTACTTCAAAGTCACTTTGGTACCAGAAAAGACAAAGGATCTCAGGCCTATTATAGACTTGAATGGCTTAAACACGTACGTCACAAGAGTCCTTTCATATGGTCACCTTTTGGGCACCCTTCCTAAGTCTTTTCATAGGTCATCAGATGTGCTGTTTGGGCAGTCAAGATGCCTGTCTGTATGTGAGTTGGGAGTTTTGGATCCACCATTGCCTTCTGTTCAGCTCAAGTAGTAGCCTACCCATTACTGAGAAAGTCACATTTTTCTTCTGTGCTGTGATTTTCAAACTTTTTACTTTGCATTTAACCTCAGCTCGTGCTAATAAACTGACTGATTCAACATACTCTTATATTTTTAGGTGTGGGGATGCACTGAGACCATTTCACTCAGAAGACCACTCCCTCCTTTGCTTTTCCAATGGGGGGGGGTTAACTCTAGCCAGGGCTCCCCACCAAGTTATATCTGAAGCTGTGCCCTGGCACAATTCTGGACTTATTTTTTTGCATGACTGCATGTGGCGCCTACAAACCAGTGATGCATTTCCCCCTACCATTCCAAATTTATCTTGTACATTTCTTGATTATAATGTTCTGAGAAATATTATTTGGATTACACTGACATCAGTCGCACTTATCCTTTTTTGATGTCAATGTAGGTGTACATGGAGATGCGTCTGTTGACATTTCATGGAGTCACCTCCGGGCATTCTTGGAAGTGTGTCCATTAAAATCTGTGGGTGCATCCTTGGGCTAGCACTACATTGCTGCAACTGACGGATAAATTAAATCATGTGGGTGTATCTTTGTTAAAAATTTATGAAACTTTTTATTCAGATATGTTCTGCATATGTTAACAGTGATGAATGAGAAAATACATTACTGCACTTAAACCACCACATGCTCTTATGTATGTAATAAATTCTGTCGGAGCACTTCAACTATCGTCCCCCCCCCCCTTTTTTTTTTTTTTTTTTATAAGAACTCCTTATGTACCCATTTAGTTAACTTCACTTGGTCTAAACCACCTGTGTAACAAATGAGTTTGGTGGTATATGCCCTTTGTGTTTACCAAAGGAACTCTGATCTGTCGTAGCTTAGTTTCACTTTTGCTACACTGCTTAACCAAGCTTGTTTTACTGAAACTCCTTTATCAGTTGCTTCACGTTTTTTCTTTTTAAACTGTTCAAAACACTTAAATTATTCCACATTTTTTCTTTATTTATCTCTACAGTCTTATCGTAATATTACTCTTGGACCACTGCTTTATGTAAATTATTGCCTGCGGCCAGAGTTGTGGTTGAACAAGGTCCCTGAACCAGCCCACTCATCCAGTTATCGAAGGAAAAATAAAGGTATACTGTTTGAAACAGGAGCTAGCCACTGAAAGTCTTCCCTGGTAACCATTTAGAATGCCAGTATTTGGATTGCGGAATCCTGAAAACTAATCACTAAGACTCTACACTTGTGTATGCCAAGTCTGAGATTGCCATATCTAGAAAAATGTCCCTTTTCTCAGAGGCATGGCTACCTCATAGTTGGCATACATAAGTACAGGTGTTGTGGAGGACTTGCTGTCCACATCAGGGTGTGCAGGCAGGCTTGCTCCCATGTAGAAAAACGTTTACAGAGGAGGGGGGTGGTCAGTTTCCATCCTTCTCCCATATGTTGGACTTTTATTGCCTGTATGTCAAGACTCTCCAATTTGAATCTCTGTTTCAATAGAGAGCATTCTTTCCTTCAGTTTAGTCTCATTTTATCCCACTGGTGTTCACAAAATGTCCATCAGTTGTAGCAGCTCACTTTGCCTGCAGGGTTTCAGAGTGATCTCTGGCTCTTGGTTACTTTGTCAAGAGACAGTCTTGTCAGGCACGGGGTATGGTTGATTCATATGTTTTGCAAATTCTCAGCTTGCTCCAGTTCATGTGTTGAGTCTGTAGGCTGTCCCTTAGACAGCAAGACTTGTTAAGGCATTTTTACTGCTAGAAAGTATTTGGAACATTCTAAAAGCAATCAATCCACTACAACTCGAGCTGCTTCCCACAGCTAATGTGTGTCTTAAGGGGCTGTGGGATTGGCGGCAGAGACCATTGTCATTGTACATTATGACAAGTGTATGAGAGGTCTGCAGTGGACTGTCCAGTGCAGTAGTTTCAGGAATGAGACCCTTTGAATTCATCAGTAAAGGTGTCAAAGGATGCATAACACATATGGCTTGGTGGTTTGTTTTAGCCAACCTTTTGATGAAATGATTTTTACTCTAGAGTCCTCATTGGTTACTCTTACTACAGATGCATCTGCTGTTAGGTTGAAAAGAGGATACTGCAGTATCTGAATACAGTAAGAAGTATAGTACAACCAGGAGTCTCTTGCAAGTCATTGTTCCTGAAATAAGATCAGTAATCCTCTCTGTGCTAACTCTGTAAGAGTTTGTTTCCCATGGTCACACTTCTGTTTATTCAGATACTATGGCAGTTGTTTGGTATGTCACCAGGAAAAAGGGACTTACTCCATCCCATGTCCAGAGAGGTTTGAAAGTGTGAGAAAGGGCCTTCAAGAACATTTTTCAGTAGCCCACACTCCTTGGAAAGCTAGTTGTTTAGTAGATAATCTCAGCTGCTGTATACTGTATGTATGACCCATTTGAGGTCATTCAATCAATGCCTGGCCTTAAGGAATTTTGAGAAGTAGGAGTGATTGCTTTGGGAATTTCCTTACCTCTCCAGCCATTGCCAAATGCTTTCAGTATTATTTTCCGATTATAATGACCTAATGCTGATGCCCTGTTGAGACCATGACCTTGGGGTCTTCTATACATTTAATACATTTAACACTATTTCTTCAGGTAAAGAAGTTCATACACCACACACCACATCAAATACACCAGGGGCAGCAATATCCTTGACCTGGTCATCACCAACATGGGCGACCGGTGTTCCACACCAGAGGTCAGCTACTTGTTGGTCAGATCCGACCACAAGCTAATCACCCTAGTCATCCACATCCTGCCCCCACCCCTCTCATTAGGAAAACAACCGTAAAAAAGGTCTCCAAAGCCAACTTCATGCTTCTTAAGACAGAAGTGGCAAACTTCATGACACCCATGCAGATGGAAAATAGAGGTACGACTGCTGAATCCTACACAAATGCACTTTATAAGCACTTACACGAGTGCATGGATCATGCTATCCCTAACAGAACCAAGATGCTATCCTCCAAAAAATGGAAGCCAATCTGGTGGTCTTCTGCCATAAACAAACCCTACAACAGAAGAAAGAAACTGTTGGAAAAAAAAAAGAGTAAAATCCCATGATTGGAGGAACTCCCTGGTCAGCCTCAGAAGCTGAGATCCCTCATATAATCCTCCAAAGTTAGTTATGAAAATAAAATCGACACTGATTCTAAAGACAACCACAAAGAATTCTATAGCTATGTCAAGAATCTGAATGGCAACATTCATATCTGCTCTGAGTTACAGCACAATGACACTAAATATACAGAAACAACTGCCATTGCCAACAATCTGGCAGATAGGTTCAGTGCTAACTTTACCCCCCTCTCACCCCCTAAAGAAAATGCAGAGTTCCTGTAATCATGGCTGCACAGGTAAAAACCACACTCCCCAAAGCCAAGAACACAGCATCCATGGGACCTGACAACATCCCAGGTTGCCTTCTACACGAACTACAGAATGAACTGGCACCCCACCTAAGTACCATGTTCAATTATAGCCTAACCTCAGGCTTTGTGCCCATTGAATGGCGCACCGCGATGGTTATCCCACTCCACAAAGGCGGGGGGGGGGGGCCACAACAGACCCTGGGAACTACCTCCCCATTAGCCTGACGAGCCTGGTCTGCAAGGCCATGGAACGTATCATCATGGAACTCATAAACAAAGACATTGGAGATCTCCAAACTCTGGACCCCATCCAGTTCAGGTTTGTAAAAGGCAGATCATGTCTCCTAAACCTTATAGACTTCTTTGAAGCAGTCACCAAAGTCATAGATGAGGGTAAGGTGGTTCACACAGCATATCTAGATCTTGCCAAGGCATTCGCCACCCTCCCCCACTCTGGAATTATAGATAAACTCACTAAACTAGGTATAAATCCCTATGTCACAAGATGGGTTGCCAACTGGCTTAATGACAGAACCCACACTGTGAAAGTAGCAGACTCCAAATAAGACTTCAGCCACAGGGTTCAGTCCTGGGTCCTCTCCTGTTTGGCATCTACTTCTCTGAAGTACAAGCTAACTCAGAAGGTCTTTGGCTAACTAAATTCGCAGATGACTGCAAACTAGGAGCCATAATCGAAACTCCTAATGATGTGGACATCCTACAAAAGGGCCTCAGTGCCTGGTGTCAAAGCCATGGTCTCAAGCTCAATGCCAAAAAGTGCATTGTCATCCCCTTTGGTAAAAACTCTGTACCCATGAACTACCACATAGGCAGTAGACTACTTAACACCGAAAGTGTGATAAGAGACCTTGGGACACAGGTGGACAGTAGTCTCTACTTTGATAATCACATCGCCACAGTGATCAGGAAATCCTTTCACGTGGCACACCTCATCACAAAAGGTTTCTCATCCAGAAAAAAAGAGGTTATTGTTCCCCTCTACTCATCACTCATTAGACCCATTATAGAGTACAATGCCCCTTCTGGTATGTACCTCACAAGACATCTACAACAACTGGAAAGGCCGCATAAATACTTCACAGAGAGGATTACAGGCCTCAAACAGATGCCCTATGCAGACCGACTCAAAAAACTCCAGCTTTACTCCGTCGCTTATCGCGTACTCAGAGGAGATCTCTGCCTAACATACAAAGCTATGTCAAACCCAGAGCCGTTGGACATGCTTCACTTAAAGAAATCCCAATCCCTCTGAGCTACACGCTCTAGGGACCTTAACCTTGTCACCACAATAAACAGAACATGCTGGAGGGATAGATTCCTGTCCCAGAGACTTCTCATACTCTGGAACAGACTATCTGTCTATGTCAGAGCTCCTCGTTAGCACTGTTTAAGAAAAATCTTGATTGAATGGGTAATACGAAATTCACACCGGGGATCACTTCTGTGGTTCTGCTTGACAGGGGCACAGGAAAATAATTTTCTTGGGTGGCAAAAGCCAGAGTACCTTTTTGGCTAGGCTTGTATAGGCCCTAGGGCCTAGTACCTACCTATGAACCCATACAGAACACAGGACCTCCCAAGGCAAAATTCACTCTAATAGCCACAGTGCGGCCCAAGAATGCTTGATTTTTCCTTGCTATAGTGTCTACATTTGAACTTTCCTGTCATCACATCAGACACTTCTGACCCTGTGGCTAAGGGAAAGTGCATCCATATCAGTATTTACTGAAGATGACATCTTGATTACTTCAGTTCCACTGATTGCATAGTTAGCAATTTTCCATTATAGATAGGGTTTTATACTTTCATCCATATAGAAACTATAGACAATTTGCAAGGGCAATGTGCATAATCTGGACCCCTTCCTGATACAATCATTTTGTTCTTGGTGGGGTAGATTCCTGTCCCAGAGACTTCTCATACTCTGGAACAGACTATCTGTCTATGTCAGAGCTCCTCGTTAGCACTGTTTCATTGGGGTCAGAAATATCTGTTCCCTTGTCTTTTACAAAGTTTGCAAATCCTTTCTTAGGGGTACTTTTCTCCATGCATTTTAAGATGCAGTCCTTCAGTGGGCAATTTACTTCACACTGAGTATATGTAATTGTATTGGAGGAAGTATTTTGCCTCCAAAATATAAGTTATGTAAGTATTTAATGTTCAAACTTGGACGGTTACACACAAGCCCAGCAGTAACATCCACTTTGACTGAATATACCTCAGATGTCTCATTGTGATCAGATGAATGAGAAAAATTATGCAAGGCATTGCAGCCTCACCTACCCATGCCTCTAAAGTGTCCCTGATTTTCCAGAATGTCCCTAATTTTGCTGTGTAGCTTTGCTTTGCCTATCGTAGAATGTTTGATTTGCTGTTAAATCAGTGAAGATTACACACAGTCAGTGCCATATATTAGGGGGTTTCTGCTTTTTATTGTTTAGACAGTGTGTGCTGATGGGTCTACTTGTAAATTTCGAACTTTCAAAATGTCAACTTTCTTATGCTCGAGACCATAAGATCGAAGATGTTATGTGATCCTATCTCGCCTACATTCTGAACTGATGGGTTCGGAGCCGATCCCTCGGCTCCGACTCGGCACGCTTATGCTATAGAGCGAGGCCTCTAATTGGCTGAGATATCTTTATCCCAGGATGCACCACCACTAATCCCCCAGATCTCGTTTGCCACTAACAAGCTTAGACGTGGTCTCAACATTGGCTGGGCTAAGTACTATTTATTAGGCTTTTCCTGTCACAAATTTTCCTTACTTTGAACCCAAAAGCTGTTTTAACAGCTATTGTTGTTATATTTGTGTGTTTGGTGAATTTTTGTTAGTAAATTCGTGAATTGTTTAGTCAGGGAAGGTTTCCCGTTTTAGTTAGAGGGGCCTTCCCCTGTTACTTTGCTGCTTGTGTATTTTTCTTGGGTCAAGTACCCGTTTAAGTTAGAGGGTCTTGACTCTCTTTCTGTCTTTCACTCTTTTTGTCTGTTCCTGTTGGTGTAAAAAAAAAAAAAATATATATATACATATATATATATATATATATATATATAATTTTTGTTAAAGTTGTATTGAACTTTCTTTAACTAAAGTTTGGTGGTGTTTCACATATATTGGTTCTTTGGCAAAGCAGTTATGTCGAAAGAACACAAACCCTCCGGGTTTAAGAAATGCACGAGGTGTGGTTTCAAAATGTCCATAACGGACGACCACGCCTCGTGCGTCTATTGCTTAGGTGCTAAGCACTTACAAGAGTCGTGTAGTGTGTGCCACGCGTTCTCTTCTAGAGTCCTCCAGGAGAGGAAAAACAAATTAATCCTCAAGGGATTAATCAAGCCTTCCTTCGAGGAGGCTTTATCTTCCTCTCCGTCTCCTTCTAAAAAGAAAAAAGCATTGGCTCCGACCAGTCAGTCGGAACTGACCGCTAAGAAATCTAAGCAGACTTCTCCATCGGCTCCACGGACTTCGGAGCCAAGGTCAGAATGGTCTGCCTCGATGCCTCCAGCCTCGACCCCTCTGGTTTCGGAGCCGAGGTCTGGGGCATCGAGAGGCGGGTCACCCTCATCGGCTCCACTGATATTGGAGCCGATCAGGGTTACCAGTTCAGACTCTTCCCCCTCGGAGCCGAAGTCCTTATCGGCACCGAGGGAAATTTCCTTGAAACTTTCCTCGGAGCCGAAAGTTGTTGAGTCCTTTCGGAGCCGGTCCCCGAGCCCTTCGGAGCCGATGGAGAAATCGGTTCGGGCCCGATCGGTATCCTCTAGGTCATCCAAGATGTCTGATTCGGACATCGACAGGGTGCTCCTTCGACTCTTCCAGTCTCCGGTGTTCCAAAAGCTAGTTTCGGCTCCAGCCCATTTGGCTTCGGAGCCGATGGTCCACTTCCCTACTGTAGTTCCTCCTCCAACAGCTTCGGCACCGTTGGAGCCGGTGCTGGTGGAACCTGTGGAGGTGTTAGGGTCGGGCCCGACCCTTGCTCCAACTCCGGCTCTTGGGTCGGAGTTCAGTACACGGACTTCTTCCTTCGGCCCTGGGGGGGAGGCTTCGGGATTGATGCTCTCGGTCCCAAGTCTCCCTCTTGGTGCGTCGGCGGCGGGAGTACCGTCCACTGTCGTGGCCACAGAGGTGGGATCCTCCCAGGATTCTGGTGGTCCCGCCTTCAGGGCTATGAGGAGCGCTTTAGCCAAGTCTTCCTTGGCTACCTCCATGGTTTCCCCAGCTACCTCCCTGCATACGGAGACTGGGTCGTTGGCAGTCCCCCTGTCTTTAGACAGCGGAGCCCCCGGGCCTCAGGTTACCCCCGCTGGGGTTTCTCCCCCTCCTGGATGTCCTTCTGAAGCCTCTTCGGAAGAACCCACCAGGAAAAGGTCATGCAAGAGGAAGCACGTTGACTCCCCTGATGAGTCTTTGACATCCGACACTGATCTCGATGATGCAGAGGGGTCCCCTAAGTCGTCCTTGGATGATGTCTCCTTTGCAGACATCCTAGAAGCCCTAAAACAGCGAGGCGGCTGGCAGTCCAAACCTCCCTCTGCTGATGAGTCTGTGTTCCTGAAGGCCTTCGGGGCTCAGCCCTCTGCCTCCTGGGTGTCTCCGCCCTTCGACGAGCTCTTGGATTTGATCTGTCGAAGGGCGTGGGAACACCCAGACTCTGTGGAACCGGTGCCTGCTCGTCCGAACAAATTTCTGTCGGCGCCCCCTGATAGAGAGTTCCTTACTAAAGGAGTGGCTGTAGATGCTTTGGTGGTGGCATCTGCTACCCAGCAAGATGTAGCAGAGGCTTCTACGTCCGTCCATCCTCCTAATAAGGAGTCTAGGAGCATGGATCACGAAAGCGCACCCTTAGTTCAGCGGCCTTTACACTGAGGTCCTTGAACTACCTGACGCACTTTACCAGATTTCAGAGGGATCTGATTAAGGAGCTATCCGATACCCTCTTGGGTAACCTGCCTGAGGAGCTGGCCCAGACGGTTGGCTCTCAGCTGGCTACAATGTCGTCCATTTCAAACTCGTCCATGAGGCTCATTTCGTATGCGGCCGAAGGGGCGAGTAGAGCGGCAGGTACAGGCATTGCTCTACGGAGACAAGCCTGGCTCCACCTGTGTCATTTCGCGGAGGCCTTTAAGTCTTCATTTGCCGACGCCCCCTTTGATGGGTCCTCCCTGTTTGGACCCAAGGTAAAAGACACATTAACCCGCTGTGAACAGGAGGGTAAGTCTCTGACTGCTGTAGGGGCACGATTTTCCACTCCCTTTCGGCCTTATCCCAAGGCTAAAAGAGGAGGGAAAATGTGGTTCCGTAGATCTCAGAAGCCTTACCCCTCTCAGCAGGAAGGTTCCCCTTCCTGAGGCAGAGGAGGGGGAAATTCATCCGGAAGACGCCGTCCCAGAGGTGGCAGAGGCCCTCGCAACACTGGAGACCGCGAGTCCTTTCGTGGCTCTTCAGCCTTTCATAGTCCCTGAGGGATTGCCCGGCTGTGCTGCTCCGGAGCCAGTCGGGGGTCGTTTCTCGAAACACCTGAAGGCCTGGGAAGGGATCACTCAGGACCGATGGGTGCTTCGGATTATCGCCGGAGGTTACTCCATCCCATTCTCTCACCCCCCCCTCTGTCCAAAAAAATCCCAGACCCGCCACCCAGTCAATGGGATACCGCAGCCTCAGAAGTTTCAAAGCTGCTGCAAAAAGGAGTCATCCAACCAGTCCCCGCAGACCAGATCGGATTAGGGACTTACTCAAGATTCTTTTTGGTGCCAAAAAAGACCGGGGACTTGAGGCCCATTTTGGACCTCAGCATCCTAAACCGTTCAGTCAGAAAGTCCAAGTTCCGAATGGTCACTCTACAAACCATTCTCCCATTGCTGGAGAAAGGTGTTTGGATGTGCTCCATAGATCTCAAGGACGCGTATTATCATATCATGGTACATCAAGCGTCCAGGAGACATCTGCGCTTCAGCCTAGGAGGCAGTCATTTTCAGTTCCGTGCGCTGCCCTTTGGTCTCACCACAGCCCCCAGGGTGTTCACCAAATGCTTGGCAGTAGTGACTACTCACCTGAGAAGTCTAGGATTCCAGGTGTTTCCGTATCTAGATGACTGGCTCCTAACTGCCACCTCCAAGCATCTACTTCTGCGGAGCCTACAAGCCACTATATCACTGGGCAATTCCCTTGGAATCACCTTCAACTGGCCAAAGTCTGTGTTGCGGCCATCTCAACGAATAAGATTCATAGGGGTAGAGATAGACTCAAACCAAATGCGGGTCTATCTACCTACAGACAGAATTCAAACCATACAAAATCAAGTTCGAGCCTTACTTCCCAGGTCCAAAGCCCCAGCCAGAATGGTCCTGCAGCTATTGGGATCCATGTCTGCCACGGTTCTTCTAGTCCCCTTGGCAAGGTTGCACATGAGAATCCTCCAGTGGCTTCTTTCAGCTCAGTGGTCCTTTCAGGAACTCCCTCTCAGTCACCTCATATGGATCACGGAATCTTGCAACGGGACCTTCGCTGGTGGCTAGTGCCTCCAATTTGGATCAGGGACGACCCTTTGTTCTTCCTCCTCCGGCGGCCACTTTGACCACGGACGCCTCCCAGATGGGGGGGGGGCATTCCCTGGGCAGGTCAGTCCAAGGCAAATGGCACCCGGAAGAGACTCTTCTTCATATCAACATCCTAGAAATGAGGGCAGTACTCCTGTCCCTTCAAGCCCTTCACGATTATCTCCCTCAGGGCGTAATTGCTGTTCACTCAGACAACATGTCAGTTGTCTGGTACCTGAACAAACAGGGAGGGACCAGATCCTATCCTCTTTCCAGAGAAGCCATGAGAGTTTGGGAATGGGCAGTCTCGACCAAACGCTTCCTAGTGGCTACTCACATACTGGGAAAGTCCAATGTCATAGCCGACAGATTGAGCAGAACCATCCTCTCTCCTCGCGAATGGTCTCTGAATATGACAGTTGCAAGTCAGATTTTCAGCGAATGGGGAGTTCCGTGTTGTGATCTCTTCGCGACTCCTCTGAATGCGAAGTGCAAAGAATTCTTCTCCCTAACCCCGGCTCCGGGGAAGAGCCCCATGGACGCATTAGTCCATCCTTGGCCCACCGGCTTGCTTTATGCCTTCCCTCCAGTTCCTCTCCTCCCCAGGGTGATTCAAAAGGCTTCTCTCTTGGGGAGCAAAATGATCTTAATTGCTCCTTACTGGCCTCGTCAAGTGTGGTTCCCCTATCTTCGGAAACATGCTCTGGAAGGTCCATGGTTCCTGGACCAGGTCCCAGACCTACTGGTTCATCAGTCGGGACTATTCCACCAGTCCCTACACACCTTAAAATTGACGGCCTGGCTCCTCCTCTTCCGACGATAGTCAGGAGTCATACATTGGATCCAGATGTCGTGCACATATTATCTTCGGCCCATAAGTCTGCTACAAAGAAACTGTATTCTAGCAAATGGAAAAGGTTTGCTATTTGGGCTCAACTCCGGGGCCTGGACCCCATTTCTATTCCCGTGGCAGAAGTACTAAAATTTCTGACATCTCTTTTCAATCAAGGCTCTTCAGTTTCTACCATCAAAGTACAATTGGCAGCAATTTCTAATTTTCACGAATCCATAGACCCACCTTTAATGAGCAACAGATTGTGTAAGACCTTCTTGAAAGGTGCTGCTCTATTAAGACCTCCGATTTCTCATCCTGCACCTCCATGGGATCTCGATATAGTGTTACGCGCCTTGACTTCTTTCCCCTTTGAACCGGCAGCTACCTGTGATCTAAAGTTTCTATCATGGAAGACAGCCTTTCTGGTGGCGATTACTTCTGCCAGAAGAGTTTCAGAGCTTCAAGCTTTGTCAGTGAAACCCCTGTACTTGGTTTTTCATAAAGACAGAGTATCCCTCAGACCAAATCCTTCCTTTGTTCCTAAAGTTTGTTCTACTTTATGCTTACAACAATCGTTAGAGCTTCCAGTTTTTTTCCCAAAATACTCCAACAAAGCGGAGTTCATATTCCACACACTAGATGTCCACAGACAGTTACGTTTTTATTTAGACAGGACCAAACAAACAAGGAAAACAGATCAGTTGTTTGTATCCTTTGCAGATAACAAATTGGGCAACGCTGTCACAAAGGTCACTATTGCCAAATGGATCAGGGACTGTATTACTCAAGCTTATATTTATTCTAACAAAGAGCTTACCACCTCTGTCAAGGCTCATTCTACAAGGGCTATGGCTACTTCGGTAGCGTTTCATTCTAAGCTTGCTATTAGTGACATTTGTGCTGCAGCTACATGGTCTTCCCCGCACACCTTCATTTCCCACTACAAATTAGATGTGGCATCTAGAGGACGAGCTTCATTTGGTTCCACAGTGCTCAGGAGTGTTTTCCAATGAGCCACCCGGGATTTAGGTGCTAGGGACGCTGTCCCATCAGTTCAGAATGTAGGCGAGATAGGATCACATAACATCTTTTAGTTATGTACTCACCATAACTTCAGATGTTTGGGATCCATCTCTCCTACATTCCTAATAACCCACCCACCTTCCCCCTTCCTTGGAGATCAGAGGATATCAGAAGGTCCGAATCCTGTTGTTTCATCTTGAAACATCTAACAATGTTATATAACCAAGTTGTGCATGTGTGCATGAATGCGGACAAACAAGATCTGGGGGATTAGTGGTGGTGCATCCTGGGATAAAGATAGCTCAGCCAATTAGAGGCCTCGCTCTATAGCATAAGCGTGCCGAGTCGGAGCCGAGGGATCGGCTCCGAACCCATCAGTTCAGAATGTAGGCGAGATGGATCCCAAACATCTGAAGTTATGGTGAGTACATAACTAAAAGTTTTGAAAGTTTGAACTGTTTAAATGGATATCACCGTACTGCAAGGAATTGTATATTTTCTGTTTTCCTTGCGGTAGTGAGATCTCAGAATTGGTATGTTTAATTAGCAGGGGATGTACCTGCAAAAATTTAAAAAAAAAAAAAAATGATTTTTTTTATTTCAATTTCAAAATATCAATCTTGTGGTCATGACCATAAGAAAGTCGATGCTTTCAAAGTTCGAAATTTAGAAGTAGACCAGTGCTGATGGACTGCCTGTTGTAGTTGAAAGAAGTTGAGGCATCTGCTCTCTCTATGTCTGTCTCTCTCTCTGTCTGTCTGTTTCATGCCACACAGACACACGTTACTTTTTTCTTTATTTGCTTTGTTACCTAAACAGCACAGCCACATTCAGTGAATGTAAGAAGTGGTATTTGCTTTTTTTTTCTGTTTAAGCTTCACAGCAGCTTAATATGTTGCATGAAATGGTAGATTTTTTTTTTTTTTACTGGGATTTGCCTGTATGTTATCACCTTGTTGGAGAGGAGAATAAGCCTATTCCGATATTTTGTTCTGCATAAAACCTACACAGTCCTTCCCTTTCAAATAATTATGGAATCCTTCTGCCTCGGACTTTCATTATCCAAGATCACAAGAACTGTAATCACTATGCTGCTGGCAACTTCTTTCTCATTTTTGGAATCTAAAGTAAAATTGTCCAAATGGCTTAGTAGAGCCTGTTGCATCACCTTTATTTTTCAAGTCTGATTTCTCTAGGTAGGTAGACAAGTTTGTATCAATATTAACCATATATATCATTATTTCATCCATTCTGGAATCATTTGATATGGTCTGCACCACTTGATTGTTCTGGTTCTGGAATCATTTGATATGTTCTGCACCACTTGATTGTGCGTGATTACTGAGGTTGAGTGGTTTCCCTAACAATCTTTGACTTTTGTCTCCTGTCATCTCATGTGTTGATAGTTGGAGTGTTGATGTTCCTACGTACTTTGGCTTAGTTTTCATCCTCTTGGGCATTTAGAAAACTGCACTTCATTCACCCACAACCTTTAAAGAGCTTCCATTAAATTACAGTACTTGCAGTGTTAAAAATCCTTAAAATCAGTTGTAAAAGAGAAGATGGAGCTGTATTGATCAAAGTCTTGTGTGCTCTCTGCACTTAGTCTTGTTTAGTATTTTTTGTAACTCTCATTCATTAATGAAATATCATCTGCACAATGTATTAGCGTTGTATTTAAATATGAAGTTTTCTTTGCAATGAAATCTGACATTTATTTGCTCTTTAATTGCCTTTGAGAGTTCATGCCTAAATAGTAAAACCTGTGTTTTTCCCCATGTTCACTGCACAACCTGGTTTTTCACAAATTATTTTTTACGCTCTAAATGCACCTCTTTGGCTAGTCAAGATTTGATTTTACTTTTGTTTTAACCTGTGTACCAGTGATCTCATTGCATATATTCAGAACTAAGGGCTCTAAAAATAACATAAACATTGATGGGGACTGAGGGCAGTCTTACAGAGATCTCACATGTACAGCACAGGCCTGATCTCCGACACCATTTGTCATTTATGACTTTTGAATATGAATGCAGAAATGGCTTCTGCTATGTCTGTTCACATAGAAAATCAAACAAAACCAAACTTAACAAGGATATCTCAGTTCATACCCTATCTGATGCTTGTAACATGCTTTTAAGTGTGTTAATGTACTGGAGTATGCCATCTCTGCCTACATCATCAGAATATAATATTCTGTGTGATTATTATTAAACCTGTAGAAAATATTCTAAGAATTAAGTGAACACATGAATGGAGAAAGGAAATGTTGCCAATAGGGATGACTGGAAGTAGCAGTACAGAAAACAAGCAAGAGAGAGAGAGATCAAAAGAACCAAGGTATTGAGAGTAAATAACTAGAGAGGTAAAAGTAATAGAGTGGGATGGGGCCAAGAAGTTTGAACTGCAGGTTACAGACTGCCTTCCTTACCAGGGATTAATATCCAAGTTTAGGCAAAGAGAATGGGATAGCATCCATGGGACCTGACAACATCCAAGACTGCGTTCTACATGAACTACAGAACGAACTGGCACCCCACCTAAGTACCATGTTCAGTCATAGCCTCACCGCAGGCTATGTGCCCACTGAATGGCGCACAGCAATGGTTATCCCACTCCACAAAGGGGGAGCCACCATGGACCCCTGAAACTACCGCCCCATTAGCCTGACAAGCCTGGTCTGCAAGGCAATGAAATGTATAATCATGGAACTTATAAACAATGACATTGGTAATCTCCCAACTCTGGACCCCACCCAGTTCGGGTTTCTAAAAGGCAGACGTGTCTCCTAAACCTGATAGACATCTTTGAAGTGGTCACCAAAGCTGTAGATGAGGGTAAGGTGGTTCACAAAGCCTATCTAGATCTCGCCAAGGCTTTCAACACCATCCCCCACTCAGGAATTATAGATAAACTCACTAAACTAGGTATAAATCCCTATGTCACAAGATGGGTTGCCAACTGGCTCACTGACAGGACCCACACTGTGAAAGTAGCAGACTCCAAATCCAACTTCAGACCAGCGACAAGTGGAGTACCACAGGGTTCAGTCCTGGGTCCTCTCCTGTTTGGTATCTACTTCTCTGAAGTACAGGCTAATACAGAAGGTCTTTGGCTAATGAAGTTCGCAGATGACTGCAAACTAGTATCCATAATCAAAACTCCAAAAGATGTGGACATCCTACAAAAGGGCCTCGCTGAGACAGATGCCTGGTGTCAAAGCCATGGCCGTAAGCTCAATGCCAAAAAGTGCATTGTCATCCCTTTTGGTAAAAACTCTGTACCCATGAACTACCACATGGGCGGTAGTCTACTTAACACCGAAAGTGTGAAAAGAGACCTTGGGACACAGGTGGACAGTATTCTCTCCTTTGCTAATCACATCACCACAGTAGTCAGGAAATCCTTCTACGTGGCACACCTCATCACAAAAGGTTTCTCATCCAGGAAAAAAGAGATCATTGTTCCCCTCTACTCATCACTCATTAGACCCATTATAGAGTACAATGCCCCTTTTGGTATGTACCTCACAAGACATACACAACAACTGGAAAGGCCGCAGAAATACCTCACAAAGAGGATTACCGGCCACAAACAGATGCCCTGCGCAGACCGTCTCAAAAAACTGCAGCTTTACTCTGTTGCATATCGCTTACTCAGAGGCGATCTCTGCCTAACACACAAAGCTATGTCAAACCTAAAGCTTTTGGGCATGCTCCACTTAAAGAAATCCCAACCCCTCCGAGCTACATGCTCTAGGGAGAGTAAACTTGTCACCACAATAAACGGAGCATGCTGGAGGGGTAGATTTCCTGTCCCAGAGACTTCCCATACTCTAGAACAAACTAAATGTCTATATCAAACAAAGCTCCTCATTAGCACTCTTCAAGAAAAATCTTGATTGGATGGGAGATAGGAAATTCACCCCGGGGATCACTTCTGTGGCTCTGCCCGACCGTGGCACAGGAAAATAATTTTCTTGGGTGGCGAAAGCCAGGGTACCTTTTGGCTTGGCTTATATAGGCTCTAGGGTCAATAGCCTAGTACCTACCCATGAACCTATGACAGGCCTAAATTAATAACAGAAGCTGGTGTTAAAAAAACAGATAATTAGTAGGGCATATAAAATATTGCATGATAACTTTAAGAATCAATCAAAGGAGGTTTGAAAAGATTGGGAAGAGAGACTGGAAAACTAATTTACAAGGGAACAATGGATGGGGATTCGTATGATTCCCAAGTGTGCAGCAAAGTCCAGAAAGTTTAGGATTTGTGTTTGGAAGTATTTGCATAGGTATTGTTATATCCCAAGCAGACTTCAAATGATTTTTTCCTCAACTAGAGAGCAAATGTTGGAGATGCAGTGGAGAAGAGAGGTAACTTTAAACATGTTTATTGGGAGTGAAATGAGTTGGCAGATTAAAAAAATCCTTACAGAGTACTTCATCTGAAATGTTCAGGGAGCAATTGGCTGTAATCAGGACAGGTGGGATGTATGTTCTGAATTGTCTATACATTGTATGGCCTTACAAAGTGCAGTGCTTTTGGCCGCCAAAAAAAGCAGTTACTAGAATATGGAAATCAATATTTAAACCAACTGTAATTGAAGTATTGCATATTGCAAAGGAGACAAAAGAACTGGAGACAAAAGTTTTAGAAAAGGACAGTGGCAAGCTACATAGAAATGAATGGAGTTTATGGGAACAATACATGCAGAATACTGTTCAGGAGGAGTGAGGTTTAAGGAAAGGTAGGGACTAAGCAGTTTATGTAAAGTCAAAGATACTAAAAACTGTTAAAAAGAAAACGTATATTGCAAGTAAATAACACTGGAAAAATGTTATGGTTTGTTTTCTTTTTGTTTAATATCTTTGTACTCATGTCACTATTTAAAATGTGATGATTTACTAAAGATGATAAAAAAAGAAAAACAATGCTTCGTTTGACCTAAAGAGAATGTCTGGGAATTAACTGAACCAATTAAAAATACATTCTTAACCACAATTAATAAGTAGTGATTAAAGGATATCTCATTATAGACAAAAATACCCAAATCTGTAATAATTGACTCAGTTTTATGAGGAATTGCCTTTTCATGGTATGAGTGAAGGAACTGGGATTTCCTTTTCATGGTATGAATTAAGGAAGTTCTGCTTCAAAAAAAAAAAGTTACCTTTTTGGCATTGAGTTTGAACCCATGGTCATTTACACTATGCACTGATTTACCCCAGCCTGTGTTGGAGTATTTGAGCTCCATTATGAGAGTTCACAATAGCACCCAGTTTTACAGTCTTCTGTTTCAACATTAGAGAAGTAGATGCCACAGAGGAGAGGGTTATGGGCTGAATTCTGTGGGACACCCACTTTTAACTTTTATTGCAAGGATGAATTGCCACCAACCCTATTTGTATGCTTAAGTGCATTATATCCCCATCTTTACCAGTTATCCGTCAGTTCTTCGAAATATGTAGCAGATGTGTTGAAGTGTGGCAGGATTAAATAGGTAATCCCACTTTGTACCAGGGTCTATATCAGAATCGCGAAAGCTGTCTTTTGCGAATACATTTTCATCGACACATATACGTTGAAGAACGCGAACAGCAAAATACCAAAAGAGCAAAACTGAGAATGCCGAATGGATTTTCTTGGACAGCAGGGTGATCGTGGGGATGAGGAAATGAATCCTTTTCCCCACTGTAGTGCAGTCTCGGAGACTGTATATATAAGTAGGGGTGTGTGGGGGTGCAGGGGGGCTTGCCCCCCTGTAAAAATGTTTGAAATACAGTTTTAGGTAAGGTTTGTACAGCTAAGTTTACCTTACCTGTATGGTGCTGTTACTTCCGGGAATGCGTTTGGCGTTCTCCATTTCGCTTTTTTGGTACTTCGTTGTTCTCGTTCTTTGACATTTGTGTCAATGAGCATGTATTCGCGAAAGACAGGTTTCGCAATTATAATATAGACCCTTTGTACTATGTGCATGTTGTATCTCTTGTGGTAAATTAAGTTAATGGGAACCTCATCATCCAGTGGGGGAAGGAAACGACCATTTACCCATTAGTGTCTTAACTTGGAAGCTCACAGGCACATGCTTCATTTTTGGATGTCAGTCTATGCTTATGCAATACTGGGGCAGGTTGCTACTATATTTAAAGATGGTAAAAGTTTCCAGTGCAAGTCTTCAAGACGCAGTTCACACACTGGCTGGGTTTGAAAGTTTGAAGTCCAGCTTAAGCTTTTAGGACCATTGACAGTAAGTTGCTTTTGAGAGTTTTCTCAAACAAAATATATTTGTGTGTGTGTGTGTGTGTGTGTGTGTGTGTGTGTGTGTGTGTGTGTGTGTGTGTGTGTGTGTGTGTGTGTGTGTGTGCACATATTTTTTGAGAAAGACCTTGAAAACATCTCACTGAAGATGTCCCCAGAAGCTTAAGCCTGACTTGAAATTTTCAAACCCTGTTGGTCTGTGAACTTGAAGACTTGCACTGGAAACGTACATTTTTGGGTACATTGACAATAAAATGCATCTGGGGGCTTTAAAAAAATAATATACATGTATAAAATATTAGACTTTATAGAGGAAGACCTCATGGCCAGCTGAGTCAGATGCCCTATATACATTAACAAATATTTGTTTGACACTGTACTGCAGACTTTGTGCTGTAGCCTGGACAAAGTTTGTGGTATGCAACTAGAGTACAAGGTTTGTTTGTTTCCTCAAAAGACAGGAGGCAAAATAGACCATGTTTGCATTTAAATCTTGAAGTGTCCTTTATGTGTATCAACTGTATGCTTATATGTATTGGAATGGCTTGTTATAGGAGTCCACATCTTATGCCTCTGCACTATATTGTATGTGCCTTTAGATCGCAGGACAGCTAAAGCTCTTCCTGTGGTATCATGACAACTTTGTACTTTTCCAGATATTAGAGCCATTCTCAGTGCAACAAAATAGAGCTTAAATATCTAGCCAAATTTTAGCTTGGCAATAATCTCAGCATCACACTGGCTTTGTGAAATTGGAAAGACATGATTGAGGAAGAAGAGATTTAAAATAAATATAGGAAATGACTGAATCTCACAACCAGATTTACCTTAGCCTACCACATTGATTGCATGGTTTAGTGGTACAGTGGATATCATTGTCGTCTCACCGCAGGAAGTTCTCTGATTTGATTCTTGGCTGGAGAGCCTTCTTTGCAGAGTCTGCATGTTCTTCCTGTGTTCACTTGTGTTTTTTCTATGTATTTCCGTTTCCTCCTACCTCAGACATATGGTAGGCTGATCAGCAACTCATAATTCTGTATAGGTGTGAATGCATTATATGTGTGATGTGGAAGAAAGACATGACAATCTGCTTCCATTCTCTGCTTGCCTAGTGAACTCTGTGAAGGGTAGTGTCTGTTCCCTGGGCTATATAGGAGCAAGATGTGACTCATGAGCATAGTTCGATGGACCACATTGTTATGAAAAAAGCTAATAAGGGAAACTTCCTGTTTTTTGAAGTATAGGGTATGTCTACAGCTTAATGAAAATATTGGCTCTGATTTGTAATTACTGCAAACCATGAGACAGTCTGTGGAAGTGGCAGATGCTAGTCTGTCTTTCTGATTCACAGTAAGAATCCATTAAAGTCATACCCCTTAACTTTGCTCAAGAATCAGTAACATACCCAGAGATAATGAGGAACAAATGCTGAAAATCAGAGACATTTTTAAAAGATTAGTCTTGTTCATTTAGAAACTGAGTATGAGAGGTTTTGCATCTACGTAACTCTGTTTGGCATTATTGCGTAACTGTAAGCCTCCATAATTTACCAGCAAATCAACAGAGAAAAAATACAAGGCAGTATCAGGAAAAGCCAAGTGTTAATAGGCATAACAATTGCCCAGAGTTATTTTAAAGCTTTATAAAAGGGAAAAATGTTGCCCACACAGCTTGTGACACACTAGAAGTTCATATTGGTTAGATGCAGTGAAGTGGTCACAATAAGGGCACTTGTAGTCATTGTATAATACTTTTTTTTTTAATCCTGAAGCTGAGTTAGCTGTTGTCAGTCAGAAAAGTATAATCTCGAACCCAAGGGCTGAGCCAACTTCCTGACACATCAAATTCAGTTCTTATGCTCTTCAACTGTATTGATTTGTAAGAGAAATTCATGTTGTTTTTACAGCTGCCCTATTTTGTATTAAGATATAGAAATATTTATGCATTTCACAAATTAATAAGATTACTGGAAAATCATGGGTACACCCACAAAATAGTCACTGTACTTGGTATGAATTGGGACTTGGACTATTTGTTAGTTCATGTGCAGAAACTGCTGGGTTTCTGCACTTTTGCATTTATCTAATGGTGTTTGCTGGTATTTTACAGTTGTAATGGCTGAGTTTTCGTACTTTGGTCTTCTTTTTAGTGATTTTGCAATTAGAAAAGCTAGGTCTGCACTCTAGGAGTGGGAGTAAAAGGGTAGTCTATTCTCTTATTTCTTGGAAATGACTGAGGGACCCTTAGAGTGCTGTTGTGATTGGACAGTGGGCTCTTGTGCTTGCTTGTTGATTTTCTGTGCCTGTACAGTCATCACATTTGTGCCACGCTCCTCATCATGTAGCAGAAGTTAGCAGTGTCCTGCACAGATTCAGGCATGTAGAATCAAACTTTCACTATAAAAAACAAACTTGGATGTTTCCTGAGTATGTGGTTGTGCAGTAAGCACCTGATTTGAATACAGAGGAACATTGCTCAGTAAGATTAAAGACTATAGTTCTTAGCCGAATGGCACCCATGCAAGCCTGCTGTAAACTCTTAATAGTACCCTGTTACTGTGGTTTGCACACAGAGGAGCATTACTCCAGCAGTCTTGTCTTAAACATTGTAGAGACGATTAAGTAGGGCCCAAGCAAACATATTCTAGACCCCTGTGGTACAACTTCCATTGTAATTTATGGAGTAAACCTCTGAAACCATGAATAAGCATTTTCCTCCTAGCTCTGCAGCTAGCTTGGTGGAAATGGGGATCCTGAGACACTGTAGCAGTTTGTGACATGTTTACTGACATTCACCTAAGTTTTAAACAGTCGGATACACTGTGTGAGAGATGTATGTATGTATGTATATATTTATTTAACATTTGTTTACCAGGAAAGTCCAACTGGGACAGAGCCCATTTCCAGGGAAAAATGCTCCAGATGCATATCTTTGGAATGTGTGAGGCAACTGGAGCACCCGGAAGAAAGCCACTCAAACGCAGGGAGGACATGCAGACTGTGCACAAAAGGCAACCACAACCGAGAATCGAACTGGAATCTCTTGCTGTGAGGCAACGCCAACTGCTGGACCACTGCGTTGCCCAAATTATAAGTTATCACTTGAGGCACAACTCTCACAAACAGCCATTACAGTTACTAAACAGGTTGTCAGAAATGCAAAACACCACATTCTACATACCATGAACACTAAAGATGAAACACATTGACTCATGGATGCTGAGGCTGTTAGATGTAATCTACCCAAACCTAACTACAGCTGTAACAATAGGGATCCTTAGCAACCGCGCAAACATTCTACCAAACCAGTGTCCACCATGACACATACAACTTCAACTCATAAGTCCATAAGGCAAATTTCCTCACAAACAAATGCTTTAGTCATAGATGATTCCATCATGAGAAACACAGATGTTCCACTCACTAAGCTGAGCAAGGAGATGATCATGGCCAGCTGTCAGGAGACAGTATTCAACAGAGCACACATGCATTCAGGTCATTAAACCACAAGTATCAGT
The DNA here is from genome assembly GCF_019279795.1 of Protopterus annectens. Lineage (NCBI taxonomy): Eukaryota > Metazoa > Chordata > Ceratodontiformes > Protopteridae > Protopterus > Protopterus annectens. The sequence goes on along the minus strand of NC_056733.1, from coordinate 1,482,470,159 downwards.
ATGACCTTGCCACTGTACATGGGTGCAAATGACCCGAGTCTTACTTCCCTGGACTGTATAAAAGAGGTGTTGGAGCTCTTGAACTGTGTCCCCCAGGCTGGTAGGAGCCTAGCACTGAGAATCATTCTACCTTCTCCAAGGATGATGCCACAATATGAGCAAAAGTTAATTGACATTAACAGTTGGCTTAGTTCTTGGTGCCATTTCAAAGGGATAAAATATTTGTCAGCTTGGAAGTAAATGGTTGACAGACCATGCTTTGCTAGGGATGGGCTGCACCTGTCCCTTTTAGGCTTTTGAACATTGCCTAAAACTTTGTCCACCCCAATAGTGCCTTTTTTAGGCAGTGCCAACCCCATCTAACCCTTAAATTTAGGAATTATTCCAAAGCTAGCCTATTACTACTGATTCCATTGCAAAATGTCAAGCTCCCCTCATTGGGACAAGAGTCATTCACTCCAGGGATCTCAACCTAGCCTGCGAAAGTTAACAGAACATGCTGGATAGACAGATGTATCTCTCAGAGATTGCTGCTCCTCTTGAATAAGCACCCAATTCACGTGAAGCAGTGCAACCTAGACAACTGGACGAGGACTGTAAATTCATCCTAGGGGTTAGCACCTATGTCCCTTGTGGACAGGGGTATTCGCTGCTGATCATAGACTCAGTCAGCGAATAATGACCACTTAACCAAAGTCAGTTAGGGAACACTGGTATAACATGGCTGGGCTTGTAAAGGCCCCAAGGCTATATATATATATATATATACACACACACACACACACACACACACACACACCTATATTGGAAACAAGCTCCACATTTTATCGTACCATATGTACCATTGCTACTATAAGTACTCTCAACTATGCATATTACATTTTAATAGGCCTGTCTTAAATTCAGATTTTAATTCCTTCATAACATTCTCCATGTTGAATAATTCAACTGCTACCTTCTAATTTTTGTTGATCATTTCCTTAACTTTATTTCCATGATTACTGTATGTTAGAACCATAGCCTGGTCATTACCTGGGCACGCAGAATCTAACCTGCTCTCATCTATTTTGGATATGTCCTTTAAAATTGGGGTAAACCTTGATTTCCTACCATCCAAAATTAAAGGGCTGTTTTTGGAGAGAGCCTATCCAGAACAGCTTGTAGATGACATGTTTAACATAATTTTGGAGGGTAGAAAATCAAGGTTTGCTCCAGTTTTAGAGGAGACTATGAAAGCCAGTGTGATTCAGTTATCTTCTGTTATGGTATGTACCTTACACAGCTGTACTCTTTGTGTATTACTCTTGCTGTACAGAACAGACTAGTGATGAAATCATTCTACTTTTTACCAAAAAAGTAAATGTTATTTAGCAGCATCAGAATTTCAAAGTGCTGTTTTTGAAGGTAGGTGAACATTGTTTGCAGCAAAAGCGTATGGTTTAGTTGTGTAGCTTGAAATTAGTTAAGATCTTGTTACTATTAAGGGGTTGGGAGGGTGGCTTAATGGTTAAGGTGTTTGCCTAACAAACACAAGGTGCAAGGTTTGAATCTCACAAGGTATAATTGACTAGGCTTAAAATGACTCGCAAGAACAGTTAGTACTAATATATGAACCTATGAACATCGGTCATTTGGTCATTTTAGCTGTGTAAATTGTATACACATATATCTATCTATTTATTTATGTATACACATATATGTTGTTTCTTTCGGCTTATCCCGGTTAGGGGTCGCCACAGCGGAACTCCGGTCCGCTAATGTTTGGTAGTGGATTTTTATGTGCCGTGTTACCAGCCCTGATGCAAAACCTTCAACGAAGGCATGCCCATTCATGCATGCCTCCACACAGAAGATGCTCTAGCTGAGAATGCGACAAAATACCAAACTGGATGTGCTTCTGGTGGTGTATTTTTTATGACTTGTGTAGGTGTTATTATAAATGCCTGGTTATGTGCAACAAAGCAACAGTGCTCTTGTTATATAGCAATAAAGCTGTAATAAAATGAGTATGCTTTATTGAACAAAAACTACTTTGTAGGATTTTTCACTTCCTGATGCCTTCCAATTTCCCCTTTGTAATCTGCGTAATGTGTAATTCTGTGGTTAGAGACCTGTGTCTTCATGCTTCCTGTTTTTTTCTGTTGAAATGGGTAACGTGTACTCTGAATATTGTTTAAAGTACAACATTTAATAGTTAGATGCTGCCTGTTACTCTGTGCAGAACTACTCATGGAGTGTTGAGAGAATCAAATAGTTTTCAGTTCTTTGGAGATATGATGCACAGTTGTACAATAGCATGCCCCTGCCTTTGATATAGCATTCCTCTGTAGACGTTTGTGTTTTTTTTTTATTAGACATGCAGGTAACTGAGTACCAAAGCCAACATATCTGACTGAATGGAATGCAAATTAGACTTTCAGTTCTGTGGTCTTCAGAATGTAATTGTTTAATGCTAACTGCAACAGAGAAGTGGACCAAGGATTATTTTTGGGCAACATATACTTTGTGTTCTTACCTATGTTACTTATTAATTTTTATTAACTAACTTGTTTTAGATTTAGAACATAACTGGTATAGGGTTTAATGAAACACTGGCTTAGTTTTCTGCTTAGCCCTTACACACTCCTTAACCTGCTAAAGCCATTAACACAATAAATTACAGAGTAAGGCAGGGTAATGACAGGGGGGTTTGTTCTTGAAATATTTGGAAATGTGGGGCTTCATATTTTGTGTCTGATGCTATAGATGTTTCAGATTTTATTATGCAATTATCAAGTATTTAAATTGAGATGTGTTTGCATAGTTATAATAGATACTTAATTAAGATATGCTCCAGTTCAAGCACTTTAATTCAGTGGGTCATGGTCTGTATGGTGTTATTATATATCCTATATTATAGACACAACGCACCAGTAAAGGTTGCCCTAAGTAGCACTTGCAGTCACAGCCTTTGTGGAAAAAATATTCTGTTGTCCTTCAGTGGTTTGCCTTTTACTTTTACTTTTGAGGTATTTCAGTGATTGGTCTTTGATAGTCTTCATGTTCTAGCTGTCATATTAAGATTGTAGTATAATGCAAGTCTTTGCCCTGGTTTCTTTGTTGCTCACTGTATGTATATCAGTAAAAGGTGATCAGTGCTGTGGTGACAGCTAGTTATTTCTGGCCTTTTTCCCAGGAGATAATGTCAGACTTTACTGCTTTGAAGACTGGAGTCTATCCTGGGTTAGCTAGTGAATAGTTAACTGAAGTTAAATTTAGAAAGACTGAGGCTGTGCTGGTGTATGCTGTGGTACAAACTTCACGCAGCGATATCTTTTCCCATTAATGTTCAATGGCAGATTTTGTTGAAGTTTCTCACAGCAGGGGTCTGAGACCTTGTAGTTGTTTTTGATAACAAGCTACTTCTTTATAGTACCGGGTGTCAGCTGTTAAGATGTCATACTTCACCCTCTAAAGTATCTCCTTGATTAAAGCACTCATGCATCTGAATCATCTTGTCCCCATCATCAAGATGCTTTTGGTTCATTGTATCAATTACTATAATGCTGTTTATCAGGGACATTCAGATTTTGGTGTTAAATGCGTGGCAGGTCTTTCAGAAATCAGCAGCCCAGGGCGTTAAGCAGTACATTATGATTCATGCACATTATTTATTTATTATTTATTTATTTGCAGTTGGTTTACCAGGATAGTCCATTGGGCCAAAAGAACCCGTTTTCAGTGGAGTCCTGGGGAGAAAAGCTCCAATACAGACAAATTAGGTGCATACAACAATTACAATAAAGATTATACAGACTAGAAGATAAAACATTTAAGCTCAAGATTCAAGAAGCATTCAAATCAATACAATATGATGAGGATTAATGAGAGGTAAATAAACAAACAGTAATGTGATATACATTCAGAGGAGTTATTCAGAAGTAGACATAAAATAACATTACAGAGTAGATATTCTGAGGGAACATAAGCTTTGTTAGGTAGAGTTGAGTTTCATAAGTGTAAAGGAGGATGAGATATCATAAATTTATGAGGGGAGGGAGCAAGAACAATCCCATTGGGACCTCCGATATGTATGAAAAGATTTTTTGAACATGTACTGGTTTGAGGTGGTACGAATGGATGGTGGGAGTGAGTTCCAGAGACGGGCAAGATTAAAGGATAGTAAGTGTTTACCTGGGGGATGAGATGGTTTATGGACTTCTAATAGGTTTTGATTGTTAGACCTTAAGACTCTATTTGGTAGGTGCATTTTGAAGGCAGAAGACAGGGAGGGACAAAGAGAAGGACTAAGAATGAGCTTGTGAGCGAAAGTCAGCTGTATATATATATATATATATATATATATATATATATATATGAGATGATTAGGTAATTCGAGCCAGTTTAGGTTTTGGAGAGAGGAACAGTGGTGGGTGGAGGACCTGTGGCCATTGGCGAATTTGGCGATTTTATTATAGCAGGAGGAAAGCTGTTTTTTAGAGAGGTCTGAAGATTGGTCAGTAATGGGGCCCCATAGAGAAGGGAGGGGATGAGAAAAGAGGAAGCGAGTGTGATTTTGGAGGAGCTTGTAAGGTACTGATTCTGACGGTAGACCATACCTAGTTTTTGATGAGTTTTTTTAATATTTAGTTGAAGATGGGAGTTGTAGCTAAGCCGATTGTCAATTTGTACACCTAGTAGCTTAGTTTCAGACACTAGTTCAAGGGGTGAGTTATTTTGGCTGGTAATTGAGAAAGAGTTTATATTGAAGGAAGTGGATTTGGAGGGGGTAAATACCATAAGTTTTGTTTTGGAGGCATTGAGTGCTAAGTGATTTATTTTCATCCACTGTTCAGTAATTGAAAAAGCTTCCTGAGTAAGTTTTTGGAGCAGAGAGGAGGAGGTGGCAGAGCAGATAATGGTAGAATCATCTGCATATTGGATGATGTTTGCAAATGGAATTGATTTGTGGAAATCATTTAAAAATATATTAAAGAGGAGGGGACCAAGAATAGATCCTTGAGGAACTCCAGTGGGGGTACTAAGGAAAGGGGAAGTGGCCTTTTTCCATATTACAGCTTGGTATCTATTTGATAGATAGCTGGAGAACCAATTTATGGAGGAGGGAGAGAGGTTAAGTTTTGACAGTTTGGTTAAGAGCAGATTGTGTGAGATAGTGTTGAAGGCCTTGGAGAGGTCAAGTAGTAGGGTAGAGACAATGTGGCCGGAATCATGTACTGTGTTAACAGTCTCAAGGAAGGACAAGAGGGCTGTCATAGTGCTGTGATTTGGCCTGAATCCGTGTTGTGTAGGGGTTATAAGGTTGTTATCTAAGAGATGTGGCAAGAGTTGAAGGTGGATACACTTTTCCAGAAGTTTAGAAATAGGGGACAGGATAGCAATAGGACGAAAGTTGTTGATGTTACAATTGTTGCCTCCTTTATGCAGGGGGATGATGAATGCTTGCTTCCACAGTTGGGGCAAAGTGCATTCATGAATGGAGCGGTTGATTAGAATGCTAATGGGATAGGCAATTGCATCTGCTGCTATACTTAGGAAGTAAGAGGGAATGTTGTCAGGGGCATTAGTACATGGCTTCAGTTTCTGAAGGAGTTTCTTTATAGTGGAAGTGGGTATAGGTTTTAATGAGAATAGAGAGGAATGGAGAGAGAGAGAATTTGAGGGGGGTGCAAGTGATGAGGCAGTTAGAGTAGTGGATAAGGTGGAAGATAGGCAGTGCGAAGTAGAATTGGGGATAGGGTTGTTTGCGGGAGAGGGAGGGGGTGTATTAGATAGCGAGGTGGGGCATGTGAAGGAGGAGGTGAGTTTGCTAATAGAGTCGATGAAAAAGGAGTTGAACTGCGTAGCTAAATCTAAGTCTGGGCTATTTTGGTCTGGGGTTGGGGTGTGTGGTTTGCTGGGGTTAAGGAGGGTGGATATCCCCTTCCAGAATCTTTGAGGGTTAGTTTTATTATTGTTTTGGAGTATGAAGAAGTATTTTTGTCTATCTGAGGTTATTAGCTTTTTTACTTTATTTCGAAGGGTTTTGAATGCAATATGTTGTTCTGGGGTCTTATTTCTCAGATAGAGTCCCCAGGCTTTGCCTCTAAGGTGCATGGTTGATAGTGTGGTTTTGGTTAGCCAGGGGGCTGAATTTGTTTTTATTCTTTTTGTTCTTAGAGGGGCTTGGGAATCAAGTATTCCTAAGAATGTGGAGTTAAAGTGAGCAACTGCTTCTTCTAAGGGAAGTGTCTTTAGATTGTTCCAATTAATTGCTTTCAGGGAATCTACGAAGATTGATGGGTTAAAGCTTTTGTCATTACGAGTAGTGATGTAGTTGTGGGTGCGGTAGGAGGTACAGGGGAGTCGATGAGTGAAAGTAGGCAGATGATCACTAAGAGGGTCGGGAAGAGTACCGCTATCTGAAAAATAGTGGGGATGTGACACTAGAATCCAGTCAAGGATGGTGCCACAGGAGGGGTCTTTTGATGGGTGTGTTATGGTGTTGATTAGTTGGGAAAAGTTATATAGGTTGATGTTAAGAAGGTTGGTTGGAGACTGGATGGAGGCCCAGTTAATATTTACATCTCCTAAGATTATGGTTTCATTGCTAATATTGTCAGAGAGCCAAGAGAGGATATTTTCAAGTGTAGGAATATTGTCCCCTGGGGGGATGTAGAGAGATGCTAGGCATATGTGTTTGTACTTATTAACTTGTAGGAGAGTGAGGAGTACTTCAGCGTTGTTAAATGTAGGGGTAGGTTTGTCGTAGGGGGTAACTAGCAAGGAAGAGGAATATAGGAGAGCTACACCACTGCCTTTCCTTTGGGTCCTGTCTTTTCTAATGATTGAATAGCTGGGTGGAGTAATTTCAGAGTCTTTTATAGAGGGCTTTAACCATGTTTCTGAAATAGATAGTATGTCAGGTTTGTTATGCATAAGCCATGCATGGAGGGTTGGGACTTTATTCACTATGCTTTGTGAGTTTAGAGAGGTAAAGTATATAGGCTTGTGTGAGGAGGAAAAGGAGGAGGGGCCGGGGTTAGGATGGATATCACCAGATAAAAGACTGGTAATGAGGCGAAAGATTGGGTTCAAAAGATGATTGAGTAGAGTAAGAAAATGATTCGGGTCTGTTGTGATGATCAAGGGGTGTTTAGTTACTATGGGGATAGAGTTTTTCTGAGAGGAGGAAACTTTGAATGAGAAGGTGAGGAGCTGTGTTATTGGGTAAAGATGGGGAGAGATAGGAGAGTGCAATTGTGAGAGAGGGGAGTTCAAATGGTTGGTTGTATGATAACATTGTGTATGGTAAGAAGTGTGGGGTTGGGTGAGGTAATAAAGATATGATAGTTTAAGAGATAGTAATAGAAAAATAAAGATGGATGAAGGATTTAAAGGCATGTTGATAAGGCTGCTTTGTATTATGTGTTATAGATGTTGGGAGGGTGGCCTAATGGTTAAGGTGTTTGCCTTACAAACACAAGGTGCAGGGTTTGAGTCTAACAAGGGACAATTGGCTAAGCTTAAAATGGCCCGCGAGGGCAGTTAGCTTAGTACTAATCTATGAACCTATTTATATATGTTGTAAGTTAATTGTGCAGGGGGATGGAGAAAAGCTTTACAAGGTTGAGTAGGATAAGGAATAGTAAGTGTGAAGCTGGATGGATAGGTAGTTGAGTGGGTGAGAGTTTTAGAAATTAGAAGAATTGTATGTATAAGCTGAGGGAGTGGTTACAAATTGGATAATAGGCTGTTGGGGGTGTGTCTAAGGTGTTGAGAGCCGATTGGTGTATGGAGGAAGTGGGTGTGGAAACCAGAGGGATATAGCTAGAGGTACTGGGGGTACATTACTATGGTTCTTCATGGTTTACACTCAGTATTGCAGCAAAGCTCATCTTTTAAGATTTTAATCAGATTTTACCAGTGCCCTGGAGGTCAGCAGTTCTGCTTATCTGAATTTGTTTCTGGTGTCTTATGCACTGATGTGCCTTCTGTTATCTTCTGATGAGGGACTGCTGTTGGTCCTTTAGATGTACATTAAAGCATTTGTTAAGCTAGCTAACATCTGTCTGGCTTCCGTCTTGTGGAATTCAGCTAATTATTGGAAATGACTTGGCAACTGAGGTCAGTTTTAGAAGTTCTTTGATGTACCTACTTACTCATGGTAGAAAATACCTTTGAATTGAAGATTTTTAACCTATGGAATATTTTTGTGACTTCTTATAGGTTCATAGGTAAGTAGCACACTAGCTGCCCTTGCTTGCCATTTTAAACCTAGACATTTCCCATTTAGAGTCATCTTGCCCATCTCATTGTATATAATTATGTATTACTCCAGTGAGAATAACTGGATCATCATCAACAACCCCTTTTTTTCAAGATTTTTTTTTCTATATGGGATTGGTGTCTCGAATAAACTGTCACCATCTCTCTATCTTGATTCATTGCCACTCTTCTACTTTCTTCGACAGTCATGCCTGACTGTCGGAAGTCTTCTTTCAGACAGTCCATCCATGTCTTTGTTGGATGCCCTCCTTTCCTCTTGCCTTCTTCCTGTCTGTCCAATTTTTCTTTACCAGATTGTCTTCTGCTTTCCTGCATATGTGCCCAAACCAGCGTAATCTGTTCTCTTCAACTTTCTCTGCAATTGGAGCCACTTGGCCTTTTGCTCTGACATCCTCATTTCTTCGTCTGTCCTACAGTGTATCTCTTCACCCATCTCAGGTACTTCATCTCCATCACCTCTAACTTACTCAACTGCTCTGCTTTCACTGCTCAGGTTTTTGTGCCATACAGTATTACTGGTCTTGCCACTGTTTTGTACAACTTACTGTTCTGCTTCTTTGGCATTCTTCTGTCATGTACTACACCTGACACTCTGTGCCAGTTAGCTTCAAACCCTCTGATTCTAGATTTGACCTTCTCATTCAGACTTGCCTTCTCTTCAAACACCTCTCCCACGTCCTTACTGTTTTACCTTCTATCTCAATTCTTAGCTTTTTTTGATTCCCCCATTTGTTGCCATTACAACTGTCTTATCTATACTCAGTTTCATTTTCAGTTTTGCATTCCATTCCCCTATCCATTGTCGAACTTGAGTCTGCCTGTAATGCCACATAATCTGCATACAGCAACTTTGTTGATATGTCCCCTCTGACTTGTTTGCTAATGTAGCCCATCAGCAGTATGAACAGCAGTGGGCTCATACCTGAACCCTAATGTACACCCACTCCCACTTGAGAAACCCCTCTGTGAGTCCAAACGCCATTCGTCCTTGTGCATAGCCTGCACAAATTCTTCCAATGTTTCTGGTACTTCAAAACATCCCAGGACTGCCCAAATCAGCTTTCTTGGGACCTTATCATGTGCTTTCTCCAACTGTTGGAATCCCTAGTTGGACTCTTTCCTCATCTTTAGCTTCTTCTCAACTATCTGCTTCATGCATATATCAAGTTGGTTGTGTTATATTCTGATTTGAATCTAAACTGCTAGTTGCCCACCTTACTTTCTACTACTCTTTGTTTTTGTTTATCAGTTCCCTTTTCCAGGACTTTCATGTGGAATAACAGGAGTTTAATTCCTCTAGACTGCCTACAGTTGTGAATGTCTTCTTTGTTCTTGTACACTGGAACTGATATGCTTTTTCTCTTGTCAGCCGGGATGCACCTTTGTCTCCATGCTGCAGTGAGTATACTCAGGCGACATTTATAGCCTAATTCATCCATCATCTTGATCATGTCTGCCATGACCTCATCTGAGCCTACTACTTTCCCTGGTTTCATTTTCCATAGTGCTGTTCTCACTTCTTCTTTGGTGGGCTCCTCTTCCCCTTTCATTGAAGGCTGCATGTGAGGCAGAGTGGCTTTTGTAATGTTTTCTTTAATCAGAACCTGTTGGAAGTACTCCACATTCATCTATCTGCCTTTAATGTCACATGGACTAAAGAGCAGGTTGTTGCTGAAATCCCTTATGGAGGGTGTTTGATTATCTTCTTCATCTTTCGGTCTTTGCTTTGCAACCTGATAGTCTCTTTGTGCCAGCTACTGAGTCACTTCTGAGACATCTGAGAAGCTAGTAGTGTGCATCTGTCTTGCTCTTAGCTATTGCAATTGCTCTGTTATCCTCTTATTTGTTAGTCAGTATTCCTTCTTATCCTGAGCTGTCTTAACTCCCACTTTTTCCTGCACTCCTCCTATCTGTTGCTGCCTTCCTGGACTTCTGCATTCCACCACCAGGTTTCTTTATGTACCTTATCTCCATAACTGGCTTGGCCACATATCTGTTCTGTAGTCCTCAGACATGCTGTTTTTAGGTGTTGCTTTTCTGGGATCATATCATAGATAGTTTAAAGGACCCCATGCATAGGATAAATAATTTAGGAGCTGCAATTGCCAGTTAGTAGTACAGGGGGAGAGCTCTGAGATAAATTTTCTATTACCCATCCATATATCCAAGTTGTGCTTGAATGTGGTCAGGGATGAGCTTTGTTTTATGTTGATGGTTAGCGTGTTTCATAGCAGTGGTATCGTCAGTATATTCTGTGAGATATCTCTCTCTCCCTAAAGTTTTCTGTTGATGTTACAGATAAAGTTTAGTTCCCTTGACAGAGACCTTCGGATGTCATTTGACTTGCTGATGTGCAGCAGTTCGGTTATTATTGGGTCGGAGGATGGCTTGTATGCCAGATGCAAGTCACCTCTTGGTAGTCTGTAGTATACTCATTATAGTGAAAAGGCTTTGAGTCTGTCCATACAAGACATATTGTTTCTGCCTTGTATTCTTTTAGTAAAGTATCTGTGTGGGCATTTCAATTATTGCACTTGTGTGGACAGATGCATGTCATAGGGGGCCTTATACTCAATGACTGACCTAATGATGTCTGAGTTAAGGGAGACAATGACATCTGAAGATCTGGACATAATCACTTTGTTTATAAGCTGCGTAACTTCAAAGGACTTTCTTATGAAAAGTAGACGTGTTGGTCACTGTTCACATACTTTTCCAAATCCCAAGCAACTTGTTGAACACTTAGGGATGAATTGTCAATGTTGTAGCTCTCAGGATAGATAACTTCCCAAAGGATATGATAATACATTTTTAGCATTTAGTGTTAGTCCATGATTTTGGCACCCTTTATTTGTAGGTCAGACTTATGGGCCTGTAATTGCCTGAGTCTGTGGAAGTTCTTTACTTATGCAGGGGAATGACTGTTAGCTGTTCTCCATTCACTTGCTACAAAATCTGTATGGAGGCTGAGATTGAACAGTGTTGGGAAGCGGGGGTGGCTAAATTGCACTTCATGCTGTCAAAGATACATGCAGGTATATTGTCAGGACCCATTCATGCAGTATTTTTAGCTTATGATAGTGCTTTCAGAGGTTGGTCTTGTGGGATAGCTTAAGATGAGCTGGTATCAGGTATATCTTGTGGGACAGAGGGGAAAGTTTGCGATGAATTTATCAGCCTGTAGGTTCCATTATATCTGCAGACTCAGTGTCAAGTTTGGGTATTTATTTTAACCTCAAATTTGACTTTGGTAGATTTTATTAAATTAAGCTTCTGAGTTGTTTATTTCTATGTCAAGGGCTGTATCATTCTGTGAATTACTCTTACTTTTGGTCATAATTCTTGTTGATATTATGGTTCCACCATGGGGGGTTGCCATTAGCTTATTCCTACAGGGTACAGGTGCATCTGTGCAGCTGTTTAGATGCTAGTATAGTGTGGTAGTGTACATTTCCACATTTTCAGTAGAGTTGACCTGGTTTGATGTGGATTTGAAGCCTACCAGTGTACCACTTGGGAGTCTGTAGTTTTTCTTTGAGTAATTTCTAAAGGTACCTTGGATGAAAGGGGCCTTTGGTTTCATTTTTATTTTGAAGGCCATGGCTTTATTGTCAGACCTAACAAGTGACAAAGATTGGTGGTGCAAGGTGCTCCCATATTAGTAAAGACAAGATCCAAGGTAATGTTTTCCCTAATGGATGCTTGTATTGCCATGCCAAAGTGTTGAAATCTCTGTGCTTGTACACTAGTGGTGGTGTAGGTTTACCTGTCTTTAGTCGGATAGTTCAGGTCACCTAGCAAAATGGTATTGGATTGAATTCTGAGCAATTCTAGTTCCTGTAGGTAGATGATGTAGCTTTCTTGGGTAGTAGAACATTTTATAAAGCTAGCTAATATATGGTAGAAGTCCTTTCTGATTGTTATTTAGACATAAGACAGTCCTAGTGCAACATGCTGCTTTACAAGCCTTAATGTGAGTCTCTTCTGGATGAAGATTAGGATACCTCCACCCGTTTTCCTCTCCTGTGCAGTAGCTGATCTAAATGTGTCAAAGGTGTTATAGCCCTGCACAGCAGAAATGCTCTCTGCCATTTTAAACCATATTTTAGTCATTACACAGATGTTGACATCCTTCGTGTTGAGAAAGGCTTGTTGGGAGTGGAGTTTCTTGTTTAGGTTCCTAGCATTGATCAATAACACCTTCATATTTTCTTTTGCCTGCTTCATTATGTTGGTGTGTTTATTACTTTGACATTGCTAAAAAATACACTATGGAGATGGATAATGTCTTTTCCAATAATCAAAACAATAGAGGGGACCGATGCAGGCCATCCCTGGTGTAGCAGCATGGTCTGCTGATCGTATCCTCCGAGGCTGACAAAGATTGGATCCCCTTTGAATGACACCAGAAAACTAAGCCAGTTTATTTTTTTGATCATATCAAAACATCATTCTTGAAGAAGGCAGAATCCTGTTCAGTGCTAGACTCATACCTGCCTAGACACATAGTCTGAGAGCTCCTTCTTGTGACTCTTCATATAGTCCAGGGAAGTACATTTCAAATCATTTACAGCCACATGCACTATAACCAGGTCATACTGGTACATGTTCAGGGAGCTGAGTGTGCATGTGAGATCTGATGGATTTTGGCACCAGACAAGGAACTAACCATCACACTTTCTTGCTTAGCAAAATCCACTGCAAATATGTACTTGCATTACTGCTATAGGTTTAAAGACCTTAGCTAAAGCAGAAAGCAACTGTAAAATGAATTTAAAAACAGATCAAGAAAAGAAAAATAATTTCTTATCTTTGTTGCTGTACATAATGGACCTATTATAAAGTATTGCTTTGTTTAACGTAATTGTATGATGTTGTTTTTAAGTCATAGCCAAGTATTGGATTGTTGCATAATTGTCAAGTAATTGTTTTAACTGTGTGCTTACTTGATCATAAAGTGGTTACACACAAGCACTTCAACCAGCAACCTTAACTAAGACCATCATATATGTTGGTATAATAGAATGTCATAGGTCAGTCCTGTGTTTGACAAATTACATTTGAGAATGAGTTACTTTTGGACATTCGGAGTACACCATGGCCATGCACGTTATTCTTTCTCATCTTTCTTTCTGCCTACTTGTCTAACTTTTGTCTTTCATTTCATCTGTATAGGCATGCATATCCTAATTTTTAGTGGTGTATAATGACTGAAATAAAGTAAGGGTGAAAATTTTACTTTTTATCCATGGTTTTGTTATGAGTGATTAAAGGCTTAAACATGTAACTTGGATAACCATTGTCCCTATCCATTTATCTTGAAAAAGACTGTGTGGTGATGTCATTGTTTAAAGCATTGTGTCTTGACAGACTGAATCCTGATTTCATCTTGTGGAGAGAGCAAGAACATGTCCTTAATCAAAATGAGACTGAGGCCCTGTCCAGAATGTGTTTCAATGCCTTGTTTCTATTAGCTGGTGGGTTAGGCCCTAGTGACCCTGTTAAGGATAAATGAAAATGTATGCCTGGAAGGAATAAAGTGAAATTAAGTAAATAAACCAATAAGAATGGCTAATGAAAGCTGTACTGTTTATATAATACATAAGAGCTGCAAGCAAGTGTGAGAGGCATCTTGATTATTTCTAAATAATACACAGGAACATAACTATTGCTGTAACAAGGGAAAAATGACTAGAAACTAATGTCTGGTTTTACATTATAGTTAAATAACTGTAGTCCTCAAAACTACAAATGATATGCCTTTGCCTGCTTAATGAATACTTTACAGAGGACAGATTTCCATGTTTGTTCTTAGTAAGTAGAATAGGTTCGCCTGTTCACCAGTGTAGAATGATATATTTACTAATTGCTTGATGTTGGCTAACCACAGAGACTCTAAATGTATAACTGAATGTATGTCATTACCAAACAATGCAGTACATAACAAAGACCCATAGTATATCCTGCAGTAAGAGCAGCAGTAATTGCTTCCAATCTGTGAGATACAGATATAACTGTGTACACCCTAGGTACTGCCAGAGTGAATATTGTAATCTGTTATGGACTGCATTTTACAGGGAATGAAAGTTGTCAAAGTAAACTTTATTGTCGATCAGATATACTCAGCAGTGCAAGCTGAATGAAATTACGTTGCTTTGGTCCCCGTGCAAGACATAACAATGAACCCATAGTTTGCGTGACAGTAAGATTAATGCACATACAGTAATGCTTAAAATATTAACACAAATTACCACAACTGGACAAGAAGACATTAGACAGTATTATACTAATAGGTATTGCAAAAGACTATGACTTCATATTGTGATTGTTTAGATATTGCACTTCATCAGTTGTAGCATGATATATTCTGATGTTCATATTGCACATGTATGGAGTGGTGACTCACTCCTGACTATTGCACATTCAGCAGGTAATAGCATAAGAAATCAGGCTAAATGTACCAGTTATTGTAGCAATTTGCCTGAGTGATTACTATAGATGATACTTCACAGCAAGTGGCATATTGACCTGATTATTCACTGTCATGCCTGGCATTCAAGTTCAACAGGTTTATGGATGGAGGGAAGAAGCTCCTGTTCAGTCTAGATGTTTTGCAGTGTAAGCTGTGATACCACTTGCTTGAGGAAAGGCGGAAGTACATGCCATGGACAGGGTGAGCGTGATCTTCGGTGATCTTCTATCCCTTCCCATACACAGAGTCTCATGCAGATATCCATGGATGGGAGTAAGGAACCAATGACTTTTTCTGCTGTTCTCACTACCCTCAGGAGAGCCTTGTGGTCAGATGCTTTGCAGTTACCATACCAAACTACGATGCTATTTGAGAGGATGCTCTTGATGGTCCCCCCGTAGAAGAATTTGAGGATAGACTGAGACAGGTTTGCCTTCCTCAGTTTCCATAAGAAGCGCATACATCGTTGTGCTACCTTCATTGTATGGCTAATGTGAGTCAACCAGGATAGGTCATCTGAGATGTGCATCCCCAAGACTTAGTGTTTTTGACTCTTTCCAAGGCCACCCCCTTAATTTCCAGAGGTTGATGCATCTTCTGAGTCCTCCTGAAGTCCACTATTATTCTTTATTTATTTACATTTGTTGACCGGGAATGTCCGACTGGACGTAGGTCCCTTTTCAGCAGAGGCCTGGGGAGAAATGCTCCACAGTTATAATATACAGACAATAGTTACATTGGCTTTACGTAGCAATTAACAATTTGATTAACATAACAATTACAAACATAGTTACAGATGAAGAACATAGTACTTCAGTAGACAACTAGAATCTTTATCATCTGTGAAATACATAACAGACAGTAACAATTGTTACAATGAGAAGTTCCTGCTGTTTAATAAGTAGTAGGATTATGAGTATCCAAGCTTGCTATAATCAAGGTAGTTAGTGGGGTGGAAGGAAAGATAGTTGGTGGATGGGGTGGGTGATATTAGAGTGGGAGTTACAAGGGTATAGCCAGCATGTTTTTAGGTGTGCTTTTAGTAAAGTTTTGAAGTGGGTGCATGATGGTATGGAGGTAATTGTGGGTGGGAGGGAGTTCCATGATTTGGCTATGACGCAAGAGAATAGTGCATCACCAACAGAGTTATTGGCTTTAGTGACCTGCAAGTGATTTTTGTTGCTGGATCTTAGTGGTCTGATGGTGTGATAGGGTTGGAGTAGATTCTGGAGGGATGGGACATTTAGTGGATGGTTTACTGGTTTGTGGGCAAGTGTGAGTTGATACCATTGAAGGAGGTAAGGGAGTTCAAGCCAGCCCAGTTCAACAAGTGAGAGACAGTGGTGACTATGGTAGGATGCTCCTGTGGCGAATTTGGCGATTTTGTTGTAGCAGGTCTCTAGCTTGTTTAGATCGCATTGCCTCAGGTTGGTATATATAAAGTAGGGTGGAGATAAGGTGGGAATTTGCTACTGAAATCTTTGCTGCTTTGGTGAGAAGTTGCTTATTTCTGTATAACGCTCCTAGTTTTTTGTGGGCTTTTTTTATGGTCATGGATATGTGAATGTCAAATTTTAGTTTATCTATTTCCACTCCTAGCAGTTTGGTGTGTTCTGTTGGGTGTATAGTGGTGTTGTCTTTTGTTGTGATATTAAAGTGAGACTTGTTTTGAGTATGTTTGGTGGGTTGGAAGATGAGTAGTTTAGTTTTGTTTGGGTTGAGTATTAATTGGGCATCGGATAACCAAATTTCAACAGAGGAAAAGGCTTCCTGTGTGACTTTTTGCAGTTTGGGTAGGGACTGGGCTGAGCAGATGATGGTTGAGTCATCTGCTTATTGTATGAGTGTACCATGTTTGGTGGCAGAGGCTAGATTATTGGTGAAAATAGAGAATAGAAGAGGTCCAAGGATGGAACCTTGGGGAACCCCTGTAGAGGCAGGGAGTTGGGGAGATATGTCATTCTGCCATACAACGGATTGTTGGCGGTCAGACAGGTAACTCTGAAACCAGTTGGGGACTGATTGAGAGAAGGATAGGTTATTGAGGACAGAGATGAGTTGTGTGTGTGGGACCATGTCAAATGCTTTAGATAGGTCTAAGAAAGTAGCAGAGAAGAGATGGCCATTGTTTTTATGCTGAAGGATAGTGTTAGTAAAGGAGATTAAGGCAGTGGTGGTGCTATGGTTTGGACAGAAACCATGCTGAGTATTGGAAAGGAGGTTGTTAGTAAGGAGGTAGTCTGAGACCTGAGAGTGACTACATCTCTCTAGTATTTTGGAGAGTGGTGAGAGAATAGCTATGGGGCGGTAATTGGTTAGTTCTGTGGAGGGGCCACCTTTGTGGAGGGGAATTATATGTGATACTTTCCAAAATGTGGGAACGTAACTTTCTGACAGAGATCTGTTAATCAAGATGGATACTGGGTAGGCCAGAGCATTAGCTGCGATTTGTAGGTATTCACTTGGGAGGTTGTCTGCTGCTAATTTGGAGGGCTTAAGTTTAGTTAAGGGTTTTGTTATGTTGGAGGTAGGTACAGGAGAAAAAGAGAAGGCAGTGGGGAGATTACTAGTTGAAGGTGTGGGTTGGAGGGGAGGGGGTTGTGTTGTCTAGCTAGTGATTGCATGGTTTGTGTGAAGTGTGTGTTGAATGAGGTAGCAATATTTTCGGAGGAGTGAGGGATGTTAGGAGGAAGGGTACTGACTTTACCTGGGTAGAGGATGGAGTTTATGGAGGACCAGAATTGTTTGGGGTTGTGTTGGCAGGAGTCTAGGGCAGACTGGTAGTATTGGAATTTGTCCTGTGTTGTTAGATTTTTGACTCTATTGTGTAGTTCTAGGAATTTCTGTCTAGTTGAGGGGGTTTTGGTTTTGTGCCAGTGCTCCCAGACTTTATCCCGGTTTTTCATTTCTGACTTAGTGGTTTTCTGTAGCCATGGGGAGGGTTGTGCTTTGGTTCTGGAAAGTCTTATGGGGGCATGGTAATTAAGGATGCTCAGGAAGGTAGTATTAAAAAATTCAACTGTGTCATCAAGACTGAGGTACTTGAGAGGATGCCATTTGCATCCTTAGAGGGATGAGATGAATGTGGGTGGGTTAAAGTTTAGTTTTTTACGTATCTGACAGCAGATGACAGGTTTAGCTTGTTATAGGTATTTTTTGAGTAGGAATGTTGGGGAGTGATCACTGAGGCTATCTGATAAAGCAGCCTGTTGTATATAACTGGGGGCTCTTACTGACTAGTATCCAATCCAGGGTAGTTTGTTTGTTGGAGTTTTTATTTATCCTGGTTGGCGACTGGACTAGTTGGGTGAAGCCATGAAGGTTTACATGATGGGTTGGATGGTTGCCAGAACAGGATTGCCAGTCAGTATTGAAATCACCTAAAATTATAGTTTCTTGGGGGAGATGGTGGGTAGACCAGCTAAGGAGATTTTCCAGTGGAGGGATGTTTTGGCCAGGTGGGAAGTAGCATCCAATTATGTTGATGGTTTTATTTTGGTTTAATTTGAGGTTGGTATATATTATTTCTTCATTGCCTATTTGTGGAGCTGATGATTTTAATATCTGGATGTTTAGATGCTGTTTAAATATTATAGCTACACCACCTCCTTTCTTGTTTAGCCGCTGTATGGAGGCTTTGCTCACTGATAATGCGAGATTTTAGCCAGGTTTCTGTCAGGATGACTATATCTGGGGATTACAAGTCTATGGTGGCATGGAGTTCATGGACTTTGTTGGATATACTTCTAATATTTATGCTTATTAGAAGGAAGTCACTTGGCTTTCTATTGGCTGTGATTTGGGAGAAGTTGTGATTTCTACTCTGATTATGAGTAGTGGGTTTGGAGATGGGGCAGATGTCTCCACTTAGGGCTAGTTTTGATATGCATGAGGTTATTAGTTTTCTTAGTTTTTGAATGTGTTTGTTTATTAGGGAAACTTTACAATTGTGCTCTGTGGTTAATAGGTATGGTGGGCGGGTTACTATGTTATGTTGTAGGAATGCTTTATGTTTGAGTAATATAGTTGATAGAATATGTGGGGGGTGCATAGGGATGGTTCTTGAGTTGGTAGGAGGGGAGGTGAGAGATGGGTGAGACATGAGTGGTGGTGTGAGTAGTAGTACAGTGGTAGTGGTTCAGTGGGTTCTTTGGTCTTGCTTACATTTAAGTCCAGATTGTCGCTGTCATACCAGCCTATCAGATGCTCCACTTTAACCCTGTAGGCTGTTTCCTCACCATTTCTGACAAGACCTACGATAGTGGTATAATCTACAAACATGACGATTTTGTTGGATTCATGCTTGACCCACACAGTCGTGCATCAACAAGGTGAACAGCACAAGACTCTGAACGCAGCCGTGAGGGACACCTGTGCTCAATGTAATACTGATTAAACTGTTAATGTTAGGTAGTCCAATCTCACCTTCATTTTTACATATGGGTTCGGAGCTGATCCTCGGCTCCAAGATTTTCAATCTCGAAGACTTCTGGTTGGCTTGTGACTAAGCAGGTATCCCATGGTGCACCAGTGCAATCCCTAGATCTCGTTTGCCGCGTCGACGAGTTTGGATGTGCTTCTCTTGGCTCTGGCTAAGTCTTTTGCAATTCTTTCATTCATAAGTGTTTATTTGCATATTTATTGTTATTTAGTGGTAATATATATATATATATATATATATATATATATATATATATATATATATATATAGGTATTTATCTAAATTGTCCTATCGTCTTGTTTGACCTTAGTAGTTAGTATCCTGTGTACCGGTAGTTAGGTGCAGTTGTGCTTTTTTTGCCTAGATCGTTAGTTTTTGGTGGTTTTGCCACTCTTAATCAACAGGGGCTCCTGTTGATTATTGTACTGTTAACTTGGTTGTTAACTTGTTGTCTTTGGCGGGGATCCGCTAAAGTCTTATTTAGGATTGTGGTTGCAAAGTTTTTCCTGTGTTATTGAACGTGTGTGTGTGTGTGTGTGTGTGTGTGTGTGTGTGTGTGTGTGTGTGTGTGTGTGTGTGTGTGTGTGTGTGTGTGTGTGTGTGTGTGTTATATACTTGGTCTGTTTGAGTTAGAAGACTCAGTTTCTATTACAGCGGGCTAGGTCCGTTTAACTTAGAGGACCTAGTCCTCGTGTAACCCTATTATTTATATTTTTCACATCTAAAAATTTTCCTGTGTGACTGAATCTCTGTGTGTATGTGTTAAAATAACTTGGTCTGTTTTAGTTGGAAGACCTAGTTTTCTTTTACACCGGGCTAGGCCCATTTAACTTAGAGGACCTAGTCCTCGTGTAATTCTTCTGCAGGGCTAGGCCCATTTTAGTTAGAGGACCTAGTCCTCAGTTATTCTCTCTTTCTCCTCTGGTTTTGCATGTGTGTCTGCAATGTCTAAGGACAGCAAGGAGCATAAACCCTCTGGGTTAAAAAAAATGCATGAAATGCTTCCAGAAGACGTCATTAACGGGTGGCCACAGTAGATGTGTCTACTGCTTGGGAGTCATCCATTTGCAGGAATCATGCTTGTTCTGTCATGCTTTCTCTCCTAGAGTGTTGCAGGAGAGAAAGAACAAGCTGATGCTCAGGGGTCTTCTGAAGCTAACCTTCGAGGAAGTCTTATCTGGTTCGTCAGCTTCTTCTTTTAAGTCTTCAAAATCCAGATCTGACTCCAAATCTAAAGCTTCAAAAAGGCCTTCTCCGGCACCGGCTGGTGTCTCGGAGCCACCTTCCAAATTAACAAAATCTGTCTCCTCGACTGCTCAGTCTTCAGAGCCGAAGGAGAGCACCATGGTATCAGAATCAGTCACAGGTGCTTCGGTGCCAACTGCTGAGCATTTGGAAATAACTGACTACTGCTAGGAGTCGGTCTGTAGAGTCCTTACTGGTCTCCTTGCTAATCAGGTCTCCAGTGCCTGCTAGGTCGAGATCCCCTACTTTATCTTCCAGATCTTCCAGGAGCCTTTCGGAAGAAGATGTGCAGAGGGTAGTACTGAGACTCCTGAAGTTGTCTGCTCTGCTTAAATTTTTGTTGGCTTCGACCCAGTCGGCTCCAGAGCCACTTGAGCAAGTTTTGCCCTCATTTGTGATTCCTCCTCCAAGCCATGTTGGCCTTTCGGAGCTGGAGTGCTTGTTACCAATGGAGGAACCCTTGGTTCTGGCTCCCCTTGCTGCTGCATTGGAGCCGAGTTCAGCTCCAACATGCTCAGCTCCATCCGTCGTGTCCAGGGACCGAAGCTCTTCTGTCGGCGCCGATGGGGAGGGTTTGAATCAATCTTCGGATCCGAATCTTCCTCTCAGGGCTTCCACCAGGGTGAGCATGGACCTTGCATCTAACTCGGAGCCGATGGCTCAGGCTCTGGTGCCATCCTTTGTCTCTTCGGAGTGGGGAGTGTCTTCAGAGCCGGAGAGGTCAGCTTTTGAGGTGATGAGGAGTGTGCTGTCTCAATATACAGCCCCTACCAGTGGTACAAGCACTCTTCCCTCCAGGGGTCCCACTTCAGTACCTACTCTCTCCAGAGACAGCAGAGACCTGCAGCCTTAGGAGCCACCGGCTGCTGGTCCCCACTCTTCTGAGGCCTCCCCAGAAGGTCCCTTCGAGGAGCCTCCTCTGAAGAGGGTATGCAAGAGGAAGCATATTGACTCCCAGTATGAGTCTCTGACATCGGACACTGATTTTGAGGAGTCAGAATGGTCCCCCAAGTCATCCCCTGATGATGTCTCCATTGTGGACATCCTAGAGATCCTTAAACAGAGGTACGACTGGAGCACTGTCAACCCTTCTGATGAGGACTCGGTATACCTGAAGGCTTTTGGGTCTCAACCCTCTGTCTCCGGGTGTCTCCACCTTTCGACGAACTAATGGATCTGATTAGTCGGAAGGTGTGGGATACTCCCAATGCCATGGAGCCAGTTCCCAGAAGACTAAATAAGTTTTTGTCTGCCTCTCCTTGAAAAGAATTCTTGTCTAAGGGTGTTCCTGTAGATGCCATGCTGGTGGCGATGGCCACGAAGGAGTTGGCGGAGACTTCTTCCTCTGTTCATCTGCCAAACAAGGAGTCTCAACAGATGGACAGATTTGGGAAGCGTGTATTTAGTTCAGCAGCGTTTACACTTTGATCTCTGAACTATCTTACCCACTTCACGAGATTGCAGAGGGATTTCCTCAAGGAGTTAGGAGATTCCATACAGGGTGCTTGTCCTGAGGGAGTCCCTGATAGGATCTCTGCTCAGTTGTCCACCCTAAATTCGGTAGTTCAAGAGTTGCCCTTAGGCACCACTCCTGGATGCGCTTGTGTAATTTTGCAGAGCCGTTTAAGTTCACATTCACCAACACCCCGTTTGATGGTTCCTCCTTGTTTGGTCCCAAGGTGAAAGAAACACTCACTCGGTGTGAGCAGGAAGGAAAGACTCTCTCTGCCATGGGAGTCCGTTTTACCGTTCCCTCTCAACCATACCCCAAAGGTCAAAGGGGAGATAAAATGTGGTTCAAAAAGTCCCAGAGGGTTTTTCCGGACACACTGAGTGAACCCTCCTTCAGAGGCAGAGGAGGAGGAAATGGTAGATGTCCTAGAGGCAGGGGTGGTTCACAGTACCAGCAAGGCCATGATTCCTTTCGTGGGCAGCCTTATCAGCACTCCTGATGTGGGGCGCAACTGCGTTTCTCTGGGGCTAGTTGGGGGTCGCATCTCTTTGTATTCGGAAGCTTGGCTAAATCTAACCCAAGACAAGTGGGTACAAAGAGTTATTACCAGAGGCTCAGGCAAAGGCCTTTTCCCTTCCACCGTTTGTTCCCAAAAAGATCCCAGATGTTCCACCCAATCACAGGGATCAGGCAACTGTTGCTCCCAACAGATCAGACAGGATCCGGAACTTACCCCAGGTTCTTTTTAGTCCCAAAATGAACCGGAGACTGGAGGCCAATTTTGGACCTCAGCAGATTAAACGAATCCATGAAGAAGGACAAGTTTCGGATGGTCGCACTGCAGTTGATACTCCCATTGTTAGGGAAAGACTATTGGATGTGCTCTCTGGATCTCTCTGGATCTCCAAGACGCCTACTACCATATAAAAAATGGACAAGGCGTCAAGGAGATATCTGCGCATACGGCTGGGAGCCAGCCATTATTAGTTTTGTGCTGTGCCCTTTGGTCTCACCACAGCCCACAGGGTGTTCACCAAATGCATGGCAGTAGTGACAGCTCACCTGAGATGTCAGGGATTCCAGGTGTTTCCTTATTTGGACGACTGGCTCCTGACCGCCCCCACCAGGCATCTACTCATCCAAAACAGAGACGTCACCATTCAGCTTTGTGCTCAACTAGGGATCTCCATAAACTGAGAAAAATCAGCATTACTGCCCGCGCAATCTGTGATTTTTATAGGCGCAGAGGTAGACACAGTGGATATGACAGTTCGTCTCCCCGCCAAAAGAGCACAAAATCTTATCTCACAAGTTCAGCGTCATCTTCCGCTTTGGAAGGTCAAAGCAAAATGGATTCTTCAACTTCTTGGAATGATGGCCTCACCCATTCTGTTAATACCTTTAGCCAGGTTGCACATGAGAATTCTCCAATGGCTCCTGTTCTCCCAGTGGTCATTCCAATATCTACCACTGAGTCACCCTATCCTGCTGACCGAATCATGCAAAAGGACCTTCATTGGTGGATAGCCCCCAACAACTTGTTCACAGGAGCTCCCTTTGTGCCTGCCCAACCCGTTGCCACTGTGTCCACGGATGCCTCCCAGGTCGGGTGGAGGGGGCATTATCTTGGCAGGACCATCCACGGCACATGGCAAGAACATGAGGCTCATCTGCATATCAGTGTTCTGGAGATGAGGGTGGTGCTTCTTGCGTTTCAAGCACTTAGGACCTTCTTCCTCCAGGGACGATTGCGATTTAATCGAACATGTCGGTTGTGTGGTATATCAACAAACAGAGGCGGTACCAGATCTTACCCACTTTATCAAAAGGCCATGCGAGTTTGGGAGTGGGCGATTTCTTCCCAGCGCATTCTGGTGACAATGCACATTCCGGGGACAACCAATGTGATAGCCGACAAGCTAAGCCGGACAATCTTACTGCCTCACAAATGGTCTCTGAAACGGGAAATAGTGGAACAGATTTTCTGAAAATGGGGACAACTTTGCTGCGACTTTTTTGCCAGCCCAGTCAATGCCAAGTGCAGCAGTTATTTTTCCCTAATTCCCCCACCTGGGGAAATACCCAGAGATGCTCTGGTCCACGATTGGCCCACGGGACTTCTATATGCTTTTCCTCCATTCCCTCTTATCCCCAAAGTGATTCAGAAAGCCATTTGGCTGGGAAGCAAGTTGATCCTCATTGCTCCTTACTGGCCTCATCAGGTCTGGTTCTCCTTCCTCGAGCCTCTTCTCATGGATGATCCTTGGGATCTGGACCCAGTTCCAGATCTATTGACCCACATGTCGGGTTCACTACACCCCACTCTCCACACCCTCAAACTGACAGCTTGGCTGCCCCAGTTCCATCTCTAGTCAGGCTTCATGATGTTTCTTTGTCAGTGTCCCATATTCTCTTATCCTCGCATAAACCCTCAACCAGAAGGCTGTATGACAGTAAATGGAAAAGGTTTTCTATTTGGGCACAGAAAAAGAACATGGATCCTTACACCGCTCCCATTCCTGTGATTCTGGAATTCCTTTTGGAGCTTTTTCAGCAGGGATCTGCCACGGCCACCATCAAAGTATGATTGACGGTAATCTCTCATTTTTATTTAGGTTCTCCATATGTCAACCTTATGGCTCGTAAGCTATGTAAGACTTTCTTGAGATGAGCCACTTTACTGAGACCACCATTACAAGAACCTGTGGCTTCTTGGGACTTAAATTTTGTGTTGTCCAAATTGACATCCCCTCCCTTTGAACCGTCTCATTCATCTTCTTTAAAATATTTGTCTTGGAAGACTGTGTTTTTAGTAGCTATTACATCAGCCAGACGTGTATCTGAGCTACAAGCCCAGTCTATTAAGCCACCTTATTTAATCTTTCATAAAGACAGGGTTTCTTTACGTACCAGTCCTTCGTTTGTTCCCAAAGTTTGTTTGACTGCCACATTAAATCAGTCCATTGAGCTTCCAGTTTTCTTTCCCAATCACTGTAATGTAGCTGAATATCGTTTCCACCAGCTGGACGTTCATAAACAGCTACATTTTTATTTGCAACGGACCAAAGAATTTAGGAAGTCAGACCAGTTATTCATTTCTTTTTCTGACTCCAAATTGGGCTTACCAGTTTCTAAGGTGACATTGTCTAACTGGATTTCTAGTTGCATAGCCTTCATCTACAGTTCGGAGGGCAGACATTTAGCCCACAGGATCAAGGCTCACTCTACCAGGTCTCTGTCTACCTCTGCAGCCTTTCAAGCCAGGGTACCACTTGATCATATCTGTGCAGCAGCTACGTGGGCTACCCCTCACACCTTTATTACTCATTATAAGTTGGATTTGGCTTCCAGGGGTAGAGCATCCTTTGGCTCCACGGTGCTCAGGAGTATTTTCCAATGAGCCGCCCAAGAATAAGGCGCTAGGGACGCTGTCCCATATGTAAAAATGAAGGCGAGATTTGACTACCTAACATAAAGAAGTTATGTACTCACCATAACGTTCCATGTTGGTAGTCCATCTCACCCTTCATTTTTACCAACCCGCTGTCCTGCCGCCATCCTGGAAGATCTGGAGGTAATACTTTAATTTTCTTGGTTGGTGACCCTTTAGTATTGGTTTGTTGGTTAGGGTTTTTCTGTTTCCAGCGAGCAACAAACAAGATCTGGGGATTGCACTGGTGCACCACGGGATACCTGCTTAGCCACGAGCCAACCAGAAGTCTACGAGCTTGAAAATCGGCCGAGTCTGAGCCGAGGATCGGCTCCGAACCCATATGTAAAAATGAAGGGTAAGATGGACTACCAACATGGAATGTTATGGTGAGCACATAACTTATTTTTTCCCCACACACACTTTTTGGGGTCTGTTGATGAGAAAGTCCAGTATCCACTTACATAGGGGGGTGTTGATGCCCATATGGATCAGCTTTGATATCAGATTCTGGGGGTGAAAATGTTAAAGGCGGAACTAAAATCGAAGAACAGCATTCTGACATAGCAATTCTTGCTCTCTGAATGTGCCAAGGATTCATAGCTATTGCATCAGCCATTCAGCAGTTAAACTGTAATGTATACAGTGTTGCAGGTTGGTTTGAAGAGATATGGTTCTTGATCAACCACTCAAAACACTTCATTACTGTTGATGTAAGAGCAACTGGCTGGTAATCATTTAGGCTTGTCGGTTGGGATTTCTTGTGTAAGGGAATGATTGTCGTATTTTTGAAGCAAACTAGGTACAATGGCTAATTGCAGGGATGTGTTGAATATATCTGTTAGTACAGTTGACTTTTGGGTAGCACAGTCTCTTAGAACCAGTCCTGTAATATTATCAGGACCAGCTCCTTTTCTTGGGTTTACTTGCCTCAGGGTCTTCAGAACATCAGATGTTGTTAGACATATGTTGTTAGACATAGCACCTCCTCACTGTGTTTGACAGGGAGCTTATTTGACACAGAGTTGTTGTCCTTATCAAACCTGAAGTAGGTGTTTAGTTTTCTCAAAAATTCTGTGTTGTCATCGCATGAGGAGGATGCAGGCCTGTAGTCAGTTATGGCTTGTATGCCTTGCCAGAAATGTTTGGCGACCCTTTGGTCAGAGAAGTGTCCCTGAATTTTACGTCCATAGGTCCTCTTAGACTCCTTTATACCTCTACTTGTTTTGCTGTGGCCTCTCTTAGGGCATCCTTCTCTTTTGATTTAAATGCAGCATTTTGTGCCTTTAGGAACTTGTATACTTACCAGATAGCCAGCGTTTCTGATTAGCACGTATGATGATGCATTTGACTGTTACATCCTCAACACATTTTGAAATATAAGCCATTACAGATTCCGTATACTCCTCCAAGTCAGTATGGTGGTTCTTTACAGCCACCTCTCTAAACACGACCAGTTCATACATTCAAAGCAGTCCTGTAGTGCCAAGACTGCTTCCTCAGGCCATAAGTTGTGCACCATTGTACAGTATTATAGAGTGCATAATCAAATAGGTAAAAGAGGAGGCTTTCTCGTTTGTGCAGCATTACTTTTATGTATTTTATTCACTGGTTATAACAGTATGTTTCAGCCCTCTAGAGTAAAAATTAAAACATTTATAGTGTAATGATACTCCTATCACCATCTTTGCTCAGGAATTCTGGACAAAGCCAAAGATAATGGAGGCACAAAGGTCCAAAATCAGGAGCAGTTTTTTAATAGTACTTTATGGACTTAAAAGTAAGTTACTACAGCAACTGGTTTTGCATCAAGATGAATGTTTTGAACAATAAGAAGCATGAAACTGCAATGACTAGCATCACTCACTGACTATAATCCATGATTTACTACAAAATGAAAAGTTTTATGAGAGGCAAAAATCAGGGATGTTCAGCAAGATCAAGGACAGTTGAAAGGTATGATGGTGCAGTGAAGCTGAGGGAATGTGGAGGGGTATGGTGGTGCAGTGAAGCTGAGGGAAATGTATAGGGGTATGGTGGTGCAATGAAGTTGAGGGAATGTAGTGGGGTACGGTGGTGCAGTGAAGCTGAGGGAAATGTATAGGGGTACGGTGGTGCAGTGAAGTTGAGGGAATGTGGAGGGGTATGGTGGTGCAGTGAAGCTGAGGGAATGTAGAAGGGTATGATGATGCAGTGAAGCTGAGGGAATATAGAGGGGTATGGTGGTGCAGTGAAGCTGAGGGAATGTAGAGGAGTATGATGGTGCAGTGAAGCTGAGGGAATATAGAGGGGTATGATGGTGCAGTGAAACTGAGGGAATGTAAAGGGTATGATGGTGCAGTGAAGCTAAGGGAATGTGGAGGAGTATGATGTTGCAGTGAAGCTGAGGGAATGTAAAGAGGTATGATGGTGCAGTGAAGTTGAGGGGATGTAAAGGGGTATGATAGTGCAGTGAAACTGAGGGAATGTAAAGGGTATGATGGTGCTGTGAAGCTGAGGGAATGTGGAGGAGTATGATGTTGCAGTGAAGCTGAGGGAATGTAGAGGGGTATGATGGTGCAGTGAAGCTGAGGAAAATGTAGAGGGGTATGATGGTGCAGTGAATCTGAGGGGAATGTAGAGGGGTCTGATGGTGCAGTGAAACTGAGGGAATGTAAAGGGTATGATGGTGCTGTGAAGCTGAGGGAATGTGGAGGAGTATGATGTTGCAGTGAAGCTGAGGGAATGTAGAGGGGTATGATGGTGCAGTGAATCTGAGGGGAATGTAGAGGGGTCTGATGATGCAGTGAAACTGAGGGAATGTAAAGGGTATGATGGTGCTGTGAAGCTGAGGGAATGTGGAGGAGTATGATGTTGCAGTGAAGCTGAGGGAATGTAGAGGGGTATGATGGTGCAGTGAATCTGAGGGGAATGTAGAGGGGTCTGATGGTGCAGTGAAGCTGAGGGGAATGTAGAGGGGTCTGATGATGCAGTGAAACTGAGGGAATGTAAAGGGTATGATGGTGCTGTGAAGCTGAGG
Organism: Protopterus annectens; assembly: GCF_019279795.1. Taxonomy (NCBI): domain Eukaryota; kingdom Metazoa; phylum Chordata; order Ceratodontiformes; family Protopteridae; genus Protopterus; species Protopterus annectens. The sequence goes on along the minus strand of NC_056733.1, from coordinate 1,482,441,831 downwards.
GAATGTGGAGGAGTATGATGTTGCAGTGAAGCTGAGGGAATGTAGAGGGGTATGATGGTGCAGTGAATCTGAGGGGAATGTAGAGGGGTCTGATGGTGCAGTGAAGCTGAGGGAATGTAGGGGTATTATGGTGTAGTGAAGCTGAGCGAATGTAGAGGGGTATGATGGTGCAGTGAAGATGAGGGAATGTAGAGGAGCATGATGATGCAGTGAAGCTGAGGGAATGTAGAGTGGTATGGTGGTGCAGTGAAGCTGAGGGAATGTAAAGGGGTATGATGGTGCTGTGAAGCTGAGGGAATGTAGGGGGTATTATGGTGCAGTGAAGCTGAGCGAATGTAGAGGGGTATGATGGTGCAGTGAAGCTGAGAGAATGTAAAGGGGTATGATGGTGCAGTGAAGCTGAGGGAATGTAGAGGAGTAGGATGATGCAGTGAAGCTGAGGGAATGTAGAGGGGTATGGTGGTGCAGTGAAGCTGATGGGATGTAAAGGGGTATGATGGTGCTGTGAAGCTGAGGGAATGTAAAGGGGGTATGATGGTGCTGTGAAGCTGAGGGAATGTATAGGGGTATGATGGTGTAGTGAAGCTGAGGGACTGTAAAGAGGTATGAATGTGCAGTGAAGCTGAGGGAATGGATTGATTCTGTGTGTTAAGAATTTTCAACTTCCACCCCTAGAGCACTTATCACTTGCTGTTTGTGTATCTTTCTAAATGCATACTTAAAGATCATGTCTAAAGACGCAAAATAATCTGTTTTTAAGTAAAGAAAAACAAAAGTAGTTTTGCATCATTTTGCAAATAAAATAGTTTAAAAAATTGCATCTGAATGTGGAAGTCTAAAAGTCACAGCCATATTTACGGCATTAATATTTACCAGCGGGCAGAAGGCGCTTATGTCACTTTGGGTTTTAAGCTGTAATTATGCTGGGTAAGCATGGGTAAGTAATTTTGTGTAAGTTATGTGATTGCCCAACTGTTAATGTAATAGTTTGTCAATTACATAAATACACAATTATTTACCCATGCTAACCCAGCATAATTAGAGCTGGACACCCAAACTGATACAAGCTCTTCCTGCTAGCCCATAAATATTATTACTGTAAATACAGCTGAGTACTTTTTAGACTTCTGCGTTCAGAAGTAAACTTTAAAAGGACATTTTTTTTTAATGCAGCAAAATAAACTTTTATTTTCACATAGGAAAGGGTTTGCATGCATAAAGATGCATGCAAACACTTTTTTGTGTGAAAAGGAAAGTTTGTTTTTGGCCTTTAAACTTGTTCTTTAATACTGGTGACATAAGGAGAGCGTGCTTTTATTGAGTGGTAGTGCAGATGTTTATAGAGCATATTGTCAGTTGGTACTCATCTCTTATTTCACACATATGAACAAGTGATATTGCAGATTGTGTACAGTGGAAAGTACCACATTGGTGTCTTGTTAATTTTGTGTGTGAAATATTTGTACTATTTTAATAGTTTTCAAATAAAGAAATATTAAATTATTATTGTACATGCACAAGTTTATTGTGGCTCCATATTTATATAGCATAGCAGAAAGACAGGTTGTTGTACTATGATATTTTTTAATCGTATTGCTATCCCTGGTTTTGGTTTTAGGATAATTAAAAAGCCAAGCTAGACCCCTGGTACAGCTCTTCAAATATCCAAGGTTTGCAATATGTGTAAATAAATAGGCCTTAAATACAAAACAAAAGCTGTATTTGTGTTCCTTCATATGAATGCATTTAAATGTAATGTTGTTAAACTGAAAGGGTTTTTTCCTGTTGTCCACGCCAGAACATTTTTCCTGCTTTTGAAGGTAGCTGCTAGAGCTACCCTTAAAACACTGCTGAAACACTATCGGAATTTTGTACAATAAGCAAACTGCAGAATGGATAACCTGTACATCACGTACTTAAACTGTGGCACAGTGAAAAAAACAGCTCATCACCGTTTCCTGCTGTGTTAGCTCGAGTTTAGAATTAACCTCCCTGTTTAGTAGTTTTTTTCCCTGAATTTGCACCCTTTACTTGGATTTCATTGACTCAAGAAAAGTACGACCTTGGCAAGGTTATTCTCTGACATGAAATATGTTTTTGAGCATTTATCACAAAATTAGGAGCATGTCAGAACACTTCATGGTAGAGTGATCCTTACCATTTTGCATAAATGTATCCTGTCACCCTTTGCATTTTAGATCTCATTGAAGTGAAAGTGTATTTTATGTCGTTCATTGCTAGGTAATGATGTGATGTTATGTGATCCTATCTCGCCTACATTCTGTACTGATGGGTTCGGAGCCGATCCCTCTGCTCCGACTCGGCACGCTTATGCTATAGAGCGAGGCCTCTTATTGGCTGAGCTATCTTTATCCCAGGATGCACCACCACTAATCCCCCAGATCTCGTTTGCCGCTAACAAGCTTAGACGTGGTCTCAACATTGGCTGGGCTAAGTACTATTTATTTAGGCTTTTTCCTGTCACAAATTTCCTTACTTTGAACCCAAAAGCTGTTTTAACAGCTATTGTTGTTATATTAGTGTGTTTGGTGAATTTCTGTTGGTAAATTCGTAATTTTTTTAGTCAGGGAAGGTTTCCCGTTTTAGTTAGAGGGGCCTTCCCCTGTTACTTTGCTGCTTGTGTATCTTTCTTGGGTCAAGTACCCGTTTAAGTTAGAGGGTCTTGACTCTCTTTCTCTCTTTTTTTGGTCTGTTTACTGTTTAGTGTAAAAAAAAAAAAAAAATAGATATATAATAATTTGTTAAAGTTGTTGAATTTAACTTTACCTTTAACTAAAAGTTTAGTGTTTTTTCACTTAGGTTCTGTGACAAAGCAGTTATGTCTAAAGAACACAAACCCTCCGGGTTTAAGAAATGCACGAGGTGTGGTTTTAAAATGTCCATAACGGACGACCACTCCTCGTGCGTCTATTGCTTAGGTGCTAAGCACCTACAAGAGTCGTGTAGTGTGTGCCACGCGTTCTCTTCTAGAGTCCTTCAGGAGAGGAAAAACAAATTAATCCTCAAGGGATTAATCAAGCCTTCCTTCGAGGAGGCTTTATCTTCCTCTCCGTCTCCTTCTAAAAAGAAGAAAGCATCGGCTCCGACCAGTCAGTCGGAACCGACCGCTAAAAAATCTAAGCAGACTTCTCCATCGGCTCCACGGACTTCGGAGCCGAGGTCGAACAGTCTGCCTCGATGCCTCCAGCCTCGACCCTCTGGTTTCGGAGCCGAGGTCTGGGGCATCGAGGCGGTCACCCTCATCGGCTCCACTGATATTGGAGCCGATAAGGGTTACCGGCTCAGACTCTTCCCCCTCGGAGCCGAAGTCCTTATCGGCACCGAGGGAAATTTCCTTGAAACCTTCCTCGGAGCCGATAGTTCTTGAGTCCATTCGGAGCCGGTCCCTGAGCCCTTCGGAGCCGATGGAGAAATCGGTTCGGGCCCGATCGGTATCCTCTAGATCATCCAAGATGTCTGATTCGGACATCGACAGGGTGCTCCTTCGACTCTTCTTCCAGTCTCCGGTGTTCCAAAAGCTAGTTTCGGCTCCAGCCCATTTGGCTTCGGAGCCGATGGTCCACTCCCATTCTGTGGTTCCTCCTCCAACAGGTTCTGCACCGTTGGAGCCGGTGCTGGTGGAACCTGTGGAGGTGTTAGGGTCGGGCCCGACCCTTGCTCCAACTCCGGCTCTTGGGTCGGAGTTCAGTACACGGACTTCTTCCTTCGGCCCTGGGGGGAGGCTTCGGGATTGATGCTTTCGGTCCCAAGTCTCCCTCTTGGTGCATCGGTGGTGGGAGTGCCGTCCACTGTCGTGGCCACGGAGGTGGGACCTTCCCAGGATTCTGGTGGTCCCGCCTTCAGGGCTATGAGGAGTGCATTAGCCAAATCTTCCTTGGCTACCTCCACGGTTTCCCCAGCTCCTTCCCTGCATACGGAAACTGGGTCGTTGGCAGTCCCCCTGTCTTTAGACAGCGGAGCCCCCGGGCCTCAGGTTACCCCCGCTGGGGTTTCTCCCCCTCCTGGAGGTCCTTCTGAAGCCTCTTCGGAAGAACCCCCCAGGAAAAGATTGTGCAAGAGGAAGCACGTTGACTCCCCTGATGAGTCTCTGACATCCGACACTGATCTTGATGATGCAGAGGGGTCCCCTAAGTCGTCCTCGGATGATGTCTCCTTTGCAGACATCCTGGAAGCCCTAAAACAACGAGGCGGCTGGCAGTCCAAACCTCCCTCTGCTGATGAGTCGGTGTTCCTGAAGGCCTTCGGGGCTCAGCCCTCCGCCTCCTGGGTGTCTCCGCCCTTCGACGAGCTCTTGGATTTGATCTGTCGAAGGGCGTGGGAACACCCAGACTCTGTGGAACCGGTGCCTGCTCGCCCGAACAAATTTCTCTCGGCGCCCCCTGATAGAGAGTTCCTAACTAAAGGTGTGGCTGTAGATGCTTTGGTGGTGGCATCTGCTACCCAGCAAGATGCAGCAGAGGCTTCTACGTCCGTCCATCCTCCTAATAAGGAGTCTAGGAGCATGGATCGGTACGGAAAGCGCACCCTCAGTTCAGCGGCCTTTACACTGAGGTCCTTGAACTACCTTACGCACTTTACCAGATTTCAGAGGGATCTGATTAAGGAGCTATCCGATACCCTCTTGGGTAACCTGCCTGAGGAGCTGGCCCAGACGGTTGGCTCTCAGCTGGCTACAATGTCGTCCATTTCGAACTCGTCCATGAGACTCATTTCTTATGCGGCCGAAGGGGCGAGTAGAGCGGCGGGTACAGGCATTGCTCTACGGAGACAAGCCTGGCTCCGTCTGTGTCATTTCACGGAGGCCTTTAAGTCTTCATTTGCCGACGCCCCCTTTGATGGGTTCTCCCTGTTTGGACCCAAGGTAAAGGAATCACTAACCCGCTGTGAACAGGAGAGTAAGACTCTGACTGCCGTAGGGGCACAATTTTCCACTCCCTTTCGGCCTTATCCCAAGGCTAAAAGAGGAGGGAAAATGTGGTTCCGTAGATCTCAGAAGCCTTACCCCTCTCAGCAGGAGGGTTCCCCTTCCAGAGGCAGAGGAGGGGGAAATTCATCTGGAAGACGCCGTCCTAGAGGCGGCAGAGGCCCTCGCAACACTGGAGACCGCGAGTCCTTTCGTGGCTCTTCAGCCTTTCATAGTCCCTGAGGGATTGCCCGGCTGTGCTGCTCCGGAGCCAGTCTGGGGTCGTTTCTCGAAGCACCTAAAGGCCTGGGAAGGTATCACTCAGGACCGATGGGTGCTTCGGATTATCGCCGGTTACTCCATCCCATTCTCTCACCCCCCCCCCCTCAGTCCAAAAAAAATCCCGGACCTGCCACCCAGTCAACGGGATACCGCAGCCTCAGAAGTTTCAAAGCTGCTGCAAAAAGGAGTCATCCAACCGGTCCCCGCAGACCAGATCGGATTAGGGACTTACTCAAGATTCTTTTTGGTGCCAAAAAAGACCGGGGACTTGAGGCCCATTTTGGACCTCAGCATCCTAAACCGTTCAGTCAGAAAGTCCAAGTTCCAAATGGTCACCCTACAAACCATTCTCCCATTGCTGGAGATAGGTGTTTGGATGTGCTCCATAGATCTCAAGGACGCCTATTATCATATCATGGTACATCAAGCGTCCAGGAGACATCTGCACTTCAGCCTAGGAGGCAGTCATTTTCAGTTCCGTGTGCTGCCCTTTGGTCTCACCACAGCCCCCAGGGTGTTCACCAAGTGTTTGGCAGTCGTGACTGCTCACCTGAGAAGTCTAGGATTCCAGGTGTTTCCGTATTTAGACGACTGGCTCCTAACTGCCACCTCCAAGCATCTACTTCTGCGGAGCCTACAAGCCACTATATCACTGGGCAATTCCCTTGGAATCACCTTCAATTGGCCAAAGTCTGTGTTGCTGCCATCTCAACGAATAAGATTCATAGGGGTAAAGATAGACTCAAACCAAATGCGGGTCTATCTACCTACAGACAGGATACAAACCATACAGGCTGAAGTTCGAGCCTTACTTCCCATATCCAAAGCCCCAGCCAGAATGGTTCTGCAGCTATTGGGATCCATGTCCACCACGGTTCTTCTAGTCCCCTTGGCAAGGTTGCACATGAGAATTCTCCAGTGGCTTCTCTCAGCTCAGTGGTCCTTTCAGGAACTTCCCCTCAGTCACCTTGTATGGATCATGGAATCTTGCAGACGGGACCTTCGCTGGTGGCTAGTGCCCTCCAACTTGAATCAGGGACGACCCTTTGTTCTTCCTCCTCCGGCGGCCACTTTGACCACGGACGCCTCCCAGACGGGGTGGGGGGGCATTCCCTGGGCAGGTCAGTCCAAGGCAAATGGCATCCGGAAGAGACTTTGCTTCATATCAACATCTTGGAAATGAGGGCAGTACTTCTGTCCCTTCAAGCCCTTCACGATTATCTCCCTCACGGCGTAATTGCTGTTCACTCAGACAACATGTCAGTTGTTTGGTACCTGAACAAACAGGGAGGGACCAGATCCTATCCTCTTTGCAGAGAAGCAATGAGAGTTTGGGAATGGGCAGTCTCGACCAAACGCTTCCTAGTGGCTACTCACATACCGGGCAAGTCCAATGTGATAGCCGACAGATTGAGCAGGACCATCCTCTCTCCTCACGAATGGTCTCTGAATATGACAGTTGTAAGTCAGATTTTCAGCGAATGGGGAGTTCCGTGTTGCGACCTCTTCGCGACTCCTCTGAATGCGAAGTGCAAAGAATTCTTCTCCCTAACCCCGGCTCCGGGGAAGAGCCCCATGGACGCATTAGTCCATCCTTGGCCCACCGGCTTGCTTTATGCCTTCCCTCCAGTTCCTCTCCTTCCCAGAGTGATTCAAAAGGCATCTCTCTTGGGGAGCAAAATGATCTTAATTGCTCCTTACTGGCCTCGTCAAGTGTGGTTCCCCTATCTTTGGAAACATGCCCTGGAAGGTCCATGGTTCCTGGATCAGATCCCAGACCTACTGGTTCATCAGTCAGGTCTATTCCACCAGTCCCTACACGCCTTAAAATTGACGGCTTGGCTCCTCCTCTTCCGACAATAGTCAGGAGCCATACATTGGATCCAGATGTTGTACACATATTATCTTCGGCCCATAAGTCTGCTACAAAGAAACTGTATTCTAGCAAATGGAAAAGATTTGCTATTTGGGCTCAACCCCATTTCTATTCCCGTGGCAGAAGTACTAAAATTTCTGACTTCTCTTTTCAATCAAGGCTCTTCAGTTTCTACCATCAAGGTACAATTGGCAGCAATTTCTAATTTTCACGAATCCATAGACCCACCTTTAATGAGCAACAGATTGTGTAAGACCTTCTTGAAATGTGCTGCTCTATTAAGACCTCCGATTTCTCATCCTGCACCTCCATGGGATTTCGATATAGTGTTACGCGCCTTGACTTCTTTCCCCTTTGAACCGGCAGCTACATGTGATCTTAAGTTTCTATCAGGGAAGACAGCTTTTCTGGTGGCGATTACTTCTACCAGAAGAGTTTCAGAGCTTCAAGCTTTGTCAGTAAAACCCCCGTACTTGGTTTTTCATAAAGACAGAGTATCCCTCAGACCAAATCCTTCCTTTGTCCCTAAAGTTTGTTCAACTTTCTGCTTACAACAATCGTTAGAGCTTCCAGTTTTTTTCCCAAAATACTCTAACAAAGCGGAGTTCATATTCCACACACTAGATGTCCAGCGACAGTTACGTTTTTATTTAGACAGGACCAAACAAACAAGGAAAACAGATCAGTTGTTTGTATCCTTTGCAGATAACAAATTGGGCAACGCTGTCACAAAGGTCACTATTGCCAAATGGATCAGGGACTGTATTACTCAAGCTTATTTTTATTCTAACAAATAGCTTACCACCTCTGTCAAGGCTCATTCTACAAGGGCTATGGCTACTTCGATAGCTTTTCATTCTAAGCTTGCTATTAGTGACATTTGTGCTGCAGCTACATGGTCTTCCCCGCACACCTTCATTTCCCACTACAAATTAGATGTGGCATCTAGAGGACGAGCTTCATTTGGTTCCACAGAGCTCAGGAGTGTTTTCCAGTGAGCCACCCAGGATTTAGGTGCTAGGGACGCTGTCCCATCAGTACAGAATGTAGGCGAGATAGGATCACATAACATCTTTTAGTTATGTACTCACCATAACTTCAGATGTTTGGGATCCATCTCCCACATTCTAATAACCCACCCTCCTTCCCCCTTCCTTGGAGATCAGAGGATATCAGAAGGTCCGAATCCTGTTGTTTCATCTTGAAACATCTAACAATGTTATACAATCAAGTTGTGCATGTGTGCATGAATGCGGACAAACAAGATCTGGGGGATTAGTGGTGGTGCATCCTGGGATAAAGATAGCTCAGCCAATAAGAGGTCTCGCTCTATAGCATAAGCGTGCCGAGTCGGAGCCGAGGGATCGGCTCCGAACCCATCAGTACAGAATGTAGGTGAGATGGATCCCAAACATCTGAAGTTATGGTGAGTACATAACTAAAAGTTTATGTTGCATACTGGTTGACCCTAAGCATGTGGCCTATAGCTGTTCAAAAATGAAAACTTCAGTGGCTTCAAATAAATAAGTTAAATTGTTTAGCAAGATTGTGCCTTGGTGCAGAGGCAGCAACCTGTAGAAAGTCATGTTTTCCAGGGCTGTCCAATTTGTTTTCAAATTACACTGATTTGTAACATGGGTCTTCTTTCTTGTTTGCCAGTCAGAAGATTACATTTCAGAAATCCCTTCCGAGTTGGTAAAAAAGTGCTCAGAGAGGCTGGAACAGGAACCATGCAAAGAGCTCTTCAAAGAATGTATAAAGTAAGTACCAGTAGTTAAATACAACAGTAAAGTAAATTTCCCATTTTTATAGATATTATACTTTTTGTTTGCCTTCTGAATTTTGAGTAGACAGTGAACATAGTTGGCAGGAATGAATTAATAGAACAGGATACAGATACAGGTCAGAAATGTACAACTTTGTGCAGTTTTTAGCTTGGGAAGTATGTCTACATGTGACTGTGGCATAAAGTAACATATTGCATTGTTTTGGCCAGCCATAGGGAAGGAACAGTGAAATTTGGAACGTTTCTTGAGTGGGAATTGTTGTGAGTGTTAACAAAAGCTGGAGTACCTCTTCTGCATATTTGTTTTGGGGAGAGGAGGTCTGCCCTTTATGATAGACTTCATTGATTGCGTGTGTATTCTTTGCCTGAATAATTCAATAGCGGAGGTAGTGATGACTTGGGGAGGATATCCATTTTTGTTCCTACTTATATGTAAATTTTGTTGCCCAGTTGAAACCATAAATCAAGCAATTAATAAAATGGAACTCTTGTGTGCATGGTGTGGACCTCAGCGAAGCACATGTCCATGCCCCTGCCACTTTGACCAAAACACAACAGACATAGACAGTAAAAAGCAGTAGCTGTTGTAGGACACCTGCAATCTACAGCCTTAGAACAGTAAAACATTTATAAAGTGGTATGTGATAACTGTCTCAAATCAGCTTAACAAGATAGACTGAAGTCTAGAGTTGAGACAGAAGATTTTGCACACTGAGTTGCATTTTCCATTCTGTTTTATGAGATGCATTTGTCATTCAAGTCCTCAAGAGGAACTTCATGTATTCAGGTAGGTCAGATTTCTTAATATTTGTGATAATTTGTGAGACGTAGAGTAGTGTAGAGATGGGTTCTTACTATTTGAAGATTTTTCTATGAAAGTGACGGTTTCTGTACAGTGTTCCTAGTTCTTTATAAACTTTTTTTATTGTCTGTAATATGTGCATGTTGAATTTCATATTATGGTCAATGACTACTCCAAGTAATTTTGTTTGAGAAACCGGAGAAATAATTGTATGGTTTGATGATGATATATTGAATGGTGGGTGGGGGTCTGCAGCTCTAGGTGGATAGAAGAGCATGAGTCTGGTTTTGTTAAGGTTATGTATAAATTGTGCATTGTTTAGCCAAAATTCCATTGCTGGCTGTTTTTTGTTTTGAGATTTTGTGGTGTTGGTCTGGCACAAATCAGCATGGAATCATCCGCATATTGAACTACGTAGGCAAGTGGGTTGCATTATGATTGTTAATAAAGATAATAAAAAGGAGAGGACCCAGGTTACAGGCAGTAATGAAGAGAAATTTTGTTGTCATTTTACAGCTTGCTGGCGACCAGTTAGATATTGCTGGAACCAAGTAAGTGCAAAGTGGTTAAGTTTAAGTTCCGAGAGTGTAGTTAAGAGTTTAGAATGAGAGACTGTATCAAAAGCTTTGGACAGATCAAGAAAAATAGAGGAAACTAAATTGCCTTCATTGTGATGGTAGCTAATAATGTTAGTAAAATTAACAAGAGCAGTGGTGGTACTATGATTAGGATGGAAACCATGCTGAGTGGTGTTAGAAGGTTGTTGGTTATTAGAAAGTTTAAGATTTGTAAATGAATGCTTCTGTCAAGTATTTTTAGATAATGGTGATAGTACTGGCCAGTAATTTAATAATTATGTTGAGTTTCCACCTTTATGTAGAGGGATACTACATGATCCTTTTCAAATTTTAGGGACTTGTTCTGAAATGGATTGATTTATTAATATGGATACTGGATAGGATATTGCTTCTGTAGCAATTTTTAGATATTCAGCAGGTAAATAGTTGGCAGCAAGTATAGTAGGTTTAAGCCTTTTGAGATATTTAACTATGGTTTTTATTGGGACAGGTTGGAAAGAGAAGTTATTGGGATAAAGCACGGGTACTATGTGAGTCTGGGTAGGGAGAAGAGAAATTATTGTTTGTGAGGGCTAGTATAAAATCAGTGAAGTATCTGTTGAATTGTGAGGCTATGCTCCTTTAGTGTCAGTGAGTGAGGGGGGTACTTGTTTTTCCTGGTTGTACAATTTTATTTGATGGCATCCCAGAATAATTCTGGGTTTCTTTGATTTTTTTTGATTGAATACTGCTGTAGTAATTTATTTTGTTCTGCTAATATTTTTTTTAGATTTATTTCATAGTTCTAGATATCTTTGTTAGTTGCAGTTTTGTTGTTGAGCCATTTCTCATAGGCCTTATTTCTAGTTTTTAACAGATATCTTGTTTGTTTGGCTAGCCAGGGGGCATAATTGGATTTTATTGTTATTGTTCTTGGGGGGCCAGAATGTTTAGGATATTGAAGAAGGCTGAGTTAAAGTGTTCAACTACAGTATCTAAAGGAAGATTTTTGAGTGGTGCCCAGTTGCATTTTTTAAACTAGTTATGAAGTCTTGGGGAATAATTTTTTTTTATCTCTGATTTGGTGGTAAGTTTTTGTGGATTTATTCGGTGTTTGAGAATGTAAGTTTGAATATGGTCACTGAGGCTGTCTGGGAGACAGCTAAAGTGGAGGGATAAATTTGGCCTGTTTGTAAGGATCCAGCCCAGGACTGACTGACTACAAATGTTTTGTCTACTCTAGTACAAGTTTGGATTGTTTGTGAGAAACCGTGTAGGTAAATGTGGTCAGTGGCATTTTGAGAGCTAAAGGTGAGCCAATCCACATTAAAGTCACTCATTATAATTGTTTCCTAAAGGAGGGATGTTGTTGTCCAATTTAGTATGTGTTCTAGAGTTCTGCTCAGCAAGACATGAGGATGAATTCAGTTCCAATTTTGAATTTACAGAACCATTTTTACCTCCGCAAGATAGAACATGTACATGTTCCAAATATCCACCCCACCCACCCTCCACCACTTGAAAAACAGCTGTTTGAATGCATAGGCTTTTTCTTCTTGGCTGACCGTTTGGCATTTGGGTGCCATTTCTAAGTCCAGGTTGACAGCTTCAGAAATAGAACTTCAGGAATTGTATTAACAGGCCCAGTTGCCATGTATCTATTTTGACCTGTGATGCTTATTTAAGTATGTTTCTTTTTTAGTACCAACCAAGCTTTGAAATCAGTTTTTGGTCCTACAAACCAGGATGGGGGACAAGTTTGTTAGTGCTCATTCATGTTGAATTTCGCTGTTTTTAAGTTGTGGATCAAAAACTGAATGAAACTACTACCTCCCCCCGCATTATAGTTTTCTCTTGATTCGGTACTTTTTATTAGGACCTAGTTTGCTTAAAAAAACATATCTTGTTAGCTCCCTGTAAAATTGGTACAGTTTTGCTTTTTCTCTTACTTAAATACACCCACTTACTGTCACACTACTTTTGTAAAGGTGACATACGACACAGTGGTCTTTCATTTTGACTACTTCCTATTTTTTTTTTATGTTTGTTGTCAGAAAAAGATTTTAGGTGCACTCTTGAAGTGCGGCATTTGTGATTCTTATTTTTTGTAACCCTATTATTCTTTGTGTATCTAGCCCACTTATCACTGTCCCAGAATATGGGGTGCTGCCTAGTCTAGAAAACAAACTGAGCAAAAAAAAAAAAAATACACAGACACACACACATTTTATATATATATATTATATATATATATATATATATATATATATATATATATATATATATATTATATATATATATATATATATATATATATATATAAAAAAATGTATATACATGCAGTATATATATATATATATATATGTGTGTATGTGTGTGTGTGTATATATATATATATATATATATATATATATATATATATATGTGTATATATATATATATATATATATATATATATATATAATCTCTTCTGTGGTACAGATGTTTATTTACAATGTGACATAACTTACATTACTCTGGTATTACAGAAAGACTGCATTGATAGCAGCTTTAATTTGTAGTTTTTTTTAACCATTACAATGTCTTTTTCTTAAACTTTTTGATTAGTTCTTCCAGTCTGTTGATGTTGTTGCCCTATTTCATCACAGTTTCCACATCAATATGTGTACAGCTTAAAGCATTTAAAATTTGTACTGTGTTTTATTTGCCTGACAGACATGGCTTTTTATTACAAATTGTGTTGGAGCCTGCTTTTTATTAGTTCTTTTTACCTCAACGCCTTTCTTTCTAATTCCAGATTAATCCATGACTACTTAAGTGTGGCTCCTTTTGCAGACTTCATTGATAGCATCTATTTTAGTCGTTTTTTACAATGGAAGCGGTTAGAGCGGTAAGTTATGGCTGCTTTTGATTGCGTTGATGATTGCTTAAAACACACTACAAATGTAATAGAGGCATATCGTTTAACTGTCCACATTTTTGCCTCATATTTTTGGTTTGTTCCTCATGAAATTTGTTGTTTTCTGGCAAATCACAGAGGAGTGTATTCTCTAAATAATGGCATACATTTAAGTTTCAGGCTTCATAACCTTTAGAAAATTAATGCTAATACAAATCATGTTTTTCTAACAACTTTCCTTGTTTATAAGGGCAGTATTTAAAATCTGTACCTATTTTTAGGCCTTTGTCCCCTCATTATTTAATACTTTGTCCACATTTCTTGCACTACGATGTTGAAAAGAATGATAAAGGAAGCAAAGGGCAGTTGTTAAAGAAGAGATCCCTGGTCTTAATCTGAATAGTGATGTGAATCAGACATAGAGGAAAGCATATTTTGAATCCAAAAACGAAATGCCTGAAACTCGTTTATTCTTGAACAGAAGCTTGTTTTGCCTTTCTGTTGTAGAGTCTCTTGTCTTCTCTTTTGGTGATGTGGCTCCCTGTTAGCTGCTAGCCTTGCATTTGAATTTTTCTAAATACTATGAAGAGTGTTTTGTTCAGTGTCATTTCTGCAGTCTTAGTTTTTACTCCCTTTCCATCTTAGTCTCATTTCACTGAAAGCATATGTGGCCTATGCTGTCAAGTCATGCTTGAAAATATTTCCCAGCTACTTATTTGTCTTTGTAGCTCAGTGAAGTGAATTATGCTGATACATTTTGATAAAACAAGTTTTATAAACTTGGTACCATCAAATAGTAAAACCACTTACCAGGCTGTGTAAAATATTTGATACTGTATATGTAAAGAATAGTATTGCCATGAGGATGTTACATATTGTCCATAATGTGGCAGTTATTATCACTGTATAGTGTTAGTTGGAATATGACAGTTAGTAAGGTTAGGGCGGATAATGAGCACATATTACGAAATGTTTTGCAGGATAGATTGTAGCTTAACAAATAATGAATGACACTATAAGCTCAAGAAATCATCTCAGGAAAAAGATTAAGGCTTAAGCAGTCATTAGTTACTCCTGATAAAAGGAAAAAAGCCCTTTTTAATCATTTGAGAACTCTGAACAAAGAACCATAGGGGAGAATACTATACTAAGGACCCTGAATGTCCCTTTTAAGCCTAGCGATGCTTTCCAAAAGTATTGGGAAGGTTTTGGTCCCTTGTGTGGCTCATATATGTAACTTGGTCAGCATCTACAGGCCTCCTGTCTCCAGTAGGCATAGGTGCCAGACATGCAAGTTGCACTTATATAATTGCAGAGATGACAGCTGTTTCATGCGGATGAGAAGCCTGTTCTAGAAAAGGTGTTGTCTGTGAGACACAAACCTCTCTCTCCCAGCATAACTTGTTTATGTTGCAGAGACTTGGTCCCTAGGTCATGTTTTTATGTGCATTAAGTCTTGATAAGAGGATGCTTTTTAAGCCAGGCATAAGAGGCAGTATGCCTAGGCCTTGTTTTGTACACCGTCTGCTCTTTTTTGTGAGGAACCTCTGTGGATGGTCCAGTTGTTGCATATGCTTAGTGATGCACATAATAAAGTGGGGTATTGTACTCAATGGTTGATCTAATGATGGCCAAGTAAAATGGGACAATGACATCTTTGGACCTAGATGCCATACTGTACAACATAGAATATTTCTTTACTACGGCGGACACATGATGGTTGAAGGCCAAGTTAATATCCATTTGTTTTCCAAATCCCAGAAGTACTCTGCAAGTAACCAACCATTTTGTGGAGGTAGATGCCCCTATCTTAACTTCTTGGGTCCTGTCTGTTAGCCTGCTGACTATCCAGTGGGTGGAACAGGGTTTTATACCTAATTTAGTGAGCTTCTGTACAGTGCCCAAGTGGAATATTGTGTTGAATTCCTTGGCCAGGTCAAGTATGCACCATTTTGTCTTCATTTGATGACCTTCTCGAAGAAGTTCACCAGATTGAATAGCCATAAGCTGATCTTGATGAAACTAAACTGAGTTGAAACCAGTGTCCGAAGGTTTTGTGTGTCATCATTTATCATATTCATGATTATTTTTTCCGTGACTTTAAATATTTGTCTAGTCAGGCTTATGGGTCAGTAGTATCCTAGGTGCATGAATGACTTGCCCATGTGCAGAGGGATAACCATTGCAATCCTGCATTCATGTAACACAAAGCTTGTTTGGAAGCTATGATTAAATAGTGATTCTGTTGGATGAAAAATTAATATTTCGTACAATTAAGGAGGTCTCTGGGGTAGTATTGGATCTCATTGATGCAGTTTTTTGGCCTTGGGAGAAAGCATTTAGGACCTATTCCGGAGTGATTATTGGGGGACGTTATGATTAAGGACACTTTTTTGGTGGGGGGCATTTCTTGGGGGTTGTTGTGAGTGAACGTGGAGTTAAATTTAAGATGACTTTATTGTCCAGTAGATTTGCTATATCCTCTGGCTCAGTATGATGGCTCCATTTACAATTAGCCTGACACATTGTGTATATTGCCTATGAGGTTGTGGGCATAGCTGAATAATGCCTTGTGATTGTCTTTATCCTGGGAGGCTACTTTTATCTCAGTTTTGACTTTGGTAGACTTAATTAGTCTGAGCATTGGGCTAAGGTAAACTTCTTACTTTTAACTGACACTCTGTCAAAATTTCTAGCCAAAAATATACTCTAAAACAAGCCACCCTGATGGAATTACATCATCAGTAGGTTGTCTAACAAAGGGAAGAAAATCATGGGAAAAAATTAGGAAGAATAATTCCTAAAAGTTCCATAGTTAAGTGGTGTCCCAGGCTTTGTTTATTTTGAAGGAGACAGCTTTGTAGTCCTACCCGACCACTGAGAATGTTACCTTTGAAGTGGGGTGGGATGCAGCATTCCTCCATGTTGTTGAGGACTAGGTCAAAGATATTGGTACCCCTAGTGGGCATACAGGCTAGTTTCTTGAGGGGCATTCATGTTGACAAAATCCAGGAATCTTTGGGCTTGCAAGTTTGGGGTCATGTATGATTCCCAGTTTATGTCAGGGTAGTTGAGGTCACACATGATCATGGTGTTGGGTTGAATGCAGATTGAATCTACTTCATCTAAATGTGAGATGTGGGTTTCCTGGGTCATAGAGGAAGTCCTATAGCTCACACAAATCTGGTATAGAACATTGCTTATGGCAGGTTGTACATGGAGAAGCTTGTGTGGATCATGTTGCTTGACCAACCTTGAGATGTGGTTGTTTCTGATATAAATAGAGAAACATCTACCCGTTGTCCCT
Organism: Protopterus annectens; assembly: GCF_019279795.1. Lineage (NCBI taxonomy): Eukaryota > Metazoa > Chordata > Ceratodontiformes > Protopteridae > Protopterus > Protopterus annectens. Next base: position 1,482,425,398 of record NC_056733.1, on the reverse strand, counting down.
TTCTGTGCAGTTGCTGGTCAAAACGTATGGAAGACTTAATAGCCCAGCACTGCTGGTATGCTGTCTCACTGTAACTTTCAACCATGTCTCAGTAACTACATAGGTGTCTGTATTCTCCAAAGGAGAGATTGCAGGGAATGGAAGTTTTTGTTAATACTCCTGGCATTCAGTTACATTTAGTGGTAATAATTTATCAACTGATCAATTCACCTGGCAACGTATGTGGGTATTTTCTTAGTAAAATTAAAACTTCCATTGTATCGTGTCAAGCGTACCTATTTCAATAATAGTGTTCCAGGCAGTTTTATATAAAAGATATGAAGAGAGGAAATTGTGTATCCTGTAACCACATGATGTAACATATATGATGAAATACTAACAGACCAGCAAGTCTGACATTAACAGCTTTTTTGAAATTGCATGTATAGTCCATACTAGATACATCTTTGACCTATTCAAATGAGGACCTTCGTTCACATTTAATAATACAAGAGCTGTAGTTAAATAAAATGATTCATTAAATAAAGCTTGTAGAAAGTTATGAATACCATTCCAAAATGGCTTAATTTTAACACAGTCAAAGAAAATGTGGTCCCAGTCTGCATTGTGTACTTGCTAACATCTCCAACATATTCCTTTTATGGAAGAACTAATTTTACTGATTCTGTCTGGGGTTAAGAATGCTCTGTGGAAGCATTTCCAATTAAAAACTTTCCAGTATTGTATAAAGGATGCATATTTTATTGATAATAAGATATGTGTTTTAATATCTTTAGTTAACTGTATTGAGTGTCCTTTTGATATATATTTCCAATATGAGGCTTTGGGTGTTGTTTTATAGTTTATCAATATTTTGTAAAATTTTGAAATACGGTTTCCCATGTCAAAGTCATTATATATGATTTCATATATGTATTTTGTAAATTTAAGTATTTCTTTAAATGAAGAATTGTTAATTATTCTACTTAAATCTTGCAAATATGACAGAATATTCTGTAAAGTTAGCCAGTCCTGTTGTGGAATTTTGTATGTTGTTTTTATTACTTGTGTATCTAAAACTTTTAGTTCTTTGATACATTGGAGCCAACAAACAAATCCTTTCTGTTCCCAGGAATTAATGTTGTGTCTTTCGGCTTATCCCGGTTAGGGGTCGCCACAGTGGAACTCCGGTCCACTAATGTTTGGAAGTGGATTTTTACGTGCCGAGTTACCAGCCCTGACGCACAACCTTCAACGAAGGTACGCCCATTCACGCATGCCTCCACACAGAAGACGCTCTAGCTGAGAATCGAACGAGACAACGTCTTGCTGTGAGGCGACAACGCTACCACAGCACCACTAATTTCTCTATATATTTTATGTGGAAAGTTCTTTGTGACTATAAATGGTGTTAAAAGATCAAACCAGATTTTTAAATCTGTATTTGCATTAATTAATAATTTTCCTAAATGAGTCAGTGTAATAATTAATCATATGCGTTTTAGTGGGTTTAGTTATGTTATATTGCATATTAATACATATGTGCAATGGCAAATTGTTTTTATCTGTTATTTGAATTTTTTTTTGTAAATCAAATTAATTTATTGATATTACAGTTAGTAATCCTTTCCAATTTGCAGAGTAATGTGGACTTATCCAATCTGAGATTGTTTTAGATATTGATGATTTTGTATATGTTTCAGTACAAGGAAAGTTTAATCCTCCCTGTTTCCATGGTCTGATATGATGTATTAAAGCTATTCTGTTTCTTTTGGGAAACCATAAAAATTTTATTAGGCATGAATTTATTTCTTAAAGTATATTCCTTTCTGGTAACAGTTGTATTGCCAAGGCTATATATAGGATTTTGGGCAGTAAAACCATTTTATTAACTGTAGTCTGTCTTCAAATGTTAATATTATTTTGTTCCATTTTTCCACAAAGATTTTAATTGTATTGATGATATTATTGTAGTTTATTTAGACTAATTAATTATTATCCTTGCATAACTCAATCCCTAGATAGTTTAAGGAAGATTCTTGTTTCCCTATAATGTGATCCCCCTTAGTCTGCAGTTCTTTTTTTTATTTAAAAATAAAAAAAATGATTTTGATTTATTGAAATGGAGTCCAGAAGTCATGTGAAATTTGTCAATTAATATATCTAATTCTTCTAATGTCTCTTTTGTATTAGATAATGTTAGTAATATGTCATCAGCAAGTAGCATTACTTTAGAATTGTATTGTTCATAAACATCTATTCCTTTGATTTTTATATTGTTATGAATTGAATCTGCCAATATTTCAGTAGCCAGAGCAAATAGAATTGGTGACATGGAACATCCTTGTATAGTGCCTTTATTTATATGTATAGATTCAGAGGTGAAAAGACCTAACGTGACATACACTAAATTATTTGTATACATATTCTTTAGGAGATGAACAAAGGATGCAGGAAATTCAAATAGCATTAGAATTTTGAATAAATAGTCCCAATATAGGGATTCAAAGGCTTTCTCTATATTTAAGCCAATTTTATGCTCAACTCCTGAGAGACTTGCTCGGCTACAAACATCTGCATTACAAGCTGAAGCTAAGTGAAACTTGCAGTAGTGAATTTTAGTCTTCTGTTAAGTACAAACTTGCAGTTTTAAAAGTACTGTATTTTCATTTTTTGTGTTTCTTAATTGTGTGTTTCTGAACAGTGTGCTGTGTGTCTCTCTGCAGTTATTTTGCTATAAGAACGGGTGATGTTATCACTTCTTTGTTATCTGATATTTAATAGCCTAGAGGGATACCTGTGTACTTTAAGTGCTAGCCACAAAGTTTGAGAAATCATTTTACACTCAACTCTTGAGAGACTTGCTTGGCTACAAACATCCGCATTACAAGCTGAAGCTAAGTGAAACTTGCAGTGGTGAATTTTAGTCTTCTAAGTACAAACTTGCAGTTTTAAAAGTACTGTATTTTCTGTTTCCTAATTGTGTGTTTCTGAACCGTGTGCTGTGTGTCTCTCTGTAGTTGTGTTGGTGGCTCAGGAATTGCCCGCCCCTCCTGTAAATCTGTATTAGAACACTCCTCCTGGGTCCATCTCATTTGCTCACTTAACCGAGTACAGTTAGATCATATTCTGAGTCTAGTGTTCACTCTACGTAATACAGAGAGAAGATTTGAGAAGGACAGCCAACTTATGCTCTTCCTTCCTCTCTTCTTACACTTAAAAAAAATAAATAAAAAAAAAAGTTTGCACTTTATTCATTTGCTTTTACTGCATTTGTGTTCCTCCTACTTTATTTTGCTTTTCTTAAAAGTACTCAGTTTTATTTATTCTGCTGTATTTATTACTGCTTGGTCGTAGCCTGATTAAATTATAACTGTTATTCTAAGACTTTTGGTTTAAGCACTTGGGCTTCATTCAGGCTGTTTTACAGGTTTGTGGTCTGCACTGTTGTGGCAGGACAGATAGTTTATATTCTTCTAAGCTGGGAATTGCTGATTGAAGACCCAGTGTCTGCTATTCTAAAAGTGTATTAGTTCTGGCTTAAGCACTTGGGCTTCAGGCCAGTTATTATACATTGAGAAGGTTTGTGGTCTGTACTCTTGTGGGAGGAAAGGCTGGATTCTGCCCTTCTGAGCTGGGAATTTCTGGTCCTGGGTTTATTGTGACTGCTTATTTGAACTGTTTCTTTCTGAAATTGGTTTGCCTTGTTGCTGTATCATAGACCAGATTCAGGCCTGCTGAATCTGGCTTTGTTTGTATAACTTGAGCACTGATCCAGGCCATCTTTTTTTGGAGAAGGTTCCCCTGAACCGTAGTAAGCAGGGGTGTGCAGTTAGAACTTGTCTGATTGAAGACTGCTGGAACAGTGCTCAGTTTTGAGCTTTTTTCTTGTTAATTGGGTAACTTGTTTGTCAGTTTTTGTTTTCTATTGTTTTATATATATATATATATATATATATATATGTAAATTGCACTTCATATATATATATATATATATATATATATATATATATATATATTGCACTTTATTCATCTGCTTTTACTGTATTTGTGTTTCTATCTACTTTATTACTAGGGGCATTGACTACAACTCTGATCTGCGATATATAACAATAAGTATCCTTTTCTGTGCTTTCAAACAGTTTTTTTGAGTGTAGTTGCTTTATTTTCTGGAAAAAAAAAAAAAATATATATATATATATATATATATATATATATATATATATATACTTGCTTCCCGTCTTTATAAGCTAGTATAGTCCAGTTTTCAGGTTAGTGCTGAATTCAGGGCTGTGTTACAAATCTCTGTGTTTGCCCATTCCTTACTTGGATAGAAGGAAGTTTCTCTGTTCAACCGTGAGAGGGGGGAGCTTTGAGCAGCCTATCTGTCCCTGGAGGAGTGGTTTCAGCCTAGAAATTAGTAGTTTATTGGCCATTTTCTTTTCCCTGTTATAAATACTGTATTTGCCCGGTTTTGCACGCTGGGCAGCTAGGGTAAGACTATTCCCGACTCCACAAAGTCTCCTCTTCAATTTTTCCCTTGGAACTAGACAAACTTTCAACTGAAGCACTCAAGCCATTCATTTCTCAGCCCGGCACTTGCTCAAAACGTATAGCAAGCACTTATAAACCCTAGCACTAGACCCTCCTGTATTGTACAGAAGGACAAAGCTCTCTATTCGACCGTACCAGACATCCAGTAAAACAGTTCACTGTACCTATCCAGGCATGTCCAAAGGGTGGTTTCAGGTGTACTGTCCAGTCCAGCTGGTGAATCTGGGCATTTTGAGGCAATGTTACAACTGCCACATGTACACAGACAACCCCCTCCTACCACCAAACACTAATACATTCAAGAGCTGCAGTTATAAAGCCAAACTAGAGGCTAAGCTCTCTCAACCCAAGACTGGATCAGACAGTCAGGAGGAGAAGGGAAATACTTGCATCACACCACCAGTCTTACATAGACCCATTAAACCAGCACTGGCAAAAATCACACATAAATACATGAAAACATACTCGGAGGCTCTAAATAAAAATCTGCAGAACCAACAGAGACCTCCAAAGCAAACATCCAAGCAACCTCCACCCGCCAACGCAAACCATGAAACACATACTTCACAAAACCAGTGTGCCGTGCAGTCACAGACCTTAAGGCAAAATAGCATGCCCAGCATACTAGTAATAGGTGACTCTATAGTCAGGCACACTGACGTCCCACTCACTAGGCTGAATAAGGTAAAGGATCTGCCACATGACACAAGCACTCAGGTCACTCCAGAACAAGTACAAATATGACTCTGTCATTGTCCATGTTGATGTGAATGACCTGAGCCGTACCTCCCTGGACTACATGATGAGACACATGGAAGAGCTCTCTGATCATGTAGCCCAGGCTGGTATGACCCTGACCCTGAGTAGCATCCTGCCCTCACCAAGAATGATACCACGGTATAAAGAAAAAAATCTCTATTTCAACAATTGGCTAAGTTTCTGGTGTCATTCAAAGGGGATCCAGTGTCTGTCTGCCTGGGATGACATGCTCGACAAGCCACGCTGCTTCACGAGAGAGAGCTTGCACCTGTCACCCTTAGGCTTTTGAATACTGGCCAAGGCTCTTGCCACCCCCATAGTGTCTTTTTTAGGCAAGGCTCAAAAGACAAACCCACTGCCATAAATAGCACAAGTTAAAAAAAACTGAGGGTAATGCTACTCAGTGCCAGAAGTCTAAGCCTCAGAATGCACGCACTCGAGGAACTCCTCAGTATGGAGAAAATCGATATATGTGCAGTAACAGAAACCTGGTTTAAGGCTCCAGAGAGCACCCCAGCACTACCAGGCTACAACTCATACCAAACATTTCGGCCACAGAACCCAAACCGAAATACAAAATGCAGGGGCGTATCCATATTCATCAAGGATACCCACACCTCCAGGTTAGTGACACAGCACGATGCTTCAGAGATCATCCACGTGCAACTAATAATGGGCAAAACTGCAATTCATATTGTAGCTTGCTACAGATCACCCACCATGTCCCAGAACCCCCATTCCATGTTTCTGGAAACACTGGGAAACATAAAGGTCCTACCAAACAACCTAATATTGGGTGATTTCAGTTACCCAAACATTAACTGGGAGAACTACTCAAGTACTAATTCCCTTGCCCAATTTTTCCTAGAATTTATAAACTCAAACGCCCTGGTTCAACTGGTCAACACTCCCACCAGATGTGACAAACATATTGGATCTGGTCATCACCAACATGGGCGACCGGTGTTTCACACCAGAGGTCAACCCCTCGCTGGTTAGATCTGACCATAAACAAATCACATTGGATATCCATATTCTGCCCCTACCCCCGGACAAGAAAACTACCGTGAAAAAGTTTTCAAAAGCAAACTTCACGTTACTTAAGACTGAGGTGGAAAGTTTCAAAGCCCCCACGCTGAAGGATAACACTGTCCAAGCTGCAAAATCCTTTACTAATGCATTCTACGGGCAGCTACAAGAATGCATGGATCGTGCCATCCCAAGCAAAACCAAGACTCACTCCTCCAAGAAAAGGAAACCAGTCTGGTGGACTCATAAACAAGCTATACAGTAGAAGGTGGAAACTAGTACAGAAAAGAGTAAAATCCCAAGAAGGGGAAAACATCCCTGACAGTATCAGCAAGAAACTACAATCCCTCATAAAATCATCCAAGGCGAGCTTTGAAAGAAAAATTGCCAAGGACTCCAAAGATAACCACAAGGCATTATTTAACTATGTCAAGAATCTAAATGGCAATGCTCAGATCTGCACTGCGTTAGTGCAGAATGGCACAAAATACACTGAACTGACCAATATCGCCAACATCCTGGCAGAAGGTTCAAAGCAAACTTCACCCACTCTTACCCCCAAACGGGCCCATAACCATACCAGAAGAATGAAGAGTCCCTGAAATCACAGACACTCAGGTTAAAACAGCCCTCTCCAAAGCCAAAAACACAGCATCAATGAGACCGGACAGTGTCCCAGGCTGTATCCTACATGAGCTCAAAGATGAACTAACCCCTCACCTAAACACACTATTCAAACTCACCCTCTCCACAGGTACAATACCCATAGAGTGGCGCACAGCCAACGGTTATTCCCCTCCACAAAAGTGGAGCCACAACGTCCCCCGGGAACTATCGCCCTATAAGCATGACTAGCTTGGTCTGCAAGGCTATGGAGCGCATCATCATGGAACTCATTAACAATGACATTGGGAACCTCCAAACACTGGACCCTACCCATTTTGGCTTTAAGGGCAGATCATGCCTCCTAAACCTGGTGGACTTGTTTGAGATACTTATCAAGGCTATAGACAAGGGAAAGGTGGTACACGCAGCCTACCTAGACCTCACTAAGGCCTTCCACACCATTCCCCATTCTGGTATTATAGACAACCTCACCAGCCTTAACATAAACCCCTACGTCACAAAATGGGTTGCAAACTGGCTCACGGACAGAACCCACATGGTGACAGTTGTGGGAGCTAGGTCCAACTCTAAACCGGTTACAAGTGGCATTCCCCAGGGTTCAGTCCTAGGACCCCTCCTGTTCGGCATATACTTCTCAGAGGTACAGGCAAGCACAGGAGGACTATGGCTGACCAAGTTATGAGCGACTGCAAACTAGGGGCTGTAATTGACTCTCCAGCTGACACAGACATCCTCCAGAAGGGTCTCACTGAGACGGATACCAGGTGTCAAAATCATGGCCTCAAGCTAAATGCCAAAAAGTGCATAGTCATCCCCTTTGGAAAAAACAAAGTACCCACAAACTACCACATAGGTGGTAGTCCCCTAAATACAGAAGACGTAATAAGGGATCTGGGGACCCAAGTAGATAGTAATCTCACCTTTGATAATCACATTGCCAAAGTGGTTAGAAAATCCTTCTATGTGATCCACCTAATCACAAAAGGATTCGCATCCAGATCAAAAGAGGTCATTGTGCCCCTCTACTCATCACTCATCAGACCCATCATAGAGTACAACGCTCCATTTGGGGTGTACCTTACAAACACCTGCAACTGCTGGAAAGACCACAGAAGTACCTCACCAATAGGATCACTGGCCTCAAACAGATGCCCTATGCAACTCGACTGAAGAAACTCCAGTTGTACTCGGTTGCATACTGCCTACTCAGAGGTGATCTCTGCCTGACATACAAGGCCATGTCCCACCCAGAATTGATGGACATGCTCCACCTAAAGAAAACCTTATCCTCTCAAGTCACACGCTCTAGGGATCTAAACCTCACCACAACAATAAATAGGACATGCTGGAGGGATAGATTCCTGTCCCAGAGACTTCCCATGCTTTGGAACAAGATCCCAATCTACATTAGGTAGAGCTTCTCGCTAACACTCTTCAAAAGAAACCTTGACGAGTGGATGGGAAACAAAAAGTTTACCTCGGGGATCACTTCAGTGGCTCTGCTGGACAGAGGCACAGGGAACTAATCTAAGAGGGCGGCGAAAGCTAACACATTCTGGCTAGGCTTATAAATGCCTTCAGGCAGATAGCCTAGTACCAACCTCTGAGTGTTTCTTTATTTTCTTTATTAATATAATCTATAAGAAAAATTATCCTTTTAATATTATCATGTCTGTGTCTACGATATATAAATCCAGTTTGATCATTATTTATTGTTTTGAATTGTGGTGTTTTCATTCTATTAGTTAATATTGTCATGAATATTTTATAGTCATTATTTAATAATGATATAGGTCTATATGTGGTACAGAGGTTTGGGGATTTATTTTCCTTTAGGATTGATGTGATTAAGGTATATCTCCAAGAGTGTGGTATTAAAAGCTTGTGACTGAATTTATAATAGAGTTTTATGGAACAGGGATAGTACCTATGAAGGAAAATGTTTATATATTTCCATAATTATGCCATCTATACCTGGAGCCTTATTATTTTTACCCTCTTTTATTGTATCTGTAATTTCTTTGTAGGATGTGGGTGCTTGCAGATCTATTTTAAATTTTTCTGGTATTTTTTTTTATATTAGGACATTTTTCATCTAGATTTAATTGATCAATATGTATATTTTCTTTTTGGAAATGTTCCATATAGTGATTTCTATAGACATCAATAATGTCACCTATATACTTTTTTGAAAGATACTTTTAATGTTGTTAGCTTTTTATTGTATTTTAATTCTTGTGGATAAATTATGTAGATATTTGGGAGAAGTGGCCAAGTATTAATTTTTAGTTTTCCTAAAGCTAAACTAGTTTTGTGTGTTAGAATTTTATTGTGTTTTTGTTTAATATTTCTACTTTCTTTTTCATCTCCAAATAATTTTGTTTTTTTCAGCTTTTACTGACAAAAGTTTGGATTGTAGATCTAATCATTCAGAATCCCATTCTCTGATTTTTTTTTATACCAGGTTAGGGTTTTATCATATATGTAAGCTTTTAATCAGTCTCGTATCATTATTTTATTTGTCTCTGTGGTGTAATTAATATCTAAGCAGAACTGTAATTCAGATAGTAATCAGGGTTTGAACTCTTTAATTTTAGTTATATATTCTGGAATTCTGGAGTTAAAGATTAATGGTTTGTACCCATTTTGAAGTTTTAGTATCAATGAATTGTGGTCTGAAAAGGGGCAGAGAGTGATTTGGAAATTAATGATTTTAGAGTGCAAGTCATGGGCAGCAAATATTTTATATATTCTAGTTTGGGTACCAAATATGTGATCTTGATGGGAAAACAACAAAGATTTATCTTTAAATTTGAAAGTATCTACAAGATGAAATTATTCTGCCCACTTGTTTAAAGCTTTTGATACAGCAGATGTACGAAGCAGTCTTTTATTTGTAGTTTCAGAAATATCAAATATACAATTAAAGTCTCCTCCTAATATTAAGTTGCCTTTATAATTATTGGAAATTAAATCCAAGTGTTTTTTAACAGTTCCTGTTCCAGTGCCTGGGAACCAGTATAGATTGGCTATGGTCCATATTCTGTTATTATATTTAACTATTACTAATGTCATAAGGCCTTCTTTATCTCCATACTTATAAAGGACTTCTGGGTTAATCACATTTGTTTTCCATAAAATTGTTACCCCTTTTCTCTTTGTCTTATAAGTGGATTGCGCCAATATCCTATATTCCTTAGGATTCCATTTGCAATTGTCATTTGTTTTGAAATGAGTTTCTTGAAGGAATATATTTTGTGCTTTGTTCAGTTTTAAATATTTCTGTAGATTTTATTTCTTGCTAGGATTGTTTAAGCCATTGGTATTTAAAGATAATAAAGTTAAGTCCATCTTACGTTATTTAGACTGTGTATTTTTGTTTTACTGTGACTATTAAACATTTTCCTCTGATAACTATAAAATATATGTTTGAGCTTTTAAAGGAATTTATCGGTTTTATATTTTAAGTGTTTACCAATAAGGTAATGTTTTGGTCAGGCATAGGTTCATAGGTAGGTACTAGGCTATTGGCCCTAGAACCTATATAAGCCTAGCCAAATGGTATCCTGGCTTTTGCTGCCTAAGAAAATTATTTTCCTGTGCCCCTGTCAAGCAGAGCCACAAAAGTGATCCCCGGGGTAAATTTCCTATCTCCCATCCAATCATGAATATTTTTCTTGAAGAGTGCTAATGAGGAGCTTTGTTTGATATAGATAGGTAACAAAAACCTGTTCCACGAACAATAAAGGTCTTCCTCCCACAGAATTCCAAAAGGATAAAGTCCACCAGTAAAGTTATGTAATCGATTTATTTTCACACCAAACAAAAAACAAAAAATCTTAGCGCTTTCGTCTCCCTCCGGAGACTTCTTCAGAGATGAATTAAAACCACAAAATGCATCAGTTTTTATACTTTATCTAGTGAGCTGGTCAATAGGTTAATTAATTGATTAACACATTTCATTCATTTCCTTCTAAAAGTGAAATGCACACTATTTTCATTGTGTGTAGAAAATACAATTTTCTCACAGAAAACATTGGTCTTTAAATTCAGTTATCAAATGTCTGTCTACAAATTCAGTATAAATATAAAATATATAACGTTATATTAAATATATCAAAGTACATTACAATATATTAAATGAATTCAATAAATCATAAGTACATTTAATATACTTATTATATTGAAGAAAAAATTAATGCAAAAAGATCAACATAACTTTCAATACTTTTTCTAATAAATGAGTACAAGTAGATCCACACAACAGTATGTCGTACCAAAACCTTAACCTTAAGACATAAACAGTGGGAGACCACTGTTAACATACTAAAAAAAGAAACACTAATATCCTGTTAAATATATTACATACAATAATAATGATAATATTAGTATAAATAGTATAAAAATACAAAATGTAGAAATATAAATGGTAAAAATAATATATACATATGGAAAAATGTATGTATTTAACATTAAGAACAGTTATATGCATGTGGGGGTATGTGTATGCATGGGGAAGGGGTGTGTGTATGTATTTGGCTATACATGTGTGTTTATGTGTGTGGGTATGTAGATGTGTGGGTACATGATATATGTGTGTATGGGTATGTATATGTACGTATGTCTTTTGTGTGCACATTATGTGTATGCATACATTTTTCCATATGTATATATTATTTGTATTTTTACCATTTATATTTCTACATTTTGTATTTTTATACTATTTATACTATTTATACTAATATTATCATTATTATTGTATATAATATATTTAACAGGATATTAGTGTTTCTTTTTTTAGTATGTTAACAGTGGTCTCCCACTGTTTATGTCTTAAGGTTAAGGTTTTGGTACGACATACTGTTGTGTGCATCTACTTGTATTTATTAGAAAAAGCATTGAAAGTTATGTTGATCTTTTTGCATTCATTTTTTCTTCAATATAATAAGTATATTAAATGTACTTATGATTTATTGAATTCATTTAATATATTGTAATGTATTTTGATATATTTAATATAACATTATATATTTTATATTTATACTGAATTTGTAGACAGACATTTGATAACTGAATTTAAAGACCAATGTTTTCTGTGAGAAAATTGTATTTTCTACACACAATGAAAATAGTGTGCATTTCACTTTTAGAAGGAAGTGAATGAAATGTGTTAATCAATTAATTAACCTATTGACCAGCCCACTAGATAAAGTATAAAAACTGATGCATTTTGTGGTTTTAATTCATCTCTGAAGAAGTCTCCGGAGGGAGATGAAAGCGCTAAAATTTTTTGTTTTTTGTTTGGTGTGAAAATAAATTGATTACATAACTTTACTGGTGGACTTTATCCTTTTGGAATTCTGTGGGAGGAAGACCTTTATTGTTCGTGGAACAGGTTTTTGTTACTTGGTGTGACAACAATTTTTTGGTGCTTTGTGGTTACTAGTTGCCCTTTGGGAGGTACCTGATCTGTGAACGAGGATATCCTGCCATGGATACCAGTAGTTTATTATCTGAATTAATCAAGTTAATACAAACGCATTTGCAAGCAGATGCTATACCTTTAAGTACAGCCAGCGAGATTCCATGTGCGCAAAGCAGTCCGAGAGTACTTGACGCAGAATTGATGACGTCAGACGCTAGAAAAGAGCGGCGAGGTGAGGAGAATGGGCTGTTGAATGCAAACGCAAGGAACTGTACAGTTCTGAGGTCTAGCCTGGGACAGGACATGCAACGGAAAGTGGCTCCAATAGCAGATACATACAAGGACATGGATTTTGGAACTTGGCTTAATCGCTCATTTCGTAATACGAGCGAAAAAGAAAGATGAAAGGAGAATAGGGAAGTCCCTACTTTCAAAGACAACTGTAAGACATTTAAAATATTGTTACAGAAATATAAGGCCTGGGCAGTCGAAAATAATTATTTTGAAAAATATTTAAAAGAAAAAATTGTGCCTAAAGGTCTTAGATTGAATAAGTATCCTAATAATGCGAAGCATGACAACACGTTTTTTAAAATTGTTACTGGTATATTAAATGATTGTGGGCTGGCCACTTTAAAGGAAATGATTAAATATAACAAAGTGAATATGGAAAACACTAAGAAAGAGATTGATAACTTGTATTTGAGTATCAACACAGATGTTTTATTTTCAGTAGAAGAATATAAAAACATATATTATAGAATATTGCAGGATGTTGATTATTATACAAATATTAACATGAATAGAAAACTGTCTAAAATAGAAAGAGATTTAAAGGAATATGAATTAAATCTAGCATATTATTGTGACAGGAGACCAGATTTGAACTATAAAAAGAAAAATTATCACTCTGCTAGTAAGCATTACAATAATAACCAATATCAGAGAAACTATGAATTTAGGGATGGAGAACAGTTTTATAATGAATTGCAAGCTACTGGCAGTACTGATTATCAAAGATATGAAGGCAATGAAAGTAGGTTTAACCGGAGGGATGTTATCCCTTTAGAAATAGACGAACTGAGGAGATCAGAAAGAATAAGAAACCGGAATGTACAACCAACATATGCACAGATAGCGGAGAACAACAATCAGTATACAGGGAGACCGCAACATTAACTACTAGTAGTGTTTAAGTAATGCGGAAGAGACATCAATTGGGAGACAGGAAGAGCACTAATCAAGAGACTGATGACAATAGTATTATAAATTCTTTTAACAATTTTAATGTATTTAATTATACAGACATTCAGATTAGTGAAGACTATTTTAATTTATTTATAAAAGGTTTTAGTTTTGTTCCTAGTAGTATGCCACCTTTGGACAATATCTTGTTAGATATTAAGTTATATACAAGGAAATTAAATTTTATTCATAATTTTAAGGACAAAACATATGAAGATAATAAAGGCAGTATGTCAAAATTAAAAAGATCTAGTACCTACAACCCACCATTACAGAAAGAACTATTTAATTTTGAAAAATGTGTCATGAAGAACATTAGGTATTTATACAATAAAAATCGAAAAGATATTAATATGTGAAGGACAGACAATTTAACACCCACTGAGTTCAATATATTAAATGAGTTTGGTAGAAACGACAAAGTTAGAGTGATGAAGCCAGATAAAGGTAGAGGGGTGGTACTAATGGACAAATGAGAATATAATAGGAAAATGCTGGAAATTTTGGATAAGGAGAATCAATATGAGATTGTATCAAAGAATGAAATTAACATTTTGTATAAGAAAATTGATCTGATAAATGAGGACAATCTCCTACAAGGTTTGATTGACAAAGATGTGTATAATTTTTTCAGTGTTCCTAAACCTGTAATACCTATTATTTTCGGAATTCCGAAGGTACATAAATCTATTAAAGATCCCCCTATGCAGCCAATTGTGTCTTCCCAGGGCTCAAAAACTCAACCTTTGGCTATATATGTGGACTACAAACTCAAGCATATTTTTAATAGTTTTGAACATATTCTTATTGACTCATGGGATTTTTTAAAGAAAATTGTGAATTGCCCATACAATAATGATTATATATTCTTAACAGTTGATGTTAAAGATCTGTTCTCAGTCATTCCACATGATGAAGGGTTAAAATGGTTTGATGAGATTATAATAGGGATGGATGATCTTACACATGACGAATATAGAGTGATTCTGGAAAATATGGAACTTATTTTAAAATATAATTATCTTTACTTCCAGGGAGAGTACTACCATCAAAAGGAAGGTGTTGCCATGGGATCAGCCTGTGCACCAACATATGCCAACATTGTGATGTTGTATTGGGAGTTAAATTTTATCTTCCCTTGCATATACAAAAACCATATAATAAAATATTTTAGGTTCTTGGATGACATTTTTATTGTATGGGAAGGAGCAAAGAATACAATTGACAAATTTATAAGGTATATAAGTCATACTACTAATTTTTTAGAATTTACTTTTGAGACTGGAAAGGATGCCATCCACTTTTTAGATGTTTAATTAGAGAAAGATTATTATAATGGTTGTTATAAATCCAATATTTATCGGAAAAAGCATTTTTCTAATGCCTACCTACATTACAGTAGTGATCACCCCCAGTTCTTAAAAAAGAACATTGTAAAAGGGCAAATGATTTCAAGTGACAGTGATTTTATCATGGAAATTAAAAATGTAGAACAGATGTTTCAGGAGAGAGGCTATCCATCAAGAGTTATTGATAAGGTAGCACAGTACGTTCTAAAAGGAAGAAATTAAAATAGATATGTACCATTACTTACTATTAAAAAGAGGGACTTATCGGATCTATTAGAGGAAAACGATACTTCTACAGCTAAAGAAATCCAAGAAAACAGACAAGTAATTAATAAGAATAGTAATATAAATGATGGTTTACCCTTCCTTATATTAACTTACCACAAAGGTATGGGGTGGCTAAGAACATGTATAGACGAGACATGGAGGATGTTCAATGGAATGTATGGTAAAACTAATATATTTCAGAAGAATATAAAATATAGTTACAGGAGGAATAGTAATATAAAGAATATGCTGGAACATTACAAGACTAACAAAACCAATACAGTTATAGGTGCAAATAGAAAACGGGGAACTTTTAAATGTGGACGGTGTGCCCAGTGCTCTTTCATTGCAGAACAAAAGAATTTGACAATAGCTAGCGTAGGAATTACTTTGAAAGCTAAGAATTATAGTAGTTGTTATACTCAGGGTGTGGTTTATTTGGCTTTTTGTAAGGTGTGTTCAAAATATTATGTGGGTAAAACTGAGAGACATTTTAGAGCCAGAATATACGAACATATAAGGGATATTAACAAGCAAAATGTGAATAATGCATTATATAGGCACCTGATGTGTTGCAAGGAGGCTAATTTCAAATTCTGGGTATTAGAAGAGGTTGGACACCCTGAAAGAGGTGGGGACTGGGAAACAAAGTTAGAATATAAGGAAATGATGTGGCAATTGCGTTTGGATGCATGTGGAGGGAATGGATTAAATGACCACATATCTATTTCACCTGTTTTAAAAAATTTTGCTGCTGATCCTAAAAGGGCTGAAAAAAAATTTAATAAAAAAGTTGAATAATAGTTAGGAATTGAAACAATAATCAAACAACAATCATATTTTGTATAGATAGGTGGACATTTTAACAATATCATATTGTATATTTATATTAAATTAAATTATTGAATTAAAGTATTTAACATTAAGAACAGTTATATGCATGTGGGGGTATGTGTATGCATGGGGGAGGGGTGTGTGTATGTATTTGGCTATACATGTGTGTTTATGTGTGTGGGTATGTAGCTGTGTGGGTACATGATATATGTGTGTATGGGTATGTATATGTACGTATGTCTTTTGTGTGCACATTATGTGTATACATACATTTTTCCATATGTATACATTATTTGTATTTTTACCATTTATATTTCTGCATTTTGTATTTTTATACTATTTATACTAATGTTATCATTATTATTGTATGTAATATATTTAACAGGATATTAGTTTTTCTTTTTTTAGTATGTTAACAGTGGTCTCCCACTGTTTATGTCTTAAGGTTAAGGTTTTGGTACGATATACTGTTGTGTGGATCTACTTGTATTCATTTATTAGAAAAAGCATTGAAAGTTATGTTGATCTTTTTGCATTCATTTTTTCTTCAATATAATAAGTATATTAAATGTACTTATGATTTATTGAATTCATTTAATATATTGCAACGTATTTTGATATATTTAATATAACGTTATATATTTTATATTTATACTGAATTTGTAGACAGACATTTGATAACTGAATTTAAAGACCAATGTTTTCTGTGAGAAAATTGTATTTTCTACACACAGTGAAAATACTGTGCATTTCACTTTTAGAAGGAAGTGAATGAAATGTGTTAATCAATTAATTAACCTGTTGACCAGCCAACTAAATAAAGTATAAAAACTGATGCATTTTGTGGTTTTAATTCATCTCTGTAGAAGTCTCCGGAGGGAGACGAAAGCGCTAAGATTTTTTGTTTTTTGTTTGGTGTGAAAATAAATCGATTACATAACTTTACTGGTGGACTTTATCTTTTTGGAATTCTGTGGGAGGAAGACCTTTATTGTTCGTGGAACAGGTTTTTGTTACTTGGTGTGACAACAATTTTTTGGTGCTTTGTGATATAGATAGGTAGTTTGTTCCAGAGTATGGGAAGTCTCTGGGACAGATATCTATCCCTCCAGCATGTTCTGTTTATTGTGGTGGCAAGGTATAAATCTCTAGAGCGTTTAGCTCATAGGTATTGGGATTTCTTGGAGCATGTCCAGCAGCTCTGGGTTTGACATAGCTTTGTATGTTTGGCAGAGATCGCCTCCGATTAGACGATATGCGACAGAGTAAAGCTGGAGTTTTTTGAGATGGTCTGCGTAGGGCATCTGTTTGAGGCCAGTAATCTTCTTTGTGAGGTATTTCTGTGGCCTTTCCATTTGTAGATGTCTTGTGAGGTACATACCAAAAGGGGCGTTGTACTCTATAATGGGTCTAATGAGTGATGAGTAGAGGGGAACAATTACCTCTTTTTTCCTGGATGAGAAACCTTTTGTGATGAGGTGTGCCACGTAGAAGGATTTCCTGACTACTGTGGCAATGTGATTATCAAAGGAGAGACTACTGTCCACCTGTGTCCCAAGGTCTCTTATCATACTTTCGGTGTTAAGTAGACTACTGCCTATATGGTAGTTCATGGGTACAGAGTTTATACCAAAAGGGATGACAATGCACTTTTTGGCATTGAACTTGAGGCCATGGCTTTGACACCAGGCATCTGTCTCAGTGAGCCCTTTTGTAGGATATCTACATCGTTAGGAGTTTTGATTATGGCTCCCAGTTTGCAGTCATCTGCGAACTTTGTTAGCCAAAGACCTTCTGTGTTAGCCTGTACTTTGGAGAAGTAAATATCAACAGGAGAGGACCTAGGACCGAACCCTGTGGTACTCCACTTATCACTGGACTGAAGTTGGATTTAGAGTCTGCTACTTTCACAGTGTGAAAAAAATACTAAAATATACTAAGTATATAAGTATAAAAATACAACTATATATACTAAGTATAATATAAGTATATACATAATAAAAATGTATTTGTAAAATAACAAATTTAAATTAATAAATGTTAACAAAACTAAGATCTGCACTAGCTATGGAGTGAAAATCATTCCTAATCTGATGGATAAACCTAAGTCCATCAGATTATCACTCGTACCTTGACAATCCAGAACATCTGAGCTCCATAAATTGAATTATCATATGGAGAATATTTGTAACAGGAATAAGCAATATTTATGTTATTTTGAACGGATGTAGTACTATTGTAGATTGACAGAATTCTAATACAATATAAATGTCTACTTATTGTATAAGCAATTAATTATTTACATGAAAGATAGATGACAATCAGTGCAATCATAGTAAAGTAGGATGTATCATATATAAAGCCTCAGTAAAAGATTATAGCACACAGTTATTTAACATATTCACCCTTATTGATGAAGTCTTTCAAAACGTATTACTTAATATAAATAGATGGTAATAATATTTATACCTAATGTTTATAATGCAGTGTATTTTACTGGATATATCAGAAGTTATATTTCATTGTTTGCCAACATTTAAATAATCACTTTGTTTGTTGCTAACTTACTTAAAGCACCAAGTTTAAACACTGATGAAAGTGTGTTTTAATTATCAGTGCATCCCTTTCCCCCCAATTTCCTACACATAAGGATTTTCATATCTGTCATTTCTTATTATAAAATGAGTGGAATTATAGGTTAAAAACAACAAATTCACTTATTGTGATCATAAATTGCCATTTTATGGCATAAACTGAAAGTTTTTAGATTTAAATGGCAACATTCTATTTTGTATAATCAGCAAAGGTTAAATTGAGTGATTATTGTCAATTTAATACTATTTGTTTAGAATGTGATTGTTATATTCTGTGACATTCCTAGTTCAGGCTTCTATTGTTTCCCTTGAACAACTTTGTTAATTTGATGTCATGTATAAAACATTAGTTACCTTGGTAACAGCTTAAGTATTATGTATGGTCAAGATGGGTTACAGAACCACAATTCAAGTCAAAGCAATTATATGACTTGTTATGCACATTTACTTATATGAGAAAATCATCATGCTTCCTCTTGATGTTCAATGTAGTGCACGTCATTTATAACAAGTTAAAACAGTAGGTTATTGTACACAAGGCCATGTTATTAAATCCTGTCTTCAATGTCTAAATTCAGCAGACTGCTTCATCTTATATAACGATTGTATATTTTATGTCTAAATTTACTACATAACTATTGTGTGTGTTTTTGTTTTCTTTTTTCATTTGGCTGTTGCTTAGTTATTTGAGAGACCACAAGCTGTAATGCTTATTTTTATTATTAGTTCATTCCAAGCATGTTTATACAGACCATAGACTTTAAATTACGAGACCCTTCTAGTTTCTTATTTGTTAAATTTCCATCCTTACATACACACATATCAGTACTTCATGCATGGGCAACAATGCCCATTCGGTTTTGCCAGAATACCATTCACTAGTTCATGTGGTGTGCTTCCAGGCTGTTCTTAAAATATCCAAACCAAAATTTGTCCTGTTCCATGCATTGGCCAGTCTGCCAATGAACCACTCAACGCACTTTCCATTCCCACAGATATTTCCACAAAGGAAATATGATGACTCTCTAGCACTTTCCGGCAACCCCATACACCCCTAGAATCAGCTATCCCCATATGCCCAACACGTCCCAGCAAGCTCACCTCCCAGACCACTGCAAAGGGTATAGCACAAGACCAAGTGCTCTTAGTCTTTCACAATAGCTCAGATTTCTGCTCTTATGCAAGTCCTTAATGTGTTTGGACCAAAATACATTTTAAATGTAAAATTGCACTTATTATTTATTTTTTTTATCAAGAATCAACTTAATGAGCTAAACGAAGTGTTGGGAGACCATCAATATATGTGCATGTGGTTTAAAACAGCCCTTTTATTATACCAAAAATCATCTCGGAGGTTTCTCAGAGTCGTTAAGCATTATTGCCACTCTGTCTTTGTTACCATAGCAACCTGGGAGCACCTGTTTCTGTTAGTGTGCCTGTGTAGTGCATACCAGAGGTTCACAATGCACTTAAGCAAAGCTTCACTTCACTGCAACTTCAAGCCTATATTCCCTCCCTTTCAGTGAGGCAGCAGCCAGGAAAAGAATGGAGAGCAAACAAATAAAAAAAAACCTCCCAACAAGCTGCCGCAGCAAGAGATAACACCTTCCCACCTCTCACTCAGCAGATGTATAAACAAAAACTATTCAGTGCCAAAATATTCCAAATCACAGTTTTATCCACCCCCTTCCCCTGGATCCAGGCTAAAACACCAAATGTCTCTTCCTAATACACAAGCATCAGTAAACCTTGATCACAGGCCACAACCCACAGCTTCCGGGAGATGAAAACGGCAACATTCAACAGCTGCCAGACACAGCTTCATCCACACACACACACACACACCATATCAGGCTTAATCAAACAGCACTTGAAGCTATAATACCTGCCACAATTGATATTAACTATGTTTAGACAGAGTAGTAATGACATTTGTACTAGCTGCCAGACACGGCTGCATCCACGCACGCCATATCAGGATTGATCAAACAGCACCCGTAGCTGTGATACCTGCTATAACTGATATTAACTATATTTAGAAAGAATAATGATGACATTTATACTAAGAGCTTACTACTATTATTTAACCAAGATATACATGACATTTCTAAATCATACTTTAACTGAAGAAGGCATTAGTCTCCATGACAGCATTTTTTTTCAAAGCACTTTACTGTTACTGCTATTATATATGATGTTAATTTGTTACATTTGAGTCTGAACTGTGATGAATGGTACCTTGTTGAATCAGTTAATTAATTACTTAAATTATTATAAGTAAAACCAAGGAAAAATGAACAAGATAAGTATTCACTGAGTTCAAGCAGGGGAATAGAAACTTCTATGTTTGTATTATATGTTGCTTTGTTTGGTTTATATATAATATAAATAATAACTCATCTTGACTTGCCTTTGTGAAGAATTACTGAACTCGTTGAACATTCTGAATAAAGCATTACTGTTTCTCAGTTGTTTAAGAAACCCTCCTTTTTTAAATAAAAACAGATAAGTGATGTACCATATCAGTTAATACTTTGAGAGATGTAGTTGTAAGAGTTATTTTTTGGGACAGCTATCTTGGAATCAGTTTTTTGTTTCTTCTTTCTAGCATCAGTCCAATGATTTGTTTCTTTTATTATTTTAAGAGTAGGCCCATCCATTCCATTTCTTCTGGGATAGACACTGCGTTGTTGTTTTGATGAATATAGTAGCTTCTTCTAAGTCATTAAGGGTTCTCACCTCATTGGCAAAAAGTTATTTTTATCTTGGCTGGAAAGGCCAGCTGTGCTTTAATGTTGTTTTGTTTCAACAGTTGTATTATTGGCCAGACTTTTTTCCTTTGTTCTAGTATTCTTGAAGAATAATCATTGTCAAACCTTATCAGGCTTTGATTGTATTTTAAGGGCGATTTTCTTCAAGTAGATGTTAATATTAATTCCTTGTCCAGAAATTAAAGAAATTTTGTAACTATGGGTCTAGGTGGAGTATTTGTTGAGTTAGAGGCAGGTTTCCTCTGTGCTCTATGAGCTGTTTCAATTCCAAATGAAAGTCCCCCTTTCAAATCTAAAAATTCAGGAATCCAGGTTGTTAAGAATGAAATATGTCTTCTCCTTCAGTGTTTTCAGGCAGACCAAAGATCCTTATGTTGTTTCTCCTTTCCCTGCTTTCTAAGTCATCTATTTTGTTAAGCAGCCATGTATTGTGTTTAAGCAGAAATTATTTTTGGAATTCTTCCTCTTTGAGTCTCCCTTCAATGTCATTTAGAGAAGCCTCTATATTTGTTATTTTTGTATGGTGTTGCTGTAATAGTTCCTTAAGAGTATTAGTCTGTTTTTGAGAATTTAATTTGAGGTTTTCTAAGTCATTTTTAAAGTCATTCATCTTCAAAGATAGTGTTTGCAAGGTAGATGTCATCAATTGCAGTTCTTTTTTCAAAGCAGCATCTGGATGAGAATTCCTTGAGTTGTTCATATTCAATGACTCAATTTATCTCCAGGTTACTTGACAGGAAAATTTTTGTATATCTCCACCAAAATTGTTATTTATGTAGTTTAGTAGTTTATCTATAGATTTCTGATGTTTTAAACTTGAAAATAATAACATTTTCCTATATTATTATACTAGTTTATGTAGCTCTCAGCATTCACTGCTCTCAGTTGGCCATCTAAGAGCTCCGCTCCATTCTTGAAGTTTTATCTACTCTTGGAATCAGTCTCTCACTGTAGTTATATAATGCAAGATGTTATTGCACTTGCAGTAGCAGGAATAAAAAAATATATTTGTGTTTTAGTGTTCTTTACTGCAATTCTAAGGCAAGGTAATTAATTACATCACAGCTGGAGATGGAGACACGAAAGAGTAGCAGAAATAATTTGAAATAAGTTTATTATAAAGTGTCTGCAAGCTGGCACAGTTATAGTATTGTATTAGTTCTGCTATTCTGTAATGAAATACATGTAAGCAGTCTCAAAGAAGAGAGTCCCTGGCAGGGCCGGCCTTAGCTGAAATGGCGCCCTAGGCGAAGTAGTGCTCCAGCGCCCCCTCACCCACAACATACTCACAAAACAACCCTATTTGAGCCACACCCACAGGTAGGTCACTCCCCAAGAAAACCACTGCAGTAATTTCCTTAAATCATTTAAATGCATAAGAAGAAAAATATATCTTGTAATGTTGTTAAACTGCAACTACCTTTGTGTACTTATTTCTTACTTTAAATACCAGAACTGGATCATAGTCAAATAGGGCCCTAGCAGGGTAATAGACCCCCCCCCCCCAAGCAACCCCTCTTACAGCAACCCCTACCCTTCAGCAGCAGCCCCCTCCCCACCCATTCCAGTGTTCCATTACTTGGCTATTTCTCACCAGTTACCATACACACTGTTCAAATCTATCAGTGTGCATACTGTTTTCTTATTTACTTCCACAATGTTTACAGATATTGAAATAAAATAACGCAAACACTGAGGCACTTATTTCTATTTAGATCTGAGCTATGAATGCAATGAATTTCACTCTAGCAAGAAGGATTGCATGAAATGTATTTTATGACCAGAATTCAGAAAAAAAATGATAGCACATCTGCTTAACAAAAAATAATATGTTTAAAACTGAAGAGAGTGGCCCACAAGTGATTAAGCCTGTAACATTAGATAGGTCAGTGCTAGAGCTACATAAGTAAGCAAATCACTTGCAGAGGTAGTATGAATACTGTAAAGACTTGGGTAGTACAGGTCACATGATTTAGGCTCATTAGTGTACATATAGCACATTCACAATGATGCAGTTCCATACATACATTGTCATACCATTCCAGGCACAGCTGAGACCCCAAACAATGTCTAAACAGCAAACTCTGTGCTATGTTTGCATTAAAAATGGGAAGGAATTGGGTGAATAGGACTGTAGAAAGCGGGAAAGAGTAAGCAGAGGAACATACAGAAGGACAATGAGAAGGAAACAGTGATATGCAGTCGGGGAGGAGAGGTATTTTCTTGTGGGACAGGTGCCCTTTTATAAGAAAAATAGAGAGGGTAAGTAGCATAAGGGTGGTGTGGGTAGGAAAAAGGATATAGTGATGGCAGCAACAGCAGACAAACTGATGCAAAAGGCAGCAGGCACTGAATTTATAGATAAAACATTAAAATGTAAAGTTGTTTGTCAGCAGCAACCTCTTCATTAGTTACAGATTTCTTTAATGTAGAATTATTCCGATGGTTTTACTTCTACAGAGATTGTGTGTATCGAGTGATATTGGTGGATTGTAATTACAGAAGTTTTTAGTGGCCTTTTATGGTTGAAATTTTCTGAAATGGGTAGTTAATTGGTTCATACATTTTGTTTCGTTGCTTATTAAAAGAATGTTTAAAACTACAAATTTAAAACCCATTTTAACAAGTGGTGCTGTATTATACAAGGAATATAATTTACAGTCAGGAAGATGAATCAAAAAACAAATACGTGTATGCATGGCCCTAAAAAAATATGTGCAAGCAGTCTGTTTTGAAAACCGCCCAAAAGTAAACTTAATCCTGCACTGGCCAGATGCATTTTCTATGAATCTGGGTTTTCATGCTATTTTAATGAATGTGAGATTTGCCATTTCAATGAGCATGAGTTTCAGCGGCAGAGAAGTTTACAGCTCATGCTACATCTGTATTCATTATAAGACTGTATTGTTTAGCAAATGGCTATCTATGTTTGTGTTATTTTATTTCAATATCTGTAAACATTGTGGAAGTAAATAAGAAAACAGTATGCACAGTGATAGATTTGAACAGTGTGTATGGTAACTGGTGAGAAATAGCCAAGTAATGGAACACTGGAATGGGTGGGGAGGGGGCTGCTGCTGAAGGGTAGGGGTTGCTGTAAGAGGGGTTGCTTGGGGGGGGATCTATTACATACAAACACATACACACAGACACACTTTCTATCGCATACAGAAATGAATGGCTTAACTTACACATAGACTCACACTTAACACTTACCTTATATTGAATCTGAACGGCCACACGTGCATGCATGACCTTAACCCCTCTCTTCACTGAACTAACTTATGTTCCGCGCATGACAACAAATTTTTTTTTTTTTTTTTTACTTGCTGAAGCCAGCCTCCTGGCCAACCTGAAGCTATAAAAGTGGGAGGGCGCCTCCCCTTTCCCTTCGCCCTATGGTTTTGTTATTTTGCAATCTTCTCTGCGCCCTTCACTCAGAGACAGTGCACTGAGAAGATCACAAAATAACAAAAGTACAGTAATTAAAGTAAATAAATAAATACATAAAATTCCGCCATTTACGAGGCCGGCTGTATGGCACCCTAGGCGGTCGCCAAGTTTGCCTATGCCTAAGGCCGGCCATGGTCCCTGGAGTTGACAGGAATGGAACATCATTTGTCAGTGGCAAAGGTTTTTGTTTGTTATATCAGTAGAGTCAAGCAAGGACCTTTAGTCATGCATGGATGTGTGCAAAACATCCTGAATAGAGAGTTTGGTTGTGTATCAGAATCCTGATCTTTTATACCTTTACTTGTGCTGTTTCATTGTGACACTGCACAATTAAATGTTTATTCTCTCAACAAAATTTAACTGCTGGAACCAAAACATTCGGAGTACATTTCCACATTTTGATAGGTTACTTGCATTTGCACACACACATGCATACATACACAGACATGTGTGTTAGCTGCTGGAAAGAAAGCAAGCTTCAGATGTACACAGGAGTTTGTTTTTTTCAAGGGTAAGTTCCCCCTTATATAATATATATGGACTCTTGACTATTCTGTAATTGCCCCTCCCCCGTATGAAACTCTTCAAGCATGGATTAATAACTCGGGACAAAGCCTTCTGTAATGGGGGGCAAAGGCCCAAAAATAGGGACAGATTTTAAATATTGATGTTATAAATTCAGAAAGTAGCTAGAATAACAGGGTTTGTGTTAAAATATGTTTTCTACAGGATATGAAGTCTGAAACTAAAATGTGTCATTATTTAGTGATTTCATTGGTCAGATCATCCCAGTGATTTGCCAGAAAACCACAGATCTTATCAGGAACAGACCGAAATTTTAAGGCAAAAATCTGGACATTCTCTAAAAACTGTACAGTTGAGAGGTATGATTTTATGGCACATATTCATAATCTGCTTATGAGGAATTCAAACCACATGCAGAAGTAAAGTATGTGTGGGGGTAGCCTCTATTCTGACCACCAGCATTTCACAGGCCTTATCAGACTGATACTCTAATCCAGATGTGTGATGTAAAAGGGTCATGATAGCAACCACAGAATTTTTAGTAGACAATTTTTCTGCTCAGAGTTGGCATATCTCACCAGTAATGTTCCCTACACTACCTGTTGGTCCCTTTCGTTGTGTGAGTGGAAATAAATATAAAGCAGATGCATCATTCTCAGGGTAATGAAACCTTTGTATGACTTTTGGCAAAGGTGTGCCAGTGTAGTCCTTAGCAACCTTTAGGTATTCAGAAGAAACGCACATTGTTATGACCCCTAATATTTCATTCTGATTTTGTTTGCACAGTTGTTGGTGTTCTTGACATCAATTCATAACCCAGAAGAGACTTGGGACCAGATTCCAAAATATTTGCTCGTAGTGTAAGCTGCCCAGATTCCAAAAGACTTGCTATTCGTGAAAGTGACTTACTGCAGTGTAAGGCCTATCTATAAGGCAGGTTTACACTGAGAACAAGTGTTTTGGAACTAGGCCTTTGATGTCTATGCTTTCAGAAGGGCCTGGACCACCCCCCCCAAATGTTCAGCAACTTTCAGCAGTCTAGAGCAGGGCTGTAAAACACCATTGACTTGAGTACCATATGAAGCTGACTACATTAAGTTGTGGGTCAGTGACAAAAAAAAAAGTCATACAATCGCATATAAAAATATAGAATTTGGTGTGTAAGCTAGTTTTAGCATAGCATTAAATATCTTTGCAGTGTCACAGAAAACAAAAATAGATTCAGCAATTTTAAGTGCTGCAGTGTCTGCACTCCCCCACCCCCCATCAAAAAAGAATCAACTTCTGTAAATCAGTTGTGGCAGGTAAAGTATCATCAGTTTAAAATAATGTCATAATTATTATTATGGTCTTTAAGATGTAAGTTAAGTTTGCTTGCCACCACTGCTTTTGCTTTTTAGTTGTAGTTTATGGACAAAGTATCTACAGTAGAAGAAAACACACACAGTCTTTGTTCATAATACTTGACTACAGTTAATTTGTACACTACAAACAAACAAAATATGCATTCCAAAACACCACTAAAACCAATTTTTGCTTATTCATATAATAATCATTCAACATAGATCATGTCTGCCCTGTGCTTTCACACACATGCTGTTTCCTAGACCCCCCCCCCCCCCCCACCCAAAGATGTTAGCCTGGGATGAAAGTGACAATATTTCAACTTGTTTCTGTTAGGCATTGGTTCTTAAGTATTTACTAGGCTAGTGATCATAATTCTGTAAGGGACATGGCTGCTAAGCTGGGGATGCATTTACAGTTTCCATCCAGCTATCCAAATTTTGTTTCAACAGAGTAAGAGAAGTACTTTGTTTTATGCATATTGAAAGACAGTTTTGCAGGAGCAGTATTCTCTGGGATGCATGTCTATTCTTCAAGCGTGTCCTGTTTATGTTCCAAAAGAGATTGAGATCCTTTGCTAGGGTGTTGATGCTACTACTGGATTTGCTAATATGTAATTGGTCTGACAGGATAGGGCTGTGTGTGTGAGTTGTCTGCAAACTTAGCCATAAATCTTTAAAATTTGCTTTGGCCTTCAAGTAGTAAATGCCAAAGAAGAGTAATCCAAGGACTGAACCCTGGCCACACTGCTAGAGACAGGTCTTTTGGAAGCAGTACAGCCACCCACCCTAACTTCTTGGGTTCTATTTGTGAGCTAGTTTGCTGTCCAACGAGTTACATAAGGGTTTACATTTAACTGTGAGAGAGTATCTATGCGGCCTGGATATGGTATGGTGTTGAATACCTTTGGGAGATCTAGAGATGTGGTGTGTATTGTTTTGCTCGAATCCATTGCTTCACTAACCTTCTCAAAAAAGTTGACCTGGCTGAGATGAAAGCATCTCCCATTAATGAATGTAAACTGGCTTGGGTCAGTTGTTTGTTTGTTGACTATGTCCTTATTTATTAATTCCATAAAGATCCTTTCCATTGCCTTACAGATGAGGCTGGTCAAGCTTATGGATCTCTATTTAGCTGGGTCAGTTTGTGACCCAGTTTTGTGCAAGGGGATGACTGTTGCAGTCCTCCATTCATCCAGCATAAAGCCTGTTTGGAGGCTGATAATTGAATAGCCTGTGTAGGGCTTCTGACAACTCCTATTTCAGACTGACTGGTAAGCAGCTCAGTATGTTGACTGGGTACTGCCTTGAGGACTTGGGAGATTTGTGTGAAGGTGTGGATGTGGGTATGTGATCTGGAAATACAGAAGGGGAGTAAAGTGTGAACTAATCTGTCCACTACTAATTTGACTATGTTTTTCTGGATCTGTGTATGAGATGCTATTTACTATAGACTCTGAAAAGTGCTGCTAATTGTTTCTGAGTTTTCTAATATAGTTAAAAAAGGCTTTGTATTTATCCTTTACCTGACTGGCTGTTTTAACTTCATAATCAGCTTTGGTTGATTTGATCAAGGTCCAGAATTCCATGTTAAATTTAACAAGAAAATTTTTAGCGTCTTGAAAATTAAATTTATTTTTTGGGCAATGATTTTTTTTCTTTCATTATAGAGCTTGTTTGTATCTGGATTCCATCCTAGAGGTTTATTCTTAAGTTTGGAATTATAATACCATGGCTGAGTCTGAAATTTGTCAATATTGATCAGTGCATTACCCCGGTAAACAAATATCAATAAATAAATTGTATTTACTTTGGAGAGGTACAGAGGGAATATATGCAGCTGTTTACATGTGTATAGAATTTGACTTTAATGATTCTGCTTAAGCAGTGGGGTCAACAGTTTGGGGATGCTTTTGAATTTAGTCAAGTCATCGCTCTGTTTTAACAGGTTAGCCTTTTGCATAAACCTCTGAAAAGCAAGGTATTGGAGAATGCTTCTGACTTCATTCTTTTGGTGAATGCAACTGATATGAGATCCAGTATGACCAGGGAGGAAGTGATAGCATACCTCCTCATCTGTTCTCCTAAAAGGCAGCTGTTTTCTTTGCTCTCCCTGTTGTTAGCCTAGTATAAAAGTGAAACTGGAAAAAAAAATAGTCACCATAGTAGTCTGTTTCACTTTGGTGTGTCAAATGTGCACGTACATGCTTCTTCATCTGTACCCCACAAAACTGTCACCACCTGTGTACCCCACTGATATTAGTTTAGGTTTAAAGTAAAAGATCAAATGATGTAATATACTTCATCTTGATGCTGTTAGACATCTATAGCATGTCTGCTCACCTTGTTGCTTTCAGTTGTATGCATAGCATGTCTTCTTACTCTGCCCCTAAAGGACATCCACTTCTGTGTAGCCTTCTAATGTTAGATTAATGAATGAGAGAACAAATGACCCACAGTATCTTGGTGCTGTCAGATGTAAATATACAGTGTGGCTCATCACGTGTTCCTGTTATGTGATTGAAGACTGTAAAAGAACAAAAAGTCAAAACAGCGAAGTGGATTTTAAGCTAATTCTTCCCCTCCAAAAGAATTTGCTTGGCCGCTTCCATTACTTTGCTGTTTTCGGCACTGTAGTGCGATCTCAGAGTTGGTATATTTAAGTAGGGGGGTGTGGGAGGCACAGCCCCCCACTTTATGTACTATTTTAAAGTTTTTTTGTTATGTTTTTTTTTTTGGAACAGCAATTGTTTTCCCTTGGAAACAAATCGCTGTTCTGGGGTTTCGACATTGTAAGCTTTCGCTTACATGTGGTCAGTTAATCATCTTTCACTTATTTAAGCGTTCGATGATGTAATATAGACCCGCTTGTCACCCCTACCCACAAAACACAGCCAACTTCTGTGTGCTCCTCCTATTGACTGTGATGAGAGTGAAATAAATAAATAAATGATCTCTATAATTTATTTCAGTGTGGTGTTCAAAATGGCTATGCTGTCTCCTAGTCTCAGTTTGCTGACTAGAGAATTTATTCTGTGTCTTCTTTGAAAAACTGCACTTGCATATACAGTAAATCTCTACATTTGTAGTGCACAATTCTGGTATTTCTTTCAGGGATTATTTATTTATTTATTTTACATTTGTTGACTGGGATTGTCCGACTGAGCTGAAGAGCCCTTTTTCAGTGGAGGATCGGGGAGAAAAGCTTCAACATATTATACAATTTTCATTATAAATTAGCATTAAACAGCAATGTTACAGGATCATTACAAGGCATTAAGTAACAGTACAATGTCGTACAGTGTCAATAATCAGGAGTATAGCAAAACTATTTCAAGATGTCTAAAAATAAATATGTCATTAAGATGAGTATAGTTTTTGGGTAAGTGGTTACAAAAATCCAGTTTTGTCATAATGTAGTTCCATGAAGGCAAGACAATTACAATAGAATGTTTCTCTGAGGTAATTTGCTTAATAGATTTTAGAAGACAGTGGAAAGAGTAGTCAAGGAAGATTAGAGAGAGCTAGTGAGAGAAGTGAGTTAAGGGCAGAAAGTAGATTAAGGTATGAGAAGTAGGGGATGTTTAAGGAGGGAGAGTGCAGTGGCAGAACCAATGACTTTTTAAAGTGCTCTTTGGTGACTGTCTTAAATTGTTTAGGATGTGTAAGGGTCCTGATTTCTAGTGGAAACCTATTACAGGCAATAGTGGGGTGATAGCTTCATAAGTTCATAGGTAGGTACTAGGCTATCGGCCCACGGACCTACGTAAGCCTAGCCAACAAGGTTTCCTGGCTTAAGGCACCCAAAAAAGTTATTTTCCTCTGCCACTGTCAAGCAGAGACACAGAAGTGATCCCCGGGGTGTATTTCCTATTTCCCATCCACTCATCAAGCTTTTTCTTGAAGAGTGGTAATGAAGAACTTTGCTTGACATAGATGGGTAGCCTGTTCCAGAGTATGGGAAGTCTCTGGGACAGGAATCTATCCCTCCATCATGTCTTGTTTATTGTGGTGACAAGGTTTAGGTCCCTAGATTGTGTAGCTCAGAGGGATTGGGATTTCTTTAGGTGTAGCATGTCCAACAGCTCTGGGTTTGACATAGCTTTGTATGTTAGGCAGAGATCACCTCGGAGTAGGTGATATGCTACGGAGTAAAGCTGGAGTTTTTTGAGGCGGTCAGTGTAGGGCATTTGTTTGAGGACAGTAATCCTCTTTGTGAGGTTCTTCTGTGGCCTTTCCAGCTGCTGCAAATGTTTTGTGAGGTACATTCCAAATGGGGCATTGTACTCTATAATGGGTCTGAGTGTCGAGTAGAGGGGAACAATGACCTCTATTTTTCCTGGATGAGAACCCTTTTATGATGAGGTGTGCCACGTAGAGGGACTTCCTGGCTACTGTGGTGATGTGACTATCAAAGGAGAGACTACTGTCCACCTGAGTCCCAAGGTCTCTTATGACACATTCGGTGTTAAGTAGATTGTTGCCTATGTGGTAGTTCATGGGTACAGAGTTTTTACCAAAGGGGATGACACTGCACTTTTTGGCATTGAGCTTGAGGCCATGGCTCTGACACCAGGCATCTGTCTCAGCGAGGCCCTTCTGTAGGATGTCCACATCATTTGAGGACTTGACTATGGCTCCTAGTTTGCAGTCATCTGCGAACTTCATCAGCCAGAGGCCTTCTGTGTTAGTCTGTACTTCAGAGAAGCAGATACCAAATATGAGAGGTCCCAGGACAGAACCCTGTGGTACTCCACTTGTCACTGCTTTGAGGTCAGATTTGGAGTCTGCAACTTTTACAGTGTGGGTTCTGTCAGTGAGCCAGTTTTGCAACCCATCTTGTGACGTAGGGTTTATACCTAGTTTAGTGAGTTTAGCTATAATTCCAGAATGGAGGTTGGTGTCGAAAGCCTTGGCAAGGTCAAGATAGGCTGTGTGAACCACCTTACCCTCATCTACGGCTTTGGTGACTGTCTCAAAGAAGACGATCAGGTTCAGGAGGCATGATCTGCATTTCACAAACCCGAACTGGGTGGGATCCAGAATTTGGAGGTTACCAATGTCTTTGTTTATGAGTTCCACGATGATACGTTCCATGGCCTTGCAGACCAGGCTCGTCAGGCTAATAGGTCGATAGTTCCCTGGATCAGTGGTGGCTCCCCCTTTGTGGAGTTGGAAAAATGTTGCTGTGCGCCATTCAATGGGCATAAAGCCTGATGCGAGGCTGTTATTGAACATGGTGCTTAAGTGGGGAGCCAGTTCGCTCTGAAGTTCGTGTACATGTTGTATCCAAATTTACACTTGGGTTTGTAGATTTGTAGTAGGTCTTGGTTAGAGCTTCGGAGAGGTCTGGAAGGAGAATAATGGGAGATGAAAGGGGGATAGTGCTGGACAGTAGGAAGGCTATTAGAGGATAGAATGGATGATCTGGAACTGAGAGAGAAGCAGCTGGTGGTGTAATTCAAGCCAGTTTAGGTGTTTTAGAGAGAGGCAGTGATGGGATTTGTAGGTTTGTTGGGCAGCAAATCTAGCTACCTTGTTGTAGTTAGATTTGAGTTTAGTCAGGAGTGCTGAGTTAAGATTTATTAGAATTTGAGAATTGTACATTAGACTGGGTAGGAGGTAGATAAGAGAGAGTAATCTTTGCTTCAGAGGTAAGGAGTTTCTTGTTATGGTAAAGGAGCCCTAGTTTTGAGTAATGGGTGAGTAAGCTCCTTTACAGTTGAACCCTGTTTATGTGAATGTCCGAGACTCCTCAGATAAGAAGTCGTCTTCCATTCTTAATGCCTAAAATAGTGCATGTAAGTCTGTAGAGAGGCAAACATAAAAATACAAATTTCCCCACTTAATAATATCTGTTTCAATGACTGTCGTGACCTGATACTAGAACACAGTACTGTGATATGGGTGTACACAAATGCAGCACTGGTAATGGAATTATGTAATGGTTGCAATCCCCCAGTTTTTTGCACTGCTTACATTTAACTGAAACCGAAGCAACACACAGCAATTATTAAAACTTATAACTAAAATGTTTCTTAGCTTAATAGTTTGCTTCCATGCTGCAGTAATGTAGAAACAGTACTTTAAAGAACTGCAGGAAGCAGTGTCTAGCAGTTGAGCTGTAGTCCCTGTTGTACAGGGTTTGATTCTCTCTGCCCTCATTTGTCTGCTGTGTGATCTTGAGCAAGTCACTTAACTGGCTCTTTTCCTGAGTTGCCCCTGGAAAGGGACTGTATATCCAGTTGGTCTACATGGTTAACAAACGGGGATTATTATTATTAATGTTATCATCATTAGTACTGGTATTGTTATTAACTATGATTCACAGGGCAATAGCAGTGGTGATTCCCCCCTCCCAAAAATTTGCTTAAAGTGCATAAAACAAAATAAATAAAATTTAAGCAATGAAATACATGCACTATTAAAATTAAAGAATAAATAAATAAATAATTTTATTAATTGCATACATTGTCTTTGAAACTGAAGCCCAAATTCCACTTCAGTTTTTTTTTTTTTTGTTAGGGGAAAAAAAACAGCACAAATAGGAACTGCGAAGTCTGCTATTCAGAAATTAGCAGCAACAACTGTAAGGTACCCAAAAGTAGATTACAGCAACTTTATGGAATGCCAAAACAAATTGCAGCAGCTGAATTTTATTCTGATACATGTGCAGGCAGTAAAAGTTGTGGCAACTTGCAACTTGGATGGATGTTACCTGAAAGAAAAGACTCTGTATATCAAAGTTTAAAGGGCGAGTGTTCATAAATAGACAGCAATGCTCACTATGAATTGCATCAACACTATAGTCTAGCTCTGAAACACGTCCTTTTAAAATTACAGTTAGCTCCTAATTAAGTGCTAATTAGGTGATAGTTGACTGGTTACTTAAATATTCACAGACTTCCCAGCCTTTGCAGCCTTTTATTTTACTTATCTTACATTTACAAGTGAAGATTGTAACTATAAATGCTGAGCTTGTATCTTACATTACTAAAAGACTAGGTTGGAGGACGTAATAGTGCTGCATAACTGGGTTTCAGATAAACGGAATTAAACTATATTTACTGCATTTTTGAAATTGTTATTTTTTTTAAATTGTAAAAATAGCTGACATGAACAGCTGACAAATAATGCATACTGTTCTTTCATTATTTTAAATGAATGATTGTTTCTCTTTCTTTCAAAAGGATATATTTATGTAAGTTGTAGCCCATGTCTTTTGTCTGAATAGATGTTTTTTTCTAACTCACCTGTTGATTATTTCATTCAGCTCAAGCTCCATTAAGAAATAGAAAGTGAATTCCAAAAAAAAAAGCTGCCAGCAGTGGTACATTTAATTGATTATTTCATTCAAGTTTCAGTTTATGAATGAAAGAACAAATGATGTTAAGTTGTCTATCTTGCCTTCATTCTTGCTGGTTGGGCTTGGAGCCGATCCTCTGCTCCGACTCGGCCATCTTCAAAAGCTCGAGAGCTGCTTACTGGCTCGAGGCCTCCCTATATCCCATGATGCCTGGCGCTCGATTCCCAGATCTTGTTTGCCGCTTCTGCTACAAGGTTGCGTTTACTGGCTTAAGTCGTATTTTTTTTCACTTTGTTATATATATATAGAATTTTTTGTATATTATTATAGTTAGTTGTTAGAATACTTAGTGTTCATACATAGTTGTAGTATTTGCTGGTGTTTAGTCTTCCCCCTTGAAAACTCGTTTTCTTCTTAGAGAGTTTTCCCCTCCCTCCCCCTCCCCATTTCCTTTTTAAGGTAGCCGTTTTTAGTTAGAGGCTTATCCTTGTTTCCTTTTTTAAGGTTTTAAAATTTTTCACTAGAAATTGTGGCAGTTAGTAGTTCTGTTTACCCTTTCTTCTATTATAGAGTGTGTGTGTGCTGTTAGGGTGTGGTAACTTGTGTGCAGTGTGTGCTTTTTCTAGTTACCTACTTCCCTTTGTACTCTTTATTTGTATTTTGATTTTTCCTTACAGGAATGTCTAAAGACACGAAAGTGTCTGGATTCAAGAAGTGTGACTCATGTTGTCAAAAAATGTCACTGACAGATGTGGTCACACTTCTTGTGCCTATTGCTTGGGCGCCCTACACCTGCAGGACTCTTGTTTGGTGTGTCACGCCTTTAGTCCAAGAGTCCTGCAGGAGCATAGGAATAAGCTTATCCTTAGGGGTTTGCTTAAACCTGAAGGATCACCGGCTAAGGCTCAGTCAGTGAAACCTTCCAAGCCATCGAAGCCGCCGGCTCCCAGTTCGGAGCTGTCGGGTGTGGCGTCTGCTTCAACTTCGGTTCCGGCTGGAACCGAAGTACCTATCTCCCAGCCAACTTCGGTTCCGACTGGAACCGAAGTACCTATCTCCCAGTCGGCCCCGACTCTGCTGTCAGAACCATCAGGGAGTCGAAAACACTCTAGATCACCATCCTTAGAGTCGATACACTCGGCTCCGGGGTCGCCTTTGTTACAGTCGGAGTGAAGTCACCGATCCCACTCTTCTCGGTCATCTAGGCTATCTGACCATGATTTGGAGAGAGTGATGAGCAGGCTTTTAAAATCACAGGCCCTGGCTAAAATGTTATCCAGCCCCCCTCATCAGGGTTCAGCTCCACCTGTCTGTGCAGTAGTTCCTCCTTTGACTCATCCCTTGAGCTCGGAGCTGGAGCTTGCTGGGGCTGGGATCATGGGACCGTCGGCACCGATACCTACCCTTTCGGTTCCATTGTCGGCTCCAATCTCTTCCATGGTGCCTTCCTTGGAGGGATCTGAGTGCCGGGACTCCCTCGTCGGCTCCAAGGGGGCGAGTGGCATCGGACCCTTGTCCAACCCCGTTCTCCCTCTCGGAGCTTCGGTGCAGATGAGTTTGGCTCCTACATTGGCTTTGTAGCCATCTCTCTTGGTGTCGGGAAGGATTCCGGTGTCGCCGGAGCCTTCTCCGATATCGGGAAGAGGTACCTTCGAGGTCATGAGGAGTGTGCTGGCATCTGAGTCAGCCTCACGGTCAGCCTCATCGGCTCCTCCCCCCATGGTGCCTGCTCCTGCCTCTGCCCCTCCTCCAGACCCCAAGCGTGGGGAACAAACGCTCCAGGGCACCCCATTGGGTGTATCTTCCTCTTCCAAGGCTTCCCATGTTCATTCAGAGGAGCCCCCTCGAAAGAGGAAATGCAAGAGGAAGCATGTTGACTCCCCTGAGTCTGTCACTTCAGATACCAACTTGGAGGATTCAGAAGGGTCCCCGGGAAGTCCAACGTTATAGCGGACAGGCTGAGCAGAGCAATTCTCATGCCTCATGAGTGGTCTCTCAATCAGACAGTGGCGGACCAAATCTTCCGCAAATGTGGTCAGCCTTGCTGCGACCTTTTTGCCACCCCCTTCAACAGCAAGTGCAACAATTTCTTCTCTCTCCTCCCTCTTCCTGGACACTCCCCCAGAGACGCTCTAGTTCACGATTGGCCTCCGGGACTTCTTTATGCATTCCCTCCATTTCCCCTGATTCCCAAATTGATACAGAAAGCTACCACATTGGGATGCAAGATGATCCTCATTGCCCCTTACTGGCCTCGACAAATTTGGTTCCTGTTCCTGCTTCATTACCTTTGGGAGCAGCCCTGGACCCTGGACCCAGTTCCGGACCTCCTGATCCATCAATCGGGTGGGCTGTACCAATCCCTTCATTCTCTCCAGCTCACTGCTTGATGGCTCCACTTCCGACCTTAGCCAGGCTTCCGAACATCTCCCACTCGGTGCGTGAAATCATCTTATCATCGCACAAGTCTACCACTAGAAAGACTTATGCTAGTAAGTGGAAACGTTTCCCTTTCGGGGCAGAGGCTAGGAATACAGATCTCTTTTCAGCCCCTGTGCACCATATTTTGGATTTTTTAGTGGAACTTTTTCGTGCTGGATCTTCTTCTGCCACGATTAGAGTTCAGTTAGCTGCAATTTCAAACTTTCATACAGGTCTGTCGGATACTAGTATTATGTCCCATAAACTTTGTAAAGCTTTTCTCAAAGGGACTACTTTACTCAGGCCCCCAGTGAGAGATCCCCCACCTCCGTGGGATCTAAATTTGATTTTAGCTTCCCTGATACTGCCCCCCTTTGAACTGGCAGCTTCTTGTTCCTTGAAGTTTCTTTCTTGGAAAACCTTTTTTCTGGTTGCAATTACTTCAGCCAGAAGAGTTTCTGAGCTTCAGGCTCTTTGTGTTCGTCCTCCTTATCTAGTTTTCCACAATGACAGAGTGTCTATAAGGACTAATCCTTCCAGGATTGGCCTTGACTTCTAGGAGTGGAAGAGGTATCCCCAAGTCCATCAGCCTTTCAGGTAGTAGAAAGGGCCTTCTCTTTGCATAGAGAGCTGTCCTCTCATATCTCAGATCCTATCCCTTGCCTGTCATTGGATTAAAGCTCTGAGCCCATCATTCCTGCTCCTGAAGGTCAGCCAGGTCCAGGAAGCCTCCACACTCATTCCCCAGAGGAATGCCCCCCTTCTTCCGACACATCCCCCATATACCCCATGGAAGAGATATCTTGGAAGAAAACATATATAAAAGGAGGCACATAGACTCCCTTATTTAGTCTCTTAAGGAAGGCACCAGTTTTCATGAAGGAGAAGGATCCCTTCGATCGGCACCTGATGGATGTCTCCTTTGGAGGACATCCTTGAAATCCTCAAACAGAAGGGTGGCTGGTCTTCCCAAGCTCCTCCTTTTTGAGAAATCAGTGTTCCTGGAGGCTTTTGGGGCTCTCCCATTTATGTCTTGGGTACCCCCCCCCCCGGTAGATGAACTTATTGATCTAGTTTCCTGATGGGCTTCGAAGGAACATGACACTGTCGAGCCCATCCCCAAGTGCCCAGACAAATTCTTAGTTCCTTCTTCAGATAAACCCCATTGGATCAAGAGACTCCCTGTTGATGCCACAGTTGTGGCAGCAGCCACTAAAAAAGAGCTAACCGAGCAAAGCTCCACTGTCTATCCACCAAACAGGGAGTCCAGAGTGATGGACAGATTCAGAAAGTTCATATGTGAATCAGTCACATTCCCAAAGAGGTCTTTAAATTACCTGACGCATTTTACTCACTTGCAGAGAGATTTAATCAAGGTGCTTTCAAACTCTCTTACTGAGTCTATGTCTGCGGAGGATCTCAAGAAAGTTTCTCCTCATCTGGCTACTCTTTCGTCTATTGCCAGTTCATTGATGAAGCTGATCTCCCATATAGTGGAGGATGCCTCATGGGCAGCCAGTTCAGGCATAGATGTTAGGAGACATGCCTGGTTGAGGCTATGCAACTTTGCAGAACCCTTCAAGGTGTCTTTTGTTAATGCCCTCTTTGATGGCTTTTCCTTGTTCAGACTATCAGTGAAAGACACACCCACAATGAGCAGGAGGGAAAGACCCTGTCTGCTGTTGGAATCAAGTTTTCTACTTTTCAACGGTCATACTCTAGGAACCAATGAGTTGGTAAGAAAATGTGGTTTTGGAAATCTTGGGGACCTTTTCAGGACTCGCCCAGGGATACTTTCTGCAGAGCCAAAGGAGGGAGTTTCAATGGCACACAGCCGCCCCAGAGGCAGAGGGAGTCCACAGAAACAGGGCTTCAGTAACTCTTTCTGTGATGGCCCTTATCAGCACTCCTGAAGCGTTGCCCAACTGGGTGGCAGTCTGGCATCATTTCTCCTTGTACTTGAACAACTGCGAAGAATCGTATCCAGAGGTTACTACATACCCTTTTTCTCTTCCACCTCCTGTCCAAAGAAAGAAACTCCCTGACATTTCACCCAGTCAGAAGGAATATGCAGCTCAAGAAATTCAGCTGCTACAAAAAAGAGTCACCCAGGGGGTCCTACCCGAACAGATAAGATTCAGAACGTATTCCTGCTTTCACAGAAGACATGGGACCAATTCTGGATCTAAGCAATTTGAATCAGTATGTGAAGAAGTCAAAGTTCTGAATGGTTACAGTTCAGTCCATCCTGCCTCTTCTACACAAAGATGATTGGATGTCATGTATAGATCTGCAGAATGTTTACTATCACATCAAAATAGACAGGTGCTCCAGGAGACACCTGTGCATTTGGCTGGGAGCCAATCACTTCCAATTCAGAGCACTGCCCTTTGGACTCACCACAGCCCCAGGGTGTTCAACAAATACATGGCAGTCATGGCAACTCACTTGAGACTAGGGATTCCAGGTATTTTCCTTTGTCAACTATTGGCTTCTCTCCACCCCAACCAAGCATCAACTGCTGCAAGCCAGGATTACTTGCTTCAGATCTCCAATTTCCTAGGCATTTCTAAAAATCACACCAAATCACATCTAGCTCCTGCACAATCTCTGAAATTCATAGAAACTCAACTGAATGCTACAACTCAAGTGGTATCCATTACCTCTTCATTGCATCACATCATTGAGAAATCAGGTGCAGGCCATATTATCTCATTTCTCCCCTCTGGCAAAACTAGTGCTTCAAGCTGTCGGGGTCAGTGTCAGCTGCCATTCTTCTAGTTCCTGTAGCCACATTCCTTATGTAAATCCTTCAGTGCATACTGGCAGTACAGTGGTCTGTTCTTTACCAGCCTCTATCATTTCCCATAAAGTTCACTCCAATTTGCAAACGTCGTGTTTGTTAGTGGATCCAATCAGACTACCTTTTTCTGGGCAGTCCATTCTCTCTTCCTCCCCCAATCACCACAGTCACCACAGATGCTTCCCAATTGGGGTGATGGGGGTGTTTCATGGGAAAGTTGGTTCAAGGCACGTAGTCCCCCTTGGAGACCAAGTTGCATATCAGTGTCCTAGAGATGAAAGCAGTCCTAACATTGCAAACCTTTTAGGACATTCTCCCTCTGGTGACTATTGTAGTCCATACGGACAACATGCCAGTAGTCTGGTTCATCAACAAACAAGGAGGAACCTGTTTCTACTCATTGTGCAGAGAGGCCAAGAGGGTCTGGGAATGGGTGATCTCATTGCAATGCACATACCAGGGAAAACCAACACACTGGCAAACAGACTCAGCAGATCCATTCTGATTCCTCATGAGTGGTCCCTCAATCAAACAGTAGTGAATATGATTTTCAGCCACTGGGGCCAGCCTTGCTGTGAACTATTTGCCTCTCCCCTCAACAACAAGTGCAGGAAGTACTTTGCTCTGATGCCCTCCTCTGGGGGAGTCACCAAGGGATGCTGTGATTCACGATTGGCCCCCCAGTCTCTTTTATGCCCACCCCCCTCTTCCACTGATCCTGTAGTTTCTACAGAAAGCAAACAGGCTGAAGAGCGCAGTCATCCTCATTGCCCACCTCTGACCTTGACAGGTATGTTTCCCCTTCCTCTGATGTCACTTGAAATATCCTCCATGGATACTGGAGCCCGACTTCAGGATCTCTTGTCTCATCCATCAGAAATTCAACATCCCAATCTCCATGATGTCAAGCTAACCACATGGTTTCTCCACTTCCAGTGACAGTAAGATGGTCCAGGCTTGTTTCCCCAGTTTGTGACATAATCTTGGCCTCCACCAAGAAAGTTTACAGGAGCAAATGGAAAAGTTTCTTGTGGATTCAAAGCAGGATATACTGACCCTTTTTCAGCACTTACTTGGCCCATACTTCTTTTTCTCACTACTCTTTTTAAGGTAGGGGCTAGTTTTTCTGCTATTAAACTTCAGTTAACAGCCATATACAACTTCCATGCTGGAAACAGATCTTTCTCTGTGACATTGTCCAGATTATATAAAGCTTTCATGAAAGGAATTTTCCTCCTTGGATCTCTAATAAAGGATCCTTCTCCTCCTTGACATTTGACAGTGGTCCTTCAGGGGTTAACCCAGAAACCTTTTAAATCAGCAGACAAATGTGACATGAAGTTTCTTTCTTGGAAGACCATCTTTTTAGCAGTTATCACTTCAGCAAAAAGAATTTCTGAACTCCAGGCCTTATCCGCTAGCCTTTTTTACAGTATTTTCCATAAGGATAGGGTGTCTTTGTGAACCAACCCTTCTTTCTTGCCTAAAGTGGACATGGAGATTAACATTAACCAGCCCATACAATTACCAGTTTTCTTTCCAAACTTTACTAATAGGTCAAATATATGCTGCACATTTGTGATGTCTGCAGGCGGGTATATTGTTATCTTCACAGGACAAAACAGTACAGGAAGTCTGATCAGCTGTTTGTATCTTTTCCCCTAAATGCTTGGGTCAGGTAGTATCCAAAATTACTCTGCCCAAATGGATTACTGATTGTATCTCACTGATTATTCTCAGAAAGGTTTGGAGTTGCCTTGTCCTTCTAGAGCGCACTCCACTAGATCTATGGCTACTTCATCTGCATTTTCTTCAAGAACCTCCATTGACGACATCTGCACTGCAGCCACTTGGTCAAAGACTCGTACATTTGTTACACATTGCAAATTAGACATTGTCTCCAGAAGCAGAGCTTCCTTTTGTTTGACAGTGCTCTGGCATGTCTTTCCTTGAGGGCCTCCTGAGAGTTACATAGCTGGGGACTCTGACCCATTCATGAGGAAGAATGAAAAGGACAACATCAGATTTAGAAGTTTTGGACAACACAGATGTCAAGTTATAAGTACGTAACTTCTAAATATGATGTCCATTTTCATTATTCCTCACCTTCCCTCCCAACCACCCCCCAACCCTGTCACTCATTGAAGGATCCTTGGAGGTAATTGGAACCCTCATGTTCGTGGTTTGAGCCTCATTTTTTCTTGTGTTTATTTAGTCTGTATAGCACAGAGGGCAGTAAGGCAGCAAACTCTGAGGAGTTCGGGATGGAATAGGGCATTATGAGTAGGGGGAGGAGCTCAAGCTTTGGATCCAAAGTCTTGAAGATGTGTCCAATTCGGATCTAAGGATCGAATCCTAGACCCATTCGTGAGGAAGAATAAAAGTGGAAAACACCAGTGCCAAATTATGGTAAGTACATAACTTCTAATTACTAAACATAGTTCCATTCCTAAAGAGGGATAAGGCTCTGTGACCCAGTTGCCAAAGTTCGATAAGTGGCTCAGGTACTTTTTAGCTGACATTGTGGAGGAGGAATGTCAATGCTCAGCCTGCTTGCCACCCCCTGGGAGGGGTGGAGATATGGACTTCTGGCTCATTTTTCATGGCAGAATCTCAATTTAGACTGGGTATATATGGAGGTGCATGTCTTTAAAGTGAGTAGGGCCAGATGTTCTTTGTGTTTCACTGTTGCATTCATCACACTTTGGTATCTGCCTGCAGGTAGCCCTCAGTCAGCCTGAATACCAGAGTCTTGGGATTTCTGCATTGGATGCTGTCGCTTCTTCCATGACATCAGGGGTATAAAACATGCAGCTGACACTATTACATCAGCTTTTCTTGCCGCGCAGGAGCCTGAAGCAGAAGCAGTTCGCAAGTGCCGTCAGCCTTTACCTGAAATTTTCATTTTTCGAGTTTCAAACCTGAAGTCTTCTAAAGCTAAGTAACCTGTTGTGAATCCTTTTTTCTTGCTCTAACCGATGTCAGAAAAAGTTAACAATTGTCTTGCCTGTGGAAATCAAATACCTCACAGAGATTTTCATTCTTACTGCATCACTTAT
This sequence comes from Protopterus annectens, assembly GCF_019279795.1. Lineage (NCBI taxonomy): Eukaryota > Metazoa > Chordata > Ceratodontiformes > Protopteridae > Protopterus > Protopterus annectens. Next base: position 1,482,383,055 of record NC_056733.1, on the reverse strand, counting down.
TTATGCCCAAACCATGACGTTCCTTGCTGTCGGTTTTGTGCATTGTTTAACACCCGAACTATTCGTCGTCAGGCTATCTTTGTTGCTAAATTCTTCCACTCTCGTTCTCCATATTTTGAAATGGCTTTGATAAGCCATCCGACTACCGATCTTCCGAAAAAACTTAAGGATAAAGACAGACCGCATAGGTCCAAAACTGCCGATGATGCTTCCGTTAAGCTAGTCACCAGTACTCAGTGAGGCACCTTTGCAGCAACTGGTACCCACTTCTGCAGATTCGCAGGCCTCTACTAAGACCCATTCGGAGTCCGGTATGCCGCAGTATGCTTCTTCGATTATGGAACCTGCGGATGTCTCTACCTTGGATGGGTCCGGAGCCACAGTGCAGGCACCGGCTTCTGAGGGTGTATTCAGACCTTCCGATGTTTGTATTAAACTGACTACTTCGTTTCTGACTAAAACTACTGAGTTTCTCAGGTCCAGAGTTCGCACTACGCCTAGAAAACCGACGACCAAAGTGCATTCTCAAGCTCCCATTTCACAGAAACAAATGCTTAGAATGGCTGAAGACCTCATTACTGTAATTAGGGGAAGCCAAACTTTCCCCTCTAAAAGACAAAGAATTGATTTTCCTTCTGATTCTACAGACCATGAGTCCGATGACTGTGATCCCTCTGACTACCAGGGCATGCCCTTATCTACCTATGAGGATTCAGATGCAGAGGATTTCATTCCATCTGCCTCCCCTCCAGAGGACTTTTCTTTCGGTGAAACCTTGCATACCTTAAGAGAGCATTTCCGCTGGGAATGCCAAGACTACCCACAGTCCAAAAAGAGACTCAGAGGATTTTTAGACTTCCCTCAGTACAGGCCTCTAGCTATACCCCATGTCCTGGATATTGTGGATGATGTCTTCATGGAATCCAGTCTTATCCTTGATACTTTACCTCCAGCTCCTAGAAAGCCTGACAGGTACTACAGAGTACCTGACTCTCACAAATGTTTCTTTAAAAATCCCACTGCAGATCCAGAGACCATTTCCCAGGGACATAAAGGTATTAAGGCTACTTAAAGCCAAAAACCCTACCCCTTCGGACAGGGATTCCAGAGCTTTAGACAGATGGGGTAAGAAGGTATATACCTCTGCAACTCTTGCCATCAGGGCTTTAAATTGCCAGTTTCACATGTTGAAGTACCAGCAGCATATTATGGAACTAATTAAACAAAAAATGTTGTTGATTCATGATTGCACAGAAAATAAAGATTTACAAGAGTTAATGCATTCTGTAAACCAAGTTAGTAAGCATACTTTGCAGTGTGGTTCTGATGCCTTAGAAGCATCTTGCAGGGCTGCTGTCACTGGGTCTGTACTGAGAAGGCATGCTTGGTTGAAGGAACAAATCTTGCCAGACCATGTCAAAGCAAAATTACTAGATGCTCCATTAAACCAAGAATGTTTGTTTGGCAAAAAAGCAGAAGAAGTTCTTAAAAAGATGGAGGAAAAAGCCAAATCTACGCAAACTGTTAAAAGATTTCTTACAGGTACAGCCACCTAGAGTCAGTAGGCATTGGCCTTCTAAAAACTGGTCCTTTCCAGTCTCTTCCTGACCTTCTCAGTCCGCGTCTATATCAGCATTTCGAAAATTGAATAGTTCGAATCGCTAAATGTCAACTGACATGATCGAACTATCCAATTTTCGAATGCCGATAAAAAAATAAATAAATAACTGGTGTAGGCTGGGGGGGCAAGCCATCCTGCACCCCCCCACACCCCCCGCTACTTAAATATACCAACTCCGAGACCGCACTACATTGAGGTAAATGGAAATCTCCCCTTATGGTGATTTCCGTTTACCTGTTCGACGTTCTGCCCTTTCGGCATTCTCAATGGGACAATATCAAATTCGATATTGTCAGCGTTCGAGATGCTGATAGAGACCCCTCAGTCCAAACCCAGGGGCAACAGACCACAAAGACTACAGTCTCAGGGTATGCAGAGATCTAAACAATGGAGTGCTCCCACCTCAAAAACAGTGAGTGGTAAGCCACCCCCTTATGGAAAAAGTTTACAGTGACTTGTCTATCATCCTTCCCAGCCATGCCAAAGTACATGCACCCGTAGGAGAAAAACTTGCCCTGCATGCAAAAAACTGAAAGTACATTACCCAGGACCAATGGATCCTAAACATTGTATCCCATGGATACAGATTCTACTTCCACTCACTGCCAACCCGAAGCGGGTTGCCAGACCTTCCTCCAAACCAGCGGGCAGAGACTCAAAAGCAAGTACTTCATTTTTTCAGTATCAGAGCTATTCAACCTGTTCCAATAGAACAAAGGGGGCAGGGTTTCTACTCCCAACTGTTCTTGGTGCCTAGAAAAGAGAACTCTTAGCACTCTATCCTAGAGCTGTCCATTCTCAACACCTTCCTGGTGGTATCAAAATTTAAAATGCTTACACTCCAGCAGCTGCTGCTTATGCTAGCCAAGGACTCCTGGCTAGTCACACTAGACTTAAAAGACGCTTATCAGCACATCCCCATAAGGGGAATCTTGCAGGAAATATCTACATTTCAGGGCAGGCTCTGTGCACTATCAGTTCTCTGCAATTCCCTGTGGCTTATCTACTGCACCCAGGGTATTCACAAAGTGCCTGGCTCCAGCAATTACATACTGCAGGCAGAGAAATATTCAAATTTACCCATACATGGACGGTTGCCTGATTCAGGCCGACAGTCAGGAATTGCTATTTCAGCACCTGACATTTGTAAAGAGACTCCTAATTTCTCTGGGGTATACCATCAACGAAAATAAATCACATGTGGTACCCAGCCAAAAGATTGTATTCCTGGGCGAAGCTTGAACACAACTTCCCAGATGGCATTCCTCACTCCAGAAAACCAGGTTTATTTGACAAATTACTTCAAACTACATCCAAAACGCAGCTATCCGAAAGAAAAATACTGCAAGCCCTAGGGTTCATGGCCTCATGCATTCTACTAATTCCATATGCAAGACTGCTTATGAGGAAGCTTCAGTGGTACTTAAAAAGTCTCTGGTGTCAACATACTCAGGACTTGGAAACATTGATTCCTATCATTCCTTGTCTAAGGACAGAGTTCCTTTGGTGGACAGAGGCTTGCAACCACAACAAGGGACTCCCTTTCACTCGACCCCTCATCACCCAAACCCTGAAAACAGATGCATCAGACTATGCATGGGGGGCTCACATGGCAGGCAAATGCATTCAAGGCAAATGGAGACCAGGACAAATTCATCTGCATATCAATTAAAAAGAAATGTTAGCTGTACAAAATGCATTGACAGCCTTCAAATACCTTATCCTTCCAGGACAACTGTTGATAAAGACAGACAACACCACAGTTATGTGGTACATAAACAAGCAGGGGGGAACTCATTCCTACCCACTCTGCAGGCTAGCCATGGCCCTGTGGAACACAGCCTTGAGTAATCAAGTGCACCTGCAAGCTCAATTCCTGCTAGACAAACAAAATTCACTGGCAGACTACTTAAGCAGAAATCTACTGGACTGGACCCACACGAGTGGAAACTGGAACCCAACTCATTCAAACTTCTAATCCACAGGTGGGGACACCAGATGTGGACCTCTTTGCTTCCCCCAAAAAACATCAATTGAGCAAATTTTGCACCAGAAAACCCTACAGCCAAACATGGAAAGTGGATGCCCTATCCTTTACATGGGAAAACCTCTCAATCTATGCCTCCCCCCCCTCTTCCCCTCCTCTCAAAAGTACTACTCAAGAGCAAACAGGACAGGCCAAGGGCAATCCTTATTGCACCAGACTGGCCACGCCAGCACTGGTACCCACTCCTACACAGTCTGACAGTCTGACAGCAGTGCCACCCTAGCACCTACATCAGACCCCCTCTCTGCTGTCCCAGCAGAAGGGACAGATTTTGTATCCTCAGCTGCAAACCCTTAACCTTGCAGCCTGGCTTATTCCCTGAATACTCCACCAACAGCCCTCAGCAAACAGGTGCTGGATATCATCCTTGAGGCCAGGAGGCCTAGTACTAGGAAATCCTATTCAGAAAAGTGGAAAAGATACTGTTCTTGGAGCCAGTCTCAAGGAAAGGACGCAGCCATGCCCACCTTACCTCAAATCCTAGATTACCTGGCAGAGCTACTCCGCAAAGACCTATCCTTCTCATCAATTAAGATTCATGCCTCTGCCATCTCAGCTCATTACAATACTGAGCCACCCCTCTTCTCTCACCCTCTGATCAAACAGTTCCTGAGGGGAGCTAACGATCTAAGAGGAGAGCTCCCACTCTTGCCTGGGACCTTAACCTTGTACTAGATAGGTTCATGCTTCCCCCTTTTGAGCCTGCTGCTACAGCAGAGTTAAAATTCCTCTCTTGGAAAACAGCCTTACTTCTTGCCATCACTTCAGCAAGAAGAGTGTCTGAGTTTACAGGCTGTTATGGCTGTAGAACCCTTCATTATTTTCCATGCGGACAGAGTTTCCCTCAGGACTAACCCCTCATTTATGCCCAAGGTGGTATCCAGTGTGGTTTTAAACCAATCCATCCATTTACCAACATTTTTCCCTAATCCTCAGAATAAAGGGGAAAGGATCCTGCACTCCTTGGACATGCACAGACAGCTCAGGTTCTACCTTGACAGGACTAAGCCTTTCAGAAAAACTGACCAGCTGCTAGTCAGCTTTGCTACAGGGGCAGAGGGCAAGGCCATTTAAAAGCAAACCATTTCCAAATGGATAGCACACTGCATCCATTTTTGCTACAAACGCCATGGAAAACCTATCCCACAGGGGATCAAAATTCATTCCACTAGGGCAACCTCAACCTCTACAGCATTTCTCAGGGGAGTCCCTACCAGGGACATCCTGGAAGTTGCAACCTGGAGTTCTGTACACACCTTCACCAAGCATTACCACTTACCTGTCTTTTCTAAATCCAGAGCTGGATTTGCCACAACAGTCTTGCAAGGCCTGCTAGCCAGCCCTAATACTTCTTGACTGCCTCCACCCTTCCTCAGCTTTGGGAATCAACCCAAGTGTGATGACTGCAACAGTGAAACACGAAGAACATAGTACAGTTGTGTACACTTACCATAAATGTAGATGTTTGAGTGTATTCACTGTTGCAGTCTGGTTACCCTCCCTCCAGCCCCCTGACTTCTCTATGCTTTTTACCTTTATTCTTTTTGGCCATATCTTATGGCTGTGGAATTTACTTTTTACTGGAGGTGTTCCACACCATGTGTCCAAGAAAAGCCAGGTAGAAGGCAGGCAGGCAAAACACGACCACAAACACTTCTCCTTAGGGCAACCAAATCCTTTATTGTTAACACAACAAGATAAGAGCTTTTGTCTCAGTTTTAGACAATCAAAGAGACTTCATCAGATAAAGCTAGAAAAAACAAAACTAGATTTAAAAAACAGAGCCAAGATCCGGATGGCATCATTTCCTGCTGACAGGATTAACCATTTTTAAAGTGACAGAATTAAAATCAAATAACAGTATGCCGAGATCAAAACAATTCCGTACCAGTTATAAAAGCATCAAACACTATGGCATGAAATAAGAACTTCATCTCATATAATATCATCGCTACCTTATAAAATATATAGAATACATATACTAAAAAATTATGAATGCACATAAAATGTATGAGCACGTAATTTAATAAATATATATGTGGTTAAATGGAAATAGGCAAAACCAAGCTAAATATGTATAGTAAAAAGATATATGTATTAAATCAGAGTAATGTAATCTCATACTATAAATACATATTAATATCCTAAAAATGCATATAAAATATATAAATATATAAAAATGCAATAAATATGAAATAAATGAGTAAAATTGTAAAAATAGGATTATATACATGCATATACACACACACACACACACACACACATATATATATATATATATATATATATGAACCATGAATGCAAATACATCATAAATATTCAAATATTAGTGTCCAGAAATTAGTGTTTAGTAGACTACTAACCATCACATTTTCATTCAAGCCTGGCCAATATATTGAATTAAGACAAATCTGCCAAGATAATTCCATTTTTTAAAGCACAAACAGTCAAAATCAGCAAAAATATTTCCACAGTCTCCCAGATGAATAAACAAATGGTTTAATGCAACAAGAACAAAATAAAAGCTTCAGTAAGCGCTTTTGTCTTCTAACTCCTTTACAAAGACTTCTTCAGACTGAAGTAAACAGCAAAATTCATGTTTAAATATCTTAAAAACTATCACCTGACATAACATCCCATGACCTTACTAGAAACGCATGTTCCTAGTGCTTTAACCCTTTCCTTTTCAGATAGCTAACACATTTTTCTCTATTGTTTAGTCCTGGTAGAAAGCAGGCATTTAGCCTTATTTGCCAGCAGTATTCTAACCACCCTAGTTCTTCAATATTAATAGTATTTGCTTCAATGGATACCGTATCAAGTACTATAAATTTGAAGTCTACCTTACATTTGTTTGTTTTATAGTGTTTACATAATGCATTCCTCTCATCACCAGACTGAATAGCATATTCATGCTCATATATCCTTCTATTTAATTCTTGAGTGGTCCTTCAAACATAATAGGATTTGCATTGACTATAGAAACATAAGTAAACAACATTTTTAGACTTACAACTAAATTGTCCTGGAATTTTAACTTTTATACCCCCTATTTCTATTTCATGTCCTTCCGTAAAAATGTAAGTGCACGTATTACAATTATAACATTTAATCATCCCACATTTTTTGTTACTTCTTTCATTTGACTTATTCAGTTTTCCCTGAAAATAATTTTTAAAGTTTTTTTCCTTTTCTTTGTACAAATACAGGATTATCACCTACTTTTCTAAACACATCATTATTTATTCTTAGTAGTCCCCAGAGTCACATTTTTTTTTTATAGCTAATGAATCTACGCTGTTTTGAATGTCCATAGAAGTTTTTCTTTTATAAGGGATTTTTTCTTTTCTGTCTGATATTTTTCCCCTCATCTCTATTCTTTCTTCTAATAATTTATTGACTTCATATTCTTGGTATCCTCATTTTCTAACTCTATTACAAAAGGAACTAGCTTCTTCTAAAAACTCATCTTCACTGTTTGTAAGCCCACTTATTCTAGACAGTTGCCCCATATTATATTTAGCTTAGTGTTTTTAGGATGCATACTAGAGAAGTGCAGATACATATTATTCTGCGCCTCCTTTTTATAAATTCTAGATACTAATTTGTTTTTCTTTTTATACAAAAACAAATCCAAAAAAGTGATTTCTTTATCACTAATATGATGAGCAAATTTGAAGTATGTACACACATTGTTTATATATACCAAGAATTCTTCTAGTTCCTCATACGTACCTCTCCATATTAATAGTACATCATCAATAAATCTAAAAAAACATTTTCATGCTATTTTTACATTTGCTTTGTAACACATGAATGGTTTGCCATCCATGCATAAATAAATTCACATAAATGGGGGCCAAAGCTGCCCCCATAGCTACACTATTAACTTGTACATAAATCTCATCATAGAATGAGATGTAGTTATAGTTTAATACAATATCATTTCCATTAATAATCCAACCATGTTTGTTGAATACATTTGAGAATGCAATAATTCCATTCTTACAATTTCCATTCCTTCATCATTTGGTATCATAGTGTACAAGGGTTTAATATCAAGTGTTACAAGCAAATAATTTTCATTTACTGCTATTTTCTCAATTTTTTCTAGCAAATTGAAAGTGTCTCTAATATACATAGAGGTATGTGGGATAATTTTTTTGTAAGAACGTATCTACAAATACAGACATACCTTCTGTTTTACTGTTCTTACTAGTCACTATTGGCCTAAGTGGGGGTTCTTCCAGGTCCTTATGAACTTTGGGTATTCCATACATTTTACTTATTTTAAGGTTGGTATTTACAAGACTATTCCTTATTTTTTCATCTATTTTACCAGCATTATACTATTATTCTATACATGAGTCAATAAATCTATACCCTCTTTTCACATCTTGCATTTTTTTTTGTAATGCTTATCTATTAACAGCAGTTTCATCTAAACTTCATATACATTTCTGTCTAATACAACAAGTGATCCTCCTTTGTCAGCTTTAAAAAATAAAATGTCATTGTTGTTCATCATATTATCAAACACTACTTTTTCATGTTTAGTTAAATTATAAAATTTAAATTCAGCTTTTCTATCTAAAATTTCAATAATTTGCACTTCACAAATATTTAAGAACATTTCTAAATCCTTATGCAAGGGTGGATTAAAACTACTACGTCTATAACAGACAGCATAACCTTCAGCATTGTCATTTCTATTAAACAATATTATCAAAATTTAAAAGTCTCACATAGTCGCTGAGATGATTGATGGTTCATAATTTGTCAGCTCTTTGGGCTGGTACAAAATTCCAGTCTCTACTCTGCACCTTACATTCTTCATTATTTAATGTATAGCTAGACAAATTAATAATAAAGTTTTTCAGTACCTGTGTTCTCTGGTATGCATTCCTTTGATTCCAGTTCTTCCATTTCGGCCCTTTCTTCACAAAGTAGTTTTTTGTTGGCTTCTTATAATTATTGGCATTTGTATTTACATTACTTGCAGTCACTTGGGCCCATGATCTATTTTCACCATTCACCCTTTGGTAAACTTCCACAACTTGATTTTTGTTAGAATAAGTCAGTTGTTTAGATGTGCTCGCCACCGCTTTCTCCTGTCCTCCTTTTTCATTAATAATTACTGTATTTCCTCCTTGTGAACTTGACTGTGTTTGCGACCCACTCATATTTGTAGTTCCAGCATTTAATTTTCTCCTGGTTTATTAGATTTTTTAGTTTTCAGTCGTTCAGAGTGCCTCACCATGCTTGACTCTTCAGCCCCAACATTGGCGTCTTGCGTCATTTCCTCTGGCCACACATTTCCTTGTAGCTGTAAACCATATGCAGAGGCCACTCCCCCTGCATATTCAACATGGTCCCTCTCATACTTTATTTTACTGCTACTAAGTGTTTTGTTCAGTTTATCCAGATTTTCATGAATAAAGTACATTTTGTTGTTAAAGTTCACATCAGATGTATTTTCTTTTAACATATTGAACATTACCTGAACATTTTCAGTTAGTTCTTTCATCTTAGTGCTAGTATAACTGTGTAGCAATTCCATATATTGAATACCCGCTGTCTGGTTTATTTGTAACCATTTATCTACCAACTCTTTTGGTAGATTTTCACCTGCTGGCAATTTTAAAATTCTGAGTCCCTTTGGGATTCTCTGAACTTTTAAATTGTTTTCAAAGTAAATATTGTCCCAATGCATTACTGTATTAGGTTTTTCTCTAGCTTTGAAAACATCTCATTATGATTCACACAGCATTCATTATATCCTTCTTGATCATTCATATTTTTGTTGTTAAAAGGATTATCAGCAAATGTCAGACAGTTCTTTAACACTTCACTTGACAATAAGATGGTACCTAACTTATTGGAAGTTCCTTCATTGCTGGATATAAACAAGCCCATCGGTGTGTATTTCAGTACACATCCTGTTGTTGCTGCAGTCAAATTAGAGCCAAAATTACCAAAGTTATTTATAGGGAACCAGTTGCAACAGCTCGATAAATCTTCACAAACAGCAGCCAAGTAGCGCAAACAGTCAGAATCAGCAAAAATATATTCACAGGCTCCCAGGTGAATAAACAAATGGTTTAATGCAACAAGAACAAAATAAAAGCTTCAGTAAGTGCTTTCGTCTTCTAACTCCTTTACAAAGACTTCTTCAGACTGAAGTAAACAGCAAAATTCATGTTTAAATATCTTAAAAACCATCACCTGACATAACATCGCATGACCTTACTAAAAACACATGTTCCTAGTGCTTTAACCCATTACCTTTCAGATAGCTAACAAATTCTTCTCTATTGTTTAGTCCTGGTGGAAAGCAGGCATTTAGCCTTACTTGCCAGCAGTATTCTAACCAGCCTAGTTATTCTTCAATATTAACAATATTTGCTTCAATGGATACCATATCAAGTACTATAAATTAAGTCTGTCTTACATTTGTTTGTTTTATAGTGTTTACATAATACATTCCTCTCATCATCAGACTGAATAGCATATTCATGCTCATATATCCTTCTATTTAATTCGCGAGTGGTCCTTCCAAAATAATAGGATTTGTATTGACTACAGAAACATAAGTAAACAACATTTTTAGACTTACAACTAAATTGCCCTGGAATTTTAACTTTTATACCCCCTATTTCTATTTCATTTCCTTCAGTAAAAATGTAAGTGCACATATTACAATTATAACATTTAATCATCCCACATTTTCTGTTGCTTCTTTCATTTGGCTTATTAAATTTTCCTTGAAAATAATTTTTAAAGATTTTTCCTTTTCTTTGTACAAAATAGAGGATCATCACCTACTTTTCTAAACACATCATTGTTTATTCTTAGTAGTCCCCAGTTTTTTCTTATCACATTTTTATAGCTAATGAATGTACACTGTTTTGAATGGCCATAGAAGTTTTTCTTTTATAGGGGATTTTTTCTTTTCTATCTGGTATTTTTCCCCTCATCTCTATTCTTTTTTCTAATAATTTGTTCACTTCATATTCTGGATATCCTCGTTTTCTAACTCTATTACAAAAGGAACTAGCTTCTTCTAAAAACTCATCTTCACTGTTTGTAAGCCCACTTACTCTAGACAGTTGCCCCTTTATTATGTTTGGCTAAATGCCTGCTTTCCACTAGGACTAAACAATAGAGAAGAATTTGTCAGTTATCTGAAAAGGAAAGGGTTAAAGCACTAGGAACATGTTAGGTCATGTGATGTTATGTCAGGTGATGGTTTTTAAGATATTTAAACATGAATTTTGCTGTTTACTTCAGTCTGAAGAAGTCTTTGTAAAGGAGTTAGAAGACGAAAGCGCTTACTGAATCTTTCATTTTGTTCTTGTTGCATTAAACCGTTTGATTATTCATCTGGGAGCCTGTGGATATATTTTTGCTATATTATCCAATACTACTACTTCTGCGGTGGTGGTGCTGTGGTGGCGTTGTCGCCTCACAGTTAGACATTGCCCGTTCGATTCTCAGTTAGAGCGTCTTCTGTGTGGCGACATGCGTGAATGTGAGTTCCTTCGTTGAAGGTTGTGCGTTAGGCCCGGCAAGCCAGCACGTAAAACTCTACTGCCAATCATTAGCGGACCGGAGTTCCGCTGTGGCAACCCCTAACCGGGAAAAGCCAAAAGACACAAACAAAAATCCAATACTACTACTTCTTCTTTCGGCTGCTCCCGTTAGGGGTCGCCACAGCAGAACAACTGTTTCCATTTCTTCCTGTCCTCTGCATCTTGCTTTGTCACACCAGCCACCTGCATGTCCTCTCTCACCACATCCATAAACCTTATCTTAGGCCTCCCTCTTTTCCTGTTAGCAGCTTCATCCTTAGCATCTTTTCCCCAATATACTCTGCATCCCTCCTCAGCACATGTCCAAACCAATGTAATCTTGCCTCTCTGGCTTTCTCTCCAAACCTTCCAACCTGGGCTAAGCCTCTAATATATTTATTCCTAATCCTGTTCATCCTCGTCACACCCAGTGCAAATCTTAACATCTTCAACTCTGCCACGTCAAGCTCTAACTCCTGCCTTTTTGTCAATGCCACTGTTTCCAATCCATATAACATAGCTGGTCTCACTACCATCTTGTAGACCTTCCCTTTCACTCTTACTGGTACTCGTCTGTCACAAATCACTCCTGACTCTCTTCTCCACCCACTCCATCCTGCCTGTACTCTCTTCTTCATCTCTCTTCCACACACACCATTGCTCTGAACTGTTCATCCCAGGTACTTAAACTCATCCACCTTCGCCACCTCTACTCTCTGCTTCCTCACCATTCCTCTATCCTCCCTCTCATTCACACACATATATTCTGTCTTAGTCCTGTTGATCTTCATTCCTCTTCTCTCTAGAGCATATCTCCACCTCTCCAGGGTCTCCTTTACCTGTTCCCTACTCTCACTACAGATCACAATGTCATCTGCAAACATCATAGTCCACGGGGACTCCTGTCTGATCTCGTCTGTCAACCTGTCCATTACCATTGCAAATAAGAAAGGGCTCAGAGTTGATCCTTGATTTAATCCCACCTCCACCTTAAATGCATCCATCACTCCCACTGCAGACCTCACCGCTGTCACACTACCCTCGTACATATCCTGTACCACTCTTAAATACTTCTCTGACACTCCCGACTTCCTCATACAATACCACAACTCCTCTCTAGGCACCCTGTCATATGCTTTCTCTAAATCCACAAAGACACAATGCAACTCCTTCTGACCTTCTCTGTACTTCTCCATCAACACTCTCAGAGCAAACATCACATCTGTAGTGCTCTTTCCTGGCATGAAACCATACTGCTGCTCACTAATCATCATCTCCCTTCTTAACCTAGCTTCCACTACTCTTTCCCATAACTTCATGCTGTGACTGATCAGGTTAATCCCTCTGTAGTTACTACAGCTCTGCACATCACCCTTATTCTTAAAAATCGGTACCAAAGCACTTTTTCTCCATTCCTCAGGCATCCTCACACTTTCCAAGATTTCATTAAACAATCTAGTTAAAAACTCCACTGCCATTTTACCTAAACACCTCCATGCTTCCACAGGTATGTCATCTGGACCAACAGCCTTTCCGTTCTTCATCCACTTCATAGCTATCCTTACTTCCTCCTTGCTAATCCACTGCACTTCATGATTCACTATCCACACATCATCCAACATTCTCTCCCTCTCATTCTCTTCATTCATCAACCCCTCAAAGTACTCTTTCCATCTGCTCAACACATTCTCCTAGCTTGTGAGTACGTTTCCCTCATTATCCTTTATCACCCTACTTACACCCTCTCTAAAGCCAACTTCACACTCCTCAAGACTGAGGTGGGAAGTTTCAAAGCTCCCAGTCAAATGGAAAATGATGGCCCATCGGCAGAATCCTTTACAAGTGCATTTTTATGAACACCTTCAAGAGTGCACGGGCCAAGCCATCCCAAGTAAAACCAAGACCAACTCCTCAAAAAAGAGGAAGCCAGTCTGCTGGACCCCAGCCATAAATAAACTTTACTCCTGCAAGATAGAACAACATCCCAAAATAAGAAGGCATTTCTGACTAACATCAGTAAAAAACTTCACTCCCTCATTAAATCATCCAAGGCCAACTTCGAAAGAAAAATAGACAATGACTCTAAGGATAACCACAAGGCCTTCTTTAACTATGTCAAGAGTCTAGGGGCAAACTCTCAGATATGCTCCGAGCTAGTGCATAATGGCCATAAATACACTGAACCAACCGACATTGCCAACATCCTGGCTGACAAGTTCAGTGCAATCTTCACTACCCCCCCCCCCTCCGCCAAAGGGGCTAGCACTCATCCCAGAAGAATGTGGCGCTCCAGATATCTCAGAGACACAAGTAAAGACAGCCCTAGCAAAGGCCAAAAACACAGCATCAATGGGGCCAGATGCTATCCCAAGTTGTGTCTTACACGAGCTTCAAAATGAACTAACCCCCATCTCAAATCACTATTCAAACTCAGCCTCTCTACAGGCTATGTACCCAAAGAATGGCGTACAGCAACAGTTGTACCACTCCACAAAGGTGGTGCCACAACTGACCCTGGGAACTATCGCCCTATAAGCTTGACTAGCTTGGTCTGCAAAGCCATGGAACGCATTATCATGGAGCTCATTAACAGGGACATTGGGAACCTCCAGACACTGGACCCCACCCAGTTTGGCTTTGTTAAAGGCAGATCTTGCCTTCTGAACTTGGTCGACGACTTCGAAACAGTCACCAAGGCCATAGATGAAGGGAAGGTGGTCCACACAGCATATCTGGACCTCGCTAAGGCGTTCAACACCATCCCACACTCAGGAATCATAGAAAAACTCACCAGCTTAAATATCAACCCCCATGTCACGAGATGGGTTGCCAATTGGTGCTCAGACAGAACCCACACGGTAAGAGTGGCAGGCGCCATGTCTGACTCTAAACCAGTCACAAGCGGAGTGCCACAGGGCTCAGTCCTGGGAACCCTCCTGTTAGGTATATATTTTTCCGAAGTACAGGCAAAGGCGGAGGGACTGTGGCTAACCAAGTTTGCAGATGACTGTAAATTGGGTGCAATAACTGACTCGCCAGCTGACACAGACATCCTGCAAAAGGGTCTCACAGAGACAAACACCTGGTGTCAAAGTCACGGCCTCAAGCTAAATGCCAAAAAATGCATAGTAATCCCATTTGGGAAAAACAAAGTACCTACAAACTGCCACATAGATGGGAATCCACTAAGTACAGAAGAAGTAATTAGGGACCTGAGTACCCAAGTAGATAGTATGCTCTCCTTTGATAACCACATAGCCAAAATGGTCAGGAAATCCTTCTATGTGGCACACCTGATCACAAAGGGTTTCTCATCCAGATCCAAGGAGGTGATTGTGCCCCTTTACTCCTCACTCATTAGGCCCATAATAGAGTACAATTCCCCATTTGGGATGTACCTCACTAGACACCTGCAACAACTAAAAAAAGACCACAGAACTACCTCACTAAGAGGATTAAGGGCCTTAAACAATTACCCTATGAAGCACGACTAAAAAAGCTCCATCTCTTCTCAGTCGCTTACCGTCTGCTCAGAGATGACCTATGCCTGACCTATAGGGCCATGTCAAACCCTGAACTAATGGACATGCTTCACCTCAAAAAAAACCGAGATCCCTCAGAACCACTCGTTCTAGCAACTTGAACCTATGTACAACAATAAACAGGACATGCTGGAGGGATGGATTCCTGTCCCAGCGACTCCCCTCACTCTGGAATAGAATCCCATTCCATATTTGACAGAGCTCCTCTCTGACCCTCTTCAAGAGAAATCTTGATGAGTGGATGGGTAATCGTAAGTTCTACCCTGGGATCACTTCAGGAGCCCTGTTGACAGAGGCCCATCTTACTAATCTAATGGGGAGGTGAAAGCCATCACTCTGTGGCTAGGCTTATAAATACCCATGGGCAGATAGCCTAGTACTTACCTATTAACCTGCTGCACATCTTTACTAGCTCTGTCCCCCTGTCTAGCCAATCGGTACAGGTCCTTTTCTCTCTCCTTAATGTCCATCCTTTTATACAACTCTTCATATGCCTTATTCTTAGCCTTCGCCACCTCTCTCTTTGCCATGCACCTCATCTCCTTATACTCTTGTCTACTTTCTTCATCTCTTTGACAATCCCACTTCTTCTTCGCCAACCTCTTTCTCTGTATACTCTCCTGTACTTCTTCATTCCACCACCAGGTCTCCTTGTCCTCCTTCCTCTTTCCAGATGTCGCACCAAGCACCTTTCTAGCCATCTCTCTTACTAGCTCTGCTGTAGTTACCCAGCTGTTCGGTAATTCTTCACTGCCACCCAGTGCCTGTCTTAATTCTTCCCTGAACATCACCTCACAATTACCCTTTTTCAGTTTCCACATTTGATCCTTGGTGCTGCCCTCACACTCATCCTCCTCTTCTTGATCACCAATGTCATCCTACAAACCACCATCGTATGCTGCCTAACTACACTTTCCCCTGCCACCACTTTACAGTCTCCAATCTCCTTCAGACTGCACCTTCTACATAAGATATAATTCACCTGTGTGCATCTTCCTCCAGTCTTGTATGATACCCTATGCTCCTCCCTCTTGTTAAAATACATAATCTGAAGTAGTTAACTTCATTTGTGCATCAACCTATGGGTTATCGGATCCACATCGGATCCGAGCCAGCAGTTTCCAACAGCTAAGATCCGAGCTCCAAGCTCCTCCCCCTTACCCATAACTCCCTGCCATCCCTTCCTGACCTCAGATCTAGTTTGCCGCGGTTACACCAGCAGCTTGATCTCGAGCTTCCAGGTCTTCAAGAGTTTTTCTGTGAGAAAATCTTTTCTTTTTCGATTATAGTTAAAGTTTTTGAGTGAGTTTTGTGTGTGCGTTACCTTTCCTTTAGTTTTAGAGTAATTGTTAGCCTTTCCTCCCCTGTTTCTCGTGAGAGAGTTAGTGTGTGTGTGTGTGTGTGTGTGTGTGTGTGTGTGTGTGTGTGTGCGTGCGTGTGTGTGTGTGTGTGTGTGCGTGCGTGTGTGTGTGTGTGTGTGTGTGTGTGTGTGGTTTTTGGGGCCTAGTGTGTGCGTTTTTAGGTTATTATGTCTGAGGCTGCCAAAACTTTTTTCTCCAAATGTACCGAGTGTGGCCATAAGCTTTCCCCAGCTGATGGCCACACTCGGTAAGTTATATGCCTTGGGGTTGAACACCTGTCTTCTGGCTGCTCTATTTTTGCAGCGTTCAACCCAGGGCTATCAGGGACCAGAGGTCGAAGCTGATTCTGGTGGGACTTCTGCCCACGGACTCGGCTCCGTCCGGTCCCTCCATGGCTCCGGCTGCGGCAGCGCCTACAGATACTTCCCTTCCCCTGGCCGGGACTCAACCTCCCACATTGGGCCAGGAGGATAGGGAAGCCAGGAGGGAGAAGCACCGAGAAAAACACCACAAGTGGCGGGCCGAAGCCTCTGCTTCAGCCCCGCCAGCCAAGCGAGCTTCTCCCCCCGGGACGTCCGGGCCTTCTCCTTCCCGGCTCCGTTCTCCCAGCTTTTCGCCGGGGCTGGAGGAGGATGAGGCCCGGTCTCCCTCGAGGTCATCGAGGCAGGACCCCCGTCCCACCTCGGTGGCCTCTTCTAGGTCCACAAGAAGCCTAACAGATGCAGACTTGGACCGGATGATGAGAAGGTTCCTCCAGGCCCAGCTGCAGAATGGAGTGCTCATGCCCCCCCCCCCCTCTGGGGGGGGGGGGGGAGCTCGACCCCTTTTTTTTCACCCCGATTGCTCCTTCCCTGACCCGCTTTCTGGGTTCGGGGTCTACGGAACTGAGTAGCGTCAGAGCCGGGGGAATGTCGGCGCCGATGGAGTCTGGTATTTCAGCGCCGACAGCTCCTTCGAGCCTGTCGGGTCCCTTTTCTTTGGATCCAGGCTCTGGGAGTCGAGAGTTGAGCTTTGGATCCGAGGCGGGCAGTATGCTTTCGGCTCCGGCTAGGTCGGAGCAATCTGGCCCTTCGGATTCGATCGCATCGGCTCCGGCCCCAATCTGCTCGTCGGATCCAAGGGAGGGTCTGCTCTCGGATCCTAGGGACAGCAGCTCTCCTTCAGCATTTGACATGGTGGAGAGAGTTCTGTCGAGGCATTCCAGGCCCCCGGCCTTAGCTACCACTCCACCCTGCACTCCCTCGCAAACGGGTCTGACTTCCATCACCCGGCCCCAGGGACAGCCTGCTCAGACATCCCAGATCATTCCCTTGTTGGAACAGGATGTGGTTGGTGAGGCCTCCTCATACAGCCCCCCCCGAGGAAGTTCCTCACAAACGCAAGTTGAAAAGGAGGCACTTGGACTCCCCTGAGTCTTTGACAGAGGACACAGACTTGGAGGAAGGGGAAGGTTCCCCAAGATCACCCCTCGAAGACGTCTCATTTGGAGACATCATGGTGATGCTCAGGATTAGAGGGGGGTGGTCTGCCCCAACGCCTACCTCGGATGAGTCCATGTTCCTGGAGGCATTTGATGCAGGCCCGTCTACCTCTTGGGTGTCCCCTCCAGTCGATCCCCTGGTAGATCTGATCACTACCAGGGCATGGAAGGAGCCGGACACTGTGGAGCCCGTCCCTAAGAGGCCAGACAGAATTCTTAGTTCCCCCCCCCCTCAGACAGGTCACATTGGAGTAAGGGTACCCCTGTAGATGCCATGTTGGTGGCGGCAGCCACCAAAAGGGAACTGGCCCAGGAGAGCCCCTTGGTCCATCCCCCAGACAAGGAGTCTCGGGCGATGGACCGTTTGGGGAAGCGGATGTTTGCTTCAGCCACCTTCTCCATAAGGCTGCTGAACTACATGGCACACGTCATACGGCTGCAGCGGGATCTTATTAAAGAATATGCTGGGTCACCCCCAGAGTCCATGTCGGCAGAGGACAAACAGGTGTACTCTAACCGAATGGCCACTCTCAGGTCTATTTCCAATACCTCTATGCAGCTACTGTCCCATGCTACGGAAGGAGCCGCTAGAGCTAGCAGAGCGGGCGTCGTCCTAAGGCGACAGGCGTGGCTCCGCCACTGTGATTTCGCGGAACCCTTCAAGGCATCATTCGCTAATGCCCCGTTTGATGATTCTGCCCTCTTTGGCAAGACCGTATGTGACACCTTGGTCCAGAGCGAGAAGGACGGGAAGATGTTTGCCATCGGAGTCCGCTTCTGTGCTCCCCAGAGGTCCTTCTCAAAGAACCAAAAGGGACAGAAGAAGATGTGGTTCCGAAAGTCTCAACAATCCCGTTTCGCTCTAGAAAACCCGTCCTTCAGAGGCAGAGGAGGACAAGGTGGACGCCGCCCTAGAGGCAGCGGGGCCCCGAAGAACTTTGGGTCCAGAGAACCTTTCTCTGATCGGCCCACACAGCAAACCTGAGGGGTTACCCAACTGCTCCACTCTGGAGGCAGTCGGGTGGCGTTTCTCGAAGCACCTAGCAGCTTGGGAGTCCATCACGACAGACCAATGGGTGCTTCGAATTATATCCAGAAGCTACGAGATTCCATTTCTCCATCCCCCTGTCAGACCCAGATACCTCCCCGATGTCCCACCCGATCAGAGGGAGGCCACAGCCGCAGAAATTCGTCAGCTGCTAGAAAAAGGAGCGATCCAGCACGTCCCCCCAGACAAGTATGGATCAGGCTTTTACTCCAGGTTCTTCTTGTTGCCAAAAAAGACAGGGGACTTGAGACCAATCCTCGACCTATCCCTCTTGAATCTTGAAAGTTCCGGATGGTCACTCTTCAATCTATTCTCCCCCTCTTGCAGGAGGACGACTGGATGTGCTCCATAGACCTCAAGGATGCGTACTACCACATCTTGATGGACAGACGATCCAGGAGGTTTCTCCGCTTCAGGCTAGGAGCCAGCCATTACCAATTCAGGGTCCTCCCCTTTGGTCTCACCACGGCCCCCCGGGTGTTCACCAAAGTGTTAACGGTGGTAGCAGCCCACCTGAGACGCCAGGGAATTCAGGTCTTTCCATACCTGGATGACTGGCTCCTGACCTCCCCCACAAGGCATCTACTCTGCACAGCCAGGAATTTCTTTCTTCAATTAGCTCCCCGGCTGGGGATCACGATCCATGCTGGAAAATCCTCCCTGCTCCCTACTCAGATCATAGCTTTTATAGGAGCCAGGTTGGCCACAAACCAGCTCTTAGCCTTCTTAACTCCAGACCGGATGCGATCTCTAAGATTCCATGTGCAGGCCGTTCTTCATTGCCCAGCCCCTCCGGTGGAATTGGTCCTGAGGGCCCTAGGCTCGATGGTGGCTACCATCAATCTCCTTCCCATGGCGCGCCTAAATATGAGGACTCTGCAGTGGACCCTCCAAGTCCAATGGTCCTTCCTGCATTATCCCCTGAGCCATCCTGTCCCTCTCAGCAGGGTTTGCAGGAGAGCCCTCTTATGGTGGCTCCAGTCTCCGGACCTCCAAAAGGGGCGCCCCTTCTCTATGTCCCCTCCCCTAGCCACGGTGACCACGGCAACCTCTCTCCTCGGGTGGGGGGGCATTGTTTGGGCAGGACCATCCAAGGCACGTGGAACCAGATGGAGACCTCACTGCATATCAGTTTCCTGGAGATGAGGGCGGTGCTGTTAGCGTTGCAAGCACTTCAGAGCCTTCTTCCCGTCGGGACTATTGAGATCCAAACGGACAATATGTCAGTCGTTTGGTATATCAACAAACAAAGGGGAAACCAGGTCCTACCCACTTTGTCGAGAGGCCATGAGAGTTTGGGAATGGGCGATTTCCACCAACCGCTTTCTCATAGCGATGCACATTCTGGGCTGGTCCAACATCCTAGCGGACAAATTGAGTCGCACCATCCTCTCGCCGTACGAGTAGTCTCTGAATCCCAAAGTAGCGAAGCAGATCTTCTCCAAATGGGGTCAACCTTGTTGCGATCTTTTGCCTCTCCTTCAAATATGAAGTGCAACACCTACTTAGCTCTAATTCCCCCACCCGGGCAATCACCAACAGACGCTCTGGTGCATGCTTGGCCACCCGGTCTACTTTATGCTTACCCGCCTCTTTCCCTGATGCTGAAGTTTCTGTAGAAAGCCAGACGGTTGGGGAGCACAGTAATCCTCATTGCCCCATTCTGGCCACGTCAGGCATGGTTCCCATATCTATGGTCTCATCTAGTGAATCCTCCCTGGATTCTAGATCCTGTCCCAGATCTGATATCTCACCCTTTGGGCCTGCCGGCCCCGAACCTGGACAACCTCAAGCTCGCGGCTTGGTTGATCCAGTTCCTCTGTTAGCTAGGACTCTCGGTATCTCTTCCCCAGTCAAAGCGATCCTAGTAGCTGCTCACAAGCCGTCTGCTAGGAAAGTTTATCAAAGCAAATGGAAATGCTTTTCTATTTGGGCAGAACATCAGAAACTAGATCCTTTTACAGCTCCGTTAACCAGCTGTGCTGGATTTTCTGTCAGGATTATTTGATCAGGGTGCTAGCTCTTCCACAGTCAAAGTCCAATTGGTGGCAATCGCTCATTACCATGTTGGATGTGATCTTGGCCCTTTGACCTCATCCAGATTGTGTAGGGCCTTCTTAAAAGGCACCTTCTTACTAAGACCTCCGGTGAAGGATGTAATTCCTCCTTGGGACTTATCGCTGGTACTCCAGGCTTTAACAGCTTCTCCCTTTGAGCCTGCTGCTTCGGTAGATCTCAAATTCTTATCCTGGAAAACAGCTTTTCTGGTTGCTATTACTTAGGCGAAAAGGGTTTCGGAACTTCAAGCCCTTTGTGCCAAGCCACTGTACTTGACTTTCCACAAGGATAGGGTATTCCTCAGGACCAATCCCTCTTTTCTGCCCAAAATTGCTTCCGAATCTAACATCAACCAGTCTATTAATTTGCCAGTCTTCTTTCCCAATTACCAAAATAAAGGCGAATACAAGTTACACTCTTTGGATGTACACAGACAGTTAAGATTCTATTTGCACAGGACAGCCGGTCATAGGCAATCAGATCAGCTGTTTGTGTCCTTTGCTAAGTCCAGTTTGCGGAAATCTGTTTCTAAAGTCACACTGTCCAGGTGGATTTCCCAGTGTATTCTCCTGGCTTATGAGAATTCTGACCAGCCTGCTCCTCATGGAGTCCATGCCCATTCTACTCGGTCTGTTTCTACCTCTGCTGCTTTTTGTGCTAGAGTTTCGTTGGATGACATTTGCTCTGCTTCCACGTGGGCTTCTTCTCATACATTTATAAACCACTATAAGTTGGATCTGGTTTCCAGAAGGAGAGCATCCTTTGACTCCGCAGTACTCCGGAACATCCTTCCATAAGGGCCTCCCAAGATTCAGGTAGCTGGGGCCTCTGTCCCATAGGTTGATGCACAAATTAAGTTAACTACTTCAGATTAAGAAGTTATGTACTCACCATAACATTCCATCTGAGTAGGTAAACTTCATTTGTCAGCAACCATCCTCCCTCCGTCCCCCTGTCCTCTTCGGATGTTCATAGATATTCCTGCTTCATGGTGGATTGTATCCAGTTTACACTAGGCAGGTTGTGATTGCAGGTCTTGCTTTTAGGCAAACTCGATCTGAGGTCAGGAAGAGATGGCAGGGAGTTATGAGTAAGGGGGAGGAGCTTGGAGCTCGGATCTTAGCTGTTGGAAACTGCCGGCTCGGATCTGATGTGGATCCGATAACCCATAGGTTGCTGACAAATGAAGTTTACCTACTCAGATGGAACGTTATGGTGAGTACATAACTTCTTATTCATCACAGCCATGTCCATCCTTTTTGCAAAATCCACTACCATCTGACTTTCTGCATTCCTTTGGTTAACACCATACCTACCCATCACTTCCTCATCCCCTCTGTTCCCTTCACCAACATGCCCATTGAAATCTGCTCCAATCACCAGTCTCTCACCCTTGGGTACAGTTATCACCACTTCATCGAACTCACTCCAAAAATATTCTTATATATATATATATATATATATATATATATATATATTTATATTTTCCAATACTACAAATTTAAAATCATGCTGTGGGTATACCATAATATGTTTTGCTAGTGCATTGCATTCATGGCCATCACATATATTCCTTAAATGTTCCCGTATTCTACTTTTCAACCTACGCTCGGTTTTACTGATATAGAAACATGGGCATTTACTACAAAGGGTGCAATAAACCACTCTCTCTATTAAACAAGAGAATTTCCCTTTTACCCAAATTTTCATCCCATTTACTTCCACTACTTCAGTTTCTAAAATATTTTTACAAAACTTGCACATACTACATTTGTGCATATATCCTTTGCCTTGTTTAGGTTTATTATACTCGAACATATTCTTTAAACAATGACCGTTTTTGTATACACAAATGGGAGCTTCTCCCAGACTATCCTTCATTTCCTTGTCATTTCTTATGAACTCCCAATTCTTGATTTCTTGATTAAAATATTCCTAATAATATGTGCATCCCTAATAATATGTGCATCCCTATTATAAGTAGTTAAAGAAACTATTTTGATAAGATGTACTTGTCCTACTAGTATTAGTTTCCCCAGTATTAGTCGTAACTACCTCATGTAAATTTAATTCATCTCCCATAATGTTATTAACCTTTATCGTACCCTTATTACTTAAAATAGGTACAAAAATGTCCACTTTTTCTCTTATTTTTTTACCTCATCCATGATTTGTTCTATTAATTTACCTGGATATCCTCTTTTAACAAACATCTGTTTGAGTATATTGCATTCCTCCAAGAAGGTCTCCCACCCAGTAGTCATTCGGGCCACCCTGACAAACTGACCCTTAACTACTGCCCGTTTTTGGTAAAATGGATGACAACTACTGAAATGGAGGAAGCTATTGGAATAAGTGTTCCTGCGATAAATTTTAGCTACAAATCTATTGTTGATTTCATTTTTTATTAATAAAATGTCCAGGTAAAGAATACTCTTAGTATCTTTCGAGTATGTACATTTTAAGAAATTGGTCGTATTATTAATGTAATCAAGGAAGGATTCAACCATATCATTTGGACCTTCCCACAAAATGAATATATCGTCCAATATCGTATATAACATTTACAGAATGAAAAATATTGAGATTGATGTAAATATCAATTTTCTCCCATTCTAACATAATAATATTGGTATATAGGCCCCCACATGAGGAGCCCATTGCCATCCCTTCATTCTGTAAATAATATTCTCGTTCAAATAAAATGAAATTATTTTCTAAAATTATATCCAACATTTGTTCATATAAACTCACTTTATACTGTACAATATTTGTAGACTCTAAATATTCACAAAACCATTGTAGTCCCACCACGTGGGGTATCACACTATAGAGATTAACAACATCAATTGTGGTAAATAAATATTCGTTATTAAACTCAGTGGCACCGATTTTCTTTAAAAAATCCCACGAGTCAATACAAATGTTGGGCTCATCCCAAACAAATTTACTCAGCTCCTTATCAAGGTACTTCGCCATAGGATATGTAATGGAGCCCCAAGCATCCACGGTAGGCCTCATAGGTGGCTGATGTATGTCCCTGTGGATTTTCTGGGCTCCAAAAGTAGTTGGGGTAACAGGATATTCTACAGTAGGGTAGTGTAATTCACTAATGGAAATAAGTCCATCTATAAACATATCCCGAATAAAATCTTTTATTTTCCTGTAAGCTCCATTCATTTCATTTAGGGAGCTCTTAATAGAGGTTTCAGTATTCAAAATTTCAAGCATCTTGTTATTGTAGTCCACCAAATTCATGATGGCCACACCGCCCCCCTTATCCGGTTTCATAATTCTAATACCATTAATATGGACAAGAAAGGCAAGCTCAAATTCTTCATCCTGGTTTAAATAACCACACACTTTATTCAAGCCAGACCTAGTACTAGAATTCCTACTAAGCTCTCGAAAATCAAGTTCACAAACCCTCTCAAAAAGTGTTAAGTGGGATGTGTGGGTGGGTTAAATGTGCTAGAGATTTTGAGTGCATCAAATGTGCTAGAGATTTTGAGTGCGTCACTAATCGGTTCAGTATTATTAAACATGATGTTAAGATTCAATTTCTTGACGTATTGTTTTAAGTCCATCAAGATGTGGACCAAATTGATTGATCAGTCAGGAACAAAGGTAAAATTCCTTTAGCAAAAATATCACACATAGTCACATTAAGAATTAGGTCAGAATAATTATAGACCTTAAAATCCTTTTCAGAATTATGGTTCATTGTCAAGGGTGGTTAGTAGACAACCATTCCTATTATCAGTCCTGTCCAATTCTACTAAGTCAGGTACGACTAGGTCTATCTCCCCCTCCAGGAATTCCTGTTGGGTCCCCCTGTTGTTCATTCTCCCCCTCTCCACCTGGTATGCATTGAAATGACCCCTCCCCTGCTGTTGTTGGGGGTCTCTGCTGGTTCATAATCCTCTCTGAGCGCCTCAGGGGCGGGTATTGTTCTTCTAAAAAATAGTCTTCAAAAGTGTCCAATTCAGTGACCCTGTTGGCATTCTGATCACTATTATTGTATTGTTCAACACTTCTTTTGTTCCACACCATGTAATTGCTTCCTATTTTTGGGGGTCCTGACATCTGGAGCAAGAAAAACTGATGTAATGGTGTCGGCTGCATGTTTTATACCCCTGACAACTTGACGTCATGGAAGAAGTGACAGCATTCGACACAGAAATCCCAAGACTGTGGTATTCGGGCCGACTGAGGACTACCTGCAGGCAGATAACCCAAGTGTGATGACTGCAACAGTGAATACACTCGAACATCTGCATTTATGGTAAGTGTACACAACTGTACTTTTTTCATGTCACACAAAGAGGTGATGATCTACATAGCAAAGGCCTGTTGCATATCAACACATTGCATGCTAACAAGCATGCAAGAGGGGAGTAAAACTTAAAACCCAATACCCTATCACATGGAGGATGACTCCTACTCCTGGTTAACTTAACTCTTGCCGCAATACACAAATAGAGACCACAGGGCTTTTTCCTGAAGAAGTGAATTGGTTAGTTGAGAGACCAGGAGGGTTGGGCTTCTCAGGTGGGAGAATGGGCAGCATTAAAAAAATTTGGTTAAGCTAGAAGGTAGAGTAGTGTAGAAAGACAATGCGTTCTGAATAAAACTGACCTCAGATTGTATGGAGTTGCACATTATAGTGGAAGATAGATCTATCCTATTTGGGGCTTTTATTGTACCTTGTTTTGAACTTTATTTTATCTGTCTTACACTTGAAATGCTGCACATGCCTGTCTTAGCCTTCCTGTTACCCTGATGAAGTTCCTTAAAGGTCTGTTTTGATAACTTTGACGACCGCATTTTCATACTTTGTCTCTTCTTGTTGTTCTGGTCTCTTTTGCTTTTTCCTTTACTTCCACACAAAGCTACATTATAAGAAGGCGTCATTCCAGCACATTTGTGTCAAAACTCCTGACAAGGGATGCACCTGGGACCATGCATGCCACATGGCCTGTATGGCTTACAAAAACATGTCAGAACATATTAGATGGGATAGAGCTAAAAACATAAGCCTGTCTGCTTCTTTGGGCAGCAGTGGTGGATCTTTATCCTGCTATACCTTCCTGTGGGCACATTAACAGTCACTAGTTAAAGGAACTGGTGACTGCATATTGGATGTGAGCAATCTGGGCTATCTGGATTAGGACCATAGATTCAAGGGAGATAAAGGCTTACAAGATGCCACAGTGCTACAGAAAAGCAGCTTAACTTGCAAAATATCCCATGGCAAAGAAAAAAAAAAACTGTTAGCTCACTTAGGCCAAGCCTTGGACCTTGCATTCACAGTGACTCCCCCTTTTAAAGTTAGAAGTGTTTACTTTGAGTGGTGAATACCACAGCGCACACACATTCTTAGTCAAGGTGTTTCATACTGTTGTCAGGTCAACTACTTTGGTGCTTTGTTCTAGTGGTTCATCTCTCACCATCACAGACTCTCGGTCTTTTACCATCAGCATTATGTTAATGGACAAATCTGTACCATAAGCATTTTCTAGCCTCTTGCCTGTTGTAAGAGTCATGGGAGCCTTCCCATACATTCATTCTAAATTGTCCTTACTGGCAAGGTCTGAACTGTTGCTCTCTTGAATATGGCTAAACTAATATGTTCTGCTCACCTCTTCATAAATGTTTCTTTGAGAAAAAGCTTCCTAATCCCCATTTGATGAAAGTACTTGTAGGTTAACCCAAACACCATTGTCTTTCTTCCAGGGAGAGATTTCTGTAAGTGTCTTACTCTTCAGCTTAACATTCCTTTACTCACTTTTTCTCTCCGATATTATATTCACTCTTTACAACACACTGATCTAGCTATGCCATCCACAAAAAGCAAGATCAATTGTAGAGAGCAGATCTAAAGTTGTCATTTTCAAAAGAAACTAGAAAACAAAAGCTTATTTGCTGGCATCAGCTCTGCTCAACACTAGTCAAAAAAGACCACAGTATCAAGTTTCTCTTCTCAGAACCAGAAATTTGTATACCCATGACATATATGGTGAGTGTGCATGTTTTATTTATTTTACATTTATTGACTGGGAGAGTCTTACTGAGCAGTGCCAATTTTCAGCGGAAGTCCTGGGAGAAAAGTTCTAAAAAGAAAAATTGTCTTTTCTCACATTATTATAGGTCCACTATAACTGCGGTGGTGGTGCTGCGGTAGTATTGTTGCCTCACAGTAAGACGTTGTCCTGTTCGATTCTCAGCTAAAGAGTCTTCTGTGTGGAGACATGCGTGAATGGGCGTACCTTCGTTGAAGGTTGTGCGTCAGAGCTGGCAACTCGGTATGTAAAAATCTACTGCCAATCATTAGATGACCGGAGTTCCGCTGTGGCGACCCCTAAATGGGAAAAGCCGAAAGATACAACAACATTATAAGTCCACTATATCTAGAATGACACTTCCTGAGCTTTCACATGTCCTGCTTTCAGACATGTGGTCATCTAGAAATTGAACACAGTAACCCTGCTCCTTGATTTTTCAGAGAAATACGAAGCTGATAAAAAAGGGAAGAAGGGAAGTTAGAATGTTATTTATGCTGTAACAGTTGACTAGATAGTTTTTTTAGCCCTTCCTGATGTCAAACTTTTGAAAAAAAAAAAAAAAAAAAAATATATATATATATATATATATATATATATATATATATATATATATATATATATATTTATATATATTGATTGCTTTGATTCACCGATATGACTGCCCACATAGTAATTTCTTGTATCTGTTTAATAAAGCTAAACTGAATTAATTTGTTTTTGTGCATTGAGGAATTGGGTTAATAACTTTTGAATGCCACACTTTGGAGATTTTATAGGTTCATAAGTTAGTATAAAGCTAACTGCCCTTGTGAGCCTTTTTAAGCCTAGCCAATTATCCCTTGTAAGACTCAAACCCTGCACCTTGTGTTTGTAAGGCAAACACCTTAACCATTAGGCCACCCTTCCAACCCATATTTAGTCCAAAAACCTCCAGATAAAGATGAAAATAGTCTCCACGTTTATAGTTTACAAGCCTCTGTGAAGATAATGTCTTTATCAAGAAAAATTTGAGCACCATTGCTGATAAATTGAGCAAACGTCATAGTGATGTGGGTAGGATTTCCCAGACTAAACTTTGTGAGCCTGAAATTTTCTATGAGCTGTAGTGTGTATATATTCTTAGACTGAGACATTATTAGACCTCAGCCTGGACAAGTAAATAATGCTCCTGGCACCTTAGGTTAATAGTCCTACATTTTACTAAGTAAGACTGAACTGGCATAGTGGGTAATAAGTCACTTGAAGCATTTAAGAGATAGTGAGCATTAAGACTTTTGCACAGTGAAGCTTGATGATCTACGTACTGTGGTAAATGCAGTACGCCTCAATAATTGAGTTGAGGTCAACCTTCTTGAGACCCAAAATATCTGCTGGACAGCAAGCTGGGCATGGGGGTGGTGGTGATAAGTGCAGCTTATTCAGCAGGGTAAAGAAGTGACCCTAAAAATGTTTTTCTGGAAGTGAAGAAAATTGTGAAAAGGTTGGGATGAATACATAAGGAAAGCAGATAAAACTATCAGGGAAATAACTGAAGTGGTTAATGAGCATACTGTCAATGTACAGTATGTAATACAGGAAAATGAATTATTAAAAATCTAAGGTAGCTGCTGCAGATGCAAGGTCGATCTGCTACACTGATTGATCATGAAGATTGTTCTAGAAGAAAGATCATTAAGATTATAGGGATCCAAAAAATAAGGAAGGGCAGGAAAGGAAGGACTACATTATGAAGCAGCTAGCTACATGGTCTCAGATACTGGAGGATGCAGTATTGCTGGAGTGGGTCCAATGTACTTCATGGAATCCAGCAGACTTGGTACAGAAAATAGCAAAACCCACCATGGCATGATTTGCTACATATATGGCTAAAGGAAAGTTGCATGCCAGTTCATAGAAATCAGAGCTGAGGATCATGCGAGGACTTAAGAGTCTTTATAAATGAAAACTTTCCAGATGCGACTTGCAAGAAGGGAATTGTCCTGCTACCAGCCTAGAGACTTTGCAAAATGCAGAGCTTCAAGGTGCTTTATTTAGCAACACTGAAACCATTTTTTTTTCAGAGGAAGCAAAGCATTTGACAGCCCAAAGGTAGCAGATAGTACCCCAGAAGATAAAAGGCACCACAGCCCTAGGAGAAGAGACAAAAAGAACAGCAGGTGCCAAGACACAAGGGACAAGCAGAGAAAGTAATATTTCCTTTTCTTAAGAAGTAAAAGTTTGCCAAAGAAAGGTTAACTATTCTGCAATTGGACAAATACAGCCACCGAGTATGAGTGAGAGCAGGCCTTGGTAAGTGAGTGTGGCAGCCCGATGCAAGAAATGAATGGAATGCTTGAAATGGAGACTCTGACACTGTAAGGGTTTGTCTTCATCTGTTCAATGGATCTGCTTTATTTTCTCTGTGTTATTTCTACATTGGATATTAGGTATTTTGTTTTAAACACATCTATGAGTGCTGCTGTAAGGGGAATGGAGAAAGATGTGCAGGTTGGGGAAAAAATGTGCCCTTGCAGCTACTGCACAAGATGTTTGGAGGCAAGGTGCCATGGATTATCGGTGTGGCTACAATACAGCTCTGGGAAGTTTTTGAGAGCCGGGTGAGGGAGTGGTGGAGTAATTTGCTTGCATAACATTTCAACTGTTTTGCATGCCACAAATTTTTTTTGGGTGGGTGGGGTGGAGGGGAAAGCACTTCACATAATTTAAATCAGTAGGTAAGAGACACTAAGCAAAGGAAAAATGTATCAGGAGTTACAACACTGTAAAGCAACCTGCAGAGCCTGCCAATTACTAAGGAGTTGATGAATGAGTGAAGACGTTGGAACTGAAATGGCAAATGAGAGTGTCAAGCAGGCATCTCTCTCCTTAATAATGCATGCAGGATGTGAAGATGGAAGCGATCACATGCCAAATGTTCATGGGTCACTATGTGAGCTAAGTGTGTAGGGAGGTAGAGGAGATTAGAGAAAGGGAACCAAGGGAGAAACTGACAAGAATACGAGATGAAACTGTGATTGTACAAAGGGTAGCGTTAGTAGAGAACTTCATAGTAACATCACCATTAGTGATAAAGGGCCTGATAGCAAGCTTAAAGCAACAAAAAGTGGAAAGAATGATAGAGGGAGTTTGTGAAGAAGGTAGTGTAGAGGTAGCAAATGAATCATATGAGATTTTGTGAATGTTTGAGATGTATTGCAAAAAAAATTATATAAAGCAGAAATCGAGGGAGAAAATATCAAACGATAAGGGACTATATAAGAAGTTTAGGGCTACCCACCATATCAGAGGAGAAGAGCACATTTTTGCTTGGGGAAATACAGAAAGAGAGGTGGAGCAATTGATGAAAAAGCAAATGGAGACTATGTGCTCTGGACAAGATGGGCTCCCAGTAGAAGTATGAAAACTTGAGACAGAGAAAGTGGCGAAGTGTTGTGTGGGGATATTCAGTAAAATTCTAGTAAGCCAACAAATTCCAACAACGTGAAAGCTTATAGCTCTTCTCCCAAAAGAGGGCAGAGACTTAAAAAAGCCAATCTCAAATAGAACAGTAACAATTTTAAATCGTGATTGTAAAGTACTTATGAGCGTGATGGCAAATAGGCTCAATTAATTTATGAGAGAGTTGGTAGATTTAAATTGTTATAGCTTCCTCTTACAAAGAAGAACCTTTGATAGTATTAACAGAGTGATAATGATAATTCAGGTGCAGTCAAAGATGAGGAAGAGGTGGCTGTAATTTCAGTAGATGCAGAAATAGCCTTTGGCAGAGTAGAGTGGGGGTATCTATTCTATGTACTAGACAACACAAGGTTTCCACTAAGATTTATAAAAGCTCTTAGGGTAATTTACAAAGACTCAAAAGCTCAGATGAAGATGGTGGGGGTAATTGTCACAGGAACTAAGAATAACAAGGGTCATGACTTTGTCTCCCCTACTTTCTGCAGTCCATTTGGAGCCTCTAGCTGTCGTCATTAGGGCATCAGACCTAAGGGGATACTAATAGGGAACACAGATTTGAAGATAGCGTTATATGCAGACAATGTGATCTTGATGCCGTTGCATTCCAGAGAGGTCCTAGAAAGGGTATTTAGGAGTCTACTGAAGTTTGAAAGTATCTGTGGGTATAAAGTTAATGCAGAAAAGACAAGAAACATTGGACGTAAACGTAGAGAATTGGAAAGATTGATGGAAGGATATCCACTGGTGTGGGGCAATACAGAACAAAAATATTTGTGTATTTGGTTAAAGGAATCCTATAACAAGGTCCTGAATTAAAATTATGACAGGGATCCAGAATAAGCATTGGAAGCTGACAGCATTAAGTAAGGTGAAAATGTTGAGCAAGCATGTTGTTCCACGTGTTGCATTTGTGCCAGGCTTTTTGGACATCTCCAGATAAGCAAACCATTCACGGTCTTAATGACTGAATGAGAATATTTTTGTGGATAGGGCAAAGACCTAGGGTGAAATGGGAATGTGTTATTTTACCCCAGTCTCAAGAGGTATTAGGGGTACCTATGACAGAGAACTGTTGTAGAGTTGTATCATTTTTACTAATAGTGAGATGTGTGGTGCCACAGTATAAAGCAAAATGGAAGCAAATGCCTCAAGTAAAATGGATTGGTCAGAAGGACTCATGCAAAGCAATATGAGCAGCAGAGGCAGTGAAAATCGAACCACCTGTCTTGAACGTAATAGGTAAAAAAAAAAGTAAATTAGTAAAGCCTCCCAAAGAGATGTTGAAAAATCAGAGACACAAATTGTTGCCAGTAGTAGCAGATGTAGAAGGTAAAATAGACAAGGCAACAGTATGAAGATATAGAGCCCCGAAGACTAAAATAATTTACTGGTGCAGTTAATGGTAGAGGAGAGACTGCTAAGATGGGAAGAAGCCAGAGAAAGATTCTAAATTCAGTCGGGATATTTTTCTTTAATTTTTGCTTTGAGTAAAGATTTCAAAGAGATTGCAGGATTGAAGAGATAGGACAGGAAAAATGGACGCATTTAATCACATAGTAGATTCAGCTAAGGCAGAACCCAGATGTGCGCCAGGGTCTGATTGAGAATCTTCTTAGGAGATTCCAAGTGGATAGAAGGAAAGAGGTTAAGAGGCATTATGGAGGGCTGGACTAAGGCTTGGCATGAATGTAACTCAGGATTTGTTGGAGAAAACAAGTTTGCTCCCAGGGAAGTTAATAAAGTTGGGAAGTTCTGCATTTTTTGCAAAGTGTCTTCACAGATGATTTCCTACCTCAGCTAGCCTAGGTAGGATAATGCTGGGATTAGAGCACTACTGCTGGATATGCATGTGTGGGGAGCATGTCTCTGGTGGCTATCGAAGTTTAGACCACTATAAAGCAGAATTGGAAAATTTGATGAGAAGAATTAGAGACAGAGCTGGCTCTAGAGAGAAGTTTTTGTTGAGACTGGGTCAAGATGAGAACATTGATATTAAGAAAACACTGATCTGGATTGTAATACTTACAGAAAAAAAAAGCGATTACAAGAAAATGAAAAAGTAGGGAGGCTCCAACAAAAAAAGAAATATAAGGACTGTTAAACCAAGATTGGGAAGAGGAATGTATGGCAGTAAAAGAGACGGAATAAAAGCAGAAACTGTTGTCCCGATGGATGCCATGATTAGTATACACACATGTGGAGGAATAAATTGTAAGTGTGTTAGGGAGAATGAGATGGTGCAAGAAGCTTTGACATGTAAATAGTTTTGTGTTATGAGGTATAAGGCAGGATTTAAGCAGAGAATAATATGTTGATTTTCTCATCACTGCCACTGCTGCGGTAGCCTTTAGGGTACAACTGGTCAGCTTCAAAAAGATCTGGCTCCCTCCCACAGATCTGTGGAGGGAAAGCAGCACTCAGAATGAAGATTTCTTCACTACTTTCTTAGAGCCTCATGAGAAAGCAGCAGAGAGGTTTCATGGGAGCATCCATTTGGCCCTCAACTTCAGTTCTGGCAGATAAGTCCCCAGTGGGGAGCCCTTCCAAACAGAATATTGCCCTTTTAAGGAAAAAGCTATTTTTTTCATCAAGGTTTTATAACAATAGTTCTCCTTTATTAAACCTGGTATTTTTCTCATATTGGAGGTTTAATGTCAGGTACCACTGTTTTTAGCTTTGAGCTATTTTGGGGGCTATTTTTTGAGAAAATGTACTGCTTGTATAAACTTTATTATTTTATTGGAAAGTTTAGTGTGGGGAAAGTGTTTTATTCAAACAGGAACTAATTCAGGGTTATGCTATTGCTTGTGTTCATTATGTGACAGCTTACTTGCCATTTTGTTCTGTCAGGCTGAATTTTAAAATGGGAGAGATTCTGACAGGAACTTAGTGTGTTGCTTATTCATTATTGTATTTGGGGGATAGTGTATGTAAGTATTAAGGTGAAATGCTACTTGGGAGCACTATATGGCAACTTACTTTCTGAGCCACTTGTACCAGAAAAAACTTACCACATTCAAGATATCCTTGTTAGTCGTAGCATGGATACTTGTCCTGGTCCAGCTGGTTCATCTCCTGCTGTACACTGAAAGAAAAAGCAACTTATTAAAGAGCTCTCGCCATCTCTGTTGGCTCAGTCAATGGTGGGTGACTCTGCGATGGCCATTAGTTATTCCTCAGATGACTCACTTAACTCTCTATCTTCTTTTGTGCTAGTCCTTTCAGCTATCGTGAGCCAGAGGGTCAACCGTGTCCTTTCCATCTGTTCCTGATCTGGGCATGGAAGAACCATCTCTTCTGAGTCAGAAAGACATTCTGAAAAATGTTGCTCGATGTAGCAAGGGAAAGAGACCTCTTGATGAGCAGAAATACATTCATCAAATCAGTCTTCAGCTAAACTTGTAAAGAAAAAAAAAACAGTAAACAAAAAGGTAAAACATGGCACATCTGAAGACATGGTGACTGTTATAAAAGATTATTTTCTTACCTTACCTTAGCTAGGAAATTCTTACGGGTGGTTAATCCTGGTACTCAGAAATCCTTACCAGAAAATAATGTCAGAAGACATATTCCAGAGAAAGACATGTCAGAGGATTCTGAGATAGATAGGAACAGTGTTTATTCTTCTTATGCAGATTCCCAAGCCCAAATTTCTGATTCAGAGGAAACTTGGTCCTTTAACCTCCCTTGGAGGAATTTTCCTTTTCGTGAATATTCCCTCTGAATTGAGAGGCAATTATGATATGTTACAGATATGTCTCATCCCACTCCCATGCCTCCTATTATGTCAACCATGGAGGGTGTATCTAATGCTGCCTGTGATAATCCTGATTCTCAACCTTCAGTTCCCAAAAAGGTAGACAGGCTTTACAGAGTTTCTCAGACTAAAACATTTGATCTGATGTTGTCAGTTTTCATTTATCCTTTACCATTGGGATACGGTTCCGATCCTTGGAATCGACTCAGCTGTTACATAGCTTGCGCCAGACAAAAACTCTTGAGCAACGACTCTACCCACAATACCGCTGTCCATTTTACCTTAGATCTCGTTTGCCGCTCTTGTCACAAGACATGTCAGCCATTTTCTCTTGCAGCTAAGTGAAATTTTCTTATGTTTCCATGATTTAACCTAATCTTTTTTTCTATAATTAGTTTTATATATACAATGGATATAAAAACTGTGCACACCTCTGATAAAAATGCCAGGTTTTTGTGATATAAAAAAATGAAACCACAATAAATAATTTCAAAACCTTTCCCACCTTTAATGTGACCTATAACCTGTACAATTCAATTGAAAAACAAACAAATCTGTTAGGGAAAAAATAAAAAACATGCAATAAGCTGGTTGCATAAGTGTGCACACCCTTAAACTAATACTTTGTTGAAGCACCTTTTATTTAATTACAGCATTCAGTCTTCTTGGGTACACACCTGCCATCAATTAAAGAGACTCTGATTAACCCCAAATAAAGTTCAGCTGTCCTAGTAGGATTTTCCTGATATATTTACTCAATTGCCTGCTACAGCAAAAGCCAATGGTCCACAGAGAGCTTACAAAGCATCAAAGGGATCTCATTGTTGAAAGTTATCAGTCAGGAGAAGGGTACAAAAACATTTCCACAGCATTGGATATACCATGGAACACAGTGAAGACAGTCGTCAAAAAGTGGAGAAAATATGGGACAACAGTGACGTTGCAAAGAACTGGGCATCCCTCTAAAATTGATGAAAAGACAAGACAAACCTGGTCAGGGAGGCTGCGGGGAGACCTACAGCAACACTGAAGGAGCTGCAGGAATTTTTGTCAAGTACTGGTTGCATGTAACAACAGTCTCCCGTAATTCTCCATATGTCTGGGCTGTGGGGTAGGGTTGCAAGATGGAAGCCTTTTCTTACACAGAAGAACATCCAAGTCCAGTTAAAATTTGCAAAACAATACATTAAGTCTCCCAAAAGCATGTGGGAAAATGTGTTATGGTCTGATGAGACCAAGGTTGAACTTTTTGGCCACAATTCCAAAAGGTATGTTTGGCACAAAAACAACACTTTGCATCACCAATTGGACACAATTCCCACGGTGAAGCATGGTGGTGGCAGTATCAGGTTGCTTTTCTTCAGCTGGAACTGGGGCTTTAGTCAAGGTTGAGGGGAATTATGAACAGTTCCAAATACCAGTCACTTTTGGCCCAAAACCTTAAGGTGTCTGCTAGAAAGCTGAAGATGAAGAGGAATTTCACCTTTCAACATGACAATGACCCCAAGCATACATCCAAAATCAACAAAAGAATGGCTTCACCAGAAGAAAATTAAAGTTTTGGAATGGCCCAGCCAGAGCCCAGACCTAAATCCAATAGAACATCTGTGGGGTGACCAGAAGAGGGCTGTGCACAGGAGATGCCCTCTCAATCTGACAGATTTGGAGTGCTTTTGCAAGGAAGTGTGCAAATATTGCAAAGTCAAGATGTGCTATGCTGATAGACTTCTACCCAAGAAGACTGAAGGTTGTAATTAAATCAAAAGTTGCTTCAGCAAAGTATTAGGTTAAGGGTGTGCACACTTATGCAACCAGTTTATTGTATATTTTTTATTTTTTATATTTTTTTCCCCTAGCAGATTTGTTTGTTTTTCAATTGAATTATACAGGTTATAGGTCACATTAAAGGTAGGAAAAGTTTTGAAATTATTTATTGTGGTCTCATTTTTTTATATCACAAAAACCTGATATTTTAACACTGGTGTGTACACTTTTTATATCTGCTTTAATGTGTATGTATACATATATATATATATATATATATATATATATATATATATATATATGTATATATATATATATATGTATATATATATATATATCTATATATATGTATATATATATATATATATATGTATATATATATATATATATATATATGTATACATACATTCTTTATTTTCCTACCCACTTTCTTTATTGAGTGAGTGTATTTTTCTTAACATTCTTTCCCCTACCATCGTTGGTAGTAACTCTCCCTCTCTTTCTCTACCTCTTTAGGTAGCTTTAACCTACCATTGTTGGTAGTTTCTTCCTTTCCTTTTGTGTGTATGTGTATTTGCTGCTTGTTGACCCCTTCTTTTCTTTTGGTGTCTGTCAACATGGCTTAGAAATCTAAAGGCACTACAAGTTTTAAACAGTGCCAGGATTATGGTCAGAAGATGGCCAGTTTCGATGGACATTCTACCTGTGTATATTGTTTAAGTCCAGCTCATCTAGATCAGGACTGTACCATCTGCCATCTGTCAGCAACTGGACCTTGGTAGAATGTAGCAATAAATTACTTTTAAAAGGACTAATTAAATCTTCTTTTGAGGAGGCCTTATCCAAGAAGTCTCCCTCTAAATCTGACAATGGAACCAAGAAAGGTCATTCTGTTCAGTCGTCTCCTTCAGTACCAGTAGCAAAAATGCATAAGCCTTCCACTCCCACCATTTCAGTGGAACCGAAGGCTAAGGTTCAGAAGCTTTTAGAACTGACATCCTTGGCATCGTTTTCTACGGTACCACAAACCGTGCCAACAACTTCAGTTTCCTGGTCGGTACCTACCTCTCCTGCTACAGTTCCACTGATGTTGAAACCCCCATTGGTGCTGAAATCAGACATAATTTTCACTCCCAGGACAGGGTATTCACCCTCCATTGACCTCTTTGTGGGACAGCTCCTGAGTCCTTTTTTTGAAAGACCAGAATCCCCCTCAGGTTTGTCTGTCTTTTCCAGGAGTCTTGCCGAAGTCGACATCATGAGGTTGGTGGATCAGCTCCTAGTGGCCAGGAGCCTTCCCGCCTCCTCCCAGACCCCTCTCCCTTCTGGAGTTGGGACGTTGTCTCCCAGGACTCCACCAAATCGTCTTCCTCTAACCTCCTTTGAGGGCTTAGAGCTTCCAACTCCAATCTCTCCGGTTCCAACTGCTATGGTGCTGACAACCTTTACCCCTTTGGTTCCAGGATCTGCCTGGACTTCTTATGCACTTTTGGAACTGGTGGACTCCCAGAGCCGTGGCTACACTGTCAGGTCTGAGAGTTTCGAATAGACTCCAGTTTTTTATTTGGAGTCGTCCTTGACTCTCGGAACCTCGGCAGATATGGGATCTTCCTCAGCTCCTGCTACAGAGTTGGGTCTCTCGGAGCAGGGTGTGACCTCTGTTCCGGGCTCCCATCCATCTTCGGGTGGTCTTGCCTTCTTAGTGATGGAGAAGGCATTGGCTCTCAGCTGGCCCCTTCTGTGTTGGAGTTTTATCCCAAGACGACTTCTTGCCCAGTGCTGCCACCAACCTCCATGTCCAAACAGCAGGCACCTAGATGGCAAATTACCACTGCACAGGGCCCTCTTCTTCCAAGTCCTCCTCAGAGATCCCCACTGAGGCACCACACCAGAAAAAGATGTCCAAGAGGAAACACTTAGATTCCCCTGAGGAATTTGTCATGGAAGACACAACTTTGATGATGAGGAAGGATCCCCCTGGTCACCCCTCAGAAGATGTCGCCTTTCAAGACATCCTAGAGATTCTAAAACAGAGGGATAACTGAAAGCCCAAAGACCGTACCTCTGAGGAGTTGGTGTACTTGCAGGCCTTTGATGCTCACCCATCTACTTCTTGGGTGACCCCTCCTGCTATTGATCTTATTAAATTGATTGTGTAGTGGGTTTGGAAGGCTCCTGATTCCATAGAACCAATTCCATGGAGACCTAACACAATACTATCTACTCCAGAGGACCACCAGTGTTGGGCAAAGGAGTTAGCAGTAGATGCTATGGTGGTAGAGGTGGCCTCCAAAAAGGAACTAGCTGTCGAGAGTTCCACTGTTCATCCCCCTAATTGAGAGTCCAGGACTATGGACAGATTCTGGAAGCAGGTGTATGCATCATTGACTTTTGCTTTAAGGTCTTTGAATTTTATGGCACATTTTACTAGGCTCTAGTGGGATATAATCAAGGCGCTATCAGATACCCTAGCAGGAGCTGTGTCTGTGGAGGTCCAAGATAAAGTGGCCTCCCAGCTGGCCACCCTGGATTCTGTTTACAGCTCGTCCATGAGGCTCATTGCGCATGCAGCCAATGGGATGACAAGGGCAGTGGGTTTAGGCATTGCCATAAGGCGTCATACCTGGATGTGCTTGTGAGAGTTTGCAGAGCCTTTTAAGTCTTCCTTCGGCAATGCTCCTTTTGATGGATCCTCCATATTTAGCTTCAAAGTTAAAGAAACTCTAGCCAGGTGTGAGAAAGATGGAAAGACCCTCTCTGCAGTGGGGATACATTTTTTTGCTTCCTAATAGTTCTACTCTAGGAATCAGAGGAGTGGGAAGATGTGGTTCAAAAAAATCCCAAGGGCCTTTTCAGGTCAAACGTAGTGGTGGCTCTGCTTGGGCAGAGGAGGAGCACTAATGGAAGATGCCGACCCCATGGCAGAGGTGGCCTGCAGAATCAAGGTTCCAGGGATTCTTTCTCTGGACAATCCTATCAACACTCCTGAAAGGGGGCCTGATTGTTTACTGCTGGAAGCAGTCGGGGGAAGATTTTCACTGCACTCAAGGGCCTGGAGACAAATAACTTCAGATTCTTGGATGCAGAAGATCATCTGGTGCATCCCACTCTTTAGAACCTCATGCTTACAGTTTGACTCCTCCAATTCCATTAGTCACTAGGCAGAAGAATTTATCTTCCCCAGTCCCAAAAATTCTACTGAGTTTTCATAGGCCTTCCACCAGGAAACTGTACCTAAGCAATTGGAAAAAGATTTTCTTTTTTGCACACTATGTTGGTCTTAACCCTTTTTCTGCACCGGTTGAAAAGGTTTTGGAGTTTTTTGGTCAAGGAGCTTCTGTTTCCACTATTAAGGCCCAATTGGCTGCTGTTTCTAATTTCCACAGTGGCTTTGAAGACCATTTGCTAATTTCTCATAGATTATATAAAGTGTTCATGAAAGGGGCTTTGCTGTTAAAACCTCCGTTTAAAGCAGTGTTGCATAACGTCCGGTCCGGGAGCAAGTCCGGCCTGCCATGCAGTGCCATTCGTCCCCCAGAGAGTAACTAAAAACTTTTAAGAAAAGTGAAAAAATGCTATGCCTTACTTTAGTCATGCAAACTTTCTAGCATGTGTTTGCTTACGTAATTGATTGCAGTTGTACATACATCTAATTTTATCCACAGAAGTAACTATTCTTTCTTGTTTGCAACTTATAATCTGTAAACAGTAGTAACGTTCTGCAAGAGTTTGTAATAAGTCATGGCTGCAAGCCAGAATAAAGTTAAATGCAAAGTTGATGTAGAAAACAGGCAATTTCATGACTGCTGTCTTAAGTAAAAAATGCCAGTCACCTGTATCTATTGTTAATTCGTAATGACTTACTAATATTTTGAGGTGACCCGCAGATGTAGTAAGAATTTGTGTAGTGGCCCTCCCCACAAAAAGGTTGTGCACCACTGGTTTAAAGACTCTGTAGCTCCTTGGGATTTGACCTTGGTATTGCAGTCTTTGGTGCTTCCTCCCTTTGTACCGGCGGCTACATGTCACTTAGTTTCTTTCATGGAAAACTATGTTTCTGATAGCCATTACCTCCTCCAGAAGAATTTCTGAGATGCAAGCACTATCTTCAAAGCCCTCTTATTTGCTTTTTCATAAGGATAGGGTTTCACTAAGGACCAGGCCATCCTTTCTTCCTAAGGTGGTCTCAGAAACTAATATTAAACCATTGACCTACCTGTTTTTTTCCTAATTTTTTCAGCAAAGGTGAATATTGCTTACATTTGCTGGATGTTCGTAGACAATTACATTTCTACCTCAGTAGAACTAAAGAATCTAGAAAATCGGGCCAATTATTTGTATCTTTCTGTGGTCCATCTATGAGTAAATCTATTTCAAAAGTTACCCTATCAAAATGGCTAAGAGACTGTAGTACTTTCCTTTAAAATAAAAAGAATCTCAAGTTACCAGCGCCAGTGAGAGCTCACTCCACTAGATCAATAGCCACTTCTGCTGTTTTCCATTCCAAGGCTTCCATGGATAAAATATGCACAGCAGCAACCAGGGCTACTCCGCATACCTGTATCACTCATTACAAATTGGATATGGTCTCCAGAGGAAGAGCATCCTTCGGCTCTATGGTTCTTGGGAATATCCTTCCATAAGGC
Organism: Protopterus annectens; assembly: GCF_019279795.1. Lineage (NCBI taxonomy): Eukaryota > Metazoa > Chordata > Ceratodontiformes > Protopteridae > Protopterus > Protopterus annectens. Next base: position 1,482,342,636 of record NC_056733.1, on the reverse strand, counting down.
CACCCAGGATCTAAAGCAGCTGGGGATTATGTCCCAATGGTAAAGGATAAATGAGGATTGACAATATCAGATAAATAAGTTGTGCGCTCACCGTAATGTTTAATCTGTGTTGTTGATCTTAATTTATCCTTTGCACCCCACCCTCATTCCCCCTCCTGTGGATTTTCTGGAGGATCAGATGCTTTTCCTGGTAACTTTATCAGGTTTGACCTTGGACATGGCCTCTTCAATTCTGTTTACAAATTCCTTTGTCTTTCTGTGTAGCTGCATTTAATTGAATGTCTTGAGGTAGTATGGAGAGGAGTATTGTGGTTAGAGTCTTAGCTTGCGAGCTTTTGGTTGGCGTGAGCTATTTATTTTATTTATTTTATTTTACATTTATTGACCGGGCTAGTCTAACTGGATATATGTCCATTTTCAGTAGAGGCCCATGGAAAAAGCTCCACATAAGCAAATATTAGCAACTTCAGGTACAGATAAGTAAAAGTGTAACAAATTAAGGTACAGTACTATTTTAAGGTGAAGAATACAAATGTTATATAGACAAATATTACTATTAAAGTAGCAGAAGGTAAGAAACAGGTAGAATAACAAACAATTTTAAAGTGGCACACAATAAGAAAGAGAAGTGAAAAATACACTAACAAATATAGCATCTCCAGGAACATTATTTAGCAGTCTTTCTCATCAAATTGTAGCACATGAGCCAAGCAATACTTCCTTATCTAAAGCTGAATTTATCCTCCTATGTGATGGCCAAGCCGGTTCCAAGAATCGGAACCTTATCCCAATGGTAAAGTATAAATGAAAATTGACAACACAGATGGAACGTTATGGTGAGTACATAACTTCCTTTTTTCCACCTCACGTCTTACCCTGCAGTCATATCCACATCTTCACTAACTGGGACATCCTGTTGGTGTCCTCCAATCCTTCCCCTGTGGACAAAAAAGGAAAGGTATTGGATAGATTTGGCAATATAACATTTTCATCTTCCTCTTTGAATACAGGAGTCTTGTATATCAAACTCAAGTGGAAATTTGTTCTTTATTGTGTAGATAGTTTGACAGAATTATCTTCTACATTTCCTTCTAAAGGAAGTGCCTGTTTGATTTCCATTGTTTCTTAAAATTTGTCAAGTATCAAACATGTCTTAAGGAGGAGGAGTGTGTATGATTATGCAGGTGCTTTGTCTGGGGCCACTGCTACTGCTACAGTGTTAAAGAAATATACCCGAGTACATAATCAAAGGTTTTTTGATGAGGTTAAGTCTGAGATTTTAAATTCAGCTTTAGATAAGGAGGTGTTGTTTGGCTCATGTGCTACAATTTGATGAGAAAGGGAAATTATTAATACAGGTGGTTTTTAAGATTTTTCAGGCCCTGTTAAAAATCCCCAAATCCTGTCTTCCGTCTAAGAAATAAAACAATCCTTGCTGTTCCAAGCCAAACAGGAACCAAAAAGAGATGACAGGAGGGGAACAAGAATAAGTCAAGATATTTTCCAAAGAAATGGGCATTTTTACACTTCAGAGTGACTATACCAGCATTCATTCTCTCACCCCCATGTTTCCTGTACCTCTCTCTCAAAAAGTATCCCATAAATTGACTTTGGCAACAGGTTGTTTCAGACTCTTGCATGTTAAAAGTGCTTCAGGAGGGATACAATTTACACTGGATACACATAACTCCTTTCAGGGTAGTTCCTCCCACTTTTCCCCAGGTCCTTCAGCAGTGACTCACCCTAGGAGTCATAAAACAGGTGCAATTAAATCAAAAGGGCAAAGGCTTCAATTCCAAAATATTCTAGCCACCAAAGAAAGAGTCTTTTTGGAGACTCCTTCTAGATGTTTCCTTTCTAACTCTTTATGTGAAAGTCCCAAAATCCAAGATGTTGACCTTTCAGAATCTGTTACCTCTCATTCTCCAAGCAAGTTTTTTGGTAACTTAAGATCTAAAATATGCACACCATCACATTCTCATAGCCAAAGCATTCAGGAAATTTCTCATATTTTCTGTGCATGGCTCTTATTAACAGTTTTATGCATTACCTTTGGGTTATATACAACTTTAAGGGTGTTTACAAAGTGTCTAGATCCAGTCATAATGCATTGCAGACTGAGAGGCATTCAATTAGTTTCTTAGGTAGACAACTTGCTCCTCTTTGTAAAGTCTTTCAAGATGTTGAGTGAATGGTTTCTTCTTTTTTTTCCGACTAGTCTGGGGTTCCATATAAATGTTCAAAAATTCTCCTTTACCTTGTCACACAGGATTATCTTTTGATGGCCTCTGTAATTCTCCTGCCAGGCTTCCAAGATTGGTTGCACATTAAGTATCAGCTTAACTCTAGCTCTCCCAGTGTGACAACAGAAACTCAACAAAGATGGCCAGTAGACTTTTGTGTTTATGGGTAAATTTCAGTAACTGGCTAGTAAGTGTACTGCCTGGATGCCAGGAGTAGAGTGTTCCTGGAAACAAAATCAGCTCCAAAAAATGAGGAAGGGACACTGACTGGGGAAAGTTCTGTAGCTATTCAGCAAAAAGCAATGCAGTCTCCAGACATGGCATCCAGTTACATACAAGAAAATCTAAGACAACGGCACACAGACCTGGTTAAAATAAATGAAACACTAATGGAGTATATTAACACAAACAACAAAAGGTTGGAAAAATGGAAGAAGCTTTAAACAGATATTCAGACAAGGTGATAAAGCTGCAAAAATAAGAGGTTGAAATGAAGAAAAAGATGAATGAATATGAGACTGCTCAGGAAGAGATGTTTCAAAAAATAATAGAATTAGAGATGGAGCACATGGGGAAAATCTGAGATTTTCAGCTATACCAGAGAAACTGGAAGAATCAGACTCCATTCATTTTATGAAAGCACATATAATCAACTGGGCTGGTCTTCCACAGCAGGAGTTATTAGCTGAAAGGGCACATTGTGTGTATGCTTCAAAGCTGGCTATGAGAAAGCATCCTAGGCCTGTAATAGTAAAGATTCAATCCTACCAGCAGGAGTAAAGTCTGAAAAAAAAGCTGTGGCAGATGGACAACATACTAAAGGTAGGAGACAGAAGAGTGTTTGTGGAGAATTATTACTCATTGTACACCAGGCAGAAGAGGGGTAAATTCATTCCACTATTCAGAGAATGTTGAGATGTAGGTGTGAGATTAAAACTGTTGTACTCAGCTGTATTTTCCCTGGAGGGACACGATTATTTTTGATGAAGTACTTTTTAAGGAAGAAATACAAAAGTTTGTCCAACCAAAAAGTGAGTTGTGAAACTGAAGATTTTGCTTCTTGTTCTTCTGGTAATAAAGACCACATAGAGACTGTACCTGTGAAACCTGTTCACTATTTCAACAGAAAATTTTGGAGAGAAGGAAGGGAGCATTAGAGTTGACTAGAAGAATCAAAAGTACATTGGAATTGAAGCAGAGACAGGGTTTGGGAGCTGAAGATGAACAATATTAAAAACAGTAACTTAATATGGGAATACAATTCAAGGGAATACAATGCAGTAATTATATTTGTGAAATATGACAGAACATGAAAATCTGGAAATATTGGACTTTTTCAGAAATTATTGAACTTCTGGAGGACTGTAAAGTATAAGCCCTACTTCATGTCATTAATGTTCGGAAAAATGCTTTGGAGAGGGAAGAGAGGGGAGAAAGTCAACTGTAAGTAAAGAAAATATATTTTTTCTTAATAGTACTATTTTTGCGGTGTATGGTTTTATTTGCATGTTATAAAGTAATGTTTTCTCAATTATTTTTAAGTGTAATGGGGATTGTAAATAGGTACTGTTCTTTTTTTCCCCTTTATTTCTCTATTCTTGTTCAGTTTTAAGAAATGTAGGCACTGCAATGTAAAAAAAAATCCTGGTTAATAGAGCATGACAAAAGAAAAATTAATGTGCTTTTTATCATTCTTGTGTGGGGGAATGGCTGGATTTAGGAACTTGGATTGATTTAGTAACACATTTTAAGAGAAAGCATGTAAATGAAAAAATGTTGAATATTATGAGGCTTGTTTCTAGCAAATGAATGTCTGCTTAGTAGTAATTCTGTATGTGGCTCTCATGTCTCCATGGAAACAATCTGATAAAGAGAAATTGACTGACTGGTTCTCATGCCTCCATGGAGACAATCTGGTGATTGGCTGGAGGAAAAAAAAAAGAAAAGAGAAACTGGCTAGATCATCATGTTCTCTGAACGCATTCAGGGGTTTTCCCAGCTGAAAGAGCTATAAAGATAAGACAAAAACTGTTAGCATGTTGGCGAAGCACAGGCTGCACCGTGTGTCTTAGCATGGATAACATTTCTTTTAAGTTAATTCAAGTCTCTGAGTGTGGCTGTCAGTTTGGGACATTTGCTTCTATTAGGAAGGTAAAATGTCAGTATTTGAAGATATGCATAGTGTTTGTGTATTAGTATTAAACTAATAGGTTTTACGTTTTTTTTTTCATTAAAACAAAAAAAAATTGTAAGATGTAACATAGGCTCAAATGGATATAACAAGAAACAACTACATAAAAGTTCTACCTGCCAAACAGTGTATGCATGTAACACAAAAGTTGGAACTAGACATTCAACAAAAATGTGGGGATAATAACTTTTTAAAACAATGATGCTTTCTGTAATGTTTTTTAAATGTCAGTGGTCTCTCAGATAAATATAAAAAAGAAAGAATAGTGAACTATATTTAAAATGTAGAGTGCAAGTAAGTATGTTACAGGAGACACATTTGGAGAGAACTGAATATGTGACTTTGATAAAGAAAGTTTTTTCAGGATGGGTTATTCAGCAGAATATCTGGGACAATGGAAAAGTGGAGTACTTACATTAATTGCAAGAGAAGCTCCAATAGTGATAGAAAAGGATAAAAAAAGATGATAATGGCAGATTTGTAGTGCTAAGGTGCTATTCGCAAGGGAGGAGGATTACACTGACTTGGATTTTTATTCCATCTAAAACTGCTATAATGGAGCTTAAGAAAATTCTGGAAGAAATAATCAGTTTTCAGCAAGGCATTATTACTTATAGGTGGGGACTGGAATTTGATTTGCAGCAGGGGAGATGTGTCTGGGGGGCCCAGAAGGGAAAGCATAACAAAGGAGGTAGGTTTTTGAAGACATTTATAAAAATACTTTGCATGGAAGATATGAATTCAGTAATAGGAGTTCAGAGTGACTTTATGACTTTACACATTATTCCTCAATATATAAAAACTGGGCTAGGCTAGACAGAATTTACATTTCACAAGAACATGTGCATTTAATTGAATGTCTTGATATACCTAATAATTGTTTCAGATAATGTGCCAGTAATAATTAAAATAAAAACACAGGATAATGAAATAAAAATGAGACACCGGCGCTTTCCCACCTATCTGTTGAGAAGAGATGAATTTAAGGAATGGGTAGTGGAGATTATTCAGGAGCTATTTGAAAGGATAGAAATTACTTCTGAAAATATAGCTAGGAAGTGGGTAAAATTAAGGTGGATTTAAAAAATAGAGTAGAAATAAAAGAAAGGGAGCTATGGTTAAGAAGTAACAAGAATTATTTAGAGGGACTGACATGTTAAAGTATTGCAGAATACGAGGAATCTCACAGATCAAGAAGAGGATCAACTGCAGAATGCTAAGCAGAAACAAGTTTAGAAAGATTGCTGTTAAGCAACTGTTTTTTGATAATAACACTAGAGCACAAAAGCCTTTAGCACAACGACTCAGACAACAGAAAGCAGAAACGGCTGTCTCCAAGCTTAGGGAGCCTATAACAAGAGATCCTGTAGAAGTGTAAGAAATATTTTGGAAATTCTCTGAAACTGTATAAAGCAGAGAAATATGGAAATCAAGCAGAGATACAAATGGAAATGTTTATGGAAGAGTTAAATATGCCAAAGTTAGAGGTAGATGAGGCTCAATTACTAATGATTATGATAGGAGGAGATGGGATAAAATTGTGATGCATAACCAGTCTATAGGAAAGTCCCCAGGAATAGATGGTATTCCTGTGGAAGTGTGGAAGCTAGGACAGAAAAAACTGATAACTATCTGGAAGGTTTTGTTTATTTTAAGATGAGGTGAAGTACCAACATCCTGGAAGAAAGCAGTGGTAGGTGTAATACCCAAAGAGGGTAAAGATCCACCAGGTCCAGCTTCATACAGGCCCTTTTCAATACTAAATCATGATTATGAAGTGTTCATGTATGTAATGGCTGAAAGAATGGCAAAAGTAATGCCAAAATTGATTGATATGGATCAGTGTGGTTTTGTGGAGGGGAGGCAAACATTTGTCAACATTAACAGAACATTAGCAAAAACAAAATAAATACCACTCAGCAATTAACTGTTCAGGCCAAGCCAACCAAAGAGCAGCTATAAACAATAACCAGAACAGAAACACGGCAGCAAAAAGTATAAAAAAACATAATTTAATCAATAAAATTTAGGTTAGCGCTTTCACAAAATCAGTTTGCTTCGTCAGACCAATACTAACTAATAGAGTGAGTCTGATAAATACTAGAGTTCATAGGTTCATAGGTTCATAGGTTAGTACTAGGCTATCAGCCCTAGGGCCTATACAAGCCTAGCCATAACAATTCCCTGAATATTTCTTCCCACATTATTTACTTTCCTGGACCCCTGTCTAGCAGGGCGACTGACGTGATCCCTGGGGTGAATTTCCTTTCTCCCATCCAATCGTCAAGGTTCCTCTTGAAGAGGTCCAAAGAGGCACTCTGCTTGACATGTATGGGCAATCTATTCCAGAGTCTGGGGAGTCTCTGGGTCAGGAACCTATCCCTCCAACATGTTTTGTTTATTGTGATGACAAGGTTTAGATCCCTGAGCGTGTAGCTCTGAGGGATTGGGATTTCTTTAAGTGTAGCATGTCCAACAGCTCTGGGTTTGACATGGCCTTGTATGTTAAGCAGAGATCGCCTCTGAGTAGACGATATGCGACAGAGTATAGCTGGAGTTTTTTTAAGGCGGTCAGCATAGGGCATCTACTTTAGGCCTGTGATTCTTTTAGTGAGGTATTTCTGAGGCCTTTCCAGTTGTTGCAGATGTCTTGAGAGGTACATACCAAATGGGGCATTGTATTCTATAATGGGTCTAATGAGGGATGAGTATAGTGGGACAATGACCTCCTTTTTTCTGGATGAAAAGCCCTTCGTGATGAGGTGTGCCACATAGAAGGATTTCCTGACTGTTGTGGCGATGTGGTTATCGAAGGTGAGACCACTGTCCACCTGTGTCCCTAAGTCTCTTATCACACTTTCTGTGTTTAGTGTACTGCCACCTATATGGTATTTCATGGATACATGTTTTTTCCCAAAGGGGATAACAATACATTGCATTTTATTTCAGCAGCTTCCTAGTTCTAAGCTTGGGCGTAATGGATACATAATCATTTAACTCACTTCCCTGATGTGCTCTGAGTCTCAGAATCAGTCTAAGCTCAGCCTCTTCAGTATTATTTAGTACACTTCCCATTCTGGGTCCTTCCCAAATGACAGTTAGCACTAAAAACTAAGTCATGGCCATTGCCCTTTGCTAACATATGTTTAGCTATTGCACTATATGTGTGGTCTTTATGTGCACAATGTAAGTGGTCCTTTATGCATTCTTTGAGACATCTATTCATCTTTCCTACATAAAACAAATTACAAGAACCACAGTGCGCATAATACACCAAGTTTTTTGTATTGCAATCTGCATTTGCCCATATATTATACTGGGCTGCAGTGTCAGGATGTAGAAAAGAGGTTGATGTGTCAGTATAACCACAAAAGGATCAGTTGCCACATAGCCTTGTCCCAAATTGCATAGCGTTACTCAACTGCCTACTTATATCTTTTGGATAACATAATCTCCGTTTCAAGGAGCGTGACTTTCTATAGCCAAACTTGGGTACCGCTCCTACAGTCTGAGCTATTTCACTGTTTGCTTGAAAAACTTTCCAGTGTTTATTAATAATCTTTTTTAACTCCTTATCATCACTAGTGTATTTCAAAGAGAAGACAGTAGACTGTTTACTAGTAGTAGCATTCTTCTCCCCTTCCATGGTGTCAGAAAAATAGAGTTTAGCCATGGTATCTCTTAATTCAACAGCTTGAGCACATGCTGTCTTGACATCCTTATGGTTGTAACGTCTATTACTAAAATCAACCTCTAACTGCCCGAAATCCTTCATAAAGTGTTGTTCATTATCATCCAGCCTAGATGCCCTCATGGTCTGGCTTTTTAATACATTTTTAAAGACGTAACTGGAGTGCATACTAGTACGATGGACGTATGTCAACAATAACAGTCTTTCATGTATGTACTAGTATGAAAATGCCCTCCTCAGTTTTATATACTCTCACATCTAACAAAATTTATTTGACTTCTGGAGTGTGTCTCAGTAAACTGAAAATGTACTGCTATTGTTCAAGAATGTAACAAAGTCATTCAACCTTATCTCATCACCTCTCTATAATATGAAGAGGTCATCCACAAAACATTGATAAAAAGATACCTTTTCTGTAAAGATATTGTTCATTATGGTATCACTCTCCCATTCAACCATGACCAAACTGGCATAGCTATTAGCACAAGAAGTGCCCATAGCTATGCCAACAGTCTGTATATAGTACTGATTATCAAATAGAAACACATTGTTCACCAATATCAGTTCAAGTAGAAAACATATAAAATCTGTGTGTTCGGGGAAGTATGTACTTTCTCTTGACAGACATCTCTTAACCATCGCTATCCCCTCTTGAGTGGGTATAACCGTAAATAATGAGCTAACGTCAAGTGTAACTAAGAACATCACATCCCTCCTGTCTGGTGTATCATTGTGTAAATGTACATAAAACTGATTCAAAATTGCTTACTGTCACGCAAGACCACTGTTTGTTTCTCTAATATAGGTCTCAATTGTTTTTCCGTATATATCGATAAGGGCTCAGTAATCCATCCACCCCCTGCTACTATAGGTCTAAAACCGGGGTGGAAAGAATCTTTATGTATTTTGGGGAGTCCTTGTAAATTAGGTATTAGTGGCTCTTCTACAGCTAAATACTGAAATAAATCCTTCGTAATGACTCCATTAGTCAAACAATCCGTTAATGCATGCATTACATTTTCCATGACTTTACATTTTTAGTGTTAACTGTTATTTGGGAAGGACCCAGAATGGGGAATGTAGTGAATAATACTGAAGAGGTTGAGCTTAGATTGAGACTCAGGGCACATCAGGGAAGTGGGTTAAATGATTATGTATACATTAAGCCCAAGCTTAGAGCTAGGAAGTTGCTGAAATAAAATGCAATGTATTGATATATTTGCCTTTTTAGACCGCTTTTTTGTGTTTTTCATTTTATGTGTTTAAGTTCTTTGATGTTGTGATAGGTTCATAGATTAGTACTAGGCTAAGTGCCCTTGTGGGCCATTTTAAGCTTAGCCAATTACCCCATGTGAGAATCAAACCCTGCACCTTGTGTCTGTAAGGTAAACACCTTAACCATTATACCAACCTCCCACCCCCAATGATGTGTTATTTTGATTGAGTTTTGTGATATTTTGATTGTTTTCTTATATTTTGTTGATATTTTGAGTGATATTTTATTTATAAATTGATGATGTCTGTTGATTGGCTGTTTTGAAACTGTGATGTCACATATTCTAGTATCTATCAGACTTACTCAGTTAGTATTGGTCTGATGAAGCAAATTGATTTTGTGAAAACACTAACGTAAGTTTTACCAATTAAATTACGTTTTTTATACATTTTGCTGACGTCTTTCTGTTCTGGCTAGTGTTTATAGTTACATATTAACAGAACATTGATGATATAGAGTGAACCAGAATGTAAAAAAATACCATTGTTGTTGGTGTGTCTTGATGCAGAGAAAGCATTTGACAGAGTAAGCTGGGACTTTATGAGCAGAGCAATGTAAGCATTTGCATTTCCTGAAAAAAATATAAGGTTGATTAGGAAGATACATGAGGAATCGGAGGCAAAATTTAAAGTGGGTAGAGTCCTCTCTGATAATTTTTGCTTAAGCAGAGGAACCAGGCAGGGGTGTCCCTTTTCATCTTTGATATTTGCATTATATTTAGCACCATTGGCAAGGAAAATAAGGGACTCAGAAATTCAAGGATATAATTGTTATGGTAGTCAAGAAAAGCTGGCTCGGTTTGCAGATGATATTTTATACCTTATGATATTTTTATGCCTGTGGAAAATACGGCCCAGACCGCAGAATCCATTATAAACGCATTCTATGAACACCTTCAGGAATGCATGGATCATGTAATCCCAAATAAAACCAAGACCGAATCCTCCAAAGGCAGACATCCTGTCTGGTGGACCCCAGCCATAAACAAGCTATACAATAGAAGGAGGAAGCTACTACATGATAGAGCAAAATCCCAAAAAGGGAAGGCATCTCTGATCATTATTGGCAAAAAACTATGGGCACTCATAAAATCGTCTAAGGCCAGCATCGAGAAATAAATTGCACAGGACACTAAGGATAATCACAAGGCTTTCTTTAGTTATGTTAGGAACCTGGGTGGGAATTCCCAGATATGCTCAGAATTAGTCCAAAATGACAAAAAATACACCGAACCCACAGACATTGCCAACATCCTAGCTGACAGTTTCAGCGCAAACTTCTCCCCCCCCCACCAAAAGGGCAAATATCTATCCCAGCAGAGTGCTGCCCCCCTGACAGGTAAGAGCCACCCTCTCCAAAGCAAAAAACACAGCATCAATGGGACCAGACAGTGTCCCAGGCTGCGTCCTACATGAACTCCAAGAAGAGCTAAACCCAAACATAAAACTACTGTTCAGTCTCAGCCTTACTACAGGATATGTACCTAAAGAGTGGCGTACAACAACAGTGGTCCCTCTCCACAAAGGTGGTGCCTCAACGGATCCTGGAAACTATCGCCCCATAAGCCTGACTAGCTTGATCTGCAAAGCTATGGAAAGGATCATCATGGACCTCATAAATAAAGATATTGGGGACCTACAGACACTGGATCCTACCCAGTTCGGCTTTAAGGGCAGATCCTGCCTCTTAAATCTGGTTGATTTCTTTGAAACAGTCACCAAGGCCATTGACGAGGGGAAGGTGGTCCACACAGCCTACCTGGACCTCACAAAAGCCTTCGATACAATACACCACTCGGGCATTATAGATAAGCTCACCAGCTTAAATATAAACCCCTATGTCACTAGATGGGTTGCAAACTGGCTCAAGGACAGAACCCACATGGTTAGAATTGCTGGAGCCATGTCAGACTCCAAACCAGTTACAAGTGGCGTCCCACAAGGCTCAGTCCTGGGACCTCTCTTGTTCGGTATATATTTCTCGGAGGTACAGGCCAACACGGAAGGATTGTGGCTGACCAAGTTCGCAGATGACTGCAAACTGGGCGCCATAATCGACTCTCCAGCCAACACAAGCATCCTTCAAAAGGGCCTCATAGACACAGACAACTGGTGCCAGAGTCATGGCCTCAAGCTAAACGCCAAAAAGTGTATAGTCATCCCCTTTGGCAAAAACAAAGTGCCTAGAAATTACCACATAGGTGGTAATCCATTAAGTACAGAAGAAGTAATTAGGGACCTGGGGACCCAAGTTGATAGCAATCTCTCATTTGACAACCACATGGCCAAAGTGGTTAGAAAAACATTTTATATAGCCCACCTAATCATGAAGGGATTCACATCTAGATCAGGGGAGGTCATTGTGCCTCTTTACTCATCCCTCATCAGGCCCATAATTGAGTACAATGCCCCTTTTGGGATGTACCTTACCAGACACCTGCAGCAACTGGAAAGACTCCAAAAGTACCTCACCAAGAGGATCAAAGGGCTCAAACAGATGCCATATGCTGCCTGGTTAAAGAAACTCCAGCTCTACTCAGTGGCATACCGCCTGCTCAGAGGCGATCTGTGCCTGACGTATAAAGCCATGTCCATCCCAGAATTAATGGACATGCTGCACCTCAAAAAATCCAAATCCCATCGAGCTACATGCTCAAGAGACTTGAACCTCAGCACTGAAATAAATAGGACATGCTGGAGGGACAGATTCATAACCCAGTGGCTCCCTTCACTCTGGAATAAAATCGAAGTCCAGGTTAGGCAGAGTCCCTCATTGACTGTCTTCAAGAGGAATCTTGATGAGTGGATGGGAGATCGTAGGTTTACCCTGGGTATCACTTCTGTGTCACTGTTAGACAGAGGCACAGTATACTAACCTCGATAAAGGGCATAGCAAAATTAATTTAAAATGGGTGGCGAAAGCCAAACACACTCTGGCTAGGCTTATAAATGCACTAGGGCAGATAGCCTAGTATGAACCTATGAACCTGACAAAACCAGGAGGAGACATTACAGTGTTGTGGAACATGTTGAGACAGTTTCAAATCTTTTGAATGAAGCTAAAACAAAGGCAATAGCAGTAAATTATGTACCCATATATGAATTGGCTCAGCAATATCCATATTTATGGGGTCATGATAAAATGAAGTATATAGTAGTATAGATTAAAATATTTTTGGTGTGGCAGCTGAGGATATATGGGAAGAGACCAAACAAATACCCAAAAAACGCCCAAACCCTGGCCCTTTTCACCTCCCTAAATGCCCAAAGCATAGCTAATAATATTCCCAACCTCTATGCTTGGCTTCACCATAACAAACCATATATCTTGTCTATTTCTGAAACTTGGTTAAAACCTCATATAAAAGATTCAGAAGTAGTACCACCAACTATTCCATTATCAGAAAAGACAGAACCCACAAAAAGGGTGGAGGAGTAGCTCTGCTTTATTCATCCTCCTTATAAGTTACCCCCTAAACTAAACCTATCCCACAATTCACCAACGTTGAATTTATTCTGGCCCTACTTCAAGTAAATAGACACAAACACATATGCATAGCCTCACTATACATTCCCCCTGGAGACAATATCTCAGTACTCAAAGATATCCTATCTTGGCTTTCTACTAATATTAGCAATGAAACTATAATACTGGGTGACATGAACATTAACTGGTCCTCTATTCAGTCCCTCTCTAACTCCCTAAATATCAACCTTTATAATTTCTCACAACTTATCAACTCTATAACCAGACCCTCCAAAGATTACTCCAGCGGTAGTATCCTAGACTGGATCTTAGTCTCTCACCCTCATTATTTCTCTGACAGTGGCACACTCTCTAACTCCTTCAGCAATCACCTTCCCACTTTTGCTCGGCGCCTTACTTCTCCCCTACAGTTATCTCATAACTATATCTCTACTCGCTACATAAAAAATTTCAATCCCACTACCTTTTCTAACTCTCTAAAATCAATAAACTGGAGCCCTCTAAGAGCTTTACCCCTAGAAAATGCGGTTACCTACTTCGACTCAACTTTCCTAAACCTTTTAGACAGCTATGCCCCCCCCTAAAATCCAAAAGAATAAAAAGCAAAACAGTCCCTTGGCTAACCAAAAATACACTGGCTGCCATGCGGCTTAGAGATGAAGCCTGGTTATGCCACCAGAAAAATAAGACTACCTCCACTCTCTATGAGTATAAATCACTTCGCAATAAAGTCAAAAAGCTTGTTACAACAGACTGAAAAACTTATTTCGTCTCACTACAAAATAACCATAAAACAAATCCACAAAAAATCTGGAATGGTATCTCCACTCTCCTTAACCCTGGCAAAAAAGCAAACCCGTGTCCAGATCCCAAAGCTCTAGACAGAGTTCTAGCTACCCAATTTAACTCTTTTTTTTCATCAATTTGATTTTCATACTAACCTCGCCCTTCTCTACCAACACTACACCCCCTACCTCCACATTCCCTGCCCTGGCCTCACTTTCACCATTACTCCCTAATACCTCCACCTCCCAATCCCCTCCTTTCTCCATAAAACCCATACCCATATCTTCCATAAAAAAAATCTCCAAAAACTAAAACCATGCTCTTATGCTCCTAATAACATACCCTCACAGTTTCTAACTATAGCTGCTGAAGCCATTGCCTTACCCATCACTATACTAATCAACCATTCTATTCAAGAAGATCATGTACCCCAGCTATGGAAAAAGGCCTTCATTATACCCCTGCATAAAGGGGGTAATAATAATGTTACAAACTTCCACCCTATTGCCATCATATCCCCCATCTCTAAACTCCATGAAGAATGTATCCATCTACAACTTCTTCCCTACCTTACCGAGAATCACTTACTTACTCCAACACAGCATAGATTTAGACCTGGACACAGTACTACCACTGCCCTTCTTTCCTTCTTAGAAATTGTTAACAAAGCCCGTGACTCTGGCTGCGTAGTATCCACCCTCCTACTCGACCTCTCTAAGGCCTTCGATACAATATCTCACAACCTTCTCCTAGCTAAACTCTCTAAACTAAACCCATCTCTCTCCATCCTCAAATGGTTCGATAGTTATCTCTCAAATGGACGTCAAGCAGTCAAATAGAAAACAGGTACCTCCTCCTTCCTTGACAACCCCACAGGAGTCCCCCAGGGTTCCATACTGGGTCCCCTCCTCTTCAATATATTCATAAACAATTTCCATCACTCAATCCCTAATGCAAAACTTATCCAATATGCCGACGATTCAACCATAATCTGTTGTGCCACCTCCATCCCCACACTAATTTTAGACAATCACCTAGCACTCAATGCCTCAAAAACCAAACTAATGTTATTTACCCCTACAGAAACAACCATCATTGACAAAAATTAATTTTTCATCAAAAGCCATAACAATCCATCTCTCGAATTAGTATCGGAGGCTAAATTACTAGGAGTCCTCATTGATGACCAGCTCAAATTCACCTCTCACCTACAAATAAATATAAAAAAACACCAAAACTTGGCATGCTCTACCGCAACAATCGCTACCTTACTCCTTCTACTAAGTTTATTCTCTCTACCACATATCTCATCCCTTCTCTTCTTTATGGTGCTGCACTTCTAACAAACCTACAATCCTCTCTTAAGACAAAACTCAACTCTTGCTATTACAAAATTGCAAAGTTTGCCACAAGCCAAAAGTCTTCTACCCATCACTGTCTAGCCCTTCATCAATTAAATTAGTTAGAGCTGCCCAATTATCTCTCCTTTATTCAACTCACTCATGCCCACAAACTAATTTTATCCCCCTCCCTCTGTCCCTCCCTATCCTCAACCTTCAAAATGCACCTCCCTGAAAGACTATTAAGATCTAACAATCAAAACCTAATAGAACTGCATAAACCTACCCATCCCTCAGGCAAAATTCTCCTATCCTTCTCCCTCGCATGTCAATGGAACTCCCCATCTCCATCCATCCGTACTACCACAAACCTCTCTTCCTTTAAAAACTCACTCCACTCGCACCAAATTTCTCAGTCGGAATGCTCATGCTCCCACCCCACTTAATTTCTTTCTCCTCTCCATCTCAGTCTTCTTCGATTCCATACATGGTTTTAGCAGGAACCGATCCATGTGTAAACAACTACTCTTGATTTACAATGCTGACACTTTTTATCTCAGAAATTGTCTCTGTTAAATGAAATATGTTATCTGTACTTAGTATAACCTAAACTTTGTACTTACTATAACAAAAAACTTAGATTATAATTTTGTTTGTAATTATTGTTTTGTTTTTGGAGCTTTTCTCCCCAGGACTCAATTGAAAACTGGTTCTTCTAGGCCCAATCCTGGTAAACCAACTGCAAATAAATAAATAAATAAAAAGATAATACAAAAAACAAAGTGGAAGCTTTATTATATGGATTTGGGATAGTAAGATACAAGCAGTTAAAATGTTTTTAGTCCCATTAGTCTTATACCCAGGTCAGACATATTTTTATCAACCAGAGAAGAAGTTGTGTATAACAATTAATAAAGAGCTGAAGGACTTTATCTGGGAGGGGAAGACGGCAAGAGTCAAGTGGGATAAGCTGATTCTTCCAGAAGAACAGGGCGAATTGGGATTACCTGATTTGAAAGGATATTTCAGAGCTACACAGTTAAGGCTCATATACATAACAGAAGAAGAAAACAATATAATTCAAAGTGGAAAGAGATAATGAAACAGGGGGGGGGGAGCTCAAGAAACAAGGAGTGACTGGAATTTTGGATACAGGCCTTTAAGGAGAATAACAATAATCATACAGAATATTATATCCATAAAGTAGCAGAAAGTATCATAAGAACTAAGACAACATGGTAATGGAGAGAGGAGATTCTGTTGATAGGAATGACTGCAATTAGGGATATAGACAGTAAGCAGGAGGGGGCTGAAATTTATTGGAGAAAACTGGCAAAGGAACCAAGATATTAGAAACAAATAACTAGAGAAGGAAAGATGAAAGAATGGGAAGACGGCAATAATTTATTAGGACTGCAGTTTAGAGATTGTCTTCCCTTTCAAGGATTGATATCAGAGTATAAGCAAAGAGAAATAGGGGGATCCTAAATGAAAGGCCAGGACTGGTAGAGTTTTTAGTAGAATCCAGACCAGAAGCTGCCATTAAAAAAGGAATATTTAGTAGAGCATATAAAATATTACATGATAACTATAAGAATCAGTCAGAGGAGGTTAGAAAGGATTGTGAAGAGAGATTAGATAAGCAATTTACAAAGAAACAGTGGGAGGGTGTATGTATGTCCCCCAAAGGGTCTATATTACGTGGTTGAATGCTTAGGTGAGCAAACACCTAAACATCGACCATATAACATTGAAGGCAAAAAACAGCGAATGGCCAAATTAACACAGGGAAAGATTTCCCTTGGCTGTTCACTGTATTTTCTGCAGTTTTCTCCACTGTGGAGCGATCTCGGAGTTGGTATATTTAGTTAGGGGGGTGTGGGGGGTGAAGTCCCCCACTTAGTTTGGCTGTAAACTTTTTTTTTTTGGTTGCCAATAGTTCTATTTCCTGGTGGAGTTCGCTGTTGTGGGGTTCGATATTACGTGGTTGATGTTTAGGTATTCGCTCAGCTAAGCATTTGATCACGTAATATAGACCCTCTCCCAAATATGCAACAAAATCTAGAAGATTTAAATTTTTGTTTGGAAATGTTTATGTAAATATTTTTGTACCCCAAGTAGAGTCCAGAGTATTTTTCCTCAGGAAGACCGCAAATGTTGGAGGTGTGAATGGGGAAGAAAGAGGTAATTCGGAGCATATTTTCTGGGAGTGCGGTGAGTTGGTGGACGTTAAGGATTCCCTGCAGGATGCACTGTCAAAGATGCTGGGTGGGCAGATTGGTGTGATGAGGGAGATGATTTTTCTGAGCTAGGATACAGAACAGAACTGGAATTGCCTAGAAATGGTAAGGCCTTTCTGTGTCTAATTATGGTGACTGCCAAAAAAGCAATTGCTAGAAAATGGAAATTAAAATCTACACCAACTATACTAGAAGCAGTGAATATAATAACAGAGGTAAAACAACTGGAAATGACATCTTTAGAAAAAGGTAGGAGCAAACTACATGGGAAGAAAATTGTGGGAACAAAATTGTGGGAACAATACACATAAGAGAGGAATGAGGTTTAAAAGAAGGCAGGAGTTAAATTAGCTATGTAATGTTTGACTGAAAATGAGTAGATTATAAGCAATGTATAATGTTTGCAGCTGTGACTGTGTCAGTATGGTTTGTAATGTAAAATGCTTGCAACTAGGATTGTGTTGATTTGGTTTGTTTTCATTTGTATAAATGTATGATTGCCTTGCTGTAATTGATGTTTAATAAAGATGTTTCTTGTTTTAAAAGGGCAGGAATTGAATAATGTATGTAAAGTTGCTTAGGTTATATGATATATGTGAAGTATAATATTTGTCAATGTGAAATTGTTAATACGGTATGATTACTTTCATGTAAATGCAAATTTGCCTGTGTCACAAGTGTTAATTCAATAAAGGAGTTTAAAAAATTATTTCTGTTGCCATTTTGCACATGAGAGCAATTCAGTAATTTCTGGAAAAAAACAAAAAAAAACACATGGACTCAACATATACATCCCCTGGAATTTCAGATTCCATTATTGGGCTTTGAAAGAAAAACAGAAGTGGAAACTACAGATACAAGCAAATACAGGTCTCCCCTTTTCTCCTCTACCTCCAAAAAACAATGTATAACTACTGACTCCACAGGTTTTGCTTGGGGGCAGTTTCTGTGGGGGTAAAGGTGCACGGCCTGTGGAATTCCTCAAACAGACAAAACCACATCAGTGTCAAAGAAATGTGATCTGCGAACCATGCCGTAAAATCTCTTGCAGGTTCATAAGTTTAATGTACTAGGATATAGCTACTCTTGCAGGCCATTTTAAGCCTAGTCAAGTTCCCTTTATGTGCTCAAAATAACCTATCCCATTTGAATATAGACAGACCTTTCCCATCCGATGGTCAATAATTATATATTACCCCTAATGAGAATAATGAGGATCATACCATAGATAATTTGAGGGGATCCATACATGGGATAAAGCATTTAGGAGCTGCCTCTGTGAATTAGTAGAACAGGGGCAGTACAGAGTAAATTTCTGTTTCCCATCCGGATATCTAATTTGCACTTGAATATGGACAGGGATTAACATTTTTACTTAGATGGGGGGAGTGTGTAACCCAGCGGTATCCTCTGCAAGATGTACATGTCCCTCAAAACCATTCTGTTAATGTTTTAGAAGAGGTTTGGATCCCTAGACTGAATATTACTGATGATATTTGACTTGCTGATGTAAAGTAAATACACTAGTAATGGGTCAGAAGATGCCTTTTATGCCAGACACAAGTTACTTGTTAGCATTCTGTAGGATGCAGAGTATAGTGACAGAGCTTTGAGTCTGTTTATGTAAGACATGTTATTTAGGCATTATCCTTTTAGTAAGGTAGCTGTGTGGGCATTCCACTTGTTGCATGTGTTTGGACAGGTAAATCATAAATCTTCCTCTGTGGACCTCTGGACCTGTTCAGGTAATTACAGACAACACTAGAGTGATGTGGTAAATAACAAACAAGAGGTCACTAGGTCATGCCCTCTGTGCAAGGCTGGCTATAATGGCTTGAGAGGTAGCTCTTCAGCACTCCTTAATCCTCCAAGCATCTTACATTATGTCAGAGCAAAACATTGTGACAAACAAGCTGAGCAGGACCTAGACAGACCCTCCTGAATGGAAGTTTAAGGAGGAGGTCTTCCAGGAATTGATCCAGTTGTGGTGCACACCTTAAGTAGATCTTTTTGCTTCCTTTCAAAACAGACAACTGGAAAATTCTGCTCCAGGACTCATTGGAAAAAAGCCTGGAAAATAGATTCCTTTTCTTTCCTGTTCATAGGTTCATAGGTTCATACTAGGCTATCTGCCCAAGGACATTTATAAGCCTAGCCCATAGTTATTTGGCTTTCGCCACCCCTTTAGTTTGAATAAAACTATGCCTATTATTTTGCTGTGCCTCTGTCAAGCAGTGACACTGAAGTAATCCCTGGGGTATATCTGCGATCCCCCATCCATTGGTCAAAATTCCTCTTGAACA
Source organism: Protopterus annectens (assembly GCF_019279795.1). Lineage (NCBI taxonomy): Eukaryota > Metazoa > Chordata > Ceratodontiformes > Protopteridae > Protopterus > Protopterus annectens. The sequence continues at coordinate 1,482,323,080 of NC_056733.1, read as the reverse complement.
AGGCCAGCGAGGTCAGGGTCATACCTGCCTGGGCTACATAATCAGAGAGCTCCTCAATGTCTCTTTTCATGTAGTCCAAGGAGGTACGTCTCAGGTCGTTGACACCAGCGTGGACAATGACTGAGTCGTACTTGTACCTGCTGTTGAGAGACCTGAGTGCTTGTGTTATGTGGCGGATTCTAGCGCCCGACAGGCAGCTTACTGTGACCTTCTCCTTACTCAGTCTGGTGAGCGGGACGTCAGTGTGTCTGACTATGGAGTCACCTATGACAAGTATGTTTGGTGATGTATTTGGCCTTAAGGGCAGTGACTGCTTTGCACACTGATTTTGTTGTTTATGTGTTGTTTGTGTGGTGTATTGAGTTTGCAGTTGCTTGGGTGTCTGCTTTGGAGGCCTCTGCTGTTTAGGTAAATTTTTACTCAGAGCCTCCGAGTATGTCTTAGTGTGTTTATGTGTTTGATTCAGTGGTGTGGTTGAGTTATGTGAGACTGGGATTGTGGTGTGTGTAGTTGCCTTCTCCTCCTGCCTGGTCTTGCCAGTCCTGAGTTGAGAGAGCTCAACCTCCAGTCTGGCTAAATAGCTGCATCTCTCACAAGTGTTAGTGTTACGTGGGAGGAGGAGAGGGTTGTCCGTGTACATGAGGCAATTGTAACATTGTCTCAGAATTCCCAGATTCACCAACTGGGCAGGAGAGGCCACCAGCATCTGACCCTTCGACATGCTAGAAAGAATTATGAGTTGGTATGAGACAGAAAAGTAGTGGGCTTAGCAGGGAAGTGGGCACTCCTGGGGGGTTTTGCTAGTGAGAGATTTGTATAATATAGGAGTGCTTGACCTGCAAAGAGAATGCTTATAAGACAAGGGATATGCTTATAAGACAAGTGCTGAGCTTTTTGAGAAGAAAAAGCTATTTGGAAAAAGTGCTGCACTTTTTAGTGTAGGTGTAAACTGTTTAGGTTCCTAACAGAGCAGTTCTAAGGGAAAAATTGAAGAACAGACTTTCTGGAGCCAGAAAGAGTTTAACCTTGTTTAACCGGCGCTGCCCGATGCTGCTCTAGTGGCAACTCCGCGCTAAATCGCGCTAAAGCACGTTAAAGCGTGCTTGATAGCAGGGGCTGGAAAGAAGCAGGAATAGACCCAAAAGGGAAAATAAAACTACAGTTTCAAGTCAGTAACCACCTCTGCAGATCTGTGATTAGCAATGTCCCTTTGATTTTCCATCCTTTCTGCTAATATGAAAAATAAGAGCAGCGTTGGTATCAATAAGACGAGGCGATGTCCTGGACAGTCAGAACAGTTTATTGCTCACACCATAGACAACGATACAATAACATGGTACAACTAAAATGAAGTGTTTTACACACTATTTAGTATCGTGTATTTTAGGTTCTTTAAAAAGTAAAAAGCAAGAACATTCTTATTTTATGTTTTAAATGGTTGTTTAATTGATTCATTTATTTTAATTATTTTAATTATTCCATTAACAATCAACTAACTAGCTATCTGGTTAGTATATAAGACTGGTGCAGAGAATTGTTTAATGTACTCTGAAGAAACCCGCAGGTAGTCGAGCGGGTGAAAGCGCTCAGTATTTTTTGTGGAATTTTTATTTGTTTCTAATTTCCTTGTATCGTTGTCTATGGTGTGAGCAATAAACTGTTCTGACTGTCCAGGATATCGCCTCGTCTTATTGATACCAACGCTGCTCTTATTTTTCACATTACTGTGAAAGTGATTCCAGGACACCGGGAAGTTGTTGCTCTACGCTATGGTATGGTACTAAAGCAGCATTGATTTAAACCTTTCTGCGAGAACTGGGAATTTTCGTTACTTCCACGATTGTATATATATTTTCATTATTTCTTTGCACCAGTATCAGCATTGACTGAATTCAACTTTTACTATACTATGGAAGCTTTACTTAAGCAACACATTGAAGCGACGCATCGCTTAATTACTTTGCTCCAGGGAAATGGCGGTAACAGTAAAACTTTAAACAATGATATTGACTTGAACATTACTATTACGGAATCACAGGAACAATTGTTTACACTGCATTCTACACCGGGTAACAGCCCGAATGCTCCGTCGGCCAGTAATGGTTCATCGAACCTTCCAAAAGGTGACACAAGGAGGAAGGAAGCGAATCTAAGGTTTGAAAGTGCGAATGTGAACGCTGGGGACGGGAGAACATCTAATACTCAGAGCCGGAGATGGGAAAACATTAATGTGATTCTACAAGCACCATCATTTAAAAGCATACCTAGGGGAAGTATGCAGGACATGGGTTCTTTGAATGAACAAATTGCAGATTTCGATAAAACGTTAAAACAGTTCAAAACAATTCAGATGGATAACGCCTTTCTGGAAAGATCCCTGGAGCTGGAACAAGTCCCAAAAGGTTTGCGAATTTTTAAATTACCTTTTGGTTTCAGCCATAATAGTGTGGTATTTGACGAATTATTCGCCCTTTACGACAAAACAGGGCTAGAATTATTAAAATTGATTATCAAGAATAATAATCATAGACTGTCAGTACTGAATGAAAAGCTTATAGAATTGGATAATAACATTAAAAAAGACTTGTTATTTGAACACAAGTATAGGATGGATAACATTATAAAGGAGATGGACAATTTTGTTATGAGAGGATTAGAATATAAAAACAAGAAACTGATAAGAGAGACAGTAATGACTATGTTAATAAGAGGGCATATCAACATTTTAAAGATTTTAAATTATCTGTGCAGCAACATGACAAAACTAAATTTTCAAGTCATGATGACAGGAACTATGAAGAGACTAATGAACAAACAGCCACTAATGTTAATAAAAGTGTAAACAACTATGGACATTTTAGTGGCAATACAGTACAAAGGGATGTATATAAAGAGAATGATGTTTTTTTAGAGCAACCCCAACTAAGGAGATCGGAGAGAATAAGAGACAGGTTTCAAGGGGGCAGAACACAATATCAGAACCAAGGAAGGAAAACACACTTCAGGACCAATTCCCATTATTATTAGATGGTTCGACTCACAACAATTTACTTGTAAAATCAAAGGAATTAGCTTATATTGAGACCACTATAGAAAATTTAACTGAAAATGGGACTGGTAACAATCTTAACCTAATAGGCACTGATTACGATGATGCCACACCTGAAAATGAATCTGATGAGAACTTTACAGTCTTCAGTGTTAATGAACCACTAACTCTTGATTCTGAAAAAGTGAATCAAGATGTATGTAATGTAATCAACAGTGGTGGTTTCAACATTTACAACTACAGTGATCTGAATTTGAATATAAGTCACATTTTTTTTATTTAAAAGAGGTTTTACATTTGTTCCACACTTTAAAAGTGACATAGGTAGAATTCTCATCAATTTGAAACTGTATGTGAGACTACTCAATCTAAAAATGTTTTTTGCCAAGGTAAACACACATGAGGAGAGTAAAGTTGAAACCAGAGCCATTACACTCAAAAGACCTAGCACATTTATACCTCCCAGTAACCCAATAATTCAGGTTTTTGAATCTTTATGTGAGTCACAAATAAGGAGGGAATTAAAGAAAAAACAAGTGTTAAAGGATAATTTGACTGACACTGAAAGGTTTTGTATTTCTGAATTATGTACTAACAATAAATACAGAATTATGAAGCCGGACAAGGGAGGTGGAGTAGTTATCATGCCAAAAATAGAATATACCAGCAAAATGGTAACTATGTTAGAAAATGAAGAAACATACAATAAAGTTTCCAAGTATGAGGTACAAAGAGCTTACACAAAAATTGACTGGTTACTATATGAATTTTTGATGGAGAGCATGATTAACACACAAGAATATGAATTCTTAGTTGTCGAGCATCCACCCAAAGTACATAAGAGTATTTACAATCCCCCCTTAGACCAATTGTCTCTGCTAAAAATTCCAAACTTGAAACAATAGCAAGGTTTGTAGATGTACATTGCAAGGACATCATTACAACTTTCTCCCATATAATTAAAGACTCATGGCATTGCCTAGAAAAATTGAGAGAATTTAATCACAATTATAAAGGAGAGAAGTTTTTTATGTTAACAATAGATGTTATTAATTTGTTTAGCATCATACCTCACAAAGAAGGACTAGAGTATTTCGAAAAAATTTTGGATAAGCACAGTGGTTATCACACTGTTAAACGCAAATTATTAGTAGACTTCATGGAAATGATACTAAACAATAATTATGTCATCTTGGAAGGAGAACACTATAAACAATGTACAGGAGTTGCAATGGGGGCCGGATGTGCCCCCATTTATGCTAACTTAGTTTTAGCACATTGGTAGATTGAACAAGTTTTTGTATCACAGTTTTGGGAGAAAATTATTTTATATGTAAGATTTTTGGATGATATATTGGTCTTCTGGAAGGGAGAAGAAGGTGAAATCCAACAATTTATACATTTCCTAAATCACAGTACTAGTTTCTTAAAGTTTACATTTCAAATATATTATGACCAATGTGATTACCTAGACATAAGAATGTACAATAAAAATGGTAAGATAGAATCCAACATTTTTCGTAAAAAAACTTATTCAAACAGTTATTTACACTATGATAGCAACCATCCCCACTTCCAAAAGAGAAATTTGGTGAAAGGTCAACTAGTTAGACTCTCACGTATCATCAGCGATGACCAGAATTTTTTGGATGAGAGTAAACATTTGCAGGATATGTTTGCTGAAAGAGGTTATCCATCAAACCTCCTAGATTCCCTAAACAAGGAAGTATTAAGGGATAGGAACACAAAATATAAACCTATAATTATTAGTGGAGAAAACATAAGGTCCAAGGAACAGGATTCAATAAATAAAAAGGATTCATTTATTATACCATACAATGCCAACTCTAAAGCAATAATAACAATTTTAACTGACACTTGGAATTGTGTAATAAATAACAGCAGAGAACTCAGACACACTAGGTATACACCCGAGAATTACATACAGTAGGGGTATTAATATGAAAGAGATATTTGAAAGTAGGACACAAGGTCACACAACATCAAGAATGAAAAAGTGTGGATTTTGTAAAAGCTGTAAGTACATTAATGACGGACCTTATTGTACAGTGTACAACTATGGCAAAACACTTCAATGCCCGGGTTTATGTAACTGCAATACAAAATGGGTTATTTATATGGCTAGTTGCATCTCATGTCCAGCATATTACGTAGGGAAGACTAAGAGAAAATTAAAGGAGAGAATCATGGAGCACGTAAGAGATATGAAACACAAAAAAGAAACTAATGCTCTCTACATGCGTAGCACTACATGCATTAATTTCAAAAGATTCATCTTCTTTATTATAGATAGAATTTACAACCCCTGGGAAAAAGAAGGGGATCTGGACAACTTGCTTTTAACAAAAGAATGTTTGTGGCAACTCCGTTTTAATGCTGGTACAGCACCAGGTTTGAATGGGCACATTAGTATTGCAAGTATTCTAAAACAAAAATCTATTTGTGTTTAATCAGAGTTTCATCACAATTTCACAACTAGTGCTTAGGGATCACTTTTGTGTGTTTTTTTATATTTGAAATTTTAAATTTTAAATTTCAAATTTAAACTTGATTAACACAAACAATAAATATGTAGTTCCTGTATATTTTCATATATGTATTTTTATATTCATAGACCTATTTGTAGTTTATTTATAATTATTATATAATATTAAATATATATTTTTTATAAGTTAATGATGAATAAATAATTATTTAATTAATTATTAATTTATGATATACAATGGTTTTATAACGTATTGACAATGTATTTATAACGCAATATTTACTAAGCCTTGTATGTATACAGAGATAAAGACATATACATATATAAAGTAGCTATATGCCCTCACAAAAGTTTATAAGACTTATCGGATAACAAGTTTTATAAAATTTTACAAATCTTATCATTATAACAATCCACAAGTAACATTTTATAAAGAATTTGTAGGCACACTCTACTAACACTTTTATTCGTAGTATGTGTTACACTATTATTATTGTTATTTATCAAATTTTTATATTATATAACATGGTACAACTAAAATGAAGTGTTTTACACACTATTTAGTATCGTGTATTTTAGGTTCTTTAAAAAGTAAAAAGCAAGAACATTCTTATTTTATGTTTTAAATGGTTGTTTAATTGATTCATTTATTTTAATTATTTTAATTATTCCATTAACAATCAACTAACTAGCTATCTGGTTAGTATATAAGACTGGTGCAGAGAATTGTTTAATGTACTCTGAAGAAACCCGCAGGTAGTCGAGCGGGTGAAAGCGCTCAGTATTTTTTGTGGAATTTTTATTTGTTTCTAATTTCCTTTCTGCTAATATCCAGGGTAATGGTGAAGATTAAGAAGGACTCCTTAAAGATTATTGTAGTGACCCCCTTTTGGCCTAGGCAACATTAGTTCTCCCTTATTATGGAACTGGTCAATGGCATCTACCACAAGCTTCTTCACAAACTGGACCTACTCACTCAAGATGGGGAGTTTGCTGCATTTCAGTCTTCAACAATGTCAACTAACTTCCTGGATGATTCAGTTCTTATTGCTTTTAGGCACCTGTTTCCAGAAGACATGCAGCAGGTAGCAAACAAGGTAATAAAACCTGCTTCTAGGAGATCTTATACTGGCAATAGAAGTGATTTTCTAGTAGTTGCTTAGTCAGTAACCAAGAACCCTATCAGAGGTTATTTACCACTGGTGCTGAAATATTTGTGAGAGTTACTATTCTTGGCCTCTCTTACTTCTCTTTCAAGGTACATTTTGCATCCATTTTAGTATGTCTGCCCATGGATCTATCATTTTCTTTTATGTGTTTTATTGAAACAGCCTCTTAAGGGAATTTTACACCTGAGACCTCCTCATAAACGGGTTGCTTCTTCCTGGAATTTTAACTTTGTGCTGGAAAAGTTAACCCATGTGTCCATTTGAACCTGCTCATCAAGCATACATATAAGGTGTGTTGTATGGAAAACTGTTCTCATTGCTTTGAGATCTGCAAGAAGAATATCTTGAGTTTCAAGCTCTTATGGTGAGTGAACCCTTATCTGGTCCTTCAGAGAGATAGGTTCTCATTAAGAACAAATCGCTCATTCATGTCCAAGTTTGTTTGTTTACTTTGAATCAAACCATCAGACTCGTAGTGTTTTCTGCAGATCATCAATAACAGAGGAAAGGATTGTACATATTCTGGATGTTTTTTAATCAGCTTGGGTACAGTGTTGACAAAACAAAGTCCTGTTGATCAGATGTTTGTTTCTTATTTTAGGGCAAGGAGGGGACAACCCATGTCAAAATAGACCATTTCCAGATGGTTGCCTTCTACTACTGGCTTTTGTTGTCCCCACCACGATAAACCAGTTGTAAGCCATATAAAGTCTCATTCTACTAGAGCCTTGTCTTCTTAGACTGTATATTGGAAAATAATGGATTTTAGAAGCAGTTAGATGATCCCCTGTAAATACTTATACAAGGCATTACAAACATAATTTTTTTCTAGATCCATGGCAGGCTTTGCTAGGTCCATTCTCCAGGGGTTCTTGGATCCATCTCTTTCCTAATGCTGGGTTAGATAGCCTTTGACAATGAGCCCATATAGCCTAAAAGCTAATGCAGCAGTGGAAATGATGAACACAGTACACTTTGGTAGGTTACACATGCCCATAATCTGTAGATGTTTGAATTCCTCACTGTACAGTAGCCCCCCCCCCCATTTTTATGTAAATAATTATTTGTTGTAATATAATATTTTGTTTTTAGATGTATTAATGGTTCAGGATGAGTGTGCTAATTAACTTTCGGGCAAGAAAGTCCTTAAGAAATCTTCACTCTAACTGCTGATTTCCCCTCCACAGAGCTGTCCAGTCAGCAGTTAGCATGAACATGTGGCAGGGGGCCAGAGCTTTCAGAAGTTGGGCGGTTGTTGTGTACTAGGCAGGACACCACTGATTCTCATTTAAAGGGCTGTCCAGTCAGCAGGGGCCAGAGCTTTTAGAAGCTGGCCTATTGAATAAGCGCAACTTGCACAGCTGTACTTTTGGCAGTCCAAATTTTCTGATGAAAGTATAAGGGGTGGACATGTGTACATTATATAATGTGGAATACATGTTTAAAATATTTAAGTGTTGGTCCAGATGGTTAACAAACTGCAACTGAAATTGAAGAATTTGTGACGTTACTCTGGCCCTAAAGCCAGCGTAACATAGGAGGGAGGTTGGCATAATGGTTTAAGATGTTTACCTTACAAACACAAGGTGCAGGCCTTGATTCTCACATGTGGTAATTGGCTAGGCTTAAAATACCCCACAAGGGCAGTTAGCCTAGTACTAATCTATGAACCTGTGTGCATCGTACATGGGGATTACACAAGGACTGTAAACCAGCTGTGTTTAAAAAAAAAATAATAAAATAGGTATCATTGATATGATGAAGAATCAAACACTAGACAAAGCACATAATACAGGTATCATTGATGCAGTACATTTTATTATTATTTTTATTATTATTTGTGCATTTCTGAATATTAGCTGTAGTTGATTGTGCAGTTAATTGTTTTCTCTAAATTTAAGGTTTTGGTGCAGTTGAATGTTTCTAGTGAAATATGTAATATGTTCTACATTGTAAACTAGTCTGAGAAATAAAGCTTTTGCTACTTATCTTCCCATATATGCACACCTCTCAACCTCTTAACGCAAGAAATTTGGACAAAGTCAAAAATAATGGCAGGACAAAGGCCCAAAACAGGGACAGATTTTAAACATTGACCTTATGTAAACTTAGAAGGTTGCTAGGATAGCATGACATGTTAGCATGCATTTTCTGAAGGATATGAAGTCTGGAACTCAGATGTATGATATTACTTAGTGCCTTCAATCCTCCGTGATTTGCAAGAAAAAGAGACATTTTATGAGGAATGAACCAGAAATATGAGGCAAAATCTGGACATTTGAGAGGTATACATATATGATTTGTAATATTTGCTTCTGACTATAAATAGAGTAGCATTAAATTCCATGCTAATGCACATCACCAGAATGAACTTGGCAGAAATGTACATGGTCTTCAGTATTTCTTTCAATGTTCTTCCTCTAGAGCCGACAGATTTATATATTCCTTTTAGATTATAGCCCATACCAGCCACACTTTGTAAAATGGATGCCCCAAGTCACATTTTGGATGGACTTTTTAATTCTGTCCTTTTAGAAAATAACTGAGGTCATTAAAACTTTTCTTTAAATGTTTTGCATTATTTAATATGGTGAGTGTTTCCCTCCATATTATTTTGACAGATAGATGTAAGGCAAATATTTCATTTTTCCTGGATGAAACTGAGCTTGGAATTTCTCTGTGCTATCCAGGCAAATAGAATACTGCATGAAAGGTGGACAGTAAGTTTTCTGGTGACTTTCAGAAACTGGAATTAGTAGATATGCTTCTGTGTACCATTGAAATATTGCCTTCCTCTCTCCTCCTGGTGCAACCATCTCTTGTATTCCTTTTTGCCATTCTGTCCTTTCTGTAACATACTTTGCCTCGTTTGGATACTTAAGATGGGTCCTGTACAGATGACTGAAGATCTGCCTGGTAAAAGGCAGCAATTCACTGAATCCTTTTTTTAACCAGAAATGGACTTATCAGGTAGAGAGACTCCTCCCAAGTGTATCAAACTCAAAAGGTTGAGGTCACAGCACTTTGATGTCAGTTGTGCCCATTTGTTTGAGAGAATCTTGTGACTGCATGATTCAGACGAATTTGCTTTCAGTCATTCTTTTGCTCCTTTCTGAGATAACTGAAGATCCTTCCCTTTGTCTTTGCTTGCACAAGCAAACAAAACACGCTGTTCCAGTCAAAAAGATGCTCCTTTAGTGTCAGCCACATCAAAGCAAATCATTTTGCAACTCCACAAATATCAAAGCAAGCCAGTGTGCTGATGAGTAAATCTTCAAAATGGTATGCCATGTTGTGAAGGCTGCCATACTAGCTAGATAGAATTTTATAAATAATTCTATGTCATTGTAAATATTAATGTAATCCACAGGCTTGTTCTACAAATGTAAAGTGAACTATATGTTATGATTAAACTATATGATGTACTGAGCTTCAAAAATGTAACCACAGTGCATTCTTCTGGAAGAAAGTTTATAAGTCAAACATGGTATGACTGATCTCAAGCTCGGTGACAGGATGTCTAGGTCAGGACATTTTTTCTGTTTTCTTGATTTAAGAGTTAATTACTAGATTTTACATGTAAAATGTCTTTTATTGCTATGGCTTCCTGCAGATGCAGATTACAAAAAGAAATGTACATTTTGAGTTTCTGTTAGCCTGGGAAACTAAATCATAACTTTTAAGAATGATGTAATCTGAAATGACTCAGCAGTACTGTGGTATTAATGTAAGACTTTCCCAGAGAAAAAGATAGAGCATTTTGTATTTTGTCTGAAGAACATATACTCACCAGCACTTGCTTTCTCTGTAAGTAAGATATTTATTTAGAGCAGTGATTTCTCTTAGATATAGATATAAATAACCGGATTAGTCTAGCTGTTTTTCTATATTTATATCAGACTATTCTACAGTATTGTTTTAAAGCATTTTCCTATGATTTCTGAACTCTTTAATGACATTGTGTTGAAGTAGTAAGTATTGTCTTGCGTTTTTATTATTTATCATTAAATATTTTAAACCTTTCAACTGTGTCTGTTTTGTGTAAAGGTAATTTAATCTCTTAGAGTACATTGCGTGTTTTCTGTGATACTGTCCAAGCCACTCCAATAGCTTTAGGCCTGGGTCACACTTACTATTTGGATAGCAGTAACAGTGAAAACTGGTCACTCTTTGGGAAGGGCGTCATTAGTAGCTGATAAGAGTAGTTGGTGGCAGTTATTACTACCTTATAGCCTGGCATGAGGGGGAATAGTTGGAGAACCTGTGCTAGCCTTCCCCAGGAGTGTCTGTATATACAGTACAATGAAAAAGTATTTGCTGCCTTCCTGATTTATTGTTTTGCATGTTTGTCACACTTAAATGTTTCAGCTCATCAAACTAATTTAAATATTAGACAAATATTAGATAAAGATAACACAAGTGAACACAAAATACAGTTTTTAAGTGATGATTTTATTTATTAAGGAAAATAAACTATCCAACCCTACATGGCCCTATGTGAAAAAGTAATTGCCCCCCTTGTGAAATCATGAAGTAACTGTGGTTAATCACATTTTTGGGAAAGCTGAGTTCAATTTCACTAGCCACACCCAGGCCTGATTACTGCCAGACCTGCTGAATAAAGAGATCACTTAAATAGAACCTGTCAGACAAAGTGAAGTAGGCCAAAAGATCCCAAAAAGGAAGACATCATGTCGTCATCTAAAGAAATTTATGCCGCGATCTAAAGAAATTCCTGAACAGATGAGAAACAAAGTAATTGACATCTATCAGTCTGGAAAAGGTTACAAAGCCATTTCTAAAGCTTTGAGACTCCAGCGAACCACGGTGAGAGCCATTATCCACAAATGGAGAAAACATGGAACAGTGGTGAACCTTCCCAGGAGGGGCCGGCCCCTACAAAAATTACCCCAAAGAGCGCAGTGATGACTCATCCAAGAGGTCACAAAAGAACCCAGAACAACATCTAAAGAACTGCAGGGCATTGCACTTGCCCATTTTTTGCTGCATATACAGCAGAGCAAAGCTTCATAGTGCTAAAAAAACTTTACCATTTATATTGATGAGAAGTCATGTTTTGTGGCAGTAAGAAGCTGAAATTGATGTTGCTGCCATTTTCTTGTTTGCTAGATAGTCATTGGCCTTTTTTCCTCTTTTAACTTTGCAGATTCAATTCCTTCTGTTCTACTATTATTTTGAAAGAACCAGAATTTCTCCTGCATGATCATAACATGCAAAGTAAAATGTTACAGCTTCAGTATTTTACTCGTGCATCCTAAGTGGTGCCACTTGAAAACTGTTTATTGAGAATACAGTTTATTTTGCTTCTTCCTCAAAAAAAATGAAATCGCTGCCCTTTTTCGTCTTTGTTAAACAATCTGTGGTCGGTCTTTATCTTCCACAGAATCTTCGTTTTTCAGTGCTCATTTAAAAAAAAAAGATATGCTTCTATGTGGATATAAAGTACAAAACAAAATGTTACAGTTCCTATATTTTATGTGTGCTCCTAAGTCTTATAACTTCAAACACGTAATGTTCGAACCATTACATTCAAAGTTACAAAACTTCGACTATGGATAAAAAAAAAAAAACGAAAAACAAAATAAACTGTTTTAAGTAGGGGGGGGTAAGCCCCTCTGCACCCCCCACATGGGGGGCTGCGCCCAGCGCAACTGAAATATACCAACTACGAGATTGTACCCTGTTGAACAAAATGGAAACCTCTGCTTATGGAGATTTCCATTGAAATGCTCATACTTTTACAAATTCAAACTTATAGTCTCGACCATATGAGGTTCAAACTTGTAAAAGTTCGACTACAGGATAGGAACCCCCCCTTAAGTGGAATTGCAAGAAAAGTTTTGGCTCTTATAAATACACTCCTTTCAAAAATGTGGCTACTGAGGCAACAGAACCCATTTTGTTTAGAGTAGAGAGCAAAAATTTAAAAACAGAAAATGTAAGTGAAAAATGTATGCATTAAGCTTGCCTGTTTTCATGAAGTAAATTTAATATTAATGAATAAGCGCAAAGAGAAGGTAGAAATGCCCGATGTGCAAGAAATCTTACCATAGCAGAAGATGTTTAAATTATCACTGCTGCAGTAGTCTTAAATATAAAATCTGATGTTGTCCTCTTCATTCTTCCTCAACCCATGGGCTCTGATCCGACTCGGCCACATACTCCAGACTTCAGATCCAACTCTCGAGCTCCAACCTCTAACCATAATGCCATAGTCCATCCCCATTACCTCAGATCTCTTATGCTGCCATAATGCCCAGACACAGGTTCCTCTCTTGAACTGGTATTTAGCAAACTTTTTGTGGGTTAATCCTGTATTGTCTTTTAAAAAGTTGTTCTTCCATCTGTTGTTATCTCTATTATCCTCCCTCTTAGTGTTTTTTCAGTGGCATTAGGAAGGACCGCTACTATTTTTACATAGTACTCCTCTCTTGTTATAGTTGGTATTTTCTTTATTCTTCAGTCAGGGTAATCCCTACCATTGTTGGCAATTATCTTTTCTTTCTATTTCCCTCTTCCTCCTTAAAAAATGCCTTTTTTCTTTACACTGATTTTTGAGGTATTTTATTATTGGTATTGGTAGTCTGTACTTTTTTTTTTTCTACCATGTCAGATAAGTTGACAGATTTAAAAAAAAAATGTACTTCTTGTGGGTATAAAATTCTGAATTTGGATGCCCACAAGGAGTGCATATATTGCCTCGGAACTGGTCACCTTTACTCAGACTGTTTAGTTTGTTCAACCTTTAATCCAAGGGCCTTGGCTGATCAATGTAATAAATCAATATTAAAAGGACTTCTTCCTGCTACTCTACATCTTCAGGTACTCAAACCTCCTTTACAGTTGTCAAATCTCTTCTGTCAGAGCAAAGAAAATGCTTCCCGCCAAAGTCCCCCAGCATTTCTTCAGAGCCACCAGTTAAAAGCCAAAAGAAATCGGGTTCAACAGCTTCGGATCCTAAGACCCGACCTTCAGATCTGAAACCCTCTGATCCAAAATCTTTGAATTCAGTAATTATATCTGCAAGTCCTAAAGCACCTTCTTCAGATCCTAGGTCTTTGAATCCAAAGTTTGGTACCTTGCATTGCGGTCATACTCCAAAGTATATCATTAAACCTATCTTTCTTACTCTACGATTTTGATTGTTACAAACCCTTAAGAGATATTCAAGATCTCCATCTACTACATTCTCCAGATCCAACAGAAGTTTATCAGAAGTGGATTTGAATAGAATGATGCAAAAATTTCTCATAGCTCAGATCCAGATGGAGGTCATACTGGCTCCATTCCCTATTGGATCCGTGAGCCTCCCTATATCACCCCACATTGTTTGCTCTCCTTCTCTAATCCATGCAGTTGTTTTGGAGTCCCAGGATCTGAAATCCCTTAGAGGTCCAGAGTTGAATCCAAAGAAAATTTCTTCTTGGACTCCAGCAGCACCCCTGACTGGTTCCATTATGATGCAGTCGGTTTGGAATTGGTCCCGGAGCCAAAGTGTCTGCATTGGATCTGTGGAGCTGGGATTGAATCCAATGTTGTCAGATCCATCCCTGCCCCTCGGAGCCTTGGCCATTCACATTTCAGGTCTGGTTACATCTTGAAGGCACGAATCTGAGAGTGGTCAATGTCTGCTTTCACTGGGAGCTTGGGCTCCAGCTCAGCTGATTGTGGCTTTTCTGGGTCCATCTGCCTTTGAGACTATGGAAAGGGCTTTTTCTCTTTCCAGAGAACTGAGTTCTCATTTTTCAGATCCTACTCCTTTTCCCTCATCAGCTCTGAGTCGATCAGTCCTACTCCACAGGGACAGCCAGTTCCAACAAGCGTCCAATTGGTTTCGGTAGAGGAACTTTCCCTATCTTCCAACATCTCTCCTGAACCATTCCACTGACCACTGAGGAGACCCTGCGTTCATGTGGGTTTCCTCCGGGTGCTTCGGTTTCCTTCCACGTTACAAAGACATGCATCTGGAGCATTTCTCCCCGGGCCTCCGCTGAAAATTGGCTTTGCTCCAAGTTGGACTTTCCCGGTTAACAAATGTTAAATAAATAAAAATAAATAAAATAAGCAAACTGCATCAGAAGAGAACTTGCAAGAGGAGGTACATAGACTCCCTGATGAAGTCTGTCATGGAAGATACCGATTTTGATGAAGGAGAAGGGTCCCACACACCACCACCGGATAACATCTCCTTCAGATACATTTCATTTTAGAGATACTTACACAAAAAGGTGGCTGGTCTTCTGAAAAACCCTCTTCAGAAGAATCAGTATTTTTGGAAGCTTTTGGCTCTGGCCTATCTACATTTTGGGTTAAAAACCACCCCACCCCGGCAGAAGAATTCATCAATTTAGTTTCCTACCAGGGTTGGAAGGAGACCGATACTATTGAACCAGCTCTGAAGAGACCCAACATATTCTTAGCCCCATCCAAAAGACCCCCCACTGGAGCAAATGAGTCCCAGTTGATGCTATGTGGTGGCGGCAGTCACCAAGAAAGAGCTAGTAGAACAGAGCTAGTCTGTTTATCCGCCGAACAGGAAGTCTGGAGCTTTGGACAGATTTGGAAAGCTAGTCTTTACCTTAGCGACCTTTGCCCTGTGGTCTCTTAATTACCTGGCACACTTCACAAGACTTCAGAGAGATTTGTTCAAAGAGCTATCAAGTGCTTTCTGAGTCTGTAGCTGCAGAGGATTTCAAAAGATGTTTGTCGCAACTGGCCGCGTTCTTGTCTATATCAAACGCTTCAATGGGGTTGATTTCTCACACAGCTGAAGGCACCTCACTAGCAACTGTTTCAGGCACTGCAATAAGGAGACATGCCTGAATGTGGCTATGTGACTTTGGCGAGCCTTTTAAGGTCTCCTTTGTCATAGCTCCATTTAGTGGCACATCCTTATCATCAGTGAAAGAAACACTTACCTGCAATGAACAGGAAGGAAAGACTTTGTCTACCATGGGAATTAAGTTTTCTACCCCTCAACGGACCTTGTCTGGGAATCAGAGAGGCAGTTAGGAAATATGGATCTGAAAATCTCAGGGACCTTTCCAAGATCTCCACGGGGAAATTTCCTTCAGAAGCAGAGAAAAAATTCCAGTGGAAGACGTTTCCCTAGAGGCAGAGGAGGCTCACAGAACCAGGGTTTCCAGACAGACCCTTCCAGCGCTGCCTGACTATCCAACTCTTGAGGCAATCAGGAGACATTTATCCCTGCATCCAGAAGTCTGGGCAAACATAACATAAGATACGTAGGTGTTAAATATCATATCCAAAGGCTATTTCATTCCATTTTTCCAACTACATTTTCACAAAAGGAAGAAACGTCCTGACTTTCCATCCAGTCAGAGGAAAGACACAACAAAAGAAATTCAAAAGCTGCTAGAAAAAAAAGAGTCATCCAAAAGGTCCCACCAGACCAAATAGGGTTTGGAACTTAATCACGCTTCTTTTTGGTGCCCAAGAAGACAGGATACCTCAGATGATTTTACATCTAAGCAAACTGTATCAGTATGCAAAGAAGTCAAAGTTCTGAATGGTTATGGTACAGTCCACCCTGCCATTTCTTCACAAGTACAATTGGATGTGCTCAGTAGATCTTCAGGCTGCATACTACCACATCAGCATAGACAAGTGCTTAGGAAGACACTTAACTCTTTCAGCTGGGAGTCACTACCAGTTTAGATCACTGTTCTTTGAATCACATCCCCCAGGGTGTTTAACAAATGCATGACAGTGGTGGCTGCTCATCTGAAATTCAAAGGATTCTGAGTGTTTCCTATCTGGATGACTGGCTTCTCATTGCCCCCTACAAGCATCTTCTACATTCAAGGGACTATTTGTTCCAGATTAGTCAGTCACTGGAGTTAACAGTCGATTATGCCAAACCAAAACTAACACCAGTCCAGAGCTCAAAGTTCATTGGTACATTTCTGGATACAACAACACAGGTAGCTTCACTACTACCTTATCGCATATCCACCATCGGGAATCAGGTTCATCTACTTATTTCCCATCCATCTCTTCCAGCAAGATCAGTTTTTCAAGCACTAGGATCTATGGCAGCAGCCATTGTATTACTTTCCTTGGCACATTTCTTTATGCATGCCCTTGAGTGGGCTCTAGCTGTTCAGTAGTCCATTCTAAGTCAATGCCTATCCTTTCCAGACAAGCTAATTCCAGTTTGCAAAAGGCACATTTGCTGGTGGAGTCAGTCGGATGACATTCATCTAGGTCAACCTTTTCTTTTGCTGTCTCCAATGGCCACAGTGACCACTGATACTTCCCAACTGGTAGGTGGCATTTCCTGGGAAGTATGTTCCAGGGCATGGGGTCCCCCCT
This sequence comes from Protopterus annectens, assembly GCF_019279795.1. Classification (NCBI taxonomy): domain Eukaryota; kingdom Metazoa; phylum Chordata; order Ceratodontiformes; family Protopteridae; genus Protopterus; species Protopterus annectens. Next base: position 1,482,306,000 of record NC_056733.1, on the reverse strand, counting down.
AGAGACCAATCTGCATATCAGTGTACTAGAGATGAGAGCAGTCCTGCTTGTGTTGCAGGCATTTCAAGATGCTCTTTCTCTAGGGACTACTGCATTTCAGACCAACAACATGTCTGTGGTCTGGTACATCAACAAGCAAGAAGGAACCTGGTCTTATCCCCTCTGCATAGAGGCCATGAGAGTGTGGGAATGGGTGATCTCATCAGACTGCTTTCTAGTTGCAAAGTACATTCTAGGGAAAACCAGTGTGTTAGCGGACAAACTAAGCAGAGACATTCTGATGCCTCAAGAGGGGTCTCTCAATCAGTCTGTGGCAGAAAGGATCTTCCATTATTGGGGCCAACCTTGCTGCAAACTCTTTGCCTCTCCCAACAGCAATGTGTGCAGCAGGTACCTCTCTGTTATCCCCATCAGGGAGAGTAGAGTCACCTCTTGTTTTTATGCTTATTCCCCTCTTCCTTTGATTTCCAAATTCTGCAGAAAGAAAGTTGGCTGAAGAGCTCAGTCATTCTCATTGCCCCCTTCTGACTTCGACAAGTATGGTTCCCCTACCTATGGTTTCACCTTCATTATTCTCCATGGATACCGGAGCCATCTCTGGATCTCATCTCTCTCCCATCATGAATCTAGCATCCCAACATCCAGGCCCTCAAACTAACCACATTATTTCTCCACCTCCAGTAATAGTTAGACGGCCCAGGCTTTTTTTTCCTGTACGTGCTATTATTTTGGCTTCACAAAAAGAATCTAGTAAGAAAGTTTACAAGAGCAAGTGGAAAAAATATTCTCTTTGGGCATTGAATCATGAGCTTGATCCTTTCTCTACTTCAGTTTCTGCAGTACTTTAATTTACAGCAATCTTTAAGATGGAACTAGCTTCTCTACCATTAAACTACAATTAGCAGTTATTTCTAATTTCCACACGAGACAGAAATTATTACTTGGCTTCATCTAAATTATGCAAAACATTCCTGAAGGGTATTTTTCTTCTTAGACCACCAATAAAGGATCCTTCACCTTTCTAGGATCTCACAGTTATGCTATACGGTCTAGGCCAGAAACCCTTTGAATCTCAAGCTAAAACTGATTTAAAATTATTTTCTTTAGAAAACTGTTTTCTTAGTAGCCATTACTTCCACAAAGAGGATATCTGAACTCCAGTCTCTTTCCTCAAAAAAAAAAACGTACATCTTTTTCCATAAAAATAGGGTTATCCTATGGACAAACCCTTCCTCTTTACCCAAAGTGGCTTCTAAAAATAACATTAATCAATCCATTCATTTGTCAGTCCTCTTTCCAAATTTTTTGAATAAAGGAGAGTACATGCTTCATCTCCTTGATGTACACAGACATTTACATTTTAGCCAAATGGATTACAGATTGTATTTCTTGGATTTATTCCCTGCAAGGCATAGCCTTATCCAAACCACCCAAGGCTCATTCAACCAGATCCATGGCTGCTTCATCTGCTTTTTGGTCTAGAACATCTATTGATGATATTCGTGCAGCAGCCACATGGCCCACTGCTCATACTTTTGTTACTCATTGCAAATTGGCTCTGTTTTAGATATAATAGCCACCTTTGGTTCATCGGTACTCAGGAATATTCTTCCTTGAGGGTCATCCAAGATCAATGTAGCTGGGAGCTCTGTTCCATGGTTTGAGAAAGAATGAAAAGGATAATGTCAGATTTAAATGTTATGTACTCACCTCATCCTGACAACATAAACATACAAAAGTATGGAGACAGAGGGAGGGAGAAGCTACTGCAGCAAGTAATCTATTGAACATCTAATGTTATTGTAAGTTAACTTATGCAACTGTACAGTGTTCATCATTTGATCACTTCTGTAGTAGCTTTAGCTATATTGCTGGACTCCCATAGCTTAAACTGACTGAAAAGATGTAGGATGTGGGTCTGGGAACCCCTGGAGGATGGTCCTAGCAAAGCCTGTCCTAGACCTGGAGAAGGAAGCTAGTTTGTAGTGCATTGTAAAACTATGTACACAGGAACAAGATGCCTCTTCTAGAATACTTATAGAATTCAACCCTTTCCAAAAAGCCCCAGATGATGCAAAGGCCATGATAGTGAGCTCTGACCAAACCTGGAGTCCTTGTTTTGGTGGATATAGTTTGCTTTTTCACAGGTTGTCCTTTCTTACCTTCAGAAGAAATGAACAACTGATCAGCATTTCTGATAATATCTGAGTTGCCTGTGAACATCCAGAATATAGAGGATCCTTTCTCCCTCACTTTTAGGTTATGGACGTATAGAACTTTAGGCATCAATGAAGAATTAGTTCTTAAGGCAACCCTATCTTTGTGGAAAATGAAAAAAAAAAGTTAACCTGCCATAACAGCTTGGAATTTTGGTACTTTTATTGCAGAAGTTAGAGTCCATGTTAAGAACCTCACATAAGCCTGATGAGCTGGTTCGAATTGAGCAAGTGTTAATTTTTCTAAAAACAAAGTTAAGATCCCAAGGAGGAGTCACTTGATTTCTGTGAGGCTTGGCACATAAAACCCCTTTCAAAAACAATTTTACTTGGAATTATTTTATTTATTTATTTTATTTAACATTTGTTAACTGGGAAGACTTGGAATGAGCCAATTTTCAATAGAAGCCCAAGGAGAAACACTCCACCCACATGTCTTTGTAATGTGGCAGGAAATCGGAGCACACATGAACACAGGAAGGACATGTAGACTCCACACACAAGGTACGCAGCTGAGAATCAAACTGGAGAACCTCTTGCTTTGAGGTGACAATGCAAACCACTGCACCACTGCAACATGAAGAAAGACTACTGCCTGGGCCGGAAGGGAGTCATCACAGTAATCTTTGGAGAGTTCTTCTGAATCTTCAGAATGACCTTTGGTATTAATGGAAATACTGGAAAAACATGCAAGAACCTTCCTGTCCAAAAAAAAAAAAAAAAAAAAAAAAAGAAAAAACTTTTCCAGGCCTTCTTGAATGGAGTTCTGGAACAGAATTTTGCCAAATAATTGTTGTGACTGGAGAAAAAAAGATCTATTTGATGTTTTCCCCAGAGCTGGATCCATGCCCGGGAAGACCCCCTGATTCAGTTTCCTTTCATGAGAGTTTTCCTTGTTCTGCTCATTTTGTCTGCTACACACTTTCTGATGGGATGTATGATGATTTAAGGTAGTGTCTGCATCGCTAGCTGGAGTTTTGTAAAGAATTATATGTCATTTGTATATCATACTGATTTGTACAGCTGCTTGTGTTAAAAATGTACCAACAGTGGGTCCTGCTGGACAGAAAAGAAATGCACTTGAATGTCAAACTGTATTGTAACTGTTGAAATGAATACAGTGGATATAAAAAGTGTACACACCCCTGTTAAAATGCCAGGTTTTTGTGATATAAAAAATGAAACCACGATAAATAATTTCCAAACTTTTCTCACCTTTAATGTGACCTATAACCTGTACAATTCAGTTGAAAAACAAACAAATGTGTTGGGGGAAGAAATATAAAAACTGTACAATAAACTGATTGCATAAGTGTGCACACCCTTAAACTAATATTTGTTGAAGCACATTTTGATTTAATTACAGCATTGAGTCTTCTTGGGTAGGAGTCTGTTAACATCTTGACTTTGCAATATTTGCCCACTCTTCCTTGCAAAAACACTCCAAATCTGTCAGATTGCGAGGGCATCTCTTGTGCACAGCCCTCTTCAGATCACCCCGCAGATTTTCTATTGGATTTAGAATTGGACTCTGGCTGGGCCATTCCAAAACTTTAATTTTCTTCTGGTGAAGCCATTCTTTGTTGGTTTGGTTGTATGCTTGTTGTCATTGTCGTGTTGAAAGGTGAAATAATTCTTCATCTTCAGCTTTCTAGCAGATGCCTGAAAGTTTTGGGCCAAAAGTGACTGGTATTTGGTATTGTTCATAATTCCCTCCACCTTGACTAAAGCCCCAGTTCCAGTTGAAGAAAAGCAACTCCAAAGTATGATATTGCCACCACCTTCACCATGGGGATGGTGTTCTTTTGGTGATGCGAAGTGTTGTTTTTGCACCAAATGTACCTTTTGGAATTGTGGCCAAAAAGTTCAACCTTGGTCTCATCAGACCATAACACATTTTCCCACATGCTTTTGGGAGACTTGATGTATTGTTTTGCAAATTTTAGCTGGGCATGGATGTTTTTCTGTGTAAGAAAAGACTTCTGTCTTGCAATCCTGTCCCATAGTCCAGATGTGGAGAATACAGGAGATTGGTGTCACATGTAGTACATAACCAGTACTTGCCATAAATTCCTGCAGCTCCTTCAGTATTGCTGTAGGTCTTTTGGCAGCCTCCCTGACCAGTTTTCATCTTGTCTTGTCATCAATTTTGGAGGGATGTCCATTTCTTTGCAATGTCACTGTTGCCCCATATTTTCTCCACTTTTTGATCACTGCCTTCACTGTGTTCCATGGTATATCCAGTACTGTGGATATATTTTTGTACCCTTCTCCTGACTGATACCTTTCAACAATGAGATTCCTTTGATGCTTTGCACGCTGTCTGTGAACCATGGCTTTTGCTGTAGCAGGCAACTGAGTAAATGTCAGGAAAATCCTACTAGGACAGCTGAACTTTATTTGGGGTTAATCAGAGTCTCTGAATTGATGGCAGGTGTGTACCCAAGAAGACTGAATGCTGCAATTAAATCAAAAGGTGGGCACACTTATGCAACCAGCTTATTGTACATGTTTTATTTTTTATATTTTTCCCCTAAGAGATTTGTTTCTTTTCAATTGAATTGTACAGGTAATAGGTCACATTAAAGGTAGGAAAAGTTTTGAAATGATTTATTGTGGTCTCATTTTTTATATCACACAAATCTGTCATTTTAACAGGGGTGTGTACACTTTTTATATCCACTGTGTATTGTAACAGAGGATACTGGAAGAGAAGAGGTAAAACTCAGTCCAGCTAACTTTGAAAAATAATCTGAAATTAAATAACCTGGTTTAGGCCATAAAGATTGTATCTTGCAATTCTGATTGCAGCCAGAGACAAAATGTCTGTGAAAGTCAGTACTGGGAATCTTATTGTATTGTCCTTAGGGGGTGAACTAATTGCTATCCTGGGAGGGTGGAAGTTTCTGAAATGGCTTTATAGCTTCCAGATGTTATAACACATCTTCGCAAAGCTCTATGTGTGTGTATGGTAACACATGTGTGCAAGATACTGGCTCAGTTTCTTGTAAAGGGAATAGTGTGGGAACCAGAACTCAAGTGACCAAATGTATGTGATGTCTTTCTATAATCCAGCACTGAAATGATGTTTTAATACTACATGAGACAGATGTCTCAGGGCACTCTGGTTTTGGAGCTGACAAGACCACTCACCCACTTCATCTTGCCTTGCTGTATTAAGTGAACTAGGGAATAGTAATTCTTTAATCAGTCAGGAAAATATAGGGAGATTAGTTAGGTATTGTTTTTCTGTACCTGTATGAACCTTTCCATCTGTGTTATTTTTATATTTCCTGTGATAGAAACTCTTGTTTTTATTGTAAATAGATATTTATTACTTTCTTGTTCTTTTATTATTTATTATTAAATATATTTAAAGTTTTCATTGTGGTTGGTCTTTTAGAGAATATTTTAACCTTTAAGAGTACTTATATTTATTTGGTGACACTGTGGCCATGTCTGAAAGCTTTGCTACATTGGTCAAGCTCTACCATTTGTATTAGTATTAATTTTACTCAATATAATTGGGTACCCTGGTAAGAGCCTTAGAGTAGCCAGTTTTGAAGTGTTCTGGTGGTAGTATCTGCCTTATAGTCTGGGCAGAGGGGGGCATATCTGGTGAATCTGTGCTAGCCTTTCTCAGGTGTGTGTGTGTGTGTGTGTGTGTGTGTGTGTGTGTGTGTGTGCGTGTGTGTGTGTGTGTGTGTGTGTGTGTGTGAAAATTAAATCACAGAGTGTGTGTGTCATCTACTTGGAGCAGAGACACAGAGCACTGGTTTCACAGAGAGGGTAGTGGAGGACTTGGCTTGGAACACTTGGCTGAGGACTCACCTCTACAGGTGTGTCAGTGGGGAGTCTTACTTGGGAGCCTAGATAGAGAGAGGGAAACTCAGCCCCAGGACTGTGTGTGTTCCCTGTGTGCTTTTAAGGGAAATTGTATTTGGTGCGGAGAGCTGCATCTGGAAATTGTGTGCATATCCATCTTTCTTCCAAGTGAACATTTCCCCACCAGTGTCAGTATTAAAGATTAAGGCTCCTTGATTACTGGCCCTGGGGGAGGGGCATCACAGGATGTAAGATGAGATTCTGATGAAAAGTTATATCCCAGGTAACCATAGTTAGTCTGGACAGTGGGTAAGATCTGGTTCCCCGTTTGTTTATGTACCACATTGCTGTTGTGCTGTCTATAATCACTTAAAATGTTCCTGTGGAGCATAGATGATTGAGAGAGTTGAGAGAATGTATGCCTGCCTACATATCTTTTATGGTTGTGTTTTCTTCTGATTTTGTTTTTGTTCCAAAGACCCGGCATTTTTGTCCTCATAGACTCTGTTTAATAAGCAAAGTCTGAGAAATTTGTTACAGACTGTGATGGAGCTGGAATGGAAAATGGCAGATCTGGATTCAAGTAAAACTGGACTCTCAACCAAAGAAGTTCCCTTCTTACAAAACCCAGAACAGGAATCTGTAATGTCATGGGATTGTTATGCTGGGACCATATTGATTTTGGGTACCATTGAATGTTTTACATTTGGAGTCTTGCCAGAGGAATTATGTGAATCATAGATGCCATGAATCCTTGCTGAGACTTTTATGAGTCTAAAAGTTCAGGAATAGCTCTAGATATAGATCTGCTTTTTCCTGTGAGAGTAAAACTCTCTGAAGTGAGATATCTAAGAGAAGAGACACCCTTGGAAAATAATCCCTTGAGAAGGAGTCAAATGAGACTTTTAGGTGCTCTCATGAAACCCCAAGTCTGTGTAGGAGTACTCTCATCCAAGTGAGTTCATAGGTTAGTATTAGGCTAATTGCCCCTTGTGGGCCATTTTAAGCCTAGCCAATTACCTCACATGAGAATCAAACCCTGCACCTTCTGTTTGCCAGGTAAACACCTTAACCATTATGCCATCCTTCCACCCTTCTGATTCTTGGATTTCTGAAAAAGTCTATGCAAAGATAAGCAGTTGTCTAAATAAAGAAAATATGTGAATACATTGCAGTTTGCAATAGACTTTCAGTTGAGCCAGACACTTTGCAAACACCCTTGTACCAGTGGATAACCGAAAGGGTAATGCAGAAAACTGGAAGCAAAATCCAGACACAGAAACCCTAAAGAAACATCTAAATTATTGTGCTATTAAAATGCAATGATTAGCATCTTTCAGATCTAAGATCACCAAAAAACTTACATGGAGAATGAGAGGTAACAGGTTGTGAAGAGGTAACATTCTGAACTTTGCAACTATTGCAAACTGGTCTAAAAAGGAAAGCTTTAGGACTGGGCTCCACAAAGCTTCTTTTTTTGGCTCCAGAAACATTAACAGTCTTCTTCTATCCATGGAGGAGAACAGCTGTTATCACCCCCTGAGTTAGCAGATGCTGAATGACTGGAGGAAAAAGAGAAGTTTGATTTGGTGGATGACTGGGAATACCCTGAAAATGATGGGGATTCCCACTGCTATAGCTAATAGTGATGAATCTCTCTCAGAACCCATTTCTCTAAGACTATCTAATGCCAAACAGAAAAATGGAGGTTCATATTTTTTTCCAGTAATTAAAGGCTTGCCAGGGTGGGAAGGTAGGGAGGGGGGATTCTGAAGATAGTCATTCAGATTTGTTACTGTCCTTTATTCTTGAAGGCTTCTCCTTTCTTCTTGGCTCTTCCCTGCCATTGCTTTTAAAAGTATGCTTACCAGCAGCTTGTCTGCTTATTTATTTTTTTAAATGTTACAGATGTAGCATTAAATCCTTTGACCAATTTTTTGAAGGAAGGCTGAAAAAAATATTTGAAAGTCCCTCTTATAGGTTCATAGGTGTGTACTAGGCTAATGGCCCTGGAGCCTTTACAAGCCTAGCCCATAGGATTACCCTGGCATTGTGCCACCTGACCTTAGTTCCTAGTGCCTCTGTCAAGTAGAGCCACTGGAGTGATGTCCGGGGTGAATTTTGTATTTCCCATCCACTCATCAAGATTTCTCTTGACGAGGCCCAGTGAGGCGCACTGCTTGACATGTATGGGAAGTCTCTTCCATACCATGGGCAGTCTTTGGGTTATGAACCTCTCCCTCCAACTTGTTCAGTTGGTTGTGGTAATGAGGTCGGGTTCTCTGGAGCGTGTGGTGCGGAGGGATTGGGATTTCTTTAGATGTACCATTTCTGACAGAGCTGGGTTAAACATGGCTTTGTAAGTCAAGCAGAGATAGACCAAGTTACCTGCTACATCAGTGGGAGCACTGCACATAAAGTAGATGTGGATCCAGTTCTAGCTGGATGTGCTTTAGTATGGATGTTATACTTAGTAAAGTGGCAATAAATTAAACTCTGAATGCCACGAAGACTGCAGTTTGTTGCTTGCTGACTGCTTCCTTCTCTGGTGAAGAAACAGAAAAGCTGATCACCTCACACTCATGGACAAGGCTGCATGTGGTGCACAGAAAACCTGAGCTGTCTCTGAACATCCATGCATTGGAAAAGGAACTTACTCTAATTTGCACAGTTCGGTTAGAAAATGATTTGAATCTGACTTTTTGGCAACTTTTGACACAAATGAAGGAGTACTGCAGAAAGAAACGTATTCCTTGAGTGGACAAAAAACATGCATGGACTGTATACAGTAAGCTTGTAGGTCAGAAAATCATTACATCAACAGTGGAAGTGTGTTCAAAAATGAGATACCATAAGCTTCTCTAATATAGGTACATAGGTAGGTACTAGGCTATCTGCCAGAAGGCATTTATAAGCCTAGCCAGAATGTATTGGCTTTTGTCGCCCCCTTAAATTAGTTCCCTGTGCCTCTGTCCAGCAGAGCTACTGAAGTGATCCCCGGGGTAAACTTTCTGTTTCCCATCCACTCGTCAAGGTTTCTTTTGAAGAGCGTTAGCAAGGAGCTCTGCTTACTGTAGATTGGAATCTTGTTCCAAAGCATGGTAAGTCTCTGGGACAGGAATCTATCCCTCCAGCATGTCATATTTATTGTTGTGGTGAGGTTTAAATCCCTAGAACGTGTGGCTCAAGGGGATAAGGTTTTCTTTAGGTGGAGGATGTCCATCAGTTCTGGGTTGGACATGGCCTTGTATGTCAGGCAGAGATCACTTCTGAGTAGGCGGTATGCAACCGAGTAAAGCTGGAGTTTCTTCAGTCGAGCTGCATAGGGCATGTGTTTGAGGCCAGTGATCCTCTTGGTGAGGTACTTTTGTGGTCTTTCCAGCTGTTGCAGGTGTCTTGTAAGGTACATCCCAAATGGAGCGTTGTACCCTATGATGGGTCTGATGAGTAGAGGGGCACAGTGACCTCTTTTGATCTAGATGTGAGCCCTTTTGTGATTAGGTGGGCCACATAGAAGAATTTTCTAACAACTTTAGCAATGTGATTATCAAAGGTGAAATTACTATCTACTTGGGTCCCCAGATCCCTTGTTATGTCTTCCGTATTTAGGGGATTACCACCTATGTGGTAGTTTGTGGGTATTTTGTTTTTTCCAAAGAGGATGACTATGCACTTTTTGGCATTTAGCTTGAGGCCACAATTTTGACACCAGGTATCTGTCTCAGTGAGAAACTTTTGGAGGATGCCTGTGTCAGCCGGAGGGTCAATTATAGCCCCTAGTTTGCAGTCGTCTGCGAACTTGGTCGGCCATAGTCCTCCTGTGTTTGCCTGTACCTCTGAGAAGTATATGCCGAACAGGAGGGGTCCTAGGACTGCACCCTGGGGAACGCCACTTGTAACCGGTTTAGAGTTGGATCTAGCTCCTGCAACTCTCACTATGTGGGTTTTGTCCGTGAGCCAGCTGGCAACCCATCTTGTGATGTAGGGATTTTTGTTCAGGCTGGTGAGCTTGTCTATAATAGCAGAATGGGGAATGGTGTCAAAGGCCTTAGCGAGGTCCAAGTAGGCTGCGTGTACGACCTTTCCCTCGTCTATAGCCATGATAACTGTCTCAAAGAAGTCCACCAGGTTTAGTAGGCATGGTCTGCCCTTAACAAGGCTGAACTGGGTAGGGTCCAGTGTTTGGAGGTTCCCAATGTCTCTGTTAATGAGTTCCATGATGATGCGCTCCATAGCCTTGCAGACCAAGCTAGTCAGGCCAATAGGGCAATAGTTCCTGGGGTCTGTTGTGGCTCCACCTTTGTGGAGCAGAATAACGATTGCTGTGCACCACTCTGTGGGTACATAGCCTGTGGAGAGGCTGAGTTTGAGCAGTGTGTTTAGGTGAGGGGTTAGTTCGTCTTTGAGCTTGTGTAGTATGCAGCCTGGGACACCGTCCAGTTCTATTGATGCTGTGTTTTTGGCTTTGGAGAGGGCTGTTTTAACCTGAGTGTCTGTAATTTCAGGGACTTCTGGTTATGGGCCCTTTTGGGGGTGAGAGGGGGGGTGAAGTTTGCGCTGAACCTGTCTGCCAGGATGTTGGCAATATTGGTCGGTTCAGTGTATTTTGTGCTATTCTGTACTAACTCTGAGCAGATCTGAGTATTGCCAGTTTTGCTTGGGATGGCACGATTCATGCATTCTTGTAGGTGCCCGTAGAATGCATTAGTAAAGGATTTTGCAGCTTGAACAGCGTTATCCTTCAGCATGGGGGCTTTGAAACTTTCCACCTTGGTCTTAAGTAACATGAAGTTTGCTTTTGAAATGTTTTTCACAGTGGTTTCCTTGTCCGGGGGTGGGGGCAGAGTGTGGATATCCAAAGTGATTTGTTTATGGTCATATCTAACCAGTGAGAGGTTGACCTCCGGTGTGGAACACCGGTCACCCATGTTGCTGATGACCAGGTCCAATATGTTGTCACCTCTGGTGGGAGTGTTGACCAGTTGAACCAGGGCGTTTGAGTGTATAAATTCTAGGAAATGTTGGGCAAGGGTGTTAGTACTTAAGTAGTTCACCCAGTTAATGTTTGGGTAATTGAAATCACCCAATATTAGGGTGTTTGGTAAGACCTTTATGTTTCCCAGTGTTTCCAGAAAAGCAGAATGGGGTTCTGGGACATGGTGGGTGATCTGTAGCAAGCTACAATTTGAATTACAGTTTTGCCCATTGTTAGTTGCACGTGGATGATCTCTGAAGCATTCTGCTGTGCCACTAACCTGGAGGTGTGGGTATCCTTGATAAATATGGATACGCCCCCACCTTTTGTATTTCGGTTTGGGTTCTGTGGCTGAAATGTATGGTAAGAGTTGTAGCCTGGTAGTGCTGGGGTGCTCTCTGGAGCCTTAAACCAGGTTTCTGTTACTGCACATATATAGATTTTCTCCATACTGAGGTGTGCCTCGAGTGCGTGCATTTTGAGATTTAGACTTCTGGCACTGAGTAGCATTACCCTCAGTTTTTTTGTTACTTGTGCTTTTAATGGTGGTGGTTTTGTCTTTTGAGCCTTGCCTAAAAAGTCACTATGGGGGTTGCAAGAGCCTTGGCCAGTATTTGAATGCCTAAGGGTGACAGGTGCAAGCCGTCTCTAGGGAAACAGCGTGGCTTGTCGAGCATGTCATCCCAGGCGGGCAGACACTGGATCCCCTTTGAATGACACCAGAAACTTAGCCAATTGTTGAAATCGTGAATTTTTTCTTTATACCGTGGTATCATTCTTGGTGAGGGCAGGATGCCACTCAAGGTCAGGGTCATACCGGCCTGGGCTACGTGATCAGAGAGCTCCTCCATGACTCTTTTCAATGTAGTCCAGGGTGGTATGACTCAGGTCATTCACACCAGCATAGACAATGACAGAGTCATATTTGTACTGGAATGACCTGAGTGTTTGTGTTATGTGGCAGATCCTGGCACCCGACAGGCAGCTAACAGTAACCTTCTCCTTATTCAGCCTAGTGAGTGGGACGTCAGTGTGCCTGACTCTAGAGTTACATATTGCTAGTATGTTGGGTATGTTATTTTGCCTTAAGGGCTGTGATTGCATGACACACTGGTTTTGTGCAGTATGTGTTTCATGGTTTATGTTGGAGGGGGTGGAGGTTGCTTGGATGTTTGCTTTGGAGGTCTCTGTTGGTTTTGCAGATTTTTATTTAGAGCCTCTGAGTATGTTTTCATGTATTTGTGTGTTTTTTGCCAGTCCTGGTTTAATGGGTCTATGTGAGACTGGTGGTGTGATGCAAGTATTTCCCTTCTCCTCTTGACTGACTGATCCAGTCTTGGGTTGAGAGAGCTTAGCCTCCAGTTTGGCTGTATAATTGCATCTCTCGCATGTATTAGTGTTTGGTGGTAGGAGGAGAGGGTTGTCTGTGTACATGAGGCAGTTGTAACATTGCCTCAAAATGCCACGATTGACCAGTTAGACTGGAGAGTACACCAGAAACTGCCCTTTGGACATGCCTGGATAGGTACAGTGAACTGTTTTACTGGATGGCTGCTTAGGTGAAATAGAGAGCCTTGTCCTTCTGTACAGTACAGGTGAGTCTAGTGCTAGGGTTTATAAGTGCATGCTATAAGTTTTGAGCAAGTGCCGGGCTGAGAAATGAATGGCTTGAGTGCTTAAGTTGAAAGTTTGTCTAGTTCCAAGGGAAAAATTGAAGAGGACACTTTGTGGAGCCGGGAATAGTTTTACCCTAGCTAACCGGCGCTGCCCAGCGGGAAAAAACGGGCAAATGTGGTATTTATTGCAGGGCAATGAAATAAATAGAAATTAGCCCAAAGTGGCCAATAAATGACAAATTTCTAGGCTGAAACCCCTCCTCCAGGGACAGATAGGCTGCTCAAAGCTCCCCTCTCTCACAGGTGAACAGAGAAACTTCCTTCTATCCAGGTAAGGTATGGGCAAAACACAGAGATTTGTAACACAGCCCTGAATTCAGCACTAACCTAAAAACTGGAGTATACTAGCTTAGTAAGGCGGGAAACAAGTATATAGATATATATATAGATATATATATATATAATTTTTTGTTTGTTCAGAAAATAAAGCAGATACAATAAAAAAACACTTTAAATGCACAGAAAAGGATACTTACTGTTATATATCACAGATGAGAGTTGTAGTCAATGCCCCTAGTAATAAACTATGAAGAAACACAAATACAGTAAAAGCAGATGAGTAAAGTGCAATATATATATATATGTGTATATATATATATATATATATATATATATATATATAAAACAATAGAAAATGAACAAACTGATTTAAACAAGTTACCCAATTAACCAGAAAAAAGCTCAAAACTGTTCCAGCAGTCTTCAATCAGACAAGTAAGTTCTAACTGCACACTCCTGCTACTAGGGTGCAGGGGAACCTTCTCCAAAAAAAGGTGGCCTGGATCAGTGCTCAAGTTATACAAACAAAGCTAGATTCAGCAGGCCTGAATCTGGTCTATGCTACAGGAACAAGGTGCACCAGTTTCAGAAAGAAACAGTTTAAATTAGCAGGCACAATAAGCCTGTGACCAGAAATTCCCAGCTCAGAAGGGCAGAATCCAGCCTCTCCTCCCACACGATTGCAGACCACAAACCCTCTTAATATAGAATAACTGGCCTGAAGCCCAAGTGCTTAAGCCAGAACTAATGCACTTTTAGAATAGGATATATTGGGCCTTCAATCAGCAATTCCCAGCTTAGAAGGATGTAAGCTACCTGTCCAGCCACAACAGTGCAGACCACAAACCTTTTTAATGTAAAACAGCCTGTATGAAGCCCAAGTGCTTAAACCAAAAGACTTAGAATAACAGTTGAATTGTAATCAAGCTACTACCAAGTAGTAATAATATATATAATATATAAAATAAATACAAAAATATCCCAAGGAGGGATTGGACTAAGAAGATTTGGGGGGGGGGGGGGTCTCAGAAGGAAAAGGTATTCGAGAAATGTTGCATAATTTACATACTTTCACTGATGCCAGCAAGACTGCGCCTTTGCCCACACAGAAGTCACTAACAGCAGCCTAGAGAACATGGCAAGGCCAGCATCAATGGTATCAGACGATGTGAGTAAAAGATTTGAGAAACAAGTGCCAATCAAGGTCAGCTTTCCTGTCATATTACACTTTTTAAGGACCTCTGCAGTTTATGACATAAAGACTTATTTATCCGTCTAGGGCAGAATTCAAAAATTTCAGCTTTATGGAAGATTGAGTATGCAGCCTAGCAAACCTCCTCATAACAGTTCCACTAGCAGCAGCTCTGGAAGTGGCATCAGCTGAAACAGAAGTGCACTTTAAGGAATAGTCACTTGAGACTCAGAACCAGTAAGAGTACGCAAAGTTGTTTTTTTCCTCCGAAAAAGGAAAAATATGCTATAATATTCCGTATATTCTCAAGACAAGTGTACACTCTTGAGAATTCTAAAAGTGTTGCAGAAGAATATACATTTTTCCAAATCTTTCAAAGGTTTTCCCATCCTTGTCATAAGAGGAAGGATTGGCATTAACCAGATGTGTGGCAGCAGCTAGGGTTACAAGGGAAATCACTTCTGGATCTGATCTACGTGTAGGACATAAAAACTTAAGACAGAGGAACTTTATACAATCTATCTGCTTTCTTAAGGGCAGCAGGCTTGCAGTCAGGCAAGTTACATGGTGTAATAAACACACATTCTCCGAAGCTGGAGAAACAGGATAAACTGGTGTAGGTCCAGGAAGTTCCAGGAATAATAAATCATAATATTTCTTTAAAAGACAGTGGAAGGTTATGTTCCCACAGAAAAAAAACGACGATTCATTCTGGATATGGTTGCAGAAGAAGCAAATCAAAGCGACTCACACCTTAGAGATCTTGGGTAAGAAATCAGAAGTTGTCCCTTCACAATTATTTTCCTGTTCAGTGTCCTGAACAACCTCAGGCAGTGAAAAATTCCTTTTTTCTTACCAGAAACATCAGACCTGGAAGTTTCAAGAGCCTGAACTAAGCCCAATAAATCACTCCTGCCGTAAACGTAAATCTGTAACATTTTGTTTCTTTTTGACAGGAATTTCTGAAGAAGCAGACCTACTTTTGACAGGCAAATCTTCCACAGGGACAGACATCTGGCTAGGCTAAGAGGTATGTTCTACTCCTCCTCCTAGGACTGAAAAGAGCATTTGTCCCTTGCCCACCATGGATACTTAAAACAGCTGCAGAGGACATGCCTAACCCCCGGTCCATGGTGACTGTAGGGACTATATCATAGATAGCCAAGGAAAAAGATGAATACTTTGAGGAACCAGGAATGGCCACAATAGTGTCCACCCACCTGCAGCTGAAACAATTGGTAAGACTACTGATATGGCAAAGGCTGTTTTTTTTTCCTTTTTTGTGGTTGGAAGAAGGAGTAACTAAGGAAACAGTAAGATTTTCGACTGTGAAGCACAAAAAAGGTGCCTGATTCTCAAGGAAGTCTGACAATAGTAGTCAGTGAAACGGGGAGGATGGCAGAATGGTTAAGGTGTTTGCCTTGCAAACACATGGTATGGGGTTTAATTCTCGCATGGGGTAATTGGCTAGGCTTAAAATGGCCCGCAAGGGCAATTAGCCTAGTACCAATCTATGAATCTATGAATCTAGGTAATCATTTTTTCTACCAAACACTTAACCCAGCCACCAAAAGTGATAAAATACAACTTTTATAACAGAAAAACAACTTTAAGCAAAGTTCAACATTTTTTTTTCTTCAGAAGTAAATATCACTCCTGTTAAAAAGTGACCGAAAATTGTGGCAGTCTATAAAATATTTTTCTAGCGTACAGTTAATAGTTTTGCAGAAAACTTTGTCATAAAGGTACTGTGGATGATTTTCCCATCAAGGGAACTTATCTGCCCACCAATGGAGAAGCCTTTGTAGACCACTGGTCTCCTTAAGCCCTGCAAGAGGAGCATTCTTCAGCTGCAGGAAAGCTCTGAAGGGTTTTGTGCTCAAGCTACTCTTTGTCTCTAGCTCAGTTCACACTGGTTAATGGTTTGGTTTCTCAGAAGGTGCCTTTAAGTTTTGGAACCCATATAACTAAGGCTATTGAAGCAGTGATTAAATGATGTAAACTGAGGTGGCTGCCATTTTTTTCTAACTAAACAATTTGCGATCAGTCTTTTTAATTTTATATAGTGCAGCATGGAATCTAGTTTTTGCACCGTCATCGTAAGAGTGTTAATTCTATTTGATTATAAAGTTCAAAGCAAAATGCTAAAGGTCTGCTCTGCTGTTTATGTGCTGTGTAAGTAGCATCAAAATTAAAAATATTGCTTCTCTTTAATCTGTTCCTAGTCATTATTTCATTCTTCTTCGTCATAAAAATAACTACTGGCAACATAAATCCCATGTAAAGATGTTGGGGAGCATAAAATGGGAAAAAGAAAACAAAGCATAAGAGCACACATTTCAAACACACCAGTGTTTGTAAAACAAATTCCAGGACTTTTCAGTTTACATAGACAGTTGCCGTTGCATTGTCCACTGCTGAGTGATAGGAATGTTGTATTCTCAGAAACTGCCGTAAGATGTAGATAAAGTTTAGAGTAAATCATACTGGGTTTTGAGGTATGTAGATGCACATGTTCTTTCTTTGTTAATAGACAGAGGTAACAAGGCAACCGAATAGCAGTGCAGAGGTAAAGGCTTCCTGTACCATAGCCCTTTAAAACCCTCTTCTTGCATGCTGGAAACATTGCTGGTTATGGCCTATATTCACCGATTCCAGTTTTCAAGCTAGGTGCTAGTGTAAGATGCACTGCTGAAGTGGCCAGTATTGTAGGGCTTATTTCTTCCAACCTGGAGCAGTTGTACAGAGATCAAAAGTGCCCATTATGTTGACGAATAATGGACTTGGACAAAGAGTCTCTGACATACCTCTTGTTCTCTTCTCCCCACAAAGACTGACTGTCAGTAATGAAGCAATCTGCTGTGTAGACAGTGCACCCCTATTTCAAGCATGCATAGCAAAACCCACCTGCATGGCCTGTCAAGTTAACTCTGACTTACCCACTTGTAATTTTCATCATAATGAATCTATTTTGTCCCAGCTCCTGAAAACTCAAGTGGGCACCCAAATGAAATGGAATCACACACCTCTTAAATTACTAAAAAGTAAGCATCCCCCATGACCCTTTCAGCAGTCTGTCCAAGTATGCAAAAGCACTAGAGCCATCAAAAGTAAATATTTCTTCCAACAACCCCTTCAGCAGTCTGTCCAACTGTGCACAAGCACCAGAAGCCATCAAAGTAAAACATTTCCCCCAGTGACCACTTCAGCAGTCTGTCCGTGTATGCACAAGCACCAGATGACATAAAAACAAAACATTTCCCAAAAACTCCCTTCAGTAGTCTATCCATGATGTATGTACAAGCATCAAAATGAACCTTCCCCAGTGACCCCTTCGTTAGTCTGCCCATGTATGTATTCAAAAAATCACCAAATGGAAACATTTCCCATGTCAACCCCGTCATTAGTTTGACTACGTCCTTGTAAACACGCACAAGCAGTCCAGTGCAATATTATCAGAATGAAACAGTTCCCCTGACAATTCCTTCAGCGGTTTGCCCATTGAATGCACCCTGACCCTACTACTTACTTCATTTCAGACTTATTCGATGTTCACAGCTTTCTTTTTCTGCCTGGATTCTCAGCTTGCTCAATATCTCTCCTGCTGCTGCTGCTGTCTTTTCCTAGTCCCAGGAAAATTAATTTAGCCAACGCTTAAAAAAAAGTTGATGCTCCCACAGAGAGTTGAGGGATATAATTTTTTTCTTAAAAGAAATCATTCACTGTGAGCGCCAAACATTCATCTCACAGGCAGCCTTTACTGCAGTACGGCACCGTCCCCTCTGTCTTTTTAGGATGGTGCCCATGCAAGATATGAGCGAGGGCAGAGGCACTCAGGAGTATCTCAGACGTCCATTTAGGATGTTTGTGTGTCATTTCCCTTAAGGGGAAATTAAAAAAAAAAAAAAAAACATTTTTTTTTTCTTTTTTTGATGTAGAGCATGCAAATTGTGCCCAGGACAAGACAGCATCTGGGGCGATTGCCCCTTTACCCTGCCCTTGCTACATTACTGGGTATATGATCCATAACTGCAATTGTTCTTGACTTATTGGCCTAGCCCCCTGCAAACCTCTAACATGCCTCCCTCCCCCTGACACTACAGTATGATGTCCTTTCATGAGATTCTCACCCTTTTTGTTCTTTCACACTATTCCTTCCCTTCTTTTTATGCTTTTTTACTGATTTTACCTTATGTTCTTCAGACACTTTTTTACTGTCCAAAAACACTTTTGTCACTCACTCAGTGTAGTAATCACAGTCTAATCTCCTAATACAGCCATACCTTCTGTCATCTGTTCCATGGTTAGCCATTTCTTTTATTGCTTTTTATTATTACCCTCTGATTTGGTTTCATCTTCAGTGCTTGAACAGGAGAATTCACCGACTACCATTCCAGCTGCAATTGTGCTTCATTCTCTCCCCTCTTCTTCTTCTTCTTTTGGCTGCTCTCGTTAGGGGTCGCCACAGAAGATCAACTGTTTCCATTTCTTCCTGTCCTCTGCATCTTGCTCTGTTACACCAACCACCTGCATGTCCTCTATCACCACATCCATAAACCTTATCTTAGGCCTCCCTCTTTTTCTGTTACCTGGCAGCTTCAGCCTTAGCATCTTTTTCCCAATATACTCTTCATCCCTCCTCAGCACATGTCCAAACTAATGTAATCTTGCCTCTCTGGCTTTGTCTCCAAACCTTCCAACCTGGGCTGACCCTCTAATATACTTATTCCTAATCCTGTCCATCCTCGTCACACCCAGTGCAAACCTTAACATCTTCAACTCTGCCACGCCACGTCAAGCTCTGACTCCTGCCTTTTTGTCAGTGCCACTGTCTCCAACCCATATAACATAGCTGGTCTCACTACCCTCTTGTAGACCTTCCCTTTCACTCTTACTGGTACTCGTCTGTCACAAATCACTCCTGACACTCTTCTCCACCCAGTCCATCCTGCCTGTACTCTCTTCTTCACCTTTCTTCCACACTCACCATTACTCTGAATTGTTGATCCCAAGTACTTAAACTCATCCACCTTTGCCACCTCTACACCCTGCATCATCACCATTCCTCTATCCTCCCTCTCATTCACACACATATATTCTGTCTTAGTCCTGCTGACTTTCATTCCTCTTCTCTCTAGAACATATCTCCCCCACTCCAGGGTCTCCTCCACCTGTTCCCTACTCTCACTACAGATCACAATGTCATCTGCAAACATCATAGTCCACAGGGACTCCTGTCTGATCTCGTCTGTCAATCTGTCCATCACCATTGCAAATAAGAAAAGGCTTAGGGCTGATCCTTGATGTAATCCCACATCCACCTTAAACGCATCCATTACTCCCACCGCAGACCTCACCGCTGTCATACTACCCTCGTACATATCCTGTACCACTCTTGCATACTTCTCTGGCACTCCCGACTTCCTCTTACAATACCACAATTCCTCTCTAGGCACCCTGTCATATGCTTTCTCTAAATCCACAAAGACACAATGCAACTCCTTCTGACCTTCTCTGTACTTCTTCATCAACACTCTCAGAGCAAACATCGCATCTGTAGTGCTCTTTCCTAGCATGAAACCATACTGCTGATCACTAATCATCACCTCCCTTCTTAACCTAGCTTCCACTACTCTTTCCCATAACTTCATGCTGTGACTGATCAATTTAATCCCTCTGTAGTTACTACAGCTCTGCACATCACCGTTATTCTTAAAAATCGGTACCAAAACACTTTTTCTCCATTCCTTAGGCATCCTCTAACTTTCCAAGATTTCATTAAACAATCAAGTTAAAAACTCCACTGTCTTGTTAAAATCTCACATGCTAATTCATCTAACATCCTGTGAACCTAATCTACCTTCCTACCACTATGCTTTACAACAAAGCACTCTCTCCAAACTGAAAACCTCTTGCTTCTCTGCTTGGAGATCCTAATCTATTTCCTCTGTAAGGAAAGACAAAACACTTTTGATCTCAAAGGTTGCTGAACCCACATATAGACCAGGACAGACCTAAGATAGAGTTTTACTAACACTTTATACACTTGATAAAGTTCAATGACTTCCAAAGCAGGCTGACTAACTATCCACTTATATCTTTGAGTGAAAGTCTCTTCTGACCAGTCAGTGACCTCCATCATCTTCATGATAATTTATGCTAGTGCCTTTCATAGCCCTTACAGGATAAACTCATTGTGACATATCACTGCAGTTCTTTGACCTAACTGTGCAATGAGCTAAGAGCAGAACTTCAGACGAAGAGAAAGGCAGACTGATTTACTTATGCTGTCTACTTGCCTTACTTTCTGCATATATATGTTTATGCACATATCTGTCTATCTTTTGAATTTGTTACCCATGTAAGTGGATTGGTCCAAGGACCTTTTTCAACCACTACTTGGGGACAAAATGAAACAAATCTACAATAGAATAACATCTCTTACATTTGTAAAACAATTATGCAGAAAGAGACCTATACCTTATTGTAGTAGTAATAGACTTAAAATGTTGAAATGCATATTACTAATGCAGAAATATATACAGTTTGTACATGAAAAGCTGTTTCTTCCACTATATAATATCCTAAGTCTCAACTGTCTTACTGTTCGTAAATGACCTACATTTTCCTTGTTATGTGAAAGTCTACCTCAGAAGGTGTACTCCAACCCTAAGATAAGGTGTGTTTTAATGGCAAGACAGGGAGGTTAGTAGCAAAAATAAAAAGGATGATTGATACTTGTTTATCTGATAATGATATAAGTAACATAGCCCCAAACGGGGAGGGTACTTGGAAAGCAGAGTAGGGGGCTAGGAGCAGAAATAGTCTGAATAATCTCTCTGTTTATCTTATAAACGCGAATGGAGTAGCGCATGACACATTTGTTGTTGTACTCAGCTCTGGGCACAAAACCGACAATGCAATTAACTACCATTATTACTTGTGATGTTATGAGGTAGTGCCATCTGTGCCAGAAAGAATAGGGTGGTACATGTGTACATATGCCAGCATAGCTAGCTGGAGTTTTGTAAAGAATTTTATGTTGTTTGACTATCACATTGAAATATATATTTATAAAGTTAGTTGTATTACAAATGCATCAACAGTAGGTCCTACTGGACAGAAAGAATGTATGCATGTATATTAAGTTGTATTGTATATTCGGTTGTATTGTTGTAACTGATCAAATGTGTAGGTTTATCAGAAAACTCTGGAAGGGTGGAAAGTTTTAAATTGTGTTATAATTTTCAGATGCTGCCACAGATCTTGTCAAAGCTCTGTGTGTATATTGTACCAGAGTCAGATGACCAAAGGTGATGTCATCCTCTAACCAGCATCTGTTTTCTTTGAAACTCTCGTAAAAGCACTTTAATACCTGACAGGAAAGATTTCTGACAGGATATATATCTCACACATCCACACAGACAAAAGACAGACATCATCTAGCTTTTGTTTTGGTAAGACACTCAGCACATATCAGCTTGCCTTCCATTAGTAAGTAGTCAGGGAACAGTAATTCTGCAGTCAGGCAGGGACATTTAGTGAGAATAGTTTAGTATTGTTTTTTGCATCTATGAGAAACTGTCTGTTGTTTTTTTATATATGTGTTGTTAAACTCTGTTTATTGCATTTAGTATTCTCTTGTTTTCTTTTTACTGTTTATCATTACATATTTTAATACCTTTCATTATGGCTGGTCCTTTAAAGAATACATTTAACATCTTGAGAATACTTATGCTCATTTTAGTGAAACTGTGGCCACTCCTGAAAACCTTGCTTCTTTGGTCACGCCCTACCATTTGCATTAGTATTAATTTTACACAGTATAAATTGGGTACCCTTTGTAAGAATCTTAGGGTAGCTGACTGGTGGCAGTGCGATTACTTCAGAGTCTGGGCAGAAAGGGTCACAGCTAGTAAATCTGTACCTAGGTGTGTGTGCGCATGTGTGTGTGTGTGTGTGTGTGTGTGTGTGAAACTCAAAATATCCAAGTGTGTGTGTCAGCTACTGGGAACAAGGACACAGAACTCCAAAGTGGTCAGTGTGAAGTTTTGTGTGGGTCTGGAGACTGAAAGAGAGTCCATCTAAGTTTGGAGTAGGCTCCCTCTGTGCTCTTAAGGGAAATTGTGCTTGTTGCAGGGAGCAAAACCAATGCTCCCGAGAACCTTTCTCTGAGAAGCTCTTCCAGTGGTCCTGATGCACTGGCTGACTTTCCTGCCCTGGAGGCAGTCGGCGGTCATCTCTCCTTTCTCTCATTAGTCTGGACAAGTTTCACCTCCTATCAGTGGGTGCTAAAAATAATTTCCAGGGGTTACTCTATTCCCTTCTTCCAGCCCCCTCCAACTTAGAGATTTCTCCCAGATCTGAAAATATTGTGTGAATTCATTTTTGCTGTTAGTGACCGTGCCTCACTGGAGTCAGTGGTGAGGACTGAGGCTCCTTGATTACTGGCCTGGAGTAGGGACCCATCACTTTACTGTAATTAAAGCTCTGCAATCACTCTTCTACAACTAAAACATCATTCAACAGGATTTGACTTAATATCTGTAATCCAGCATCTGAGCATTCCTTACTAATGGAGAGGTAACATCAAGCATAGAGTCTGGAACTGCTCCCGATATACCTCCATAATTCATTAAGTTTAAGACGCAGAGTAAGAAGTTGCCAGTGTATCTGTTTCAGAGACAACTATGATTGAAAATGTGTGCACCAAACCCTGCATTTTGGTATTAAACCTAATATTTTGTATGTCCAATTGCAACAACTCTTTATAACTGTGCAAGCATACTGAATTTACTGTGAAGAAAATAAATAGTCATGCATTGAGCTGCCACCAGCAGGAAAATCAGGAGAGGTCTTTCTCTATTTTTGATAAAATAATCCTAGCCTTAAACAAAAAAAATGTCCATGCACCATTTTTCCCCCAAAAACCCACAATTACCATACCCTGTGTAACTTTGGAAGGTATAATATTCAATTTATAAGCAATGGAGGTAAGTCTAATGAAAGGCTAGGCAACTTTTTTTGAGCTGAATGTCAAACAATGAAAAAAGCATATAATCATCACTTCTACTTTTGTAGTGTCTCTGATATTATCATAGGCAGACAAGAATAGTACAGTGGTGATGAGTTTCAGTCAAGGATGATAATATTGATAATATGGTAGCATGCCAGGATTAAAAAAAATCATAATACTACAAACCTCCTCTTTTAAGCCATGAGACTTATGCTAGTCACACAACTGTCCTCTTCACTGTTTAATCTTGACAGGATTTATTCTCCTTGTTCCCCTAGTGGATTACTGGAAGGCAAAAAGCAGAAAATAGAGCCGTTTTTGGATATGGTCACTGTGGGTTGTTGTATTTATTTGTGCATGCATTTCTTTACTTAAAGTACAGAAATTATTCTTTACTTAAAAAAACAAAGTGTCTGTTGCTGAGATGTTAGGCACTACAAATCTAAAGAGTTAAATAGTTGCAGTGTTATTTAAGACTTTAAAAGAAGCAGGGCAGGTGAAGGTTGTATGCTCCACCACAAATCATTCGATATCTCTTGAGTTGCTCAGGCCAGCCTCCTGTTGATCACAAGCTTCGTTTGATTCTCTTGGCGGCTTCTTAAATTCTTTCACCAGCTGTACATTGCTGTAGGATACCTGTCACTCCCTCCCCCACCTTACCTGCTAAATTCAAAGTTGTTATACATAATATTTTGGATTTTGGCATACATCACCCAAACAAACATATTGCTATCTTGTGTGAATTCAAACAAAAGTTTCTGGGTTACGTCAATCACAACATACGAGAGCTATTTAACTGATTTGAAACTTCTCTAAGTTGTAACCAGTCCAACCACACCCAGTCTAAAAACAAGCCACCGTCTACTGCAAAACGTCATAGTATCCTCCCACCCTATCAACACCTTATCTATCATCATACCTCACATTCCTAGTGACCGCTGCCTATCACTGTCCATAATCAAAGCCTTAAAAATCATACACCTGCTGAAACTGATTCTATTCAGACAAAAACAAAAACAGAAAAGTGCTAAGCTACAGACATGGCTATACACAATAGACTGGTTTCTCCATTTTCTTTCATACTGATCTCAACACCACTGCAGTCCATTTTACAGAAAAACTTCTGTCATTGCAGAACTCCCACTTCCCTACAATGTCTAGACTCTAAGCATACCAAAGCTGACTGGATCTGCAGAGAGTTGAAAACACTAATGCAACTCCAAGATGAAACCTAGAAAAGTTGGAAAAAAAGGCTGCTTGACCACTAATAGAAATCACCACAGCAAATTGCAAAATCTCACTAAATATGTAACCCACAGACACAAAGCCAAACACCTCAAAACAGTACAAGCATCTCTCCTGCATTCCCCCAAACAATTCTAGCATAATATTAACATCTTTGGAAGAACAAATCCAAAAGAACAATCTACTCATGGACTACTTCCATGCCAAAGTGGTAAACTTTCTCCTTCTGGCTTTGTAGAAGTAGTCTCCAACATCCACTCATCTCCATCCCTCTTCTACCCAACTACATTAACCCCAGCCCCCCCAGAATACCTGCCTCCCCTTCTACTTCTGTAAAATCACAACTAAGCATATTACAACTTTAGATGAACATATACCACTGGGCTCTGTTTCTGTCCTGATAGCCTATGCCCTTTGCTTCTGTAATAGATTCTGTATATTCACCCCTAAAACTTATTTATAATCTTTTCCACACTACCAGCACCATGCCAACAATCTGAAAGTTGGCTTTTGTCAAACCTGTACACAAAATTCCCAAGCCAGTGTATGCCTGTCACTTCCAATCCATCTCCATACTCTTCCCTATTTGTAAGCAGGATACTTGAGAAACTGATCCACAGCCATGTACAACATACCTATAGAATATCTCATGTTCTGAAACAAGCAGGACTTTAGTCTGGCAGGAGGAATTTGATGTCACTGTGGACTCTGATGACATACTAATACGAATAAAATGCTGTATTTATTGATCTAACTTGAGCCTTTTGATATGGTTAACTAGTTGCTGTTACTCACCCATCTTCCAAACATCAGCTCAGAAACCTCTCAGTGGTTCTAGAACTTCTTTTCTAATAAGGTTTTCAATGTTAAAATCAATTCATCTCTATCAGGCCCTGCCTTCACTCCCTCATGAGTGGCACGGGGATCCATTCTGGCCACTTTACTATTGTCCATTTTTATAAACAAACTAAATCTGGACCTACCCAATTATGGCTCCTCCTATATACCTATATACCAATGACACGGACATTTATAGATCTAACTCCGAATATTGCATCATTTGGAACCCAACTATGTACAGACCTTTTACATCTACACTGTTTTTTCTCAAAGAACCTCCTCCTCAGCCCCCACAAATAAAGATTTTATTGTTCAACACTGAGAAAAGAATCACCAAATCATCTAGATATCTTTAGTCTTGATTAAAACAACCACTTCATTTACATACTTGCCATTTGGCTGAATAAATCACTTAACTTTCAAGATCACATTTAAAATCTCTGAGCCATAATCAACTACCTTTTTTTCTGTGCCAACAAAATATCATCATTCATCTCACCATCAGCCATGGCAGCAATTGGTAAAGGCATTCTGCTTGCCTAATAAGAATATGGATTACCTCTCTTCACCACTTCTTCAAACAAAAGTACAACAGCTTTGCAGACCCATTCAAATAAAATAATGGAGATTCATCACAAAACTCCCTCAGAATGAACATATCTGCCTCACTCTGTCCAAGGGCAATAGCTACCAGTACAAGCTTGAGCCACCCATCTCCTAGATTCTCTACTGTTCAGACTTCTACAGAAAGACACACCATCTCTTCTTACAATGAAGCAATGCTGCAGATAGCAGTATACTCCAGATTACAGCTACTAAGCTAAACTATACAGAGCACTGTTTCTGTGTACTTTCTCCAAAACTGTGGAAGCCTCTTCCATACTGTTGTTGTTGTTGTTGTGTCTTTCGGCTTTTCCCGATTAGGGGTCGCCACAGCGGAACTCCGGTCCGCTAATGATTGGTAGTTGATTTTTACGTGCCGAGTTACCAGCCCTGACACACAACCTTCAACGAAGGTACGCCCATTCACGCATGTCTCCACGCAGAAGACGCTCTAGCTGAGAATCGAACAGGACAGCGTCTTACTGTGAGGCGACAACACTATACTATTTCACTGAAAATACAATCTGTGCCTAATTCAATTCTCAACTAAAATATTATCTAATTAATCAGTCTAAATGCAGTTTTCACAGTACAGGCACATCTCCTAAAATGCTAAACTTTCTTCACCACCTGTTTCCTGTCATGCTCCACTAGGCTTTTTCATATATTTGCATCTACATTAAGGACTTTGCATTTGTAAATGTGAATATAGTTCTTCTTTCTGTATGCATACTATACTATTGGTATTCCTTTCTTAGGATTGTCTTTTGAAACAACTGTGTATGCAGTTTCACACATTGCGCTGACATGCATTTATCCTCACATTAGTCTTCTGCTGCCTTTTGGCTCTGCATTGTACAAGTCATCTATGCATAGTTTGAGTTTGAATGTACTATCGTTCTGTGCCTTGTTTGCCTGTGCTGAACGTAAAATATCTTCCCGATACTGCTTTGTATGTATATCCCAGAATATGCCTGCATTTAGTCAATTTGTAATCAGTTCTCTACCACAGTAACCAAAAAGTAATTAATAAAAATTAGTTTAACGATTGTTTTATTCAATTCATGAGCTTAGTAATGTGAATTAGCAGGGCTGGCCTTCTCTGCATTATAACCCTTGCCTTTTTTACTGCATTTTAAGTTGCTTGGCCATCTAATTTTATAGAACTCCTTAAGACTGATTCTGAATGTCCAAGGGCAGCATGTTGCCGTATATGCAGATGAATTTCTTTGTTAGAGGATGGCCATTAGGAATGCTATCCTGAGTAATCTCATACTGTGACTGAAAGCTTTTTGATGCACAGTGTAACTGGATCAGCACATTTGTTTCCATTCTTCATTTGCTGCTTTTTCTGATATACATGCAGAAGTTTTGAGCGCTCCCTTCTGAAAATAAGACCTGCTGCCTTATGCACATGTTGTGGTTTCCCTGGTCTCTGCCACAGAAATCACACCTAGCTACTTTGCCCTTGAGTGCATACTGCCTTCCTTATCCCCTGGGAGAAATAACTGAACCATGTCCCTTAACTTCTCCCCATCTATGCCTGGCTTCATCAGTGCTGGGTGCTGCTAACTGAACTGCAGTCACCTTGGTCACAGTCAGTGCTAGCATCATTGGCCCCTTGGAGCCAGGCATTAAGCAAGCTTTTTTTGATAATGTGTGCTACTGACTTTATTCATTTGCCTAGTCATTAAGTCCTTTGTATGCAGTTTCTCTTCCCTTATGTGTCTTATATGCCAAGAGTCTAAGGTGTTCATTTTATCATTTTCAGTCTGGCAATGAAGTTTGGGAACTAATTAACAAAGTTTTCTTTGGGAGGGACTGTAAAATTAGAGAAGTCGCTCTGCAGATATTTAATAAAGCAGCTTCATATGTTTTCCTTCAGAACTTGTTGCTAAATGTTGCCCTGACTGCAACTGTAGTGAAAGCATAAACTCTTTTCATCTAGCTGTGGCACCTCTGTTATTTTCTCTTGCTGCTTAGTGTAAAACTGTTCTACTGAATTTCACATTTGTTGTAGAAGGGTGAACCACAACTCTTAACTGCTGTGGTTGTAGGTGTAGCCCTGTAATTTTTGCTCCTATACTTACTGATTTTCTGCATAAAGTTAGATCTGTTTGATACATACATCATTAATGACTGAGATAAGCCTGTGAAAGATTCCTTCTCACCATCTATATATTTGGTGCATTATGTGAAAATACCATTTGAAAAATAAAAAAGCAAAATTTTCACCCTATGTATCTGATGAAAGGTATCACTTGGCTTTTGATTCCTTTTGCTGGTTTAAAAAAATCCTTGCATCAGAGCTTAGTATATACAACACTCCTTATCACTAGCTGTATGTTGTGTATTATTTGAAGATTTGTGTAGAAAAATATGAACATGCTTCTCTTTTTGACCCTCTAGATCAGTTGAAAGTTAGTAATTTTGGCTTTTAAATCTTTTTTTTTCTGGTGAAAAGGAGATAAACACATTGCAGCTACAAATTCATAGTTTCTTTTTTTACTTCCCATTTTTCTGCACCATAAGATCACCCAGTAGTATTGAAGGATGGAGTCCAGTATATACTTCAAGAGAGGACTGCAGAACATTTTTTCCAACTTAGGTTTAGCTGGTTCTTGCCAGTCTGGGAAAGTTCCAAAGCCTTGAAACCACTAAGCTGTTATGCACATCCCTATTTATCTTTTAGGATGCTGGATTATTATTACTCTTAGTTTTCCATGTCATTGAAAATATCATATCTGAAGTAGTTTACTCCATTTGATCTTCAACCTGTGGGTACCAGATCCATATCAGATCCGAGCCTGCAACTTCACAAGCATCTGCTCCAAGCTCCTCCCCCTACCCATAACACACCACCACTACCTTCCATCCCTCAGATGTCGTTTGCCATGGCTTTGCACTGTTATCCCTGAGCTCCAGGTCGTGAGTAGAGTCTTTGAAGTTTTCTGGTTCTCGTTTTGATAGTTCCAATGTGTCTGTTGGTAAAGTAGGTCTTCTCCCTTCCTCCCCCTTGCTGGTGCGTCGAGTTGTAGATAGTTTTCTAGTTCTAGGTGGTTGTGCTGTAGCTGTTATAGTCCCCCCCCCCCCAGCTTTCAATGTGCTTGTGCTTCTGAGTGTGTGGTGGGTAGTGCGTATCTTTTGTATTTTGATTTGGTTGTGATTATGGCTGATCAGACAAAACAAGTTTTTAAAAGATGCACAGAGTGTGGCCACAAACTGTCGCCTGCCAACGGCCATACTCTGTGTGTTCTTTGCTTGGGTGTTGCCCATCCCTCCACCGACTGCAGTATTTGCGTGTGTTTTAACCCACGAGCCTTTAAAGACCATAGGGCTAAACTTCTCCCTTCTACAGAGGTGGCTACCTCCAGTTCTGCTTCGGTCACATCTGTGACTGCCTCTCCTTCGGCTCCTGCCCTCGCTTCCTCTCCCTCCCAGGCTGGGACTCATCCTTCTGCTGCTAGGCCTGTGGAAAGATAGCATAGAAAGGCTAGAGAGAAGGAGAGAGAGCACAAGATTGACAAGAGGAAGTGGTCTGCAGACAGTTCGGCTCCGTCCGGGCCTCCCTTTAAACTTCAGACTAGGCACCGACCTGACTCCTGTGGACTCCGATCTCCTAGGTTTTCACCGGAACCTAGGCCATTTTCTAGGGCTTCGGTTCTCTGACCCGCCAGGTTGGAGTCGTAGCTTTGTCGCGGTCTACACACAGAATTTTAGAAGCTGACATGGATAAAATGATGCAGAGATTTATTTGCACACAAATTCAGATGGGAGTCTTGCTGGCCCCCTCTCCCTCTGGAAGGGGGAGCTAGCTTCCCTTCTTTACACCTATATCTCCTTCTCTGATCTGACCCCCAGTTTCGGAGTACATGGATCTGAGAGTTTCCCTAATCAGGGGGTCAGCGCTGACGGTACCTGTTTTTTGACGCCGGCAGCTACCTGGAGCACTTCATATCTGTCTAGCTTGGATCTAAGTGGCTCTCGGAGCCATAGTCTGGGTGTCGGATCTGAGGGGGTGGAGTTTTTTTCCATTGGTGCCGACCTTGTCGGGTTATGGCCACCTCCTCAGTGCTCCATCCACTTAGGGCTTGGGTCCAATCCCCGTGTCAGATCCGGGGAGAGCGGCTCCCTTACTAGTGTCCCAGAAAGCTCGCTCTCCTTTGGCATTCATCATGGAAAGGGTCCTGTCCAATGGGACGAGGCCCCTGACTATATCTTCGGACTGTGCCCCAACACCCTCTGCTTTTGGTACTCCTGTCGCTTTAGCTCAGGGACAGCCTGTGCTTGAGGAACCTCAGGTGGTTTCCCTTGAGGAACAACAGGTGGTTTGCGAGCCCCCCCAGAGAGGTTCCTCGCAAGCATACATGCAAGAGGAGGCACTTGGACTCCTCTCCGGAGTACCTCACTGAGGACACTGATTTGGATGAAGGGGAAGGTTCCCCCAGATCACCTCCCGAGGATGTCTCCTTCGGAGACATCATGGAAATATTGCACCAGTGGGGAGGTTGGTCCACCCCAAAACCTTCCTTCAATGAATTGGTGTTCCTGGAGCCCTTTGGCACGGGCCCACCTACTTCCTCGGTGTCCCCCCCCCTGGGATCCATTAGTGGACTTGGTCACCTTGTGGGCTTGGAAGGAACCGGACACCGTGGAACCAATCCCAAAGCGCCCAGATAAAATCTTAAGCCCCCCCCTGCAGACAGACCTGCTTGGAATAAAGGGTCCCCGGTAGACGCTATGGTGGTAGCAGCTGCCACCAAGAGGGAACTAGCCCAGGATAGTTCTTCAGTCCATCCTCCTGACCGTGAGTCTAGGATGATGGATCATCTAGGGAAGTGGGTGTATGCGTCAACAACCTTTTCTATAAGGGCGCTCAAGTATCTGGCCCACATTACTCGACTACAGCATGACCTGGTTAAGGAACTGGCTGAGTTACCCCCACAGTCCATGTCACAGGACAGGCGTATGTTCTCCGCGAGGATGGCTACCTTGACAGCAGTTTCTAATACATCCATGCTACTCCTCTCGCATGGTACTGAAGGAGTGGCTAGTGCAGCTGGGTCCGGCATTTCCAAGAGGCATCATGCCCGGCAGAGGTTGTGTCAATTCACAGAACCCTTCAAGGCATCTTTTGCGAATGCCCCTTATGACGGTTCTTCCCTCTTTGGAAAGACCATCTGTGATATCTTGGTCCAGAGTGAGAAAGTCGGGAAGACACTGCCATTGAAATCTGCTTCTCGAACTCTCAATGATCCTTTTCCTGGAATCGGCGAGGGCAAAAGATGTGGTTCCAGTAGTCTCAGTATCCTTGGGACACTCAGGGCCCTTCTTCCCCTAGAGACAGATGGGGACAGGACAGATTCTGGCCCAGAGCCAGAGGGGGTTCAAGGAATGTTGGTTCTTGAGAACCATTCTCAGACAGGTCCGCTCAACAGCCCTGAGAGGTTGCCCGACTGCTCTACTCTGGGGGCAGTCCGCGGTCACCTGCCGTTGCACCTGATGGCATGGGAGTCCATGTCATCAGTCAGTTGGGTGCTTCAGATAATATCCAGAGGCTATTCAGTCCCATTTGTGGTTCCCCCCACCCCTTCCAAACATCTCCCTGATGTCCCACCCACGCAGAGAGAGGCAGCAGCACTAGAGGTTTCCAAGCTGCTAAAGAAACGAGCCATCGAACCCATCCCCCCAGATCACTCTGGACCAGGCATCTACTCCAGGTTATTTTTGGTGCCAAAAAAATGGGGGACTTAAGGCCCATTCTGGAACTCTCTGCTCTGAACCTGTCAGTTGCCAAAGAGAAGTTCCGGATGGTCACCTTACAGTCCATCCTGCTGTACCTGCAAGAGAGTGACTGGATGTGCTCGTTCGACCTCCAGGACGCTTGCTATCACATAAAGATGAACAGAAGCTCCAGGAGGTTTCTCCACTTCCATCTAGGGGACCAATCATCATCAGTTTCAAGCCTTACCCTTTGGTCTACCACAGCCCCCAGGGTGATGTCAGTGGTAGTGGCTCACCTGAGGCTTCAGGGAATTCAGGTCTACCCTTACCTGGACAATTGGCTCCTTACTGCTCCCACCAAGCGTCTACTTTGCCAGACCAGAGACTATTTCCTATGCCTTGCACACCATCTAGGAATTACAGTCAACAGAGACAAATCTCTTCTGAACCCTGTGCAGGTTATAGAATACATAGGAGCACGGATAGACACATTACAGACAAATGTCTTCCTGACCTTGGAGAGAATTCGAAGCTTACGGATGCATGTCACTTTCATTTATCAATCTCATCTCCCTTCAGCAGTGTTGGTTTTAAGGGCTCTAGACTCTATGGCAACTAACAAGTGCAACTAACTCTGGGCAAAACTGCAATCCAAATTATAGCTTGCTATTCAACCAAACACCCTAATAATGGGTGACTTCAACTACCCCACCATTAACTGGGAAAACTACTCGTGTTCCAACTCCCTAGCTCAACGCTTTCTGGAAATTCATAAACTCCAATGCCCTGGATCAACTTATCCACACCCCCACCAGGGGCAACAATGTCCTACACCTAGTCATTACCAATATGAGTGACCGGTGTTCCACACCTGGTCAACTCCTTGTTGGTCCGATCCGACCATAAGCTAATCACCCTTGATATCCACATCCCGACCCACCCCCCATTAAGGAAACCATGGTAAAATATTTCTCCAAAGCCAACTTCATGCTTCTTAAGACAGAAGTGGTGAACTTCATGACACCCATGCAGATGGACAATACAGTTACAACTGCTGAATCCTACACAGATGCATGCTATAAGCACTTACATGAGTGCATAGATCGTGCTATCCCAAACAGAACCAAGATGCTATCCTCCAAAAAAAAGAATGCCAATCTGGTGGTCCCCTGCCATAAACAAACTGTACAACAGAAGGAAGAAACTGTTGCAAAAGAGAATAAAATCCCATGAGTGGAGGAGCTCTCCAATCAGTCTCACTAAGAAGCTGAGATCCCTTATAAGATCCTCCAAAGCTAGCTACGAAAACAAAATTGCCACTTATTCTAAGGACAACCACAAAGCATTCTATAGCTATGTCAAGAATCTCGATGACAACACCCAACTGATATTGCCAACATCCTGGCAGATAGGTTCAGTGCCAACCTTACCCCCCCCCAAAGGCCCATATCTATACAGGAAGAATGCAGAGTCCCTGTAATCACAACTACGCAGGTAAAAGTTGCACTCTCTAAAGCCAAAAACAAAGCATCCATGGGACCAGACAACATCACAGGCTGCGTTTTACACGAACTTCAGAGCGAACTGGCTCCCCCACTTAAGCACCATGTTCAATAATAGCCTCGCATCAGGTTTTTTACCCACTGAATGGCGCAGAGCAACCATTATCCCACTCCACAAAGGGGAACCACCACTGATCCCGGGAACTATCGACCTATTAGCCTGACGAGCCTGGTCTGTAAGGCCATGGAACGTATCATCATGGAACTCATAAACAAAGACATTGGTAACCTCCAAACTCTGGATCTCACCCAGTTCGGGTTTGTGAAAGGCAGATCATGCTGCCTGAACCTCATCAACTTCTTTGAGGCAGTCAGCAAAGCCGTAGATGAGGGTAAGATGGTTCACATAGCCCTATCTTGACCTCGCCAAGGCTATTGACACCATTCCCCATTCTGGAATTATAGTTAAACTCACTAAACTAGGTATAAATCCCTACGTCACAAGATGGGTTGCCAACTGGCTCACTGACAGAACCCACACTGTAAAAGTTGCAGACTCCAAATTTGACCTCAAAACAGTGACAAGTGGAGTACCACAAGGTTCCGTCCT
Organism: Protopterus annectens; assembly: GCF_019279795.1. NCBI lineage: Eukaryota > Metazoa > Chordata > Ceratodontiformes > Protopteridae > Protopterus > Protopterus annectens. The sequence goes on along the minus strand of NC_056733.1, from coordinate 1,482,272,297 downwards.
GGGACCTCTCCTGTTTGGTATCCACTTCTCTGAAGTGCAGGCTAACACAGAAGGCCTCTGGCTAACAAAGTTCACAGAACTACTGCAAACTAGGAGCCATAGTCAAGTCCCCAAATGATATGGACATCCTACAGAAGGGCCTCGCTGAGACATATGCCTGGTGTCAGAGCCATGGCCTCAAGCTCAGTGCCAAAAAGTGCAGTGTCATCCCCTTTGGTAAAAACTCTGTACCCATGAACTACCACATAGGCAGCAATCTACTTAACACCGAATGTGTGATAAGAGACCTTGGGACCCAGGTGGACAGAAGTCTCTCCTTTGATAATCACATCACCACAGTAGTCAGGAAATCCTTCTACGTGGCACACCTCATCATAAAAGGGTTCTTATCCAGGAAAAAGAGTCATTGTTCCCCTCTACTCGACACTCATTAGACCCATTATAGAGTACTACGCTAGTTTTGGAATGTACCTCAAAAGACATCTGCAGCTGCTGGAAAGGCCACAGAAGTACCTCACAAAGAGGATTACTGGCCTCAAACAAATACCCTACACTGACCGCCTCAAAAACTCCAGCTTTACTCAGTAGCATATCGCCTACTCACAGGTGACTCTGCCTAACATATAAAGCTATGTCAAACCCAGAGCTGTTGGACATGCTACACCTAAAGAAATCCCACGCTCTAAGGACCTAAACCTTGTCACCACAATAAACAGGACATGCTGGAGGGATAGATTCCTATCCTAGAGATTTCCCATACTCTGGAACAGGCTACACATCTATGTCAAGCAAAGTTCTTCATTACCACTCTTCAAGAAAAATCTTGATGAGTAGATGGGAAGTAGGAAATACACCCCAGGGATCACTTCTGTGTCTCTGCTTGACAGTGGCACAGGAAAATAACTTTCTTGGGTGGCGTAAGCCAGGGAACCTTGTTGGCTAGGCTTATGTACGCCCTTGGGCCGATAGCCTATTACCTACCTATGAACCTATGAACGTTCAAACTCCTACCGTGTGCTCAGTTACACATGCAAGTACTTCAATGGACTCTAGCAGTGCAATGGTCTATGTTGGATCTTCCGTTGTCATACCCGATACACATAAGCAAAGCCTGCAGGTCATCCGTTCTCTGGTGGATGCATTCTTTGGAAATCTTGGAAGGAAGGCCTTTTGTCACATCCCCTGCCCAAGCCACAGTGATCACGGACGCCTCCCAGCTAGGCTGGGGGGGGGGGGGGCAATGCTCAGGAAGGACAGTTCAAAGCATGTGATCCCCGGTCGAGACCAGTTTGCTTGTAAACGCTCTGGAAATGAGTGTGGTCCTTTAGAGTTTCAGGCCCTTCATGCCTTTTTACCTCTGGGAACCATTGTGATTCATTTAGACAACATGTCGGTGGTCTGGCATATCAACAAACAGAGGCACCAGCTCTTATCCCCTTTGTTGCGAGGCTATGAGAGTTTGGGAATGAGTGATCTCCACTAGTCATTTTCTGGTAGCACCACACATTCCGGGACGGTCCAACATTCTGGCGGACAAACTAAGCCGGACTATTTTGACACCTTACGAGTGGTCTCTGAATCCTTCAGTAGCGGAGCAGATCTTTCTAGAGTGGGGTTGGCCTTGCTGCGATCTCTTCGCATCTCCTTCCAACGTGAAGTGCTCAAGTTCTTCACTCTAAATCCTCCACCAGGGGAATCCCCCAGAGATCCTCTAATCCATGCTTGGCCTCCTGGTCTTCTTTATGCTTAACCCTCCTGTACCCCTTATTCCAAATTTCCTCCAGAAGGCTCGTCGACTGGGGAGCAAAGTGATCCTCATTGCCCCGTTTTGGCTTCTCCAGGTATGGTTTCCCTTCCTCTGGTCTCATTTTCTAGCTCCTCCTTGGATCTTGAATCCCTTTCTGGATCTCATCTCTCACCCTTCAAGGTTCCCTCATTCGAATCTGGACAGTCTGAAGCTCACAGATTGGCTGCTCCAGTTCCCTTAATTGCTAAGACTCACAGGTTGTCTTCTTCGGTCAGGACTATTCTGGTGGCAGCTCATAAGTCATCCACCACGATTTATCATAGCAAATGGAAGCGTTTTTCCATTTGGGCCTCTCAAAGGAATTTAGATCCTTTCACAGCTCCCATTCCAGCAATCCTTGATTTTTTGGCAAACATTTTTTCAATAGAGGGCTAGTTCGTCTACAGTGAAGGTTCAACTGGCCGCCATTTCTCATTTTCACGTTGTGAGAACTCTGCTTCTTTGGCCTCTTCCAGATTGTGCAAAGCCTTTATCAAAGGTACCTTCTTCTTACGTCTTCTGGTCAAAGACCTTATTCCCTCGTGGGACCTTACTATGGTACTTCAAGCACTGGTTGCCCCTCCCTTTGAACCTGCAGCAACTGTAGATCTTAAGTTTCTGTCTTGGAAGACAGGCTTCCTAGTGGCTATCACCACGGCTAGGAGGGTCTCAGAACTTCAAGCATTGCCTGTCAAGGTTCTGTACATGGTTTTCCATAAGGACAGGGTTTCTCTTTGCACCAATCCCGCCTTTGTTCCAAAAGTGGCATCTGAGGTCAATATCAAACAGACTCAATTTACCTGTTTTCTTTCTAAATTTCACAAACAAGCTGCATTTGTTATATGTTCATAGCTACGTTTCTGTTTGCACAGGACCAAATCTTTTTGTAAATCTGACCAGTTATTTGTGTCCTTTTCTAAACTCGATGTTCTTCATTCCACATTGCTGCAGTCCTAACCATTGGGGTAGTCCGCTGTCCAGTCGGCCCGAATACCAAAGTATATGGCTGACGTCGGTCAAGGCGCATTAGACTGACGTCAGGACGTCAGGGTACTAATGCGCATGACCGACGTCATATCCTCAGTCTTTTTTGCCGCATGGTCCGATGCAGAAGCAGTTTTGCGAGTGCAGGTTGGCGTTCTGAAATATTTCCGAAGTCGGAGTTTCAGACCGAATCAAAGTTGGCTAAGTACCCCGTTGGGGAACATTTTGGTTTTTTCTTGCCTCAGTATTTAACCGGATGTCAGAAAAAGTGAATAACTGTATTTCTTGTGGGAAGCAGATACCTCATAGGGATTACCATACTTTGTGTATACCTTGTTTAGGGCCTGAGCACGGCGTTGTTGGATGCCGCTCTTGTGCTAGATTTAACAAACGCACTATTAAGAGGAGGTTAGACTGTGCCAGGTTAGTGTTTGGGAAGCGTTGTAATTACAAAATGCCGTCGGATGCTCCGGCCGCTTCGTCAAAAGCGCAAGGACAAAACGGCAAAGCCTAGGGTGATGAACCGGCAGTCCCGGACGTCGGTTCTTTAGAAGGCTCAGTGGAGCCAGAGGTTTTGCCAGGAGTTTCTTTGGAGTCTCAGGCAGAGACTTTACTGTTACAGGCTGTGCCCTCTCAAGAGGTAGGCCAGGCTGAGGGGGCTTCTCAGGTTACTGTTCTTTCCTCTCTTCCCAAGGTAGTTAGAGCCTCTCCTTCTGTTTCCAAAACTTCTTTGAGAGGTAGGCCAAGTTCAGCTTCAGTGGGGGCTTCTCCTAGCACTTCAGGTTCTGTGCCTAAGAAACATATGCTTAAAATGGCAGAAGATTTAATTACTATGATTAGAGGCTCTATGCCCCCTCCTGATAAGAGGCCTAGGGTGGAGCCTGAGTTTGAGAGTTTTGAACAGTGTTCAGAGGCTTCTGAGTCTTCTGCGGAAGAATTGCAGGAGTATCCTCCTTATTCTGATTCTGATTCTGATGTGGATGATTCCACTCCTACAGCTTCTCCTCCTGAGGATTTCTCATTTTCAGAGACTCTGCATTCCATGAGGGAGCACTTTAAATGGGAAGGCCAAGATTACTCTGATTCCAGGAAAAGGCTTAGGGAATTCTTATTTTTACCCCAGCATAGGCCCTTAGCTATACCTCCTGTGTTGAATGTGGTGGAAGATGTTTTTGCGGAGGCTTCCCTGAACCCTGATTCTTTGCCTCCTGCCCCTGTTAAACCTGATAGGTACTATAGGGTGCCTGAAGCTCATAAGTATCTGTTTAAGAGTCCTAGGGCAGACCGGAAACTGTTTCTCAGGGGCCTAAGGGTGTTAAGGCCTCTGTTGTTAAAAATCCTGTTCCCACTGATAAAGAGGCAAGGGCTTTGGATAGGTGGGGAAAGAAAGTGTATACTTCTTCCACTTTAGCCATGAGGCGTTGAATTGTCAGTTTCACATGCTAAAATATCAAAATTATCTCCTTTCACAATTGAAATCTAAGGTGGATGCTTTGGCGGAAGGTATAGAGTGTAAAGAGTTGCTGGATTTAGTTCATGTGTCTGAACAAGTGGGTAAGCATTCTTTGCAATGTGGTTTTGATGCTGTGCAGGCCTCCTCGAGGGTGGCTGCCACTAGTTCTGTTCTTCGCAGGCATGCCTGGTTGAGGGATCAGAATTTAGCAGAGCATGTTAAGACTAGGATTTTGGATGCTCCTTTACAGTCTGATGTGTTATTTGGTTCGCCTGTGGAAGCAGTTTTAAAGAAAATGGAGGACAAAGCTAAGTCTATGCAAACTGTTAAAGATTTTTTGCAGGTGCAGCCACCGAAGTTTAGTAGAAATTGGCCTACTAAGGGATGGACATATCCTGCTTATGATTCCCAGTCTAGGGGTAGGTCTAGGCGTGGTAGAGGCAGAGCTCAAGGTTCTTTTAGGCCTAGAACAGGGGGTTCACCTGCTCAGACTTCTGGTGAGGGCAGGGGTCAGTCCTTTCGTAAACAGACCCAATGACCTGCCTTTTCAGCTGCCAGTAGATTCTCGTCTGGCAGCTCCTTTGGGAGGAAGACTGTCTCTTTTCAAAGAAAATTGGGATTTAATCACTCAAGACAGATGGGTGTTGGATATCATTCACCACGGTTACAGGTTTTATTTCCATACATTGCCCCCTTTCAAAGGCATGCCAGACGTTCCCCCTCCACAAAGGAAAGAGGCTCACAAGCAAATTTCTATGTTACTCCAAATAGGGGCCATTCAGCCAGTCCCTGTACCAGAAAGGGGCCTAGGATTTTATTCTCGCCTGTTCCTAGTACCAATGAAGGGGAACACGTGGAGACCAATTTTGGATTTATCTATCCTCAACACTTATCTGGACATTCCCAAGTTCAAGATGTTGACGTTACAACAGCTTTTACCTCTACTGGGCAAAGATCATTGGATGGTAACTTTAGATCTCAAGGAAGCTTACCTTCATGTGCCTATAAGACTAAGTTGCAGGAAGTATCTGCGTTTTCGAGCTGGAAATTCTCATTATCAGTTCTCTGCATTGCCCTTTGGCTTATCTACTGCCAGAGTATTCACAAAGGTTCTGGCTCAGTGATAGCTTACTTCAGGTTAAAAGGAATTCAAATCTATCCTTACTTGGGCGACTGCCTGATTCTGGCTCAAGAAAAGGAAGACCTTCTACGGCATCTGGAATATGTCATAGCAGTGCTAAGATGCCTAGGCTATTCTCTGAGCGAAATAAAGTCCAGTCTAGAACCCTCTCAAGACATGTGCTTTCTGGGTGTGAGACTGAATACAGCAGCCCAGATGGCCTTTTAACCCCGGACAAACAACAGAATCTTTCCAGTTACTTCCATCAACTATCTCTTCAGTCCGGGCTGACTGCAAGGACAGTCCTTCAAGCCTTAGGGTTCATGGCATCTTGTATTCTGGTGCTTCCCAATGCCAAACTGCATATGAGGAAGCTACAATGGTATCTCACAAATGTATGGACGCAGCACTGCCAGGATTTGGACACTGTCATTCAAATAATACCTTGCATTCAAAAGGAATTTTTGTGGTGGGCTCAGGAATGTCACCTAAACAAGGGACTCTCTGTGACCCGGCCAGAGGCGAGTCAGATTCTAACGACAGATGCCTCAGACATTGCTTGGGGAGCTCATCTAAATGGAAAGTGGATACAAGACAAGTGGCCTGCCAGACTACAGCATCTACATATCAACATGAAGGAGATGTTAGCAGTCCAGTTTGCATTAATGGCTTTCAAGGAGTTACTTCTTCCAGGGCAGGTGTTGATTCTAACAGACAGCACAACTGTCATGTGGTACATCAACAAACAAGGGGGAACACATTCTTACCCATTGTGCAGGCAAGCAATGATTTTATGGGAGACTGCGCTCAGCTTGCAACTAACTAACTCTTCAGGCAAGGTTTCTGCCGGGAGCACAGAACTCCTTAGCAGATGTGTTAAGCAGACAAATCATGGATCCCCACGAGTGGAAACTGGATCTTCATGTATTTCAAAAGTTGACAGTGTCCTGGGGAACTCCAGACATAGATCTGTTCGCTTCTCCACTAAACCACCAGCTGCCAAAGTTTTGCACAAAGAGGTTTCATCACACAGCTTGGAAAGTGGATGCTCTTTCTTTCAGTTGGAAAAATCTTCATGTGTATGCGTTTCCACCTCTGCCTCTTCTTCCAAAGGTGCTTCTAAAGGTCAGACAAGACAAGCCAAGGATGATTTTAATAGCTCCAGATTGGCCTCGGCAGCACTGGTACCCATTATTGAGGAGTCTGGTAAAGAAGCCTCCATGGCCTTTACCTTTGATTCCGCACCTGTTGTCCCAGAGAGATGGTCACCTGCTCAATGTCAAGCTTCACTCTCTTCATCTAACAGCCTGGCATATTCTGTTTTGAAAGACAGCAGGTCTCAACTTCCTCAACAAGTTTTAAATGTGATTATGGAAGCCAGGAGACCTAGTACAAGGAAAGTGTATGCAGAAAAATGGAAGAGATTTTTATTTTGGAGTGCAGCAAACAATTTGGAGATTTCTGAGCCGAATTTGAGTGTGGCTCTTCAATATCTTACTGAGTTACTGGACAAAGGTTTGTCTTTCTCTTCCATTAAGATTCATGCTGCAGCAATTTCAGCTCACTATGATTGTGACCCACCATTGTTTTCGCATCCTTTGTTCAAGCAGTTTCTTAGAGGGGCAAAGAATATAAGACCCCCACGTAGAGCTCCTACTCCTGCTTGGGATCTCAATTTTGTGTTGGAAAAACTTACTCTACAATCTTTTGAGCCTGCGGCTACTGCTGACTTGAAATACTTGTCATGGAAGACTGCTTTCTTGTTGGCTATTACTTCTGCAAGAAGGGTGTCTGAGTTGCAGGCCCTTATGGCAGTAGAGCCTTTTTTGATTTTCCATAAGGATAGGGTATCATTACGTACTAATCCTTCCTTTATGCCTAAGGTGGTTTCTAGTGTGGCTTTAAACCAAACTATTCATTTGCCTACTTTCTATGCAGATCCCCAAAATAAGGGGAAAAGATTTTGCACACTTTAGATGTACATAGGCAGTTGCGTTATTATTTAAGCAGGACTAAGGATTTCAGGCAGTCTCAGCAATTGTTTGTTTCTTTTGCTTTGAGTTCTCAGGGCAAGCCTGTGTCTAAGCAAACTATTTCTAAGTGGATTGGGTTTTGCATTTCATTTTGTTACTCCCATCATGGCAAGGAGATTCCAGCTGGGATTAGGCCTCATTCCACTAGGGCTACTGCCACTTCAACAGCATTTCTAAGGGGGTGGCAACTAAGGATATTTTGGAGGCAGCTACTTGGAGTTCAGTGCATACTTTCTCTAAGCATTACCACCTTCCTCTCTACTCTAAATCTAGGGCTGGTTTTGCCACAGCTATTTTGCAAGGCATGTTGACAGCTCCTGCTTCCTTATGATTTGCCAGCCTCCCTTACCTCTGCTTTGGGATTCTACCCAATGGTTAGGACTGCAGCAATGTGGAATGAAGAACATAGTACAGTTTTGTACCTACCATAAATGTAGATGTTCGAGGATCCACATTGCTGCAGTCCAATTTACCCTCCCTCCTTCCCTCTGTCTTTAGGGGTGGTGGTGTGGGTTAGGCTATATTCTTGTGCATTTGTATATATTGTATATATGTTTGGTGCAGGGTTTTTGTTGGTGTTTTGGTTTGGGCCTCGTCTTTTTAGGGTCTTCTGACATCTGGGGCAAGAAAAGACTGAGGATATGACGTCGGTCATGCGCATTAGTACCCTGACGTCCTGGCGTCAGTCTAATGCGCCTTGACCGACGTCAGCCATATACTTTGGTATTCGGGCCGACTGGACAGCGGACTACCCCAATGGTTAGGACTGCAGCAATGTGGATCCTCGAACATCTACATTTATGGTAGGTACAAAACTGTACTTTTTGGGTAATCCTATTTCCAAGGTGACCATTGCTAGGTGGATTTCTCAATGCATCCTTCACATCTACAAGAATAAAGGTTTGTCTCCTCCAGGTCAAATTAGAGCTTATTCGACAAGGTCCATGGTGACTTCTGTGGCCTTTTGGGCTAGAGTATCCTTAGACGACATTTGTTCTGTGGCTACTTGGTCCTCATCTCATACTTTTATTTCTCACTATAAATTGGATTTGACTTCTTCAAGGAGAGCGTCCTTTGGTACTGCGGTGCTCCAGAATATCCTTCCATGAGGGGCCACCCAGGTGTTAAGTAGCTGGGGACTCTGTCACACAGGTTGAAGATCAAATAAAGTGAACTACTTCAGATAAAGTGTTTATGCACTCACCATTACGTTCCATCTGAGTAGTTCTACTTCATTTGTCTTCAACCATCCCTCACTCCTTCTTCCTGGCCTTACCATATGGGCATGTTTCATAGGTGGCACATTGTGTGTGGTAAAGTAGTTTGGATTGGGTTGTTTAGTGTATGGTACAGCAAACTCGATCTGAGGGAGGGAGGGTAGTAGTGGTGTATTATGGGTAGGGGGAGGAAACTTCTGAAGTTGCCGGCTCGGATCCGGTACCCACAGGTTGAAGACAAATAAAGTAGAACTACTCTGATGCAACGTTATAGTGAGTACATAACTTCTTTTTTGGTTGCAGTCTTATCCTGGAATTTAGGCCACAAGTTTTTTTACATGTTTGTAGACAGTAGTGACTCTGTGGTCGAAGGTGCTTGTATTATAGAATTGCTGAAAGTACAGGTCAAGCTGCAGTCTACAGTTACAAAATATTGTGTTTCCTGTTTCCTAGGGATTGTAGCAGATCTGTTTAGATCTGGCCTTCTAAGTCCATTGTGGCTGCTCTGGATTTGGCCTTGATAAATCTTGCTTCTGGTTAGCAAAATCTGTTTCTGAAGGGTCTTTGTATTTCACATGGATCAGGATTATTTTTCCTTTGACTTTTGAGGTTTCTGATAATGGTCACAGACAAGATACTGTGAACCACTGGCTCATTGGCATAGAAGGATAAAATCTTAATTACATCTAAGACAAGCCATGCTAAAGTAGCATCCTTGGCATTGGAAGAACCAACCAGTGGAGGAGGATGTGATTAGCAGGTTGATGCTAACTTGCCTATTCTGGGGGGTGGGTGGTGGTCTAGTTTGCTTTCTTACTGTTGCTGTAAGAGAAGAATTGTAGCATGCAATATAAGGGCCCAGGGATATGCATTTGGCTCTGGCAAGCTATGTTCAAGCAAGTAACCTTCCAAGGGGGTTGCATCTGCAGAAGTGCATTAAGCCGGTTAACAGAAAACCTCAGTGGCTGCTTGGACCACAGTCTGTCAAGACCAGTTTTTACCCTAAATAATACAAATGGTTGTTTGAACCATGAGAGTGCTGATCATTGGGAACTGGCAAAGATTAAGAATACAAAAAATGTACTGTAAGCCACACACTATTTGACACTTCAGCAAACACTTATCTCTAGTGTAACCTGGATTTGCTGTTTTTGGTCTTATCTGCTTTTTTCCCTTTACTTTGGTGACAAGGTATAATTCTGGAAACTGCAGGTGCTGGGTATCTTGGTTAAATATTATAAAGTTTCTTTTCATCTTTTTTTTGCATTTTGGGGAGGGTAGTTGCGATAATGGTGTTAATTTGATTTTAATCCATGAAAGTTCATGTCATCATAAGATAAATAATTGCATATTTTTGTATAGACTATTTTGTATGAATCTATCTTTTCTCCCATAGCTTGTACCACAGAAGCAAATAATGGATTGAAAATAATGTTGTTCGCACAGATCTCTGTTGTCCAGCATATTGCAAAACTGAAGCTACCAATAGAAGATGAAATTTGTAGAGATTTTAGGAATATGGCTTGAGCGGGTCTGTATCAGATGCACGAAAAGACTTTAGCGCGAACGCTCACAAGTGAAAATGCCAGGAATCGAAACTGTGATTGTGGGGTCATGTTACAGTGAGGAGTGGGATATTTGCTCTTTCCTTACTGTAGCTTTCCTTACTGTAGTGCGACCTCGGAGTTGGAATGGATAGTTAGCGGGGTGGGGTGGGGTGGATGGCACAGCCCCCCACAATAGCAAGTTTGATTACCGGCATTTTCGCTCATGTGAGCGTTCGCAGTAAAGTCTTTTCGGTTTTATAATATAGACCCAGATTAAACTGAGTAGCTACCTGTCAAAATAAAAATACTGAAAATAAAAAATACTAAAATGCCGAAGCATTTACATTTACTAATTGTCTTGTGTTCCTTTCTTTTTGCAGGCAATCTGTAACAAAAAACACATTTCGGCAATATCGAGTTTTGGGAAAAGGTGGCTTTGGGGAGGTAAGGCTGATACTTAAGGAATGTAAACAATTTTTGTACATACCTCTGGGACTGAAAACATTTTGTGGAGCATTGTGGGTACTTAAATGTTTCTGAAATTATCTGTATGCAATAATATTCTGTCTTATACTTGGTCTATGGATCTAAACCACTTCTGCAGCATCAACAGAATGGTTTGACTAGACAGGTATATCTTGCAGTGGATACTGTTACTGTGGAACAGACTCACTACCCACATTAAACGTAGCTTATCCTTATCCATAATCAAGCACAATATGGATCTGTGGATGGGAAGCAGAACATTTACCCCAAGACTGACCCCCTGTACTACTAAATGCTTTATTCCATACATGTGTTCCCTCAAATTATCTATGGTATGATATCAGTTATTCTCACTAGGGATAATACGTAATTATCGAGCATAGGATAAGTAAGGCCAGTGTAACAACAAATGGGATAGGTTAATTCATACACCAAAATTGGAATTGGCTGAGCTTAAAATGGTTTGCAAGGGCAGCTTGCATGATTTACTTTATGACTGGCCCTGTTTCACAGTTTGACTACAGAAGATATGAACCTCTTGAAGGATCCATCTGCAGGTAATTTTTATTTTTTTTTTTTAATGTCAGCAGCTAATTTGAGAGCATGCTAGCCAGTGTCGAAAAGTTCCACCAGCAGCTATGTACTGGTTAACCCACAGTGGTTTATGCCCTGTCCAGCACTTAATAACAAACCAAAGCCATGAAATAGGCATATGTGGGAGTAGTGGAGTCAGTGACTTGAATGGGGCTTGTACACAAAAAATTTCAGCTAGAAAAATCAAGTGGGAAGGCTGAATGAGTTAGTGATCTATTTGATGCTGGTGACATTGTGAGAGAGGTAATAAGCAGGAACTCTCCTATTTAGTCATCTTTCTAAGCCAGATATTATGGTTCATATAGAGACTAAAGCCTTGTTGGACATTTTTATGGTAATATTAGCCCCCCCCCCCCCCCCCACACACACACACACTACTGATTATGACTTATATGGTCTTGCCAATGCTGGACTTAATGAAGAAGAAGAAAGTGTCTTCCTCTTCCTCCAGCCTCATCATAACAAGATTAGGACATCTGAGTCAGAAATATCCCTCTGAGGACAAGAATTCTTGAATGCCATCATCAAGGAGCAAAGAGCTGACATCTGTCCTGGAACTAGTTTGTTTGTAAGACCTGGATTCAAAAGCTATAGCTACTCTTCTCCAAGGAAATTTGAGGAGGAGTAGATGTAGGTTTGGTTTTCTGTTTCTTTTTACAGGAAAGACATGGCCAACCATGTTACAATGAGTCACCCACCTCTGAATGAGGCAAATTGCTAGCCTGCTGTGATAGCAAAGGCTGTTTCCTCAACTTTGTCTTTTTGTGGCTAGAAGAAGAACTGCCCTTGGGACCAACAATCTAATCTGTTCCATGGTCAAGCCGAAAATGGTTCCTCTGTCCACTGGGGAAGACAAGCAGCAAATGCCAGTAAAACTACTAGTACACAGAAGTTACTTGTTGACAGAAAAGCACAGTAAAAAAACTATTTCAAAGTGGCAGCTACACAACAGAAAGACAAACACAGTTTCTCCACAGAAAATATGTTACCAGTTAGTTTACACTACTTTAAAACTGACAAAAAAGTGCTCCATTTAAAAATGTTACAGTCTCAGGACAGTCCATTAAAAAAACACCCCTAGCTTTAAAATAACTTTCCTGAAGAGGAAAGTAATAAAATATCAGTAAATATAAGAAAATGGAAGTTTTTCCCCCAAAGGGAACTTATCTGCCCAGCAAAGGAAAGCATTATAGGTTCATAGGTAAGTAGTAGACTAGTAGCCCTTCTGGGCCATTGTAAGCCTAACCAATTTCCCTTTTTGTGCTTGAAATAACCTATCCAGTTTGGTTATAGATTGGCATTACCTACCCCATAGTCAATAATTATATGTTACCCCTAATACAAATAACTGGGATCATACCATAGATAATTTGAGGGGGCCCATGCTTGAGATGAAGCATTTAGAAGCTCCATCTGTCCATCAGTACTACAGAGGTCAGTCCTTGGTTACATTTTCTGATCTGATGCTATCCGTGTCATTATTCCTGACAGATGGGTCTAGGATCTGACCTCAGATCTGAGCTGGCAACTTCTCAGATAGATCCAGAGCTCAAGCTTTTCTCGTTCCTGTAATCCCTTGCTACCTTCTGACCTGGATAAGATGATGAGGGGTTTCCTCAAATCCCAAATCGAATTGGGCTTGCTGCTGTCCCCAGCCCATGTCGCTAGGGTACCCTCCCATCCACAGGTCTCCACTCTCCTCTTCCAGTCCAGTAGGTTTTGGAATGTCAGGTTAGGAAATTCATAGTAAGAGGCTGTTGGTGTCGTGTATCCCCCCTTCTCTACACCATCAGGGTCCCTGGCTGGCTCTGTTCCACAGCCTTCAGACCAGAGTGGGCCTTGTCTCTAAGGGGTCGGTGTGAGTTCCCTGGGGGTGGGTTCATGTCTAAACATTTCAGACCACTCCCTTCCCTTAAGGGCTTTAGCGCTGGACAGCTCAGGGCCAATATTGTCCTAGGGCTTTGGTACTGCATCGAGGTCCCTTCTCCCTTTCCAGGTAGCCCCGACCGCTGGGGATGGGGGGGGCTTCTTCCAGTCCGTCAGCCTTCCAGTCAGTAGAGAGGACCATCTCCAGTTTGGAAGTTACCTCTCCTTCTGTAGGTCCTTCCCAGCTTTTCTCGGGATTGGGTGCTGAGGCCTTATCATCCATCCAGGGTCAGCCCTCCTGCGAGCTCCTTCAGATGGGCACTGCCCAACTTGGGGTACCCATCTCTTCTGAGTCCTCCCCTGAGCCCACTGCGGAGGAGCCCCCTTGGAAGAGAATGTATAAGAGGAGGCACTTGGACTCCTTCACTGAGTCCTTCACCAAAGAAACAGATTCTGAGGAGGGAGACGGGCCCCCAAACTTCCAGCTGAGGAGGTTTCCCTCGGGGACATCCTGGAAGTTCTCAAGCAGAGAGGTGGATGTTCTTCCCCATTCATGTCCTTGGAGGAGTCTGTGTTTCTGAAGGCATTTGGGGTGGGCCCATCTTCTCTCTGGGTTCCCCCCCCCTGCTGATAAGCTTGTGGACCTTATCACCAGCGGAGGTTGGAAGGAGTCGGACATGGTGGAACCTGTGCCCAAGAAAGCAGATAAGTTCCTCAGTCCTCCTAAGGATAGGCCTTTTTGAAGTAAAGGATTCCCCCTGTCAGTGCCATTGTAGTGGCTGCTGCTACCAAGAAGTAGCTAGCTGAGCAAAGCTCTTTGGTCCATCCCCTGAGCAGGGAGTCCTGGACGATTGACCATTTTGGACAGCATGTATTTGCCTCAGCTACTTTTGGTCTGAGACAAAGTTATTATTTGGCCCACTTTACCCAGCTTCAGAAAGATTTGGTTTTGGAGCGTACTACTTCCCTGTCAGGGTTGTTGCCTCCAGAGAGCCTCAAGCTAGTCTCTCCAAGGCTGCCAACTCTCACTTCCTTAGCCAATGTCTCAATTAAGCTGATCTCCAGTACTCCAGAGGACAGCACTCAAGTGGTAGGCACTGGCATCACTGTCAGGCTGCATGCCTGGTTTTGCCTTTGTGGGTTTGCGGAACCCTTTAAGGCATCCTTCACTAACCCACTGTTTGACAGTTCCACCTTGTTTGGACCTTAACCCGCAGTGAGTAGGAAGGCAAGACTCTTTCCACAGTGGGGATCAAGTTTTCTACTTCCCAGAAGTCCTTTTTTAAGACCCAGAGGGGAAGTAAGAAGCTTTGGTTCCAGAGGACTCTGTCTTCCTTTTAGGATGCTTCTTAGGAATCCTTTTCCACAGGCCGGTGCAGGAGATTCAATGGTAGATGCCACCCTAGAGGCAGAGGGGGTCCACAAAACCAGGGCTCCCAAGAACCTTTCTCGGAGAAGCCCTTCCAGCGCTCCTGATGCACTGCCCAACTGTCTTGCCCTAGAGGCAGTCGGGAGTCATCTTTCCCTTCACTCACTAGCTTGGACAAGTCTCATCTCTGATCAGTGGGTGCTAAAAAGTATTTCTAGGGGTTACTCCAGTTCCTTCTACCAACCCCCTCCAACTCAGAGATTTCTCCCAGGTGTACCACCCCGCCAAAGGGACGAGGTGCAAGACCTCCTTCAAAAGAGTCATTCAAGAGGTCCCGACAGGACAACGAGGGTGCAGAACTTACTCTTGTCTCTTTTTGGTGCCAGAAAAGACAAAGGACCTGAGTCTGATTCTGGACCTCAGGGAGCTAAATCTTTCTGTCAAGAAGTCCAAGTTCCGGGTGGTCACTGTAAAGTCCATTCTGCCTGTCTTGCTCAAGGATTATTGGATGTTCTTAGTGAATCTCAAGGATGCATACTATCATATAAAGATCGGCAGACACTCTCTCAGGAGACACTTATGCTTTCGGTTAGGGGCCAGTCATTATCAATTTGGAGCCCTGACCTTTGGCCTCATCACAGCCCCCTGGGTGTTTGCCAAATGCATGGCAGTGGTGGCAGCTCACCTATGGCTGCAAGGTTTTCAGGTTTTTCCATACTTGGATGATTGGCTTCTCACAGCTCCATGAGACATCAACTAACACTTGGTATCACAGTGAACCTGGTCAAGTCAAATCTAGTTCTGAGCCAAAACTTGGAATTCTTTGGAGTCCTGATGGACACAGTATCAGAGACTGCAGCACTGCCTATCCACAGGGTCCATCTAATTCAGGATCAAGTTTCTCTTTTGTTGAATCTAGCATTTCCGCCTATTAATTGATTCTTAAAATGCTAGGCTCTATGGCGGCTGCTATGTAGTTGGTGCCTCTAGCCAGGTATCATATGCGAGTTCTGAAATGGACCATGGCAGTCCAGTGGTCCATTCTGTCTCAGCCCATGTCTACAACAATAAAGTTGACACAGGTATGCAGCAATCATCTTGTTTGGTGGCTTCAATCTCAGGAACTTTTTCTAGGCAGGCCATTTTGTCTCCCCACCCACCCAAGGCCACAGTGACCACGGACGCCTCCTTGTTGGGGTGGGGGTGGGGGCATTTTCAGGGCAGGACATTCAAGGCACATGGTCCCCTATAGAGACCAAATTGCACATAAATGTCCTGGAGATGAGACCAGTCCTTCTAACATTGCAAGCCTTTCATGAATGCCTCCCTCTGGGGACTATAGCAATTCAGATGGACAACATGGCAGTTGTCTGGTACATCAACAAGCAAGGAGGATCATGTTCTTATCCTCTGTGTAGAGAAGCCATGAGAGTGTGGGAATGGGCGATGTCTTACAGGCACTTTCTTCTTGCAACTCCTATACCTGGGAGTTCCAACATGCAGGCCGACAAACTCAGCAGGTCCATTTTGAGTCATCACAAGTGGTCCCTGAATCCGTCAGTGGCAAGCCAAATCTTTGACCATTGGGATCAACCTTGCTGTGACCTTTTTTTTTCCCCAGTCAACCACAAATGCAGCAATTACTTTGCCCTGATTCCCCCATCAGGAGAATCACCCAGGGATGTTCTTGTTCACGATTGCCCCTTGGATCTCCTCTATGCTTAACCTCCTATTCCCCTAATACCCAAATTCTTATAGAAAGTTCATTGCCTGAAAAGCTCTCTCATCCTCAGTGCTCCTTTCTGGCCTTGTCAGGCGTGGTTGTCCTTCCTGAAGTCTTATCTGCAGTATCCACCTTGGATACTAGATCCCATTCTGGATCTCATCTCCCATCCCTGGGGGCTTCCACTTCCCATTCTCCAGACACTTCATCTAACTGCATGGTTTCTCCACTTCCAGTAATCCTTTCGCAGTCCAGGCTTCCTTCCCCAGTGAGGAGCATTATTTTAGCTTCTCAAAAGGCATCTGCAAAGAAGTTATATTCCAGTAAATGGAAAAGGTTTTCCATTTGGGCCATACAATGGAATCTAGATCCATTTTCAGCCCCATATTCCTGATAGTTTGCTCTTCTTATCTTCCCTTTTTCATGATGGGGTGAGTTTTTCTACCATTAAGTTCCATTTGGCTGCCATCTCTAATTTCCATATCAACCATGAGCTTACCTTTTCTTCCAGATTGTGCAAAGCCTTTCTGAAAGGAGTTTTTCTTCTTAGACCTCCTATTAAGGATCCATCACAGTCATGGGATTTGACTTTGGTGCTGCAGTCCCTGATGCAAAAACCTTTTGAACCTGCTAGTTCTTGTGATCTTAAATTCCTTTAAGGAAGCCAGCCTTTTTAGTAGCCATTACTTCTGCCAAGAAGTTCTTGGAACTTTAGGCTGTGTGAATTATGCCCCCGTTCATGATTTTTCATAAGGACAGGGTGCCTCTTAGACCAAATCCTTCCTTTCTCCCCAAAGTGGTCTCTGAAGCTAATCTCAATCAGTCAATTCAACTACTGGTGTTTTTCCCTAATTACTATAGTAAAGGAGAATATATCTTGCATAGTTTAGATGTCCACTGGTAATTGCATTTTCATTTAAAAAGGACTGAAGAGTTTAGAAAGTTGGACCAACTCTTTGTGGCTTTCTCCCAGAACAGAAAGGGCCTGACAATTTCCAGCATGACTATTTCCAGGTGGATTGTTGGCTGTATTTCCTTCATTTATGCTAGTCGGCATTCAGAATTATCCAGATCAGTTAAGGCCACCTCTGCTCGGTCTGTTGTTACATCATCTGCCTTTATGGCTAGACTTTCCCTTGATAGGATTTGTGCTGCTGTGATTTGGTCTAATCCACATACTTTTATTTTGCACTACAAATTGGACTTGGTGTCTAGGAACAGGGCTTCCTTTCACTCCTCTATGCAACAACATATCCTTCCTTGTGGTCACCCAGGGTACATAGTAGCTGGGACTCTGACCCATCTGTGAGGAACAATGACACGGATAGCATCAGATAAAGAGTTATGTACTTGCCATAACTTGGCATCTGTGCTATCCATTGTCATTATTCATCACATTCCCACCCTCCTTCCCCCTTCCTTCTGGGGGGGGGGGGGTCTGGTGAGGCTGAAGTGGCTTTCATATGGTGGGATGTTTTTGATGTCGGTTGCACATGTTTGTTTCTGCGTTTCAGCTAATTTAGCAAACTCAATCTGAGAGTCAGAAGGTTGCAAGGGATTATGGGAAGGGGAGGAGCTTGAGCTCCAGATCTGTCTAAGAAGTTGCCAGCTCAGATCGGAGGTCGGATCCTAGACATATATGTGAAGAATAATGACATTGGATATCACAGATGCCATGTTATGGTAAGTACATAACTCTTTTCCCATCCATTGATCTAATTTACACTTGAAGATGAGCAGGGATCAACTTTATTTTTTGTGGATGGGAAGTCTGTTTCGCAGCAGTAATATCCTTTCTGAGATATACCTGTCCCTCCAAGCTGTTCTGTTGATGTTACAAACGAGTTTAGATCCCTAGACTGAGTATTTCTGATGCCATTTGACTTGTCGGAGGATGCCTTTTATGCCAGACACAAGTCACCTCTTGGCAGTTTGTAGGATACTAAGTATAGTGACAGGGCTTTGAGTCAGTCCATGTAGGACATGTTGTTTAGGCATTGTATCCTTTTAGTAAGGCATCTGTGTGGGTGTTCCAGTTGCATGTGTCTGGATATATACATGCCAAAGGGGGTATTATATTAAGTGACTGGCCTGATGAAGGCTGAGTGAAGGGGGCCACTGACATCCCTCGATTTAGACAGAATCCCATTTTTTATAAACTATGCAGTATAAAAGGGCTGTCTCACAATAGTATACATGTGCTGGTCAAAAGTTAGATCACTGTCCACATAAGTTCCTTAATCCCAAACAACTGAGTCAACTATTAGGGGTGTATTTTCAGTGTGGTAGTTCCCTTGGGTAGGTGACTTCCCAAAATATACAGTAATGCATTTTTTAGCATTCAGTTTTAGTCCGTGATTTTGGCACCAGTTATGTATTTGGAACAAACCTTCCTTCAAGATGGCTAAGTCATTTGGGGATTCAATGACTACTCCTAGCTTGTAGTCATCTGCAAACTTAGTAAGCCAGAGCCCTTCAGTATTGGCTTTTACTTCAGAAAAGTAGATGCCAAACAGGAGAGATCCCAGTGCTGAGCCCTGGACAACTCCACTGGTGACTGATGTTTTTGTGGAGGTAACTTCCTCCATTTTGATTGTCTGCGCCTTCTCTGTGAATCAGACGGCATTCCAGTGGATGACAAAAGAGTTTATTCCCAGTATATTTAGCTTTTCTAGTATGCCTGAGTGGGGAATTGTATCAAAAGCTTTGACCAGTTGAGATATGCCATGTGTACTATTTTGACTTCATCCGTTGCCTTGTTGACCTCTTCAAAACAATCCACCAGGTTGAGTAAGTGTGATCTGCCCTTGGCGAATCCAGACTGAGATGGATCCCATGTTTTGAGGTAGCCATGTCCTGATTGATTGGTTAATTCCACAATGTCTTTCCATGGCTTTGCATATGAGGTCAGACTTATGGGTCTGTAATTGCCTAGGTCTGTTTAAGGTCTTCCCTTATGCAGGGTAATAACTGTAGCTTTTTCTCCATTCGCTTGGTACAAAACCTGTGTGGAGGCTGAGGTTGAACAGTGATGTTAGGGGTGTGGCTAAATCATACCTCTTGCTATTTAGGATTCATCCAAGGATTTGGTCAGGACCCATCAATGCAGTATTTTTAGACTTTCAATAGCACTTTTAGGACTCGATCCTGTGTGATAGTTTGATAGCTTGAGGCAAGATATTTTCAGGTATGTGTTGAGGGACATATGAAGGGGATAGAGGGGTAAAGTTAGAGCTAAATTTATTGGCCAGTAGGTTTGCCATATTACCAGCCTTAGTCTAGGTAACATTGTTCACAGTCAGCTTAGCCCATTGCTGTGTTGTGCTTTTGAAATTACGAACATAACTAAAAATGCTTTGTGGTTGTCTTTGAATTAGGTAGCAATTTTAGCCTCAAACCAGGCATTGGTGGATTTTATTAAGCTCCTGAGATGTTTGTTTATTTCAGTGACAAGGGTTCTAACATTCTGGAAATTACCCTTCTTTTGGTCAAAATTCTTTTCCTTTTATTATATATTATGGTTCCACCATATAGGCTTGTTTCTGGGATTTGCTCTGCACTTATTCCTGTGGTATACAGCTGGATCTGTGGTTTGCATTTCTGTGTATCCAGTGGAGCTAACTGAGTTTGGTGGAGGTTTGAAGCTTACCCCAATGTATCACTTAGGAATAGAAAGTTTGTCTTCAAGAAATTTCTAAAGGTACCTTGGGTGGAAGGCTCTCTGGTTTCAGTTTTAGTTTGAAGGAAGTGCTTTATGGTCAGACCAAACAAGTAATGAAGAGATATGCAGGGGATGGTGCAAGATGCTCCCATATTAGTAAGGACAAGATCCAGGATGTTAATACCACTAATGGATACTCTGACAAATTTTTCTCTGGCATTTGTACTGACAAAGTCCAGAAATCTCTGAGCTTGTGTACTAGTGGTGATGCAGGTTCCCAGTCGATAGCTGGATAGTTTAGACGACCTAGGAAAATAGTACTGGGTTTAATATTGAGTGATTCTAATTCCTAAAACCAGGAAATAGCGAGCAATATTGGAATAAACAACACAAGAACCCAAACCAATGCCAAAATGCCAACCAGATAATAAAGGAATAAAAAACAAATGGTCATATCATAAAAGGATATTTATTGATGACAAAATAAAAAAAAGTTAAGCAGTTTTGTTCTGTGAACTAGAACTTCATCAGAACGAAGTCTGTAGGAACCACTTCCTTATAGAGTTAATATTTTAAAGAAACAGTACTCTATTGTTTAAAAACATTCTGAATGCAGCAATTTTTATGTAAACCCAATAAAAGCATCTCAGCTGACCGTGATTATATTTATATATATATCTATATATATATATATATATATATATATATATATATATATATATAATAAAAATACACCAAACCCACAGACATTGCCAACATCCTAGCTGACAGGTTCAGCGCAAACTCCCCCCCCCCAAATATCTATCCCAGCAGAGTGCTGCCCCCCCCCTGACATTTCAGATGCTCAGGTAAGAGCCGCCCTCTCCAAAGCAAAAAACACAGCATCAGTGGGACCAGACGGTGTCCCGGGCTGCGTCCTACATGAACTCCAAGAAGAACTAAACCCAAACATAAAACTACTGTTCAATCTCAGCCTTACTACAGGATATGTAACCAAAGAGTGGCGTACAGCAGCAGTAGTCCCTCTCCACAAAGGTGGTGCCTCAACGGATCCTGGAAACTATCGCCCCATAAGCCTGACTAGCTTGGTCTGCAAAGCTATGGAAAGGATCATCATGGACCTCATAAATAAAGATATTGGGGACCTACAGACACTGGATCCTACCCAGTTCGGCTTTGTTAAGAGCAGATGCTGCCTCTTAAACCTGGTTGATTTCTTTGAAACAGTCACCAAGGCCATTGACGAGGGGAAGGTGGTCCACACAGCCTACCTGGACCTTGCAAAAGTCTTCGAGACAATACCCCACTCTGGCATTATAGATAAGCTCAGCATATTAAATACAAACCCCTATGTCACTAGATGGGTTGCAAACGGGCTCAAGGACAGAACCCACATGGTTAGAATTGCTGGAGCCATGTCAGACTCCAAACCAGTTACAAGTGGCATCTCACAAGGCTCAGTCCTGGGACCTCTCTTGTTCGGTATATATTTCTCTGAGGTACAGGCTAACACGGAAGGACTGTGGCTGACCAAGTCCGCAGATGACTGCAAACTGGGCACCATAATCAACTCTCCAGCCGACACAAGCATCCTACAAAAGGGTCTCATAGAAACAGACAACTGGTGCCAGAGCCATGACCTCAAGCTAAATGCCAAAAAGTGTATAGTCATCCCCTTTGGCAAAAACAAAGTGCCCACAAATTACCACATAGGTGGTAATCCATTAATCTGGAAGAAGTAATTAGGGACCTGGGGACCCAAGTTGATAGCAGTCTCTCATTTGACAACCACATGGCCAAAGTGGTTAGAAAAACATTTTATATAGCCCACCTAATCATGAAGGGATTCACATCTAGATCAGGGGAGGTCATCGTGCCTCTTTACTCATACCTCATCAGGCCCATAATTGAGTACAATGCCCCTTTTGGGATGTACCTTACCAGGCACCTGCAACAACTGGAAAGACCCCAAAAGTACCTCACCAAGAGGATCAAAGGGCTCAAACAGATGCCATATGCTGCCCGGTTAAAGAAACTCCAGCTCTACTCAGTGGCATACCGCCTGCTCAGAGGCGATCTGTGCCTGACGTATAAAGCCATGTCCAACTCGGAATTAATGGACATGCTGCACCTCAGAAAATCCAAATCCCATCAAGTTATGCACTCGAGAGACTTGAACTGAAATAAATAGGACATGCTGGAGGGACAGATTCATAACCCAGAGGCTCCCCTTCACTCTGGAATAAAATCCCAATCTAGGTTAGGCAGAGTCCCTCATTGACTCTCTTCAAGAGGAATCTTAATGAGTGGATGGGAGATAGTAGGTTTACCCCGGGTATCACTTCTGTGTCACTGTTAGACAGAGGCACAGTATACTAACCTCGAAAAAGGGCATAGCAAAATTAATTTAAAATGGGTGGCGAAAGCCAAACACACTCTGGCTAGGTTTATAAATGCCCTAGGGCAGATAGCCTAGTATGAACATTTGAACCTATGAAAAATAGTATAAAAACATTCATAATAAGCCAGTAAAAACATCTTAGCTATCTCTAATAATATAAATATCGATAACATGGATTAAGTATATTATTAAAATTCCTGTTAAATAATCTTTTAAAATAAATACAGTCCAAACAAAATACTTTTACAAAGATATCTTCCCTTGAAGTTGTATATAAATTAATAAAAATATAAAAATTATA
Organism: Protopterus annectens; assembly: GCF_019279795.1. NCBI lineage: Eukaryota > Metazoa > Chordata > Ceratodontiformes > Protopteridae > Protopterus > Protopterus annectens. The sequence goes on along the minus strand of NC_056733.1, from coordinate 1,482,249,756 downwards.
TCACTAGTTAATTAAATACTTATAATTTAGCTGCCCTAAGTTTTAATATAGGAAGGAGGGATATATTATCATTTAAACCAGGGGTGTTCATAGTCTCCAGCCTAAGTTGCCATAGGAACTCTTTAAATTCAAGTCTATTTTCTTAATCTCCACCCCTTGAATTATTAATAACCTTATCTAAAATACCAAACCCAACCCAAAACCTTCAAAATGTTCACATACAGCACAATGTTTATCCAAGGCATTATTGTTATTACGTGATCTAATGTCATAAAGGTGCTCTTAAATTCTTTTGTAGAATGCCCGTTCCATCTTCCCTAAATAAAAACTGGGGCATTTTAAACAAATTGCAGTATATATAACAATACCCATGGTCTTGAAATTCCCTTTATTTAATTTTACTACTCAAGTTGTTTTTAAGAATTGATTACTCAGTCAGAATGAAGGTACATTGCTTACAGGCACCACATCTCCTTGTACCCCCAAATGGGGGTGTTAATTATCTTGGCAAAATCATTAATGCCCCCCTCAAGTAACTTTTTTAACATTTGATGCTGTTTATACAAATTTTGGTTGATGTCCCAACAAGTCCATCAATATGGGGCTGGTTTTAAGAATATTCCAATTAGACATTACAATATTTTTAATTTATTTTCTTAGTCCAATTGTTGTACTCAATATTAAAGCATGTTAGTAAGAAGGTGCTTTCTTTCCCTGGTGAAATAGTTTCTCAATGTGAGCTTTCTCAGAACTGAATGCTCAGTGGTTTCAGGTCAGTGAAGAAAAGTTTACGGAATTGAACCTTTGACAAATTGATGTAGACCTTTCCATTTTGCCTTTCCTGCACAAGGATGACTGAATGTGCTCTCTAGAGCACCAGGATGCGTACTATCACATAGAAATGAATAGACAGTCCAGAAAATGCTTATGCTTTCGAATGTGAGCAAGTCACTAACAATTCAGAGCACTGCCCTTTGGTCTCACCACAGCCCCCAAGGTGTTAATCAAATGCATGGCAGTGGTAGCAGCTCACTTCAGACTGCAGGGATTCTGTGTGTTTCCATACATAGACTGTTTCCTTACCACCTCGACCAAACATCTACAGATAACAGCTAGAGATTAAGAACTCCAGACTTGTTCCAATCTGGGTATGACAATAAACTACAAGAAGTCTTACCTTCAACCTTCTCGGTCTCTAGAGTACATAGGATCCAATTTCAATACAGTGTCAATGATAGCATCTCTGCCCTTGCCGAAGGTTCAAACCATTAATTTCCAAGTCGACAGAATAATTCATAGTTCATTGCTACCAGCCCACAAGGTATTACAAACCCTGGGGTCCATGTCAGCAGTGACAGTTCTACTTATTTAGCAAGATACCATATGAAAGTATTACAATGGACATTGGCAACTCAGTGGTCCATCTTACAGCAACCTTTGTCCACCAAGATCAACATAACTCAGGCTTGAAAGAGATTACTTTGGTGATGGAGTCACTCAGATCAGCTTCTGCAAGGTCTCCCATTTATCCTTTCTCAACCCAAGGCCATAGTGAACAGACGCTTCCCAGATCAAGCCGGGGGAGTATTTCTTGGGGAAGACTTTTTAAAGCACATGATCTCCTGAAGAGGCCAACTTTCATATCAGCGTGCTGGAAGTGACAGCAGCACTCCTAGTGTTGCAGGCATTCCAAGACACTCTCCCTTCAGGGGATGATTGTGACAATATGTTCATAGTATTGCACATCAACAAACAAGGAGGAACCAGATCATAGCCCTTGCGTCGAGAAGCCCTGAGAGTGTGGCAATGGGCAGTATTTTCAAATCAATTTCTGACAGCAACGCATATACTGGGGAAATCCAACGAGATGGCAGACATGTTGAGCAGGTTCATATTATTACCTCATGAGTGGTCTCTCAACACAGAAGTGGCAGAAATAATATTCCACCAAATGGGGCCAGCCATGCAGTGACCTATTTGTTTCCCCACTGAGTAACAAATGCAGCAGGTTCTTTGCCCTAATTCCCCTACCAGGGGAGTTACCGAGAGATGCTTCCCTTCACAGTTGGTCCCCAGGTCTCCTCTGTGCTTATCTTCCAACTCCCTTAATCCCCAAATTTCTGCAGAATGCATGTCATTTGAAGAGCAGAGTCATCCTCATTGCTCCTTATTGGCCTTAACAGATCTGGTTTCCCTGTCTTTTGGCCTCATCTGGTTTATAAACTTTGGATTCTGGATCCATTTCCAGAGATCCTGTCTCATCCGACAGATTTGACTCACCTGGATATGTTGGGCCTAAGTTAACCACATGGTATCTCCAATTCCAGTGATAGCTAGACAGTCTAAGCTCCCTTCTCCAGTGCGCCACATTCTTTTATCCTCTCATAAGCCTTCTACCAGGAGAATCTACAAGAACAAATGGAAATGATTTGTCCTTTGGGCACAACAACATGATTTGGATCTTTTTTCAGCACCTATATATAAAATCCTTGAATTCTTGACTTCCATGTTCAGTGACGAGGCTAGTCCATCTGCAATTAAAGTCCAGCTAGCTGCTATATCCATTTTCCATATCAGAATTGATAATTCTACATTAGCATCTTCACGTCTTTGTAAAGCCTTTGTAAAAGGAGCTTCAAGGATCCTACTCCACCTATTGCAGGCTTTAACCCAGAGTTCCTTTGAACCTGCAGCAAGATGTGAATTAAAATATTTGACTTGGAAAATGATTTTTCTTATAGCCATAACATCAGCTATAAGGGTGTTAGAACTGCAAGTCTTATCTGCTAAGCCTCCTTACTTGATCTTTCACAAAGATAGGGTATCTTTAAGAACCAACCCTTCCTTCCTAAAGTGGTGTCAGGATCCAACATTAACCAAACCATTAATCTCCCTGTATTCTTTCAAATTTCTCTAGCAAAGGTAAATACATGTTACATTTATTGGACGTTCACAGACAATTATGTATCTATATGCACAGAACTGAAAAAAATAGGAAATCTGATTAATTGTTTGTGTCCTTTTCTGAAACCAAATTTCGTCTGCTAGTTTCGAAAGTAACTTTATCAAAATGGGTGACTGATTGTATTTCCTTTGTGTATAACAAGTTAGTTCTGGTCCTGTCTAAACAATTAAAGTCCCATTCAGATAAGATCTATGGCAACCTCATCAGCTTTCCTAGCTAGAGCTTCCATGGATAATGTTTGTTCAGCTGCAGCTTGGGCTATCCCTCATATGTTTATCACTCATTATAAACTGGATCTGGTCTGGAGGGGAAGTGCAGATTTTGGCTCTACATTACTCAGGAGTATCCTTTCTTGGAGTCCACCTGGGATTCAGGTTGCTGGGGACTCTGTCCCATATGTTGAGGAATGAATGAAAGTTGACAACATCAGATAAAGAAGCTATGTACTTACCATAACATTCCATATGTGTTGTCCATTTTCATTCTTCCTCAACTCCTCTCCCTCCAGCCCCTATCTATGTTTCTTTTATGACTTCTGGAACAGTGGGAGAGTGTTCAGGAACTAAGTTTCCTTTCTTTGAGCTCCAGAAAGTGATTTTTCATAGTATATGCAAATACCCATGTTGTACATTAGGGGGCTGCAAGCAAGATCTGGAGAAGGAGGGGAACTACAGCATTATGGGTAAGGTTGGAGTTCATGAGTTTGTGGTTTCTATGAGATGTAGAAGTGTGGCCGAGTCCAATCCGAGGATGCTCGCTGAAAAATGAGTCCACTGCTTCATGGCAACATATCAAGCTGCCCTGAAGCTTCGACTGAAAAAAAAAAAAACAATGGCCACCTTATTTTACCCTCACTAAGCAGTGCGTCTGCTGTTTAGTGAGTGTAAAATATATTTAAAAAAAAAAAAAGAAAACTGAAAAACAAAAGTGTGTGTGTGTTTATGTGAAAATGCAGCAAACCAAAGACCAGGAAGGAACCGGACCACAAAACTTATAAGCTTTCGTTCGTTTAATAAAACACCACAAATGTCATCAGAATAAATACAAAAACTTGAAACCACCCCTTTAAATACTTGTCATGTGCAAAAAAAATCATCCAATGACAAAATACTTCAAATGAATTGTTTAAATAGCCATTGTGATGTCATGAAAATTTACAAAATGTGTATGTATATATATATATATATATATATATATATATATATATGTATGTATATATGTATGCTTTGTGTGTGTGGTGTGTATGTATGTTTCTGTTTTTTTGTGTGTTTCTTTCTGTCTGTGTGTGTGAATGCGTGCATGAAAGTGAAGTGTGAGTGAATGAGAGAGAGAGTGAGTGAAGACTGAGAACGATTCAACAGTGGCAGCAGCATTCAAGAGGTTTACTTACCTCTCAACTCATAGTTAACCGAATAAATCCTAAAATAAAGGAGGAACAAAGGCTCAAAACAGGAACATATTCCTGTTAAAAAAAAAAAAAAAAAAAAAAAATCACAAATTTGCTGCAATAATTGGACTTGTGTTAGCATGCGTTCTCTGGAGTATAGGTGTGTGTGTGTTCGGGGGGGGGGGGCTGTGTGACAGAGGGAGAGATAGGAGATCAATGGAACACTGGCAGCAGCAGATAAGAGGTTTGCATACCTCTCGACATTTTAGCTCAAGAAATGTAGATAAAACTCCAAAACAGGAACATATTTTAAATGTTATACTTAAAAAATTAAAAAGTAGGTTAAATAACAGGATTTGTGTAGCATGAATTTTCTGAAGGAAATAAAGTTTGAAAGTCAAATGTATGTCATTATTTAGTGACTTCAATCTCCAGTGACTGACAAGAAACCATTTTAGCAGTAAGGAACCAAAAAATAAAGCAGATATCTAGATGTTTTTTTTTAATTATATATTTTTTTATGTAAATTGCTTCCTTTAACACTAGAGGCCCTCCGCCCTGCCAGGCATTATTGCTTGCTTGAACCACCACAGGACTGTCTAATCTTTCTTAAGACCTTGTCATATATTTTCTCCAAGTCTAGGGATGTCCATTTGTACTCTTTCCTCATCTTTAGCTTCTTCTCGACTACTTGCTTCATTGCAGACATCAAATTGGTTGTGCTGTATCCTGATATGAATATTAACTGCTTATCTCCCATCTTACCTTCTACTGCTCTGTGTGTCCATTTATCAGTCATCCTCTCCAGAAATTTCTTGTAGTGTGACAGGAGTTTGATACCTCTGTACTGGCTACAGTTGGGAATGTCATCTTTGTTCTTGTACACTGGCCATTATACTTATTCTCCAGTCATTGGGATACACCTTTCTCTGTATATACTACTATGATTAAACTCTGGAGCCATTTGTCTTATAACTTACTCAACATCTTGATCATATCTACTGTGACCACATCTGAGCCTCCTGCTTTCCCTGACTTCATTTTCCTTAGTGTAATTATTACTTCTTCTTGGGTGGGTTCTTCCTTTTCTTTCATCATAGGCAGTGCCTGGGTCAGTACAGCTTCTGTGGGGTTTCCTTCATTCAGAAACTGCTGAAATACTCCTTCCATCTGCCTTTGATGTCCTTTAGACTTGTGAGCAGGTTGTTGCTGACATCTCTTATGAAGAGTGTCAGATGACTGTCTTTTGTAACTTTCTGTCTTTACCTTGCAGCCTGATTAATTTTTCTTTCTGCCATCTGTTGAATTATTTTCCAGATGTTAGCAGAGTACTTCTGATGCTTTGTTCTTTGCTATTACAACTGCTGTTTTAGCTTGTTTACTATCCAGCTTGTATTCCTTCTTGAACTACTTCTATCTTTTGATGACTTCCTGGACTTCTGCATTCCACCTACCAGTTTTCCTTATGTATCTTATTTCCATATCTGTCTCTTCCATACCATCTGTTCTTTTGTCCTCCCACTTGCTGTTTTGAGGAACTGCCATGCTTCATCTTCCACCTATTTCCTCTTCTTTGAGGAAAATACACATGCTGAGTTTAAGATGGGTAACTGAGCCCTCATAAACTGCCCTGATTACATCTGTCACAAGCTATGTAGATATGACATTACAAACCTAATCAAGACTATAAGGAGAAAATTCCAACAAATTCTTACAAATATATCTTCATCATTAATTCTTCTCAGCAAAAATGACTCACATCCATCTGTAGTGTGTTCCACTACATTTAGTACCTGTTTAGTTGCATGACTGATGGAATTTTCTGGGCCAAAACCCCTTTGGTCTGTTCCCTACCACCACCACCCAGTATTTTGGCCCAGTGCATCAAATAAATCTTACTGTCACTGTTACTAAATGAAATTGGCTGATAACTGTCCTTAAGTGTTGGATACTTCCCTGGCTTGGGGCTCTTCAAAGATCACTATTTTTTATGTTTTATTTATTTATTTTTTAATCAAATTATCTATGGTATGATCCCAGTTTTTCTGATTACAAGCAATGTATAATTATCAACCATAGAATGAGTAAGGCCAGTTTATAACTGAATGGGATATGTTATTTTGAGCACAAAAAGGGAAACTGTCTAGGCTTAAAATAGCCTGCAAAAGGCAGCTAGTTTAGTCTGAACCTATGAACTTGATTCAAAGATAGAAGAGGGTTGACAATTCTCAAAATGAAAATTCAGCTAATGCAAAACATCCCTACCATGTGTGAGAGACCGCACCCATACATTTTGGTAGTTAGTCATCTTGGACAGCAGCCTTACCATCTTCATCCCTTTTACCCAAGTTTCAGCTCAGAGGACAGGAGAACCAAACTCAACATCACTTTTGAGATAAAAGCTGAAATTCCCAGGATCTCAAAAATACTTCCTCAGCATTAAAGAATAGGTGCTCGTTGATACTCTTAAGTGTTAAAAAAGTGAAGAAAATATCAAAGGTGAGATAACACATTAACAAAACTATAATAAAAAGAAAAAGCTCCTGTTCATCACTAAAAGACGGACACTTCATTATTATAAACATGATTTAGAACTAGTAGGGAAGTCTGTCAAACTTGCCATTAGGAAATGTAAGGCCAGCTATGAATTAGGATTGGAAATAATTCAAATTTAAGGCTGCCTTCTGCTATATTAGAAAGGTTAGAAGTTACCTACAATCTGCCCTCAGATTATCTCCACTGGTGACTCCTCTAACCACAAGGGAATTTTTTATATTCTTGCTGAAAAATTTTATTTCAATTTCATTCCACCCACTCTGTCCACTCTATCCCTTCCATTCTCGCTCACCTCTATATCAATTTTAACCAAGTCCTTTTGGCACTTTCCAAAATTAAGAACATTACTTTCATGGGTTATGGCAGTATCCATGGTTGTCCGTTGAGTAGTGTTAAGTTCATCCTAACAGACCCCTTTACTAACTATTCATTTTGCGTCTCTCTGCTGGTTATGCCTCCAAGGTGTAGAGAATGATAGTTTTGGTGGCCTTGAATAAAAATGTTTTTTTCTACTGATCCAGAGAATTATAGATCTGTTAGTCTCAGTATCATTTTCAAGGTTATGGAATGTAAACAAGCAAAACTTTGCCAAAAGATTGAGGAAACTCTGTGAAGTTCAAAAGTACTTATGAAGTTCAAAAGTGGTTGCTAGCTGTTTTTTTTTTTTTTTTTTTTTTTTAATTAAAAAGTTCAAATGTGTATTTGAGCTTCAGTTTTCTCAATCTTAGTCTGACACAAGATAAGCACCATGCTACCAACAGTAAGTGTTATGTCCTTATCTTCCCCAACTTATCTATTCAATGTTTTTTGTATTCAGTATATTCAATCCTGTGTATAATATGCTGCTTCACACTACCATTAACTATCAGCAAACGAGCATATCCACCACAGATATACATGTGTGGCATCCAGCCAACCGTTTGAGCACAATGACTGTCTGCTCAAGCAAAATGAAATGGTGCTAAAAGAATCCAAGGGAGTGAAGAATGAAATACTCTCCAGGAATTGTCTCACCTGTCAGTACACTGATGCTAGTATTTTCCACCCAACTCAAATCATGAAAATTAAATATCAGGCAAACAACAACATGAGCCCCCTTCTACACCTCTAAGAATATTCAAAATAAATGACTAGATGCATCTAACAGCTCCCCCTAAAACAGTTATTTATAGCAAACTCTAAATCAGGCAATTTGGGACCTGTAAAACTATGCCATAAAATTTAGATGTAGTCCTAAACTTTACTGACATTACAAAATGTAAACAATCTCATGTTCATTGTGCAGATTGTCAAACACTATGCATATCACATCAGCATACACATTTTAAAAGCCATCACAGATTTATTGTTAGCCTACGAACCCCTCTCATGAGTAAGGCAGTTCAGGCCCTGTAGAAGGGATACCCAAATGCTCCAGGGCAAAAGTTCCATTCTATTAGTTATCCTACCATCACTTTTAATTAAATTATAAAGTTTTCCTCCACTGCCTAACTCTGATTTTGAAATAATAGTCAGGGAAATAATTGTTTTAGCCTATATAATTATAATGCTTATAATGCTGCCAAAGTACAATCAAACTAGGTGCATGCATTCAGCTACTTCATGCCATCAAGCACTAACAAGGAATGTAGAATCACATAGCGTGAAACCTTGTGACACTTTTGTACAGGTTACAGCATGCATGTGATGCAATTGTTAAAAGCCCAAAGCCATCCAGTAAGAATTCTCTGTAGTACTCTCTGAGACAAAAAAACCCTGCAGCCTCTCAGTCTGTGGCATTTCAAGAGACTGGCTCTTTTCTGTATACCAAGAAACTAATTTCTTTCATTTTAGTGAGAAAATTGGCTGCTTTAATTTCTGTATTAGCCTAGTTCTTTCATCATCAGAGAATAAGTACTCAGCAATGGGGAACCAGAAAAACTCAGAAAATTCATTGTAGTAATTCTGTTCACCATTTATCAACATGTGAGTTTTGCCAGATAAGTAGTAATAGTAATAGCCTATATTCATGGAAGATTCACCACCAAATTCACCATAGTCAGAAGGGGAGTCCTGTGACGCATAAAGTTGGCATTAGCTTCTTACAGTATATGTGGTCATTCTGTACTCAGTCCTGCTTTCATTACTGTCCTTGCTCTGCAGTCATTCCGCTGTAGTTGTGACTTGAATGATGCCGTCAAGTCCAGTGAGAGATTGTTTAGGGGAAACAGTTGTAAACAAATAGTGTTTTAAAGAGGGCACTCACTGCGGAAGCGTTGTCACCTCACAGTAAGACGTTGTCCTGTCCGATTCTCCGCTAAAGCATCTTCTGTGTGGAGACATGCATGAATGGGCGTACCTTCATTGAAGGTTGTGCGTCAGGGATGGCAACTCAGTACTTAAAAATCTACTGCCAATCATTAGCAGACCGGAGTTCCGCTGTGGCAACCCCTAACCAGGAAAAGCCGAAAGATACAACAACAACTCACAATTTCATGACACCCTGTTATTTTTGAAGGAAATTTGCCTTTTCTGTAAAATACCAGAAATTGAGAGAGATGTTCCAGTCTAATAAATCTATAGGATGAAAGCCAGCCATAGAGGAAAAAATATAAGCAAAGGGAAGACTGTTTGTAGGCGATTATTAATCAGGTATTATTTTGCGCATGCAAGGTGCAGAAAATGTAGCAGAAGAATGGAGACTTGATAATAGAAATATTATTTTCCTTTATCTTGGTATTGTTAAGGATGTAACAGTTTGAGCTGCTCAGTCCTGATGGGTATAAAATGGTAAGTGGAGATTATGTATAGGAAGTAATTGCTTGATGTATAAGGGCCATTTCTGCTTTGTTGACGGAAAACTATGGAACATTGTATATACTGAGCAACATGTCTTATAAATGAAATTATTAGGTTTTCCTCCTCCCCTATAGCTTATTGACAGGTGGTATAGATGACAATTTTGGTCAAAGCAAGGATAAGACAAACTGGCTGTAAATGTAAAACAGATAAAGTCTGAGTGCACAAGAAAGGAGTTGACGATATTGAGAAGAAGATTGATGGTTATTGTGAAATGAGTATATGAGTCACTCCATTTGTGATTTATTGATTGAAAGAAGTAATGATGGTTGTGATTAGTCTGATGGGTAACAGAGTTCATGTCTTTGTTCAAAACAGGGGCATGATACACACTGGTGCCTCAGAAATTATGGTATGAACTAAGTGGGTCTAACATAGTAATTGTATTGTTTGGCTGAGTTGTAAATGGGTAATAAAAAAGAAAATATAGTAGACTGGGTTTCAGTTTTCATTATATTGTTTAAAGAATGTAAATAGGTGGGGAAAGATTAGATGCTAAGAGCAGGAGCTGTTGGGAAGATATTTAGTGGTGGAGTTTCAGCGTAAATTTATTATGAGCAGTGTGATGGGTAAGAATGCCGGTTTGCTTATGGAGATTTTTGGAAGAAAGACTAGTAAGTACTGCATTATAAGTAAGACACGTAGAACAACAGTAGTGAAAATGGATTATATAATTTGGTTAGGAAGTGTATAAAATGACACTAAATGTGAGGGCATATAAAGATAATTCCAGTTTTACAATTGTGTTGGTTGTAAAACAGTTTGCTCTATTGAAAGATTACCTCCCTGTCATAGATCAATAGGTAAAAGAAGTAGTGTCAGATTTTATGCCACAGCCATTCCAGGTTTCATTCTTTTTGAACCAAACAAAGATGATACCAACTTAGTAATGCATCTAGTCCCAGACTCACCAATAACAAACATGAAACATTTTCTTTTTAATTCCCAAGAAAGAAAGAACAACAGAGACTAATATTGGAGTTCCTAAATCTAAGTAAATTGATGAACACAAAGAATTTAATTCTTTATAGTGGAGTGATGCCTGTAGGTGTGTTTACATTTATAACCTGCTGACACCTCTAGGCATCAAATATTGCTTGTTCTTATTTGCATTAATAATTACAAAACTGTGTTATATGCAAAGTTTTGAAAGATTTCATTTTAAAGCTCAACACAATGGCAAACAGGACTATATTGATATTTGACATCTGTCTAGTGCAGGTAATGTGGTATTAATTTTTGTTCATATAATATTTATATATATTGTCATAAATTTCATCTTTTTCTAAATATCTTGACAACCAAATAGCACAAAAGAACTGCTTAGCCTCATATGAAAGCTCTCAGCTGGATGAACAAAATGCTGATGAAAGTATGTGTGTAACTTGAGTGATTGCTGAGATGTTGTAAGCTGTTTACAAAATATTACAATCTTATTTATTACTGTGTTTACTGCCATTCAGGTCACTAAGCATATCATTCTGCATATTTTCAAAAATTAAAGGTTAATAAAAAAATGCACCAGTCTGGCTGCATCCATTGTCAGATGAGTGCAATACATCAAGTTTCAGAGTAAAGGCTGACCAACTGCTGTACCACAGGAATCCGCTGATTAACAGCTTATAGCCTTCACTGCCAATCATGAGTGGACCGGAGTTCCACTGTGGCAACCCCTAACCGGGAAAAGCCGAAAGAAGACCACCGGCCTTAATCTTTTGGGCTATGACTTATTCTTCTGCACCCTTGTTTAGTTGTGTGACAAACTCTGTAGTTATTATATCTCTAAAAAAAAAAATCAAAACTCTCTACATTTCTTATTTTATTTATTTATTTTACATTTGTTGACCAGAATAGTCCGTCTGGGTGTGAGCCCATTTTCAGCGGAGGCCCAGGGAGAAAAGCTCCAATAAAACAAGAATAACATTGACAGGGACAGTGTCGGTTTTACATAGAATTTAACAGAAATATTTAGAGACAACAAAGAAAGTACATTATGCAATATATTAAAGTTGTACTTGTGTGTGTGTGTGTGTGTGTGTGTGTGTGTGTGTGTGTGTGTGTGTACGTATATATATATATATATATATATATATATATATATATATATATATATATATATATTTTGTTTTTTTTTTTTTTTTTTGAGGATAGGGTGTCCATCTTTAGCTGATCATTTAAGTACATTATAATATGTGCACATATGTATAGTATACTCCTACAAAAGAAAAGGAACAATAATTGTCAAATTATACTTTTATTGTAGGTAGCTGATTAGGTGTTGTTAACAAGTGGGAGTGTGGTCTGCATGGAGAGTATAAAATTTAGGGGATGAAATTTGATGTGGGCTTATGTGGTATTAGCTTGGCTTGGTGCAAGGGCAGAACCAGTTGTTAGTGAGGTGGTCTTTGAGCAGAGTTATGAACTGATGTATGTTGGTAGCATTTAGGATGTGCTGGGGGATTGAGTTCCAAAATTTAGAAATGTGGTGAAAGTAGAGGGAGTCCCCGGCTTTGTTGTAGCTTTTGTATACATGGAGGAGTGTTTTGTGTGAGGATCGGAGTTGCCAAGTGTTGGCATATGGTTGGAGTAATTGTTGTAGGGCTGGGTTTCTGTTTGGCTGGTGTATTAGTTGGTGGGTAAAGACAAGTTGGGTATAGGTTAGATGTTGCAGGAGTTCTAGACAGTTTATTTGTTGTAGGGCAGAGCATTGGTGGGACCTATATGGGGAGCTAGTGGTGAACTTGGCTATTTTATTGTAGGCTGATTCAAGTTTGGTAAGATCAGTTTTATTAAGATTTGTAAAGATGGGAGAAGCGTAGAGAACAGTAGATAAGAGACTAGTCCTGGCAATACTTAGTCTAGATTGTCTAGTTAGGAAAGGATTCATTCGGTTTTTTAATGGTTTGAGAGATGTGTAGGTCAAATTTTAATTTGCTATTAATTGTGACACCTAGTAATTTGGTTGGTATGTGAGCTGGTGTTTATGATTGTGTTGCTGGAGGAGTGGATTTGAAAAGTAGCTGAGGGATTGGGTGTTTTGTTGGGGGAAAAAGAGTATTAGTTTGGTCTTGTTTGATTGAGTATGAGGTTAGATTCTACTTCTAGGAAGAATTGTTGTGTTATATCCTGTAGTTGTGTTAGAGAGGGGGGCGGAGCATATCAGGCTAGAGTCATCTGCATATTGGCTGACAGAGGCGAGAGATGTGGCTTTATGGAGTTGATTTGTGGAGATAGTAAAAAGTAGAGGGCCTAATATGGAGTCTTGTGGAACTCCTGTGTTAACAGAGAGCAAAGATGATAGCTTCTCTTGCCATCTAACAGCCTGCTGGCATTTGGTTAGATAGCTGTGAAACCAAGCTAGAGAAGAATGACTAAGATGTGATGTGGCCAGTTCTGACAGCAGCTTTTGGTGTGAAACTATGTCGAATGCCTTTGAAAGATCTAGAAAGATGGATAAAACATATTTATTTTGATTTCTGTGTTTGCGTATTGTATTTGTAAAACTGAGGAGGGCGGTTGTGGTGCTGTGGTGGGGGCGAAAACCATGTTGTGTGTTTGATAGGCGGTTACTGGAGAGAAGGTAGTTCAGAAGCTGGGAGTGAATACATTTTTCTAGTATTTTGGAGAGATGTGAAAGAATGGCAGTGGGCCTGTAATTAGTAAGCTTGGTAGAGTTGCCACCTTTATGCAGTTGGGTGATACAGGAAACTTCCCAGATTAGTGGGGACATAGTTCTCGGGATAGAGTGGTTGATGAGGATAGTAATGGGGTAGACTTTGACTTTGAAGGCAGCTTTGAGGAATTCTTGGCAGGGTATAACCCGGACTGCAGCAGAGATTAATATGATAGACATCAGGTGTTCTTCCTTCATAAACCCATGTACTTGCTTCAGGTAGAACCTGAGCTGGTGGTGTATATTCAGAGTACCAAAGTGCAAAGGCCACATTCTCTCCTGTTACTCCCCCTCCAACAAAAACACAGCATGACAATTCTGATCCCACTTTTGGTAAGAAGCATGGTTGTATTAATGGATATCAAATCCAAGTAAAAGAAAAACTATGCTTTCCTACAAATAAGAGTTTGAAGCTCCAGAAATGGAACCAACAGGAAAAGTAATTTCCTCCCCACTACCATTTTGATGTTGTGGACCAGAAATCTGTCCTATCAGGGTTGAGGACAATAAAAAAGTAGCCAGCTATTATGTATGTTTTTTTTTTGTTTTTTTGTTTTTGCTGTATAAAACATGTTTGCTAAATTACAACATGGAGTTATATTACATTCTTGCTGCAATTCATTGATGGCAGCTTACGCTAACATAAAAAAGGTCAGTAAGGTAAACAAAGAGCTATTAATCTACATAACAACTGTATGCTGAATACAAAACTGTGTCAAACACTGTTACTAAGGTGCAGCAAAGAGCTATAGTAACTCATTGCTGTACTTCCTAACACACAAACACTGATGAGCTGTTATTTAAACAGCCATGATTGTGAAAATGAGCGTGTAAATGATTGCAGTCTGATTGCAGGAACTGACTTGCACATAGGTTCATAGGTGTGTACTAGGCTAATGGCCCTGGAGCCTTTACAAGCCTAGCCTATAGAAGTGCCCTGGCACCGTGCCGCCCAACGTTAGTTCCCAGTGCCTCTATCAAGTAGAGCCACTGGCGTGATCCCCGGGGTGAACTTTCTATTTCCCATACTCATCAAGATTTCTCTTAAAGAGAGCCAGTGAGGTGCTCTGATTGACATGTATGGGAAGTCTATTCCAGAGCATGGGCAGTCTCTGGGTTATGAACCTGTCCCTACAGCATGTTTTGTTGATTGTGGTAATGAGGTTCTTATACATCTTCTACAGTGCCAATCATACCCACTAACAGCCTGCAACATTGGCCACTTTTTTCAAAATGGTTTATTTTTATTAATAAAAGTAAAAAAGTAATCTTATAAATATCTTATAATATTTAAATACAACAGTACAAAAAAATCAAACAAATGTAAAATAAACTATTTACAATTTGCCTGTTAAGTGACACCAGCCATGAGTAAGATTTCAAATACCAAATAATATGAACCTATCTAAAATAAGAGAGTTACAACAATGGCCAATAGTTTCAACCAAGGATTACTATCAAGATTATTAGGATAAATTCTGTTCTTAGTTGTTGTTTCTTAAATAGAAGTATCTTTCAAGGAGGTAAGGAATTCTTTGAAATGTGGTTCTGAAAGATTCTCATTTTCTTATAACAACAAGTGTACTATAAAGTGGACACTCTGGGCAGTTGTAATACTAATTTGTGCAGTGGCTAGAAAAAGTATTACAACAATTACCTGCTTTATATTACTCTTGTTATTGCTTTGGTCAAAGGCAACAAACCAGTGGGTTTGGACAGAGGATGGGCAAGCCTGTTAGTCATGATCATAAATCAGCAGAAGTGGTGGTAAAGGCATAAGGGAATTTATCCTACGCCAGAATGGAAATATTCACTGCCATCTTAAGAAGTAGAAAATGTGGTTGTCAATTACCATATCAAGAAACAACTGGTTTTGTATGATGGGTTTTCCAGGCATGTTCAAATTCAGTGATATTCACCCCTACAGACAGCCTAAATGAGAGTCAGTACAGGGCTGGCAGAGTTGTTCTCTTAGGAAATGTAGTTAGTATAATTGCAGGATGCAAGACTGAGACATTATTGGGGGGAGGGGTTTGAACTAGCCTAGAAGAAAAAGGGGATGCTGTGAATGGTTTACAGACGTCTTCTACCCTGGTGAGGGCCTGTTTCTTTTCAACGGCTTGTGAAGGTTGGCCAAACAGAGCCCAGATCTCAACCCTCCCCTAGGAATGCAGCAACCAGAATGAACAATCTTCACGTACTCACTGCTTTTTTACAGAAGGCACATACGGAGGAAACATCTAAGCCATGTTCTCCTGCAAAAGGCTGTAGCCATAATACAAATGCAATCAAAACTAAGACAGCTACACAGTACCCATTGTGGGAGATGTAGGCAGAGTTTTAAACAGCTCTTCCCGCAGCTCAGACTCACAAAGGACTAAAAGATTTCCAGTGTCTGAAATAACAGGTGAAACTCAAACCTGAAGAGGCAAGACAAATCTCAATCTCAAATGTTTTCCAACCAGTCGGGCAGTAAGGGTGATGAAATGTAGAATCCTCTGGGTCCTGTGCTGGATTAAAAAATCACACAGGATACAGCTTTAAGGTACCACATCAGGGCGTTACTCCACTTCGTAATGTTTGACTTTAATGCGGCATCCTCTTAAGAACTGCAGAAGTACAGTCTGGGTCCATCCAGATAGTATATATGGTATACTTGGCAAGGGGCTTCATGAAGTGGTGACCCAAAATTCCTTTTCTCACACTCTCTCCAGGTCTGGATTAGGTGTGATAAAGTTTGGATGATATGCAGAGGTTGATCATGTGACTGGTGAGTGTTGGCAACAGGTAGTGGCACTTCAGGACACACTTACTAATAGTGATGGCCCTTTGTATCAACTTTGTATTGGGCATGCTTCCATTTAGATGAATATTTGACTAGTGGATGTTGACTACAGTTAATGACACTCTGGGATGCATGTATTACTGGTGATGTAGGGACATGACAGGCTGCTATCAGGCCATGTTCCTACCACTGTGATAGCCCATCCTCAAAAGACCTCAGAACAACTGTTGAAGTCTAGGGTTTGAACTACAGATACTGTTGTCCACTAAGTCCTGCTGGACCTGAGGACAAGACGAAGCTATGACAAGGGACTCAAATGGACACTCATCAGCATCCAGCCTGTCATCATAAGCATGATCTGCTTGATCATCTGAGGGATGGGTAGTGCCTGCATTCTGAGATGTCCCAGAAATGCACCCTCCCCACAAGATAACTGCCACAGGATGCACCTGTCTTGGATCCTTTGTCTCTGAATAACATGCAGAGGAGGAAGTAGACCATCTTAAGAATTGGTTTACCTCCAGGATAGTAGGGCCATCATCTGTACTCCTTTTCTGTAGCTTTTTGATAGTATTTCAGCAAAGGCCTAAGGACTATATGAAGGGCATCCTTACTGATTCCCTTATAGGGTACTTTCAGTTACCACCATCCAGTTAGAAATACAGATGAGAAGATTTACTTTCGTTTGTCTGCCAGTGTCTAAGCTGACCTGTTGGTACTCTTGATAGGGCTTTATACCACGTTCCTCTCCCGTGTAGTATAAACAGTGTAGGTGTGGGTCCTGCCTCACAATCTGTCAAGTCCCATGACCACTTAAAAGGCTTCACTATTTTAGGTGTCAAGTGCAAGAATTTTTCCATAACGAACATTAAGGCTGAGATCAAAACTGTGTGAATGACAGGCGAACTGGAGGACTCAGGTTAAAGGACACACTCGTAAGTGTGGTAAATGGTACAGGTGCATACAGATGCATGAGGCATACATGCCTTTGAATGCAGAAGCTTCTAAGAAAAATCTGCTGTAGTGGAGTAGAAGTAAGGACAATTTTTTAGTTATGTTTGTGATCTCAGAAATACTACTCCAAATTGCACTAAGCTTATTGTGAATGATGCGACTTAACTAAGGCTGAAGAAATAGCGAACCTATTGACCAATAAATTTAGCTCTAACTTTATCCCTTTCTCTCGTCTGGTTTACTATCAAAATGTTGAAAGTCGCAATATTTTTTAATAAAATTACTGAATTGTTTTGACGAATTTAGTAATACTGAATTACCACAATGTTGGAAATGGTAACCATGATAATCAGCATTTGAACTTCCAAACTTCCATTTTCAAAAGTCCGTGTTAGCATTTACGTTTTTGCCGGGGGCAAGTCCATCTCCGAGATCACATTACAGTGAGGAAACGGGTAAATTTCCTGATCTGCACTGTACTGCGATATCCATTCAGAATGCCAAACTCATAATAGTGAATCAAGCTTTAATTTTGCTATCATGAGTTTGTAATATTTCAGTTCGCATTGTGAAAGTTTAAATTTAAACACACAGTATTTGAAGACGTGTCTTCCAATATTATGATAATATACCCTCTCCTCCATTTGTCTTTCAAGATATATCTGAAACTGGCTTTCCCCCAGCTGTCACCCAAGACCAAGTCCTGAAAGTGCTATCAGTAGCTAAAAATTACTGCATCGATGGGTCCTGACAATATCCCTGGATGCATCTTAAATAGCATGAAGCACAATTTAGCCACACCCTTAACAACACTGTTCAATGTCAGCCTCCATACAAGTTTTGTACCTTACATAAGAAAGTATTTTCCACAGTCTCAGGCAATTAGACTCATAAATCTGACCAGCCTCATATGCAAAGCCATGGAAAGACTTATCATGGAACTAATCAATTAGTTCATAGAGAACCTCCAGACACTGGACCCGATTCAGTTTGGATTATTCAAGGGCACATCATGTTTCCTCAACCTGGAGGATTTGTTTTGAAAAGATCACCAAAGCAATGGATGAAGGCAAAATACACACCCTATTCCTCAACCTGGCCAAATGTTTTGACACAATTTCCCACACATGCATAATAGAAAAGCTTAAATAAACCAGGAATAAACCTCTGTCTCACCAGCTGGATTGCCATCTGACTCACAGATAGGATGTAGGAAATCAAAATGCAGGAAGTTGCCTCCACAAAGAGACCATTCACCAGTGGAGTCACCCAGGGTTCTGTTTTGGGACCTTTCCTGTTTGGCATCTACTTTTCTGAAGTAAAAGCCAATACCAAAGGGCTCTGTCTGACTACGTTTGCAGAAGACTGCAAGCTAGGAGCAGTCATTGAATTACCAACTGACTTGGGCATCCTACAGGAAGTTTTATCCTAAGTAAATAACTGGTGCCAAAATCATGGACTGAAATTAAATGCCAAAAAAAAATGATTATTGTATCCTTTGGGAAGTCATCTATCTCGGGGAGGTATCACATTATTTAAACATCCTTAAGAGTTGGCTCACTTGTTCAGGATTTGGGAAGTTGTGTGGACAGTGACCTAGAAAGCTGTTCTATATTGCACAGCTTATAAACAAAGAGACTGCGTCTAGATCTAGGGCTGTCACTGCTCCCCTTGACTCAGCCCTCATGAGGCCAGTCCATGAACATAATGCTCCCTTTGGCATGTATCTGACCAGACAAATGTAACAAATGGAATGGCCATAGAGATAAAAAGATATAAATGTTAACGACATGCCCTACATAGACCAACTCAAAGCCTTGTCACTATGTTTGATATCCTACAGACTGCTAAGAGGTGGTCTGTGTCTGGTGTATAAGGCAACATCTGATCCAGTAGTAATGGATATACTGCAAATCAGCAAGTCATATGGTATCAGAAACACTTGGTCTATTGATGTAAGCTTCTTCTGCATCATCAACAGAATGGTTTGGAGGAACAGATATATCTAACAAAGGATACTGCTGCTCTGGAACA
This sequence comes from Protopterus annectens, assembly GCF_019279795.1. Lineage (NCBI taxonomy): Eukaryota > Metazoa > Chordata > Ceratodontiformes > Protopteridae > Protopterus > Protopterus annectens. The sequence goes on along the minus strand of NC_056733.1, from coordinate 1,482,230,564 downwards.
TACTCACATCCGCATAAAATAAAGTTCCTCTCTGTCCATATTCACGTGCAACTTTTATCTATGGATGGGAAACAGAAAATTTACTGCAGGACTGTCCCCTGTACTACTAATGAACAGAAGAAGCTCCTAAATGCATACATGGAACTCCTCAAATTATCTATGGTATGACCGAGTTGTACTAATTAGGGGTAATATATAATTACTGACCATGGGAATGGTAAGGCCAATCTATAACCAACTGGGATAGGTTAGTTCTAGCACAACAGGGGAAACTGGCTAGGCTTAAAATGGCCCTCAAGGGCAGCTAGCCTATTACTTGTCTATGAGCCTGTTCATAGATCCATAAAGTGGGTCCTCAGTACAGTTTCTTCTTTTGTAAATATGCAGTTTCTATCAGTTAAATCAAATGTATGGTGGCAAACTGTCCATCTGTGACACAGGTGATCCAGAGTTGGCAAGAAGGGACAGGAAGATGCATATGAAAGCACCTTTGCTAAGCATAATGGGGAATGTACAATTTTGCACAGGTAGTGCAACCCTTGTTGGAGACCAAGAGCTTTATGATTATGCATAAATAAGGAGTTGAAATCAGAAGAGAGACACTGCATTTCACAAGTGTCAGTGTGCAATGGGCACACCTGGTAACATCAGTGGAACAGTGCCAAAGTTCCACTACAGACAAGGGATTTGCTGTTATGGGATAGCTGCTGTCCACAGGAGCTGAAATCAGAAGAGAGACACTGCATTTCACAAGTGTCAGTGTGCAATGGGCACACCTGGTAACATCAGTGGAACAGTGCCAAAGTTCCACTACAGACAATGGATTTGCTGTTATGGGATAGCTGCTGCCCATAGTCTACATCTCTCATGGAATCCTTGTTCCTGTCAGTGTAAAAGTAAAGCAGCTGATTCCACTTTTTGGAAAATCAGGAGGTCAACAAAAAATGAGTTACACCCAGAATTATTAGTAAGGAGCATAATAGATTTGGATGGTTGAGTGGTTGCTGAGCAGAAAGCTGGAAGCAGCCATAGTGGCTAGGTGAAAAAATAATAAAAAAGTGAAATACTTATATGCGCAGTGCATTCTCTGAGACAGATTAGCTACTGCTAGAAAGTAATGTGACCTGCGTATCTTTATCTGTCAGTGGTTACAAAGGCACAGTCTCAGACATAGCTCTCAACCAGTCAGGGACAAATCACAACAGAATTGGGGGCAAATCCAGAAATTATCAGGGGCAATCAGGGACACTATTAAAATATTAGTGCTATTAACTTGAGACATTGACAGAACAAGAAAATGTAAATTAATATACAGTTTTTGAAGTAAAAGAAGTCTATAATTATTGCCATTGTTTATTAAGTAGAGTTCACATTTTTCCCAAGGTCACCGATTTTAGGAGGGATTAAGAGGGACAGAGCTAAAATTTGAGTCAAAATCAGGGACAATTGAGAGGTATGGTCTAAGAGGTGGAGCCCATCAAATTCTAAATAAAACCTTTCCTAATAATTATTAAAAAAACACATAACCAGTTATCTAACTTGTTTTGTTTTAGATGCTTTGTTTATGGCAACCACTTCTCTGTCTTTTTTGTTTTTACTTGACAACCACTTCTCTCTTTTTTTTTTTTTTTTTGTTTAGATACTTTGTTTGCAAGACGATAGTGTTCAAATTTTAAGTGGATGTCTTTGAGCTTATTTCTTTTTTATTTTCCCAGATTCCATTAGACACACATAAGAGGAATGGTTAGGTAAGGTTACACAAGAGAAAGACCTGGTTTTAACTGCATAGGTATGTAAGCAGATGTTGGTTGTGTACAACTTGCAGAGTAGCTTAAGGTTGCCCCATTTTTGGACCTTCCCTTTGAAGAGGTACAGGTATGATGCATAATTTTATCACTGATGGAACCTTGAAATGGTCATGACAAAGAAATTCTAGTATGCCTTTCTTCTTTTGAAGGAAGATTTGGGGGAAATTACATCACTGACAAAGAAGAAAAGGACTAGTGCCGTTTTGTAAGATTCTGCTGCTATCACTTGAGAGCAGGTAATAAAGGGATATGCATCTTAAATTAACTCATTTTTGCTGAGAGAGAGATTTGAAAGAAATGAGATAGATTGTTTGTTTCCATGCAGAGCATAATTCAGATTGGACTATTGTGCTGTTTATGTTGTGAGATGAATCTAGAAACAGAAAATCAAGGCTGTATTATTGTTTTGGTTACAAAATATTAATAACCTGCTTGAGCCTTAAGGAGGTGATATTGATATGTAATGGAACCACTTACTCCATAACACCTTCTGAAGATGGATTGGAGTACACAAGCTTCATCAAATGCTGAATTGGTGCCAAGTTAGACCAGTATTGAAGAATCTGGGCAGTATGATGCTGCTTGATAACTTCTAGCTGCTTTCCCTGACCATGAGTGCTTAAGAGGTAGTGGATTGCTGCTGTGACTAGTGCCATTAATCAAGGTGCCCACTCTCTCCAAGCCAGAGTACATTGGTAGTAATGGGAATAACAGAAGTAAATCATTGGGGAAAGAAAACTGTTATGCATTGCAAATGAGTACTTTGTGATTGGACAGCTTATTTTGGTGCATACTGCATAAGCAGATTAGCATGTAAACAGCTAACAGAAATATTGGTTTTAAGGTAGCCAGGGCTATAGAAGGATGTGAATAAACTCATGACGTGGTAAAAATGGCAATAGCCAATGCTCAATACCAAATAAAATCATGAAGGGCTTGAGTTATGACCACATGAAACATGCAGTCCATGCCAAATATGCAGCATTAATCTGCATTCCTGTTATCTGCATGTCTGTATGTGTAGACTGAGAGCAGTTTTAAGGCATGAGCTTAATTTTCTTTGCAAAGTGTTCAGCCACAACCTCCTTCAAAGTAAAGTATGTGTTGTCATCTTTGGGAAAGGTGGAGCCTTTTGAGGGCTAGATGCATACTTGTGCAGCCATCATATAAATCAAGGCCTCCATTTATCACTGTGTTCATAAATCTAATGCTGAGGAGCCTTACTGTCTGATATATTTTCCTGAAGTGTGTCATTGGTCCAACAGGTAGCACACTTGAATTTGATACTGGAGTTCACATTCTGGCTTCTATTCCCACATCAGGTGTTTGGATGTACTTTCCATTGCTGATACTTTAGTGTAGTATTAAGGGGTGCTGCACTTCTGAGGTACTTTTAGATGAAATGTTAAACTGAGATGTCGTATGAGTTGATTGTAGCACAGCTGGATTTAAAGATCCACATCACTTATCACAAAGTACATAATTTACCCAGTGCCCCCACCAGTTTTTTTCAATACAGTTCTGGGCAACCCCTGAAAAAAACATGTGGTACTAACCCAGTCAATGAAAGTGAATAAAATTGTGACACCCTTGCACTTGCCCAGTAATCAAGGAGCCTCAATCATCACCACTAGCACCAGTGAAGGGCGTTCACATTGGGAAGGATAACAAGTACACACACAGTGAAGTACAATTTCCCTTAAGAGCACACAGAGATCACAGTCAGTCTGGGTCTGGTTTCTCCTTTTCTCTCCAGATCCCCAGTAAGACTGCCCACTGGCACAGCTGTAGGGTGCAGATCTCAGCCTAGTGGTCAAGCTAAAATCTCCAGCACCCTCTCTGTCCAACCAGTGCTTCGTGTCCCTGCCCAAGTAGCTGACACACACACACACACACACACTTTGAGATATGAGTCATATAGAAACACACAGACACTCCTGGGGAAGGCCGGCACAGGTTCTCCAGCTATGCCCCCTTCTCTCCAGACTACAAGGTAGAAATCACTGCCATCAACCACTAATATCAGCTACTATAAGGCTCTTCCCAAAGGGTGACCAATTTCACTGTGTAATATTACTGTTATCCAAATAGTAAGTGTGACCCAGGGCTAAAGCTGTTGGAGTGGCTTAAACAGTATCACCAAATACATGCAATGTACTCTATGAGCTTAAATTACCTTTGCACAAAACAGCCACAGTTGAAAGGTTTAAAATATTTAATAATAAATAATAAAAACACAAGACAAATATTATTTCAACACAGTGGCATTACAGAGTTCAGAAATCACAGGAAAATGCTTTAAAATAATACTGTAGAATAGTCCGACATAAATATAGAAAACAGCTAGACTAATCTGGCTGTTTCTGCCTGTGTCTAAGAGAAATCACTGTTCTAAATAAATATCTTACTTACAGAGCAAGCAAAGACAGAGTACTGGTGAGTTGATGTGTTCAGGTTCAGACAAAATCCAAAATACTCAATTCTGTCTCTCTGAGAAAGTCTTAAATTGATAAAACAGTACTTCTGTGTCATTTCACATTACATCATTCTTGTCACTTCTCTGGTTCCCAGGCTAACAAGAAACTCAAAATTTACATTTCTTAGTAAGCTGCGTCTGGTCAGGAAGCCACAGCAATAAAAGACATTATACATGTAAAATCTTAGTAATTATCTCTTAAATCAAGACAATAGAAAGAATTTCCTGGCCCAGACATCCTGCCTCCGAGCTTTAGATAAAACAGTCATACAATGCTTGACTTATCAGCTTTCTTCCAGCAGAGTGCACTGTGGTAAAATTTTTGAAGCTCAGTAAAACATATAGTTTAATCATAACATATAGTTCTCTTTACATTTGTAAACCAAGCCTGTGGATTATATTAATATTTTCAAATGACCTAGAATTATCTACAAAATTCTAGCTAGCTAGGCTGGCAACTTTCACATATCCCCCCCCCCCCCCCCCCCGGAGAACTCAAGCTAGTTTTTCAAGTGACCCTTGAGAAACGTTGTGTGAGAGGGTTAGGTCTATCTGAGTATACCTTACCCCATTCCCTGTCTTAAGAGCCCATATGCATTGGCGTAGCTAACCCCACTGCGGTGCTGCACTGACATATATGCTTGCAGCCGTAGGTTCCATCTTAGCAACTTGGCATTTTGCTGGCTGGATCAGTGTAACCATGTTAGGGGATTGTGATCTGTAACTACAGTGAATTTTCTTCCATACAGATAAGGTTGAAGTTTCTGCAGTGCCCACACTAGGGCTAGACATTCTTTTTCTACAGCTGCATAGCATTCCTCCCACCTACAACTGAGATAAACCACTGGGTGCTCTTCTCCCTCTGAAGAAATCTGACTAAGTACAGCCCCCACCCCATGGTTCGAAGCATCCACTTGCACAACAAATTCTTTGCTGTAATCTTGACTGGCCTACACAGGGGGTCCTCCCAAAGCTTGGGCCTGCTCACATGCTGTGGACCACACTACCTTATCTGGCTTGCTTTTCCTTGTCAAGTCTGTGAGGGCAGCAGCTATGGTGCTATAGCTTGGGGACAAACTTTCTGTAGTACCTTGCTATCCATAAGAATGCCCTCACTTGCTTTTTGGTAGCAGGTGCAGGCCATGCCTGAGTGGCTTCCACTTTGTCAGGTTCTGGCCTGATCTTACCACTCCTCATTCTCTGTCCCAGGTAGGAGACCTCTGCCATACCCACCTGACATTTGCTTGGCTTAATGGTCAACCCTGCCCTCTGTGGTTTGCCCAGCACCTCTCTGACATGCTGAAGGTGCTCTTGCCAGGAATGGCTGCAGATGGCAATATCATCTAGAAAAGCAAGGGCAAACCCTCCTGCTAGGATATGATCTGTCAGCCTCTGGAAAGTCACTGGGGCATTCTAAATCCCAAAGGGCATCTTTGTGAACTCATACAAGCCCAAAGGAGTCACAAAACTGACCTCTCTCTAGCACTGGGAGTCAAGGGCACTTACCAGTAACCCTTGGTAAGATAAATGGTGATATGATACTTAGCCCCATCCAGCTGCTGTAGGGCTTTATCTGTCCTAGGCATGGGGTAAGCATCTGACTCTGTATGACTATTTAATTTCCTGTAGTCCACACAGAACCTGGTGCTGCCATTCTTCTTTGGCACCAGCACCATTGGAGAGGCCCAGGGACTGTTAGACTCTTGAATTACCCCTACTTCCAACATTTCCTATATCTCCTCCCTCAGAGTCTGTTTAACTCTCTCAGGCACCGTATAAGGAGCTGTTCTAATAGGCCTTTGAGGTTCTGTATCCACCTGGTGCTGCACCAGGTGGGAGCACCCTGGTTTCCCAGTGAAAATGTCCCCAAACTTCTGTAACACTGCTCGGATTTCTTGAACCTGGGTAGGAGATAGCTACCAGGACATTGCTACCCCTTCCACCAAGGTGTCAGTCCGAACCTCACTGAGGGGATCAGTTACCAGATCTCCCCCAGACTCCTGTTACAGTCCACTGCAAATCCTCAGCACAAGGGTCTCCCTGTCATGGTAAGGTTTCAGCATGTTAACATGGTACACTTTGTGCTCCTACCTCCTCCCTAGCAGTTCCACCATGTAGTTAACATCACTTATCCTTCTTACCACCTTGTAGGGTCCCTTCCAAGCTGCTTGCAGCTTGTTGTGTCTGACAGGAATGAGAACCATTACCTGCTGCCCTACAGCATACTTTCTAGCTCGAGCATTCCTGTCATGTCAGACCTTTTTTTTTGCTGTTGGGCTTCTGCCGATTTCTCCTGAGCCAAGCCCATGAGTTCCCAAAGCCTTGTCCTGAGGTTTAGGACATATGCCACAACAGACTCCTTGTGAGATTCACACTCACCTTCCCACTCATCTCAAATCAAGTCTAGAGGTCCCCTCATCCTATGCCCATACAACAACTCAAAGGGTGAAAAACCTGTGGATTCCTGGGGAACCTCTCTGTAAGCAAACAACAGATGGGGCAAATCTTTGTCCCACTCCCTCTTAAACTGGTCTGTAAATGCCCGTAGCATGGACTTGATTGTAGAGATTAGCCTCTCAACCAAACCATTAGTCTGGGGATGGTAGGGGGTGGTCTTTAGGTGCTTCACCCCACACTACTTCCACAGACAAGCTAGCAGGTCTGACATGAAATTGGCACCTCTGTCAGTCAGTATTTGTTTTGGGAAACCTACCCTGCTGAAAAACTCTAACAAAGCATTTGCCACCTTTTCTGCCTCAGTGGAGGACAAAGCCACTGCCTCAGGGTGTCTTGTAGTATAATCTACTACCACTAGGATATACATTTTCCCTTTGGAACTTGGGGTACTCAGAGGCCCCACAATATCCATAGCTACCTTCTGAAATGGCTCTTCAATCACAGGCAAAGGCAGCAAAGGAGCTCTCACCCTGTCTCCTGCCTTGCCTACCTTTTGTACTGCTCACAGGTCCTGCAGTACCCTGTTATAGCTCTGGAAATCCCAGGCCAATAAAAGTTCTGCATAATATGTCTCTTTGTACGTTTTATGCCCATATGACCTGCAAAGGGAATATCATGGGCTATGGTTAGAAGTGCCAGACATTAGGCTCAAGGCACTACCAACTGTTGTATTCTCTTACCTTCTAGCCCTCCCCCAGGGGTTTACTCTCTATAGAGTAACCCTTTGTCCCAGTACACAGATTCCCCCTCCTTTGAGAATCAGGTGCTTCACTAGCTACCTGCCTCAGGCCTTGTAATATAGGGTCTGATAGCTGAGCCTGTCTCAACTCTCTCTTTGTAACCCTTCCCAGCTCCCCTTCCACAGGAAGTCTGGTGTCCTCTGACAGCTGTGCCTCACTATCAGCCTGGTTACTACTACTCACCTCTACCTTTGCAGTCACTCTGTCCAAGGGACGATCAGTACCCACAAGCAGCTGTAGCTCACCTCCAGTCTCACTGCTACAGAGTAGCTCCCTCCCCAAAGTAACCACCTCACCAGTCCTGGCTGCAAGTGTGTGGTCTGTCTGGGTCTCCCCCATGCTACCAGACCCACATGCTTGTCTCAAAGCCTGACTGTGTGTAACTGCATTAACACATGGCACTGCATCATCAAAATCCTTCCCTATCAGGACATTTGCAGGATGGTAGTTTGGTACTTCTGTTGTCTCAAGACAACCTACTGTTAGCAATTTGTCCTTTCCACTTACTGGCTCTCTCACCTTTTGTTCCCCACCTTACCTCCATAGACATCTGTATGCCACATGGCCCCACTGGTTGCATTCAAGACATTTAACCCTAAGTCCTGGACGTGTACCTGGACTAGTGGCTTCCCCTGCTACTGTCAGATTCTGTTGGGGCAGTCTGGGCTGCCCACCATGGGTTCCATTAGACCCATGAGCAGTACTGGGGGTCCCTTTCCTGTGCAGAGATGCCCTGTTTGCTTAGGTATAGGTCTCCCTTCTTCCCCAACTCTACTGAAGTAGCACATTGTCTGTCAGCTAACCAGATCCTCATGTCCTCAAGTTAAGTGCTAAATTCTTGTTCACTCACCAAAAGGTCTGCCAGGCCTTCAAAAGTGGTGATCTGACATCCACTCACCCACCTATGAAAATAACTACTCAGTTCAGCAACATATTCACACACACTTTCATCTGCCTTGAGTCTATGCTCACAAAACTTTTTCATATAAGTTTCAGGTGTTAGCTTAAAAACTTCTAGCAAACAATTCTTTACAGCATTATAGTTAAAACAGTCAATGTCAGATAATTTGGAAATTACATTTACAGCTGTACCATGGAGTAAGGGGGTCAGGAACCGTACAGAGGGCCTTTAGTCAACATCATACTGTTTAAGTAACTCTCAAACATATGAATGAAACTATCAAAATTATCCCCCTCTGTAAACTGCGGAAGAAATTTACTGACCTTTTGTGGTTCTGGGGTCTGGTTACTCCCTTCCCCATTACCTCCATGACTTTGGTGAAGAGTCAGCATCTCCTTTTCATGCTGCCTCTTTTTCTCCACAGCTTCCATTTCCAAACACCTGTCCTCCAACTCAAGTCTCTCTCGCTCCAGATGGATTATTACCTCCATGACTCTGGTAAATAGTCAGCATGTCCTTTTCGTGCTGCCTCTGCCTCTTCTTCTCCACAGCTTCCATTTCCAAACGCCTGTCCTCCAACTCAACTCTCCCTAGTTCCAGATGGATTTTTAAGTCCTCTGCAGAAATCTTGAGCTGTCCATTCTCTGAGTGCTGTTCATCTCCAAGGGCAGGCTGATCATCCTCCTGATTGCTGTTTGCTGATGTAGCTGTGACCAAAGCTGCAATCATGTCTGCCTTCGTCAAGTTTCCATGCACTGGTCCTTTAGCCTGGCACATCTCAGCCAACTGGCTCCTTGTCAGCTTGTCATACTCCTCTGCTGACATGCTTGCCTGCTCTCCCTGACTGACTAAACTAACAAAAGAAATAAAACAATTGTGATCTGAACACTGAATATTCACTGCATGGCTGATTTAGAGTACAGAAACACCTTCAGTGATCACTGTACACAAGCTACAGGAATTCACTATCCACACCACTACAAGCCAGTTAGTATGTGATGTGGCTAACTCACCACTATCAAATAATTAATATTTGATGTGGATATCCCACCACTGCCAAACAATTAATATGTGACGCCCGTGCACTGGCCCAGTAATCAAGGACCCTCAATCCTTACCACTAGCACCAGTGCACATGTCACAAAAATAAATGAAAAAGTATGATGGCATTATGTTTGCTTATTTATGGTATTATTCAGTCAAGACAAAGTATTAAAAGAAGATTTGCCATAATTTCTTTGTGAAATGTGTTTTTAGGCTTCATTGGTATAGCTGGAAATCTATGAACACTGAGTGACACTGTTAAGAGGTTATATATAGATGTCAAATCTATCCTTGTGTCTGAGAACTGTTGTGAGTATTGACAAAAGACACCGGAAAACAGTCTCTGTTACATGTTAAACAAAAACTGCACTTTCATGACACTGACGTGTTGTAATGTAAATAGAAGAAGGATGGTGTGTTACAACAAAGCACTGTGGGCAGTTTATAATTGTGTGAAAACCAGAGTAACTGTAGGAGTGCTGCAGTTTTATGATGTTGATCTGTTTGAAGTTCATGTGAGTATATAAATTAAAGGTGCATGACTGCATATCCTCTGGGTTCAATCTGAATCTTCAGATTTTTTTTTTTGTCCACGTTAATACTTTGGCACTATTCCACTGAATGGAGCAACAGCTTTCGCAAAAGAGTCTATCTGTTCAGAAATTCATGCTGAATAGTCAATGCCAGAACTGTAGCCCACTAAAGACATGGTTTGCAGGAAACTTTAAATGCCATGGCTTGTGTGGGAAATGCATTGCATCACTGCTATAGCTGGCTTGCACAATGTGCCTTTTTGACATTGCCTGACTACTAAACTGCCCCATTTCCAAAATAAGAATATTCTTGATCCTTTATTTATGTTAGCCAGTGAAAATGGAATCATGTTTAACAGATATACACCTTGTGTTGCAGCATCCCGTTACAGACAGTAGGTGTTGAAAAGCTTTTCTAGAAGTAATACTTCTCTTGTGCATTTGTGTATTGTTCCACTGTACAAACCAGGGCACCTGTGAAGGAAAATGTCTATGTCTCAGAGCCACACAAATCAAGAAGGAAGTACTTATTTTGCTAAAACAATTAAAAAGAGTGGGACTGTGAGTCATCTCCCACAGAATTAAAAAAGCGGGTGGGAATATGTGGCAAGCATTCCACATGTTGAGTTCAAAGGCTTGCCCCTTGTAGAAAAAAAGTGATGAAAGACTTATTCCCTCCAGTGGAGCTCTGGAGGTTTTGCACTGTAACTACCAGTGGGCACAGTCTAAGCTTTTTGATAGAATAAAATTGTTCACATCTCTTGAACCATAAAGGTTACTAAAAAAAAGAGTATTTTTACAGTGGCAGTATTTTTTTTATTTTTTAGGTCTTAAATGAGATTTAAGCCACAGTAAACACAGTGACTATTTAGTTTGTAATATTTTGTAACCTGAATAAAGAACAAACTGGGCAAGTTAAAGGGTAGACACATTCTGCTTCTGTGTAGTCTGTCATCATGGCATACGTTGGCAAAGGGACTCCACTTGCAAATATGACATTTTGCGTACACAAAAAAATAGAATGTAAATAGGAATAGAAGGAAATATAAACCCAGTCCTTCTGTCTGATTTGCTGAATATAGCCAGAGCTTCATCTGATTCTGCTTCTTTACTTAAACCACACCACTCTTCTGGACAATTGCAAGTCATTTGTCACCTTTTAGAAGGAAATTGTCTAGGGTTAGAATGGTCTATTATGAAAGCTAGCCTAGTAATTAGTTAGGAATGTATGAAACCATGTATCTAAGGAAAAGGGAACATTACAATTTTAGAGTGATTTCTGTAAATGTGAATAATATTAAGAATATAGTAAGAATAGGAAGTTTGGAGTGGTGTAATGTGTGTGATGTAATTATATTAGAAGATACAAGATTTTTTTAACAAATGAAAGATTTCAAACATAAACTATAGGGAAGAAAGATAATCTGTAATTTGGGAAATGAGAGATGTTCTGGAATAGTCATATTCTGTAGAAATACAGTAAAGATATTAGTTGTAACTTCAGCAAAAATGGGAAGATTAACCATTGTAGATTTACAATGGAAAAAAAAGTATATACATTTATAACATTATATGCTTGCACAAATTGTAAAGAAAGGGAAAGCTTATTTCATCAGATTTTAGACTATGTAGTGATAAATATGAATATTATAAAAACAGGAGAGCTTAACTGTGATTTAAGAGACAAAAGTAAAGAGCAAGGAAATGATATAAGGCAAATGTTAGAAGTTATAAAATGTGGTAAATTTAAACTTCAGGACAAAAACTCAATACAAAAGGGTTATGTATAAAACTGAAATTATTTTATGTTTGAAGGTTTAGTTATAGAAAGAGAGGTAACTGAAATAGGATTTGCTGGTCATCTTGCAGTATAGCTAGAGATAAAAACAAGGGATATAAAAATAGGTAAATAAAAAAATGATAAATGAGAATGCAAACAGTTATGGAAAGATCATATTATTATGAGAATGTTTTATAAAAGTTGGCTTGAATGGTGGTGATATTTAAGGAAAATATAGAAAACTTTTTTTTTTTTTTTTGCAGTGGCAGATGTGATAAATGTAGAGAAGGAAAAATATAAAATAACATATAACAGTACATTGGAGGATTTAGAACATAATGATAATACTTTGACAAAGAAAACAAATTATATGAAAGGAATCAAGAAAAAATACAAGAATTGTTATATAAGCAAAGATATTTTTTACAAGGAAAAAGAGAAGAAGCATCAAGTTAAGCAGATTAGTAAAGGAAGATTGTAGTGTAATGAGACATATAACATGTAAAAGGAAAAATAGAAAAAAAACTCAGGAAAAGATCATGAATAGTGTAAAACAATATATACAAGAAATGTTTAAAGAAAAAATAAGATAGTGAAAAAACATGGAAAGTAAAAAAAAAGTTAACAGAAAAAGAGAATAAAGAATTAGAAAAGGAGATTTCTTTGAATGAGCTAGATAAAGTAATAGGACAAGTAAATATAAATGTGACTGCAGGACCAGATGGAATAACGATTTATGGGAATGGTAAAAATATATATATTTTTAAAGATTTTGAATGAATGGTTAAATGAAGGTTTTATGAATAAAGAATTACATAGTGGAATACTTAAATTTATATGGAAGAAGGAAGATAGAAGACAGTTAAAAAACTAAAGACTGATAGTATTGAATAATAATGATTATAAGATCTTTATGAAAATACAAAAGAGATTTGAAACTGAAATGGAAAATGTTATTGAAGATAACATATATAGTATAAAGCAGAAGGGTTGTCAAAAATTATTAATGATAGAGAAATTGTGGATGATATTACGAACAGAAAAGAAGAAGCCAAAATCATGATAAGAGACCTTACTAAGGCATTTGACACAATTGGGCATGAAATCTTAAGGGTAATAATTAAAGGCTATAATATAAATGAGAAAGTTAGGAAATTATGTATGTCATTGTATAGTAACAGTAAAGTAAAATACTTGTAAATGGCTGGTTTAAGCCAAGAGCTAAATATAAACAGTGGTGTAAGACAGGGATGTCCAATGAGTTGTATACGCTTTGCATTAGTTATGAATGTGGTAGTATGTGAAATAAACTACAAAATGAAGGAAGTGGGGTATACATATGCAGATGACATAATTGCAAAAAATGGATAAAATAAGTAATAATTTGCAAAAATGACTGTCTAGAGATGATAGTGATGGCTTTTAAATAGAGAAAAGTAAAGGTTTAGGTGATGTAGTAAAGACTGGGGGTACATATTTTACAATTAATTACATTTTTGTGTTGGTATAAAATCTGGGAATAAAGATGCAAATAGAATTCAGTGGAATAAATAACAGAAGAAATAAGACATACATGTGTTTTCTGGTGAACATATAAATTATGATTCAGTAGAAAAAGGATTATTTGATAAATTCAGTATGATGGGAAAAATAGCATACTTAGAAAGTATATTTATGTTGCCAACAGTACTTGAAAAGGAATTATTGCAGATAGTTGTTTTATTTATGTAGGGTTTTAGATTAAATCCAGTAAAAAGAGAAGTTTTGTATGTAAATGAAGAAGAAGAAGAAGAAGGTTTAGGGTTAATTAACACAGTGGTATATGCTGCTTCATTAAATTTGTACAAAGTGTAAAAGTGGATAAATGAAAAAGATGAGAAATTACTAAGTTGTATAAATAGGAATATGGTAAAAAGAGTAAACGAGAATATATAAATGAGGAAATAAAATATTACCAGGAAAAATTGTTTTTGTGGAAAATAAAAATTGATTTTGTAGAAAAATATAGAAAAGTATGGTATACGAATGTAATGATAAACATTATTATGTTAAACCATGGGGAAATCTAACAGATGAAAAAAATAAAATCTATAAAAATAAAAAGCAAATGGTGTAATCAAAGTAGAATGTCAAGAATTTTTGCTGAGAGCGGTAATAGGTAAATTGCCAGTAGAAGGAAATATGCCATATAAAAAGAAAAGTGATAGAATATGTTAACATTGTCAAGAAGATGAAAGTGCAGAACATGTGTTTTTGAAATGTAAAAGAGTAAAAAAAAGTTATGGGGAAACTATGCAAAGAAGATTTTTTGAAGACAATAAAAGAAGTGGATAAAATAAACCTGAATATGATTAAATATAGATATTATAAGAATAGAAGTAAAGAATATGTTAAAAGAATAGATAAAACGTTATTTTTTTATTAGGGAGTCTATATTAGATGCACGAAAAGACTTTAGCGCGAACGCTGACATGAGCGAAAATGCCAGGAATCGAAACTGTGATTGTGGGATCGTGTTAAAGTGAGGAGTTGGATATTTGCATTTTCCTCACTGTAGTGCGACCTCGGGGTTAGAATATATAGTTAGCGGGGGGGTGTGGGAGGCACAGCCGCCCAAAATAACAACTTTGATTACCGGCATTTTTGCTCATGTGAGCGTTCGCAGTAAAGTCTTTTCATTTTAGAATACAGACCCGTTATTAGGATTATATGGAATGAAAGAATAAATTAAATTATGTTTAATGGTAAATGGATTTTAGTAACAATATTAAGTAAAATCAGGTGGTAGTTATGGGAAAAGGAATGGGGGTCTAATTGAACATTTAGTATGATTGTGTAAAGAAACTTGTATATCTGTATATTTGCACACTTGTAAATATATAAATGTTTTGTAAATAAGATTTGTTTTGTATGTAAATAAAGGACCCCTATTCTTTTCAGTAAGTCCTGTGGGATCTTTTACATCCACCTGAGCTACTGCTAACTCGGGCAGATGGGGCCTCTGTTTAATGGCTCATCCGATGGATAAACACACACAGCAGTGCAGCATCTCCATTATGTTGCACTGCAGTGTTAGTAGATTTGGCTTATATTGCATTTATATTTTAATAATGTAGTTACAGTTAGTGTTTTCTTTAGTCACCCCTTTCATAGTTCATTGACTAGTTTCAAACACACACTGCATATAGTGCAAAGCCGCTGTAGCAAACTGCACAATAAGATAATATGCATTTTTACAGAAAATGTATATATTAAGGTACAAAATGTGGGAGCTTGAGCCACAGAATGCATCTAACAACTCTGATCACCATGCTACCATGTTTCCTGAATAACGAGGAAAGGTCAGTAGAACACATAGGATCATTAAGAGTGGATAACATTTAAATCACATAACTCTAATATAGAAGAACTTGGTCTATAAAGTCTAGTAAATGGGAAACCCCGCTCTTCCTGTCGTGAAGTACTGTACTGCATGGTCTTTCAGATTGTGTCATTCTGCCTACACAGTTACAGATCTCCAGTATAAAGCAAAATTTATATAAATAGATTAAACAACATGCCTGTTAGGTTTTAATTTACAGCACAGCTTCAGTCATTGAAGGACAGTAATACTAGCACGCAATGAGGTTTGTCTCATATTAGGGTTATGGAAGAGAGAACTCTGGAACATTCACTTCTGCTAGAACACCTATTTCCATCTTAACACACACCCACCAGTATTCTTGTCATCCTGCAACCAAAGTCCTAATACCAGTGTAGGGAACAGTATAGTCTTTACATAATAGATCTGTAAATTGGGTAGATTAATGGCCCTTTTTTCACAGATAAAGTATATATGGGAGCCAGTCTTGTCCAAGAAACTCATAATGATAGCTCTCATTTGTGTGATCAATAGTGTGTGATTGCCTAGAATTTTCTCTAAAGTTCTAATTGCTGGTTTATGGGATTCTGTACCATGGGAATCGCTCATTAACAGCTCATAGACTTAATCTTTTGTGTTATAACTTATTCCTGCACCCCTATTTAGTTATGTGAAAACTCTAAAGTCACTATATCTCTGGGAAAAAAAATCAAAACTGTTAAAAATTTTCTGCATTATTGACCATAGTATTTGTGTTAACTGAAGCTCATTTGGCCAAATTTAGTTTTTCACTTTCAGTCAAGAAATTTCAATACTGCACTTGACCAACTACTACTATTTTTGTTTTGGAGTGTAGAGGGGCGCTGTATTCCTTACACCTATGGCAGTTAATCACATATGGGATTACATCAACAAAGCAATTAGAAGAAATAACCTTTCACTGGAATTGCCTTTCATGCAGAGTTGTCTGAAATCCGTGATTTGTCCATGCAGTCTTCAGCCACTTGGTGTACATAGTGACATTTTAGGGTGATCATTATCTGTGTTTTTTAAGACCCTATTGCACAATCAGGCCTGTCAGACCATAGACCTGTAACACATGGAGTTCCACAGATCTGTTTTAAGACTTATTTTTCTGTGTACTGTGGCAAATCTACTATTCTGTTATCTAGAAATGGGACCATCTGATGGATTTCATAACCCACTTTATTAAAAATAGCACATTCAGCTAATTTCTCCATCATATTATAAAGGTAAGCACCCCACTGAAGGCCAGATATTCAATCTGAAGTCACCTCACACCTGAAACCTGGAGAGCTTTGGCTAAAAATTTATTAATTCGTAAACTAGAATGTACCCTTCCCATAGTTAGTCTTCCTTCAACCTGTAACACTGGCTTGATATGGACTTCTGTCAGTACAGTATGTAACCTAGAAAGGACATCAGTGTGTCTTAACTTCAAAAGGCTGTCTACCCACCTCCTCCTGATCCATGATGCTCCTGTCCACACTGCCCTTCACAATTCTACATGAACACTGTTGTCCCTCTTTAAAGTGCAAATTACAAATAGATCACTCACCTTTTTTTTCTTTACAGGCAAAGACAATTCTTATACCTGCATTGTCCCACCTTTCAGCCTTACACTTGCAGAATGAGCTTTTAGTAAAATTTTTCTCTCAAACTGAAATGATTTACTACAAAATTTTCTACAGATAACAAATTACAAGACTTTCAGAAAAAATACAGGAAATATTTAAAATGTTCCTGTTGCGCACAGACAAAGGGTAATTTACTATCAGTGCCTCTGTACCTCAAAGACAGTAAAACCTAAATCCATTATTCATTGGTAAATTGCATAAACCTAACAAACCAAAGGGGAGAATACTGTATGTATGTAAATAGATTTTAAAAAGATCTTCCTTCCTTTTTTCCTTCCTAACAATACTCATCTCTGCTATTATACTGTTTCAGAATGAAAAATGTTATGTAACTTCACTTTTATTCAGATACTATTTATGGTTGTCAGCTAATTATGTAATAATTCATGACTGCGTGTGGGTACATCAGGATTTACCCACAGTTGGTATGGTTTGATCATGAGGGCGTTTTTTAAAATATTTTTTAAATATTTCATACATGAATATAACATCTTAACACTAAAAAACAAGAGAGAAATTAACATAAATTGGCTAATTTTTTAAATAGAGAAATAATGTACAGTAATAATTTATTTATAGCATGATGGCTACAGAGGAAAGATCAAACTGGGGTGTTTGAGTTTAATAATAATTTAAAGGCAGACAAGTAGAATGTAGCTTAAAAACTGGTAAGAGAGATATGAAAGGAAAAGTTATAGAAATGAGCAGGAAAATCAATGGACAGAGGAGGAACTGTAACTGATGATGGGGTGTGAGAGAAGGAGGAAAGTAAGAGTTTAAGAAATAAGTGCAGTATGAAGAGTAGCAATAAGGAACAAAAAGATTGAGATGCAAAGTGGCTGTAAGAATTGGAGAAAAGTAAGCTGAGTAAAGCTAGCCAGGTGAGCAGGAAGATCTTTGCCATAGGTGCAGTTTAAGCAAAGTCTTGAAACTATTTCAGTTTTCTGTCTGTTTTAACTGTGGGGGGATTTCAGTCCAGAGTTTTGACACCTAATGAGAGTAGACAGTCTCCAGCAATGTTGAATGTCTTACAATAAAAGTTTATTCATAGTACAAAGTTCTCTTGTGGGTGAATAGTACAATATAGTATTTTGTAATGCTGGGCATTTGTTTGGAGAGTACAATAGGCTGTGGGCAGTGCCTCAAAAAAAAATTAACAAGCATATATTATTGCAAATTCTGGCCACTCATTGTCTTGAATGGCTTGTCTTTTTTTGCATTGGTATACATTTACTTGATTTACAGTGACGCTGGCTGGGCTGTGTAATCAGAGTGTTAATTTATGAATAGTAATTAGCCTTTATTGTATAATCACTAGTTTTAGCAAGTTTATAAATTTGTTATTACAATGCTGTTAATATTGTATGCAGTGTCACGGTTGTGCCTGTACACTTGGATCATGGCTGAAAATGATTCAAGGACCAGGCCATCTACCCAGTTTACAAATCAACTCAATTTAAAATTGCTGATTTATTTCCTTCTTCACAGGTTATTGTGACTGCCAGCTGTTAAGATATTAATTTAGCAAACAAAAAGCATTTGTTTTAAAAGTGTTTAAAGCCATTACTAAGTCTTATACAATGACGCAGTTTAATGTATTCTGAAATTCCTGAAGAAATGCATATTTTGAGCTAAACTAGTAGTTACACAGAATCATCTACCCATTAAATGAAAAGCCAGTACTTGAAGGTTTCTCTTTAGAACTGTAACTTCAAGTGTAATTAGTTTTGGTTTTAGCTGTGCGCTGTTATTGCATTTGCATTCCTCATTTAGCATTTCTAGGTTTTATGACCCTGGTTGTTTCATGTTTTTAAATTATGTTCCTCTCCTATTCTCTCACAAATTAGACTTATTTAATCACTTATTTAACCTAGAGAAAAGGTTCAGAAAGGAATAGGAAAGTGACATACTTTAAGGGACAACATTTAGAACAAATGCTACCTAAGTATGCACTAGACTGCTTTTCTGTCCTAACAGTGTAGGGTTGATGCCACGGCATAATAAAGAGCAGAACAGTGTCATCTGGTGATGAATGTTCGTAACTGCATGAGAATTACTATTTAAAACATAAATTTTTCAATAACTTTGCTGTACAAAGTTTCCCCAATATAATTCAGCCTCTGCCACTGATAAGAGCAGTAGAAGTACTTTTCAGAATGAGTGCCGATAAGCAGATGCTAGGTCACCCAGATCAAACCCCTTCTACTGAATGGTGCTTTTCCTTACTGCCTAAAATAATATGCAGATTTTTCC
Source organism: Protopterus annectens (assembly GCF_019279795.1). NCBI lineage: Eukaryota > Metazoa > Chordata > Ceratodontiformes > Protopteridae > Protopterus > Protopterus annectens. The sequence goes on along the minus strand of NC_056733.1, from coordinate 1,482,211,553 downwards.
ATATAGCACCATCCCTTTTATCTGTTATTGCTTTCATAAATTACAAATTCAGCAGTATGAATATCATTTGTAAAACAGGACCAAAATAAAAAGTTGCATATTATAATCAAAGACATTTGTATTTATTGTGGAACACTATTTTTTTCTGGTAAGTAAAGTTGCATGTTAGAAGTAAGGCTATTTTGTAACTGGATAATTGGGTTGATCTTCAGACCTTTTCATCTACAACCCATGCAAGAAGGCACAAAAGTGACATCTATATATAGTAATATTAGATGAAACATACAAGTTACATTAATCTTCAGTAACTGCAAATCTATGTAGAATTAGAACTATTAATGTTAATATAGTTCTTGGATTATTTTGCAGCATCAAAGTTTGTTTAGGAAATAATTAGATAAATACATTAGAAAGCATTACCTATCTAGACAGTGTTGAAGAACGTCAGTGTAACTTAGTGTTTCAAGATACCTGAGAGCAACCACTGTAATACTGATGTTCGTTAGCATCATTTAGGTACTATTTTAACTTTTCTTAAAAGATAAACATAGTTTGTTCATTCCTGATATAAACTGGAAAGTTATTCCTAGTAGCTCGTGGAGTCTTTCTGTAACTAGGCAGCAGGGAGACTGGTGGCATCTCAGGGTCAGGGCACCTTGATCGGCGGACCTTGGGGACTAGTGATTGGTTGCAACTGATAATTAAATGCCACACCTTTTTAAGCACCATCTTTGACTAAAAAGATACTGGTTGGGGAAATTAAATGTAATATGAGTGGTGTGCATTCGAATCTTGCAATAAATTCATTAATTCCTTTTGCTAAATCTGAGCTGGTTAGCATAATTTTAATGATAGATTTGTTAGTGCAGAATCAGCATTATGCAGCAAATCAAATAAGGTGAATCATTATAGATCCTCAGGTTGTTAGATGCTACGTAATGTTGTGTGCAGTTTTCTATTCAATAAACATGTTGCACTTCTCATTTTATGTAATTATCCAAAATATGCAAAACTGTACATTCATTCCTGGCCACAGTCACCTTCACAACAGATGTAGCTGTGGAAGTGATACTGCTGTGTGACAGTGATCTTATCCTTCCATGGCCACTGTTTGAGGAGGTAGCAATGAAATGACTTTGCAGACAGCTGCTGACACATGGCATGCAAGCATGAGAGAACATGGCACTTTCTAGTATGTGAGTCAGTCTATCAGAACTATCATGTGTGGGGCATGGACCTCTGGAGGTAATCCTATGCACTCTGCATTATCCATATTTCTATATTATCTCTGAAATTATAGCATCCTGTATGGTATCTGATGGCACTGCACATACGTTGGGTCATGCATTTGACACAGCTACTTCAGGCAGTACTTAAACATCAACACCGTCAGGAGCACCGTGCTCTGAGCAAAAGCCAACCACAAATTCCAAAAAGAAGCACAGTAGAGGTAAAATGGATAAAATGAGGCTCTGATACAAAATCCAGGAAAATGCATTAATACACGTTCCACAATTGAAAATACAAGTGATAAAACCAGGAAGCTAAACGCATTAACTTAATCACCACTTTTTACGTCCTCATAAAATCGGGACTTCATCAGGTTACAAATCAAGTATTGTAGTGGGGTTTAAATACTCCCATGTTTCTCTCCTGCTTTATGCTGAAGAGATGGTCCTATTCTGCTCCAACCAATTCTATCCCTTGTCCTGAACTCGAACTTCAGGCAGATTTTCATGCTCTTATTCAATAGTACTTAAATACATCTTATGTGTCACTAGGATTGCTCACCAGAGGCACAGAGCCTGTGTCAGTAGTCTAAATAGGAGATCCAGTGGTCACATTCCCTGTGTTTAACACACCCACGGGTACATCTGACAGTACCAATTCATCACCACCATCATCACCAGAGCTAGATGAATCTCTGACGTCAGGTGATGGCAATTCCAACTTTAGTGTGTTGCCGCCTGATAAGAACACAGCAAATCAGAAATCCCAGTGTAGATGTCTTTGCGTGGTGTATCCCTGAGTTAATCAGTGTGCACGCACACACACACACACACACACACACACACACACTGATAGTGAGATGGCCAGTGAATGCTTGGAAAATGGAAATGCTGTTTATGGAAATGCCAGTAGCACATTAGCCACCTGGAGCATCTTCTGTTGATGTCCTAGGGGACTGTTGCAGCTCTATTCCAAGGTCTAACACTTACACTATGAAGCTGTCCAGATCTTGTACTATTTCTCACAGAGGCCAGGTAATTGTCTATCTTTGTCAAAGGTTATTCGACCAACAGTCCACTTCTGTCAACCCATCTTCCCATGCAAGGTGGGCAGCTCTATTTTTGACCAAATAGGTGGTTTCTGTGGCTGTATATCTGCTCATAAGTGTGGTGCTGACCTCAGCATTGACGTTTATCACAAGGTCTTTTCATACACATTCTCAGTAGGCCTGTTTGGCAGCTGCCTGCCTGAAGAGTAACATGCCATTGAGACAGGGCATCAGCAATAGCACCTCATTCTTGGCATCAGAGAACTTCCTCTTTCTTGTTTTCTTTCTGTTGGTGATACTATTGTTCTCCTGTTGATCCTTGCCAGGCATAGTGCTATGGGTATAGAAAACATATGTTTCAGCATGGTGGTGCTGATTCATTGCTTCACTGTACCCCTGAATGCTTGTACATGCTACACATATTGAACCTGGACACACACTTCCCACCATGTCAGCTGTACAGGATCCATAGACTGCATGTTATCCCTCCAAAGAAAAAAATTCTACATAACCAGAGCAAGTGGCAAATGAACATGCTGTCAACAATGCCCCCTTTGAAGGTTGAAATCATCATATATTCGCCCATACAAATATACACCCATAAAAATGCATTGTGCCATGTCATACCTTAATGGTAGTCTAATGCTGTTAATATCTTTACTGCTTAATTGCTGCTGTTTGTGTATTGCATTACTTGGATTATCCTTGCAGTACAAAAGTCTAAGGATGTAACTACTTTGTGTGTGTGTACTCGCGCGTACATGTGTGTGTAGGAGATCTCACAATTTCAGACAAAAGTAATGTTACATGGGGTTTAAAATATGTGCTGCATGGTATGTAAATATGGAGAAAGAGGTGCACCTACCTTCAGCAAGCTGTACTCATGCACCTCTAACAAGTGTCTGCTCATACCACCTGTAGCTTCATTCAGGGTAGCAGTTCTGATTTCTTCATTAGCATACTGAGAATCACTGCCTTCCCCTAGTAATTGCATTAGGAAAAGTTGGGTGTCTAGACATGTTGATTATGCAAATGAGGGCTCAAGAAGTTGTCTCTGAATTCCTGTATTTGTGTGTCACACTTACTGCCAAAACTACATGTCCATTTCTACAAAAATTCATGCACATGCTAAGGCACCTGTGGGCAGCATTGTGCAGATGAGTGTCACCCTGTGGTTCGTAGAGAGTATACGTAATTATTACACATCTTACCTAAAGGAAATGGAGTTGCTTTACTGCATTATTATATCAATGGCTTAGGTGCCAGGGTGTGCCTCAGAGATATTGCTGCCATTTTTCACAGCTTGCAGTCCAATGTATAAATATCATAATATGTTACATATATTTGACAGTACCGTCTTAGACTGAGAAGCTGAGTTACCCTGTGCTGTTTGACAGTTGGCAGACTTGATCACAGGTGTGGCCATAAGATGCCAGCCACATTGCTCTACTGTTTCTATGACATAAAAAATGTCTGATGAAGGTGAGACTAATACACCTTGCAGGGCTCAGTGTTAGTGCATGGGGGAAACAAAATTATGTCTCCTCTTTCTTCAGTGTGACACCACCAATGCTTACTGCAGAGAAGTACAAGGACCTCCAATATAAAACAGGCATGGCATTCTCTGGTCAAAGGTACAATGGCAATCCCATGCACAGGTGAGCAATGTTGCCATCACTACAGTGATCTCAGACAATGCGATCCAAACCTGTTTGGCTGATGGGAGGCATTGATTACATCTCCTGCACCAGAAATGTACTATAAGTAAAATGTATTTCATCTACACATACATACTGCTAGTGTGTGGTTTCCACAGAGCTTAGCTTAAGCATTCCTGCTTCTCTTTCTCAAGCTCCTGAAGCAATAGCAGAAAATGCAAAGCTGCACAGGAAGTAGATTGAACACCTTATCAGGTGTTTGGGTGAGTACACCTGCTTGTTATAGTACAGGTTAAAGTATTGATACAACCCTAAATAGTTGTCCATTTTGCAGACAAACTGTGAGTATGTTGAAAGCTTACACTTGTAGTCTGTGACTGTACATTTTGTCTTGCACTGCCAATTCTAAGTTTTATAGTTCAGAAATAGCAATATGTCTGTGTTTAATGCTTTCAGTATCAGTATGACTGCAGTGTTCATTTGGACTGTAGAAGTAGTTCAGCACATCAAGACATTCCCTTTCAGATTTAATGTTCTTATTTATGTGGGTTCGATTCTAACACTCAGTTGTACAGTATGCCATCATTGGTAATTTGGGGGAAGATGTTTGCTGTAATTTTGGGTACAGTACTCATCACCCTGTAAAAGAAAAAAAAATGTGTATGACCTGCATTTTTTCATTGTATATGTAATTTTCTTTCTCCTGCTCTCTTTCACGCTATCCTTTTTTATTGCATACTTTTGGTATTGTATGCTGTAATATCTGGGTCTATATTAGTTCAAAACTCCGGGCGGCCGCGGTGGTGCAGTTCATAGGTAAGTCCTAGGCTATCGGCCCGAGGGCCAAGCCTAGCCAACAAGGTTCCCTGGCTTACGCCACCCAAAAAAATTATTTTCCTGTGCCACTGTTGAGCAGAGAAACAGAAGTGATCCCCGGGGTGTATTTCCTATTTCTCATCCACTCATCAAGATTTTTCTTGGAGTGCTAATGAAGAACTTTGCTGGACATATATGGGTAGCCTGTTCCAGAGTATGGGAAGTCTCTGGGACAGGAATCTATCCCACCAGCATGTCCTGTTTATTGTGGTGACAAGATTTAGGTCCCTAGAAGCATGTAGCTTGGAGGGATTGGGATTTCTTTAGGTGTAGCATGTCCAACAGCTCTGGGTTTGACATAGCTTTATATGTTAGGCAGAGATCACCTGGGAGTAGGCTATATGCTATGGAGTAAAGCTGGAGTTTTTTGAGACGGTCAGTGTAGGGCATCTATTTGACGCCTGTAATCCTCTTTGTGAGGTACTTCTGTGGCCTTTCTAGCTGCTGCAGATGTCTTGTGAGGTACATTCCAAAAGGGGCGATGTACTCTATGTTGTGTCTTTCGGCTTTTCCCAGTTAGGGGTCGCCACAGCGGAACTCCGGTCCGCTCATGATTGGCAGTAGATTTTTACGTGCCGAGTTGCCGGCCCTGACACACAACCTTCAACGAAGGTACGCCCAGGACAACGTCTTACTGTGAGGCGACAACGCTACCGCAGCACCACCACAGGTCTAATAAGTGTCAAGTAGAGGGGAACAATGACCTCTTTTTTCCTGGATGAGAACCCTTTTATGATGAGGTGTGCCACGTAGAAGGTCTTCCTGACTACTGTGGCGATGTGACTATCAAAGGACAGACTACTGTCCACCTGGGTCCCAAGGTCTCTAATCACACATTCAGTGTTAAATAGACTGCTGTCTATGTAGTAGTTCATGATTTTTACCAAAGGGGATGACAGTGCACTTTTTGGCATTGAGCTTGAGGCCATGGCTCTGACACCAGGCATCTGTCTCTGCGAGGCCCTTCTGTAGGATTTTCACTTCATTTGGGGACTCGACTATGGGTCCTAGTTTGCAGTCATCTGCGAACTTTGTCAGCCAGAGGCCTTCTGTGTTAGCCTGTACTTCAGAGAAGTAGATACAAACAGGAGAGGTCCCAGTACTGAAACCTGTGGTACTCCACTTGTCACTGGTTTGAGGTCAGATTTGGAGTGTGCAACTTTTACAGTGTGGGTTCTGTCAGTGAGCCAGTGGGCAACCCATCTTGTGACGTAGGGATTTATACCTAATTTAGTGAGTTTAGCTATAATTCCAGAATGGGGAATGGTGTCGAAAGCCTTGACGAGGTCAAGATAGGCTGTGTGAACCACCTTACCCTCATCTACGGCTTTGGTGACTGCCTCAAAGATGTCGATCAGGTCAGGAGGCATGATCTGCCTTTCACAAACCTGAACTGGGTGGGATCCAGAGTTTGGAGGTTACCAATGTCTTTGTTTATGAGTTCCATGATGATACATTCCATGGCCTTGCAGACCAGGCTCGTCAGGCTAATAGGGCAATCCCGGGATCAGTGGTGGCTCCCCCTTTGTGGAGTGGGATAACTGTTGCTGTATGCCATTCAGTGGGCACAAAGCCTGATGTGAGGCTATGATTCAACATGGTGCTTAGGTGGGGAGCCAGTTCGTTCTGAAGTTCATGTAAAATGCAGCCTGGGATGTTGTCCGGTCCCATGGATGCTGTGTTCTTGGCTTTAGAGAGTGCAGCTTTTACCTGTGTAGTTGTGATTACAAGGGACTCTGCATTCTTCCTGTATAGATATGGGCCCTTTAGGGTGGGGGGGGGGGGTAAAGTTAGCACTGAGCCTGTCTGCCAAGATGTTGGCAATATCAGTTGGTTCTGTAACTTTTGTGCCGTTGTGCTGTAACTCAGAGCAGATCTGGGTGTTGCCATTGAGATTCTTGACATAGCTATAGAATGCTTTGTGGCTGTCCTTAGAATCAGTGTCGTTTTTGTTTTCGTAGCTAGCTTTGGAGGATCTTATAAGGGATCTCAGCTTCTTACTGAGACTGACCAGGGAGCTCCTCCACTCATGGGATTTTACTCTCTTTTGTAACAATTTCTTCCTTCTGTTGTACAGTTTGTTTATGGCAGGGGACCACCAGATTTGCTTCCTTTTTTTGGAGGATAGCGTCTTTGTTCTGTTTGGGATAGCACTACCCATGCACTCGTGTAAGTGCTTATAGAGTGCATTTGTATAGGATTCAGCAGTCATAACTGTATTGTCCATCTGCATGGGTGTCATGAAGTTTACCACTTCTGTCTTAAGAAGCATGAAGTTGGCTTTGGAGAAATTTTTTACCATGATTTTCTTAATGGGAGGTGGGGGCGGGATGTGGATATCAAGGGTGATTAGCTTATGGTTGAATCGGACCAACGAGGAGTTGACTTCAGGTGTGGAACACCAATCAGTCTTGTTGGTAATAACTAGGTCTAGGATATTGTTGCCCCTGGTGGGGGTGTGGATAAGTTGATCCAGGGCATTGGAGTTAATGAATTCCAGAAAGCTTTGTGTGAAGGAGTTGGTACACAAGTAGTTTTCACAGTTAATGGTGTGGTAGTTGAAATCACCTATTATTAGGGTGTTTGGTTGAACCTTAATATTTTCCAGTACATCAAGAAAAGAGGAGTGGGAATCTTGGGGCATGATGGGGGATCTGTAGCAAGCTACAATTTGGATTGCAGTTTTGCCCAGAGTTAGTTGCACTTGGATAACCTCGTTTGCATTATGCTGAGCAACTAGCCTGGAGGTGTGGATATCCTTAATGGATATGGACACACCTCCGCCTTTGGTTTTCCGGTCCAGGTTACATGGCCGAAAAGTGTGGTACGAGTTATAGCCTGGTAATGCAGGGGTGCTCCCTGGAGCCTTGAACCAGGTCTCAGTCTCTGCACAGATATCGATGGTCTCCATTTTAAGTAGTGCCTTGAGTGAGTGCATTTTGAGATTTAGACTTCTAGCATTGAGTAGCATTACCCTCAGTTTTTGCTTGCCTGTTCCTGTTACGGTGGTGAATTTGTCATTTGAACCTTGCCTAAAAAAGGCACCATAGGGACCGCAAAATTCTTAGCCAGTATCCAGAATCCCAGGGGTGACAGATGCAGACCATCTCTGGCAAAGCATCGTGGTCTGTCTGCCATGTCATCCCAAGCAGATACTGGATCCCCTTAGAATGACAACAGAAGCTTATTCAATTGTTGAAGTCAATCATTTTGTACTTGTACTGCAGTATCATTCTGAGCGATGGCAGAATGCTACTCAGGACTAGGGTCATATCTGCCTGGGCTACAAGTTCGGAGAGCTCTTCCATGCCTCTCTTCATGTAGTCCAGGAAGGTACGTCTCAGGTCGTTAACACCAACATGGACAATGACAGAGTCATATTTGTACTTGTTGTGGAGTGACCTGAGTGTGTGGATTATGTGGCGGATCCTGGCACCTGACAAGCAGCTGACAGTAACCTTCTCCTTGTTTAGCCTGGTGAGTGGGACATCAGTGTGCCTGACTACAGAGTCACCTATGACTAGTATGTTGGATACGTTGTTTTGCCTTATTGGCTGTGGTTGAGTGGCACACTGAGTCTGTGGGCTATGTGTCATTTGGGTTCTGTTGGGAGGTGGAAGTTGCTTGCGTTTCTACTTTGGAGGTCTCTGTTGCTTGGGCAGATTATTATTGAGAGCCTCCACGAATGTTTTTGTATTTCTTTGTGTGGATTTTGGTGGTGTAAATTTAGTGAGACTATGTGATAAGTGTAGTGTGGTGCAAGTGTTTACCTTCTCCCCTTAGTGTCAAGTTCAGTCTTGGAGAGAGCTTTACCTCGAGTTTGGCTAGATAAGTGCATCTCTCACAGGTTGTAGTGTTGGGTGGTAGGAGGAGAGGGTTGTCTGTGTACATGAAGCAATTTCTACATTGCCCCAAGATGCCCAGATTCATCATCTAGACAGGAGAGAACACCGGGAGCTGACCCTTGGACATGCCTGAATAAAAAACTATTTTCCTCTAGATAAGTGAGGAAAGTGAGTACAAGAGCTGTTTTTCTCTAACCAAGTGAGGAAAATAAGTACAGAAACTGTTTTCCTCTAGGTAATGGGGAAGGTTTAGTGCTATAGTAATTAGTAGCTTATTTAGTGCTTACAACAAGTTCTGAACAAGTGCTAAGCATGAATAAACAAATTCAAGTGCTAAAACTAAGAATCTTTATCTGCACTAGACTAGTTGCAGGAAAGAAACAAGTGCAAATGCGGGCTTTCAAATCAGAAAGTTGAGAGAGATGGAAAAGATTGCCCAGATGGCCGGTAACTACAATTTCTGGTCCAGAACCACTCCTTATGTAGTAGACAGGTTACCTAGTGCTTACCACTCCCAATGACAAGCTAGAAGGCTTCCCTCCAACACAGAAAGGCTTGGGTGGGGGAGCTCATAAGCTTACATGCAGTCCTGAATACAGCAAATCTGTATCTGGACTACACTAGTTACAGGAAAGGTAAGAAACAGGCTTACCGTTTTTTTTTTTTAGAGAAAAGTAGCTAAAACAGCAGTAAAAACAATTCAAATGCAGTGCAAGCTAGCACACTTGAGTATGTAGCAATATTAGACCAAAAACAGTTTAAAAAATGCAATTAAATTAAAAATTACTAAAAACAAGTGCAGGAGGAGTGTATTAGGTAGAATGTGGTAAAGAGATGGGACTAGGGGGAGTGTCCCAGATCAAATCTACAGTATGGCGGGCAACTGCAAAAGCCACCAAATTTAAACAAACCAGAGACAGGGACGGTGGGTGGGACAAAAAACTTTCAGCAGACATCTGAAAACCTGTGCAGTGAATCAAAAATAACTTTGAATAAAATTAGTCCAGCAACAGTTTACAGTACACAATTCTGAAGAACCAAAAAAATATACTTAGCTCTGTATATTTCCAGATAGTTTGAAAAGAGCTCTGTTAGACACAGGTTCCAGCAATGATATGTAGGCTGTTAACTAACAGGGTCTATTTTTATTCAAGTAATCTTTCAGATAGTGAGATGACACAAGCTGTAAAAAAAAGTTATACCAACTTAAGACACAGCAGAAAATAGGGGGAGGTGGGACAAAAAGCTTTCAGCAGAGATCTGAAAAACTATGCAGTGAATCAAAAATAGTGCACTACTCTGAATAAAATTAGTCCAGCAACAATTTACAGTACACAATTCTGAATAACCAAAACAATATACTTAGCTCTGTATATTTCCAAATAGTTTGAAAAGAGCTCTGTTAGCCACAGGTTCCAGCAATGATATGCAGGCTCTTAACTAACAGGGTCTATTTTTATTCAAGTAATCCTTCAGATAGTCAGATGACACATGCTGTAAAAAACAGATGTGATAGTGTTCAATCTCGCCGTTTGTTCTTACACATGGGTTCGGAGCCGATCCTCGGCTCCGTGCCGGCCTCTTGCAAGCTCTGCATCGAGAAGAAGATCGAGACAATCTAATACCCACAATCCCCCTCTGCCTTTACCTCAGATCTAGTTTGCCGCTGCTGCATACGCATCGTTGGGAGCTAGCTCGAGAGTTTCTAAGCTAAGATATAACTTTTTTTGTTGTATTTTATTAAGGATTCTAGTCTAGTTGATATTATCAGTGTTAACAAGTGTGATTGTGTTGTGGTTCCGTTAATTCTTTGGTACCGTTAACCTTATTTATCGGTATTTTTGTATCGGGGCCTACACCCTTCATATCTTACCATATTGAGACAAATTTTTACCGGATTTGACAATTACTCGATTGTGACTAACTTTTTCGGATTTGACTGTGTTTTTCTGGAGTTGTCTTTTATTCTACAATGTCTGAGAAGGCAAAGTCTGGTTTCAAGCGTTGTCAGTGTGGCCAGAAAATGTCGGTCACTGACAACCATAGTTCCCAAGTCTACTGCCTTGGCCCTCTCCACTTACAAGAGGATTGCTCCATCTGTCACTCTTTTAGTGGGAGGGTCATGACAGATAGGCGCAGGAAACTGATGGACAGAGGTCTATTGAAACCGGCTTTCCAAGAGGCTTTGGATGCTTCTGACCAGGCATCGAAGTCCTCTAAGGAATCGAAGCCGCCGGAGCCTAAGTCATCGCCTCCGAGCCCTTCTTCAAAGGTTAGATCACCGGTTTCACAGACTTCGGGCCGAGTGTTCAACTGGTATCGGTTCCTGAGCCTCGAGTCTTGGAACCGTGATGGAGCTCCCTCCTTCGCCATATTGAGGTCGGCTCCGTCTTCGGTTCCTTCGACCCGTTCTTCCTCCAAACTTTCGGATGTCGATGTGGATCGCGTGGTGCAGAAGTTGTTGGAGCATTCGGCCCTCTCTAAACTTATTTCGGTTTCCACCCAGTTGGTGTCGAAACTTGAAGGCCTTCCTGTACCTCCATCCATTCCTCCTCCGAGACCGATTCAGTCTTTGGAGCCGGAAGAGGCTGATCTACTGATTGTGGAGCCCTCGGGTCCAGAACCGTCTTTTCTCGGTCTGTTCCCTCACCTCGACTCCGCCGGACCCGTACCGGAGTCCCGGAGCCGACGGTCTGTTCTTGGTTCCGGGGCGGAGAGGCGAACCGACGAGTCGGTTCCGACTCTCCTCGGGCCTCGCACGGATCGATTCGGCTCCGTCCTCGGGGTCGATGCCTTCGGTGCCCGTGTCGGGGATTCTTCCCATTTCTTCGGAACCGGGAGACTCTTCGGTGCGGGACCCGGGAGCGTTCGACCTGATGAGGAAGGTGTTGTCTACCCAGACAACCACATCAGTGGAAGCAGTTTCTCCTCCCCATAAAGGGCCTTTGTCTTCATCTGCACCCATGGCCACATCCAAGCGTCGGGCACCAGTGCCTCAGCCACCCCTGGAGGGTGCCCCCTCTTCCTCCGAGGCTTCTTCGGATGCTCCCCACGAAGAAGTCCCTAGGAAGAGATTGTGTAAGAGGAGACACTTGGATTCTTCACAGGAATCCTTGACATCTGATACTGACTTAGATGAGTCAGAGGGGTCCCCTAAGTCACCTTCAGAAGATGTCTCTTTTTCAGACATTTTGGAGATCCTGAAACAGAGAGGTGACTGGCAGTCCCTTCCCCCTTCTGAGGATGAGTCAGTTCTGCTGAAGGCATTTGGTGCTCGCCCTTCCTCCTCCTGGGTCACTCCGCCCTTCGACGAACTAATGGAACTTATTGCTCAAGGGCGTGGGAGACTCCTCACACAGTGGAACCTGTTCCAAGAAACCGAACAAGTACATCACAGCACCTCAGGATAAGTCCTACCTTACAAAAGGAGTTCCAGTAGACGCTATGGTGGTGGCTGCAGCCACGAAAAGGAGATGTCAGAGTCTTCTTCCTGTCCATCCGCCTAATAAAGATTCTAGGACGATGGATAGATATGGGAAGTGCATTTTTAGTTCAGCGGCTTTTTCCATGCGGTCCCTGAACTATTTGACCCATTTTACACGCCTGCAGAGGGATCTAGTCAAAGAGTTGGGAGATACCCTCCAGGGTGCTACAGATGCAGCTGTCTCAGAGAAAGTGACAGCGCAACTTAATACCCTAACATCGATTGTTAACTCGTCCATGAGGCTGATTTCACGCAGCGAAGGTTCGAGTAGGGCAGCAGCTTCAGCGATTGCTCTTCGTAGACAATCCTGGATGCGCCTATGCTCCTTTGGAAGCCTTCAAGTCTTCCTTTACAAACGCCCCATTTGACGGTGCCACTCTTTTTGGCCCCAAGGTAAAGGAGACCCTTACCCGGTGTGAACAAGAGGGAAAGACTCTGTCTGCTGTCGGAGTCCGTTTTCCACCCCAACCAGACCGTACCCCAAAGGGCAACGCGGTGGGAAAATGTGGTTTCAAAACCCCAAGGGTCTTTCTCAGGCACACAGGGTGATGCCCCTCTAGAGGCAGAGGAGGGGCAGAGGTGGAAGACGCCGCCCTGGCGGCAGAGGGGGTCCGCAACATCAAGGTGACAGGGAAACACTACCTGGTAAACCTTTCCAGCACTCCTGAGAGGAGGCCCGACTGTCCTGCTCTGGAGGCAGTCGGGGTCGCTAGCTTTATACCCTCAGGCCTGGCAAGATATAACTACAGACAAGTGGGTAAAAAGCGTAGTTACCAGAGGTTACTCCATACCCTTCCTATCCTATCCCATTCCAAAGAAAAGACTCCCAGATGTACCGCCCATCTGCGAGAGCCAGCAGCTTTAGAAATTTCAAAGCTGCTAGAAAAGAGTCATCCAGCCAGTCCCAGCGGACCAGCAAGGATTCGGGACTTACTCAAGGTTCTTTTTAGTTCCAAAGAAAACAGGGGACTGGAGGCCCATTCTAGACCTAAGCTACCTCAATACTTTCGTCAAGAAAGAAAAGTTCCGAATGGTCACGCTTCAATCGATCCTTCCATTCTTACAGAAGGACGAGTGGATGTGCTCAATAGATCTAGAGGATGCATACTACCACATCAAAATGGCCAGGGCATCCAGAGATCATTTGCTTCCGGCTGGGAGCCAGTCACTTTCAATTTTGAGCCCTGCCCTTTGGTCTGACCTCAGCCCCCAGGGTCTTCACCAAATGTATGGCAGTGGTAGCGTCTCACTTGAGACGTCAGGGATTCCAGGTGTTTCCGTATCTGGACGACTGGCTCCTTTCGCCACCACCAAGGCCAACTACTGCAGGCCAGAGACTATGTTCTTCAACTGTGTGTTCACCTAGGGATCTCTGTAAATTTCGGAAAATCCTTACTTCAGCCATCACAAAATATCTTGTTCATAGGAGCAGAGTTAGACACACGTCAATTAATTCTGAGGCTTCCCCCAGAAAGGATATTATCACTGCAGACTCACATACGTCTTCTACTCTTGTCAAGGAAATCTCCTGCAAAACTAGTACTGAAGGTGTTGGGCCTCATGTCAGCCTCCCTTATTGCAATTCCCCTGGGAAGGCTGCACATGAGAGTCCTACAATGGCTACTGTTTGCTCAATGGTCATTTCAACAACTACCTCTAACACACGAGATTCTTATAACAAAGACTTGCAAAACAGATCTAAACTGGTGGCTTCAAACGTGCAACCTTTCCCAGGGAGGCCGCTTGTGCTACCCACGCCCACAGTTACGGTGACCACGGACGCTTCCCTGATAGGGTGGGGGGGCATCTTTCAGGGACAGACAGTCCAAGGCGAATGGACCAATTTGCAGTACAATCTGCACATCAATGTTCTAGAGTTGAGGGCAGTGTTTCTAGCGTTGCAACACTTTGCTCCCCTTCTTCCTCTAGGGACTATTGCAGTTCAGACGGACAACATGTCGGTAGTCTGGTACATAAACAAACAAGGGGAACCAAGTCCTATCAACTATGCAGAGAGGCCATGAGAATTTGGCAGTGGGCGGAGTCCATGGGTCGCTTTCTAATAGCAACGCACATCCCGGGGTCATCCAACGTCATAGCCGACAGGCTGAGCAGAGCAATTCTGTTACCGCACGAGTGGTCTCTAAAACAGTCAGTGGCGAAAAGGATTTTTCGCGTGGGGCCAGCCTTCCTGCGACCTGTTTGCGTCTCCAATGAATGCCAAATGCAGGAGCTACTTTGCCCTATTACCCTCCAGGGAAGTCCCCAGGGACGCACTGGTTTACGATTGGCCCCGGGACTCCTGCACGCATTTCCCCATTTCCTCTGATATCGAAGTTTGTCCAGAAAGCCAGGAACCTACACAGGACGATAATCCTCATTGCTCCATTCTGGCCTCGTCAAATTTGGTTTCCTTCCTGAAAATACACTGCATTCGGGGACCCTGGATTCTGGACCCAGAGCCAGATCTATTGACTCACTCGTCAGGGGTTCCCCATCCCGCTCCTGTCACTCCATCTAGCAGCTTGGCTGCTCCAATTCCCAACTTAGCCAGGTCTGATCTTTTGTCACCAGCAGTCCAGGATATATTAGTGGCTTCGCATAAAGCTTCCACTACTAAAACATATACTAGCAATGGAAACGGTTTGTATTCTGGGCTAATACACACCATGTGGATCCCTTTATAGCTCCTTTGAATAAGATATTAGAGTTCTTAACAGACTTATTTCATCAGGGTGCTTCTCCTGCTACTCTAAGAGTTCAGTTGGCTGCCATTTCAATTTCCATGTGGAAGAATGTGGAGCTCCTATTATGGCTCACAGACTTTGTAAAGCCTTTTAAAAGGAGTTTTTCATATTAGACCACCGGTCAGATCTCCCACGTCACCTTGGAGTCTAAACTTGTTGCTATCTAAATTAATGTTGCCCCTTTGAACCTGCCTCTTCTTGCCCATTAAAATTTTTGTCCTGGAAAACTCTCTTTCTGGTAGCCATTACTTCTGCTAGACGAGTGTCTGAACTTCAGGCTCTCTCCATCAAGCACCCTTATTTGATCTTTCACTCTGACAGAGTTTCTCTTGAACCAATTCATCCTTCCTCCCTAAAGTATGTACTATTAACAATATTAATCAGTCCATTGAATTACCCACTTTCTTCAAAACCACTCCAACAAAATGGAGTATATGTTACACAAATTGGATGTTCACAGACAGCTAAGGTTTTATTTGGATAGAACAAAAGATCACAGGAAAACAGATCAACTCTTTGTGGCTTTTGCTGATAGCAGGAAAGGACTTGCAGTTACCAAAAGAACTCTTTCTAAATGGTTAACGGATTGTATAATCTATGTCTACGATTCTGCAAATCAACCCCTTTTACACAAACCCAAAGGACATTCCACAAGGTCAATATCTACATCTTTGGCTCATGCAGCTCGCCTACCTCTGGATGCTATTTGTGCGGCTGCTACCTGGTCTAAGCCACATACATTTATTTCTCATTATAAAGTAGACAAGGTTTCTAGGGACAGGGCAACCTTTGGTTCCACTGTGCTCAAGAACGTCCTCCCGTGAGTTCCTCAGGATCAAGGAGCTAGGGACGCCACCCATGTGTAAGAACAAACGGCGAGATTGAACATTATCACATATAGAAGTTATGTCCTTACCATAACGTTCCATGTGGAGTGTTCATCTCGCCTTTGTTCTTACAGTCCCACCCTCCCACCCTTAGGAAGAACGTTCTTTGATGCCTGGCCAGAAGCATTTTTTGCTACTGTTATTATTCTGTATACATAGTTGGTTTACACATATATTTTTATATGTGTCTGTTTATATATGTATAGGTGTATAGCATGAATGTGCTATTATGTAGATTGGTTTGCTTGCAAACTAGATCTGAGGTAAAGGCAGAGGGGGATTGTGGGTATTAGATTGTCTCGAGCTTCTTCTCGATGCAGAGCTTGCAAGAGGCCGGCACGGAGCCGAGGATCGGCTCCGAACCCATGTGTAAGAACAAAGGCAAGATGAACACTCCACATGGAACGTTATGGTAAGGACATAACTTCTATTTATAAAAACTTAAGATACAGCAGAAAATAGGGGGAGGTGGGACAAAACACTTCAGCAGAGATCTGAAAAAAACTATACAGTGAATCAAAAATAACAGTGCACAACTCTGAATAAAATTAGTCCAGCAACAATTTACAGTACACAATTCTGAAGAACCAAAAAAATATATACTTAGCTCTGTATATTTCCAGATAGTTTGAAAAGAGCTCTGTTAGACACAGGTTCCAGCAGTGATGGTTAGCATTGCCACCTCACAGCAAAGAGGTTCTCCAGTTCGATCCTCTGCTGGGGCGGGTACCTTCTGTGCGGAGTCTGCATGTCCTCCCTGTGGTCTCTTGGATTTCCTCCGGGTGTTCCGGTTTCCTCCCACATCCCAAAGACATGCTGTAGGTGGACTGGATACTCTAAATTGGCACTAGGCATGAGTGCATGTGTGTGTACCTTCTGTGGAAGGTTGGGTGCCGGGCTGGCAACTCAACACCGTAAAACTCCACTGCCAATCATGAGCGGACAGGTGATCCACTGTGGCGACCCCTAACCAGGAAAAAAGTCAAAAGAAGAAGAAGATTATTTCAAAACTCTGATTCTGCTAATTCCAATTTATCGACCCCTATTCAGCGAATGTCCTTTTATTGAATGTTCAGATCAGTGGACTTTTTTCCCAGGGCACTGAGTTAGTTGGCCAACATGTGGAAGTTTGCCCTTTTCCCCACTGTAGTGTGATCTCAGAGTTGGTATATATAAGTGGGGGGGTGGGGGTGGTGCCCCCCACTTTGGTGGGTTTGTTATGCTGCAGTGTGTATCACATGGTATATTGGCTTACTAAATTAGTTACCTGGGAAAACGTTCACTGAGTTGTGAGTTCGATAAAAGGGTAGTGCGTTGAATAGGGGTTGATGAATAATTATTTATGGAATTGAAGTTTTGATGAAATAATATAGACCCATAACATCTAGACCTATGAGCATCGTTCCTGTAATGGCAGCCAGCTCTCCCCCAAGTGGCAGCACTATTAACCCCGTCTGTGAGCCAGCCTGCCAGGGTCACCTTCCAAGCTCAAACATCAACTACAGGAGACACACCATCTAGTCCTGCAGTGGAAGTTGGGGCTGTTGTTGGTACTGGTGGCAGTGATGGTGACACCTTTGTTACATACACAAGCAGCTAAATGACATGGTGGGGGAGTTGGTTGACTGATGGCAAGATGCCAGTATTGACTACCTAGAGAAACTCCTCTAGTGGCTTAGTGAGTCACATCCCAACCCCACACAGGCTCCTCTATCTGCTCAAAGGCCTAGTGGTAAAGGAGTCAATGGTGGCATTTAAGCTCACAGATACTCTGGGATGTCAGTTATGCAACCCCATCCTATCCCCTATTGTAGTATTATTCTTCCTTTTGTGTTTATACCCACCTTTGTTTGTTGTCCAGTCTACTCAAACACTTCTACTGTTTATCTGATGATTTCTTCTTTGTAGTTGTGTCTGCATCTCCCCTGTCAGTCTTCTTTGTCTTCTGTGTGCGTTTGTTTGAACCCACTGTATATCTTTTCCCCACTCACCCATTCTTTCCTTCTCATTACCAGCCTGTACTGACCCTGGATATTACTCTACATAAAGGCCGACCATCAATAGACCCATAGAACTACAGACCCGTAAGGCTGACTAGTCTTAAATGCAAGGGCATGGAAAGAATTATTGTGGTACCGATAGACATAACAAATCTTCAAACACTGGACCCATCGCAGTTCAGTTTCATCAGGGACAATTCATGCCTACCAAACTTGGTAGACAGAGGTCACTAGAGCCATGGACAAGGGCAAAATGGTACATACTGCCTACCTTGACCTGGCAAAAGGATTTGACACAGTACCTCAGAACTTTGCCATTTTAGACAAACTCACAGATTTAGTCATAAATCACTATGCCACGCAATGGATATAGCCAAATGGCTCACAGAGGGTGGGAGAAACCACTTACACCAAGAGGTCTGTTATTAGTGGCATCCCACAGGACACGGTACCTGCGCCTTTCTTGTTTGGAGTATACTTCTCTGAAGTCAAGGCAAATGTACAGCACTTTGGCTGATCAAATTTGCTGATGACTGCAAGATGGATGCAATCTTCGGATCAACTTTGTTCTTATAGTTTTTGGGTCTTACAGTAGGAGAGAGAGCATCTTCACCACTCCAAAAAAAAAAAAAAAAAAAGAAAGAAAACCTAACAATACTCCCATTTTCACCCTTTTATCTGCTCAAAAGATAGATTCAAATGGTGCTCTAGCCTTTTGCAATGGGTCAGCTACTTTCCCCAGATTACCACTTCTGTGTAAGTATGAATGCACTGATGGCCACAGATGTTTGTTCATGCACAATGCACATTTAACATGCATGCATGCACCATGTTTTAGTCACCACTGAGATTATATTCCTTCTCCGTATAACTTGTTGTGGCCATTGGTGGATTTCAAACTGAGCTATGATTTGCATAAAGCCTTTTGCCTTAGTCATTTATGCTGTTAGAGCTTCGTTATGCACAGTAGGCAAAGAGTAAGCCAGCTCAAAGTGGTCACAAGTACTATGTTTCTTAATCCCAGGGAAGGGAGTTTCCAGATTCAGTTTTATTGGTCTTAGAAAGGAGTCATCCTTGTTGTAGATTGCACTGAGTATGTGTTGTGTGCCATAAAAATCTCATGTGCAGATTTAGTGAAGAATAGTTATACCAGCCTCACCAGTCAGACAAAATCTATTTCCAATGATAGCTACTTATTTTTAGTAGTTATCAGAAGTAAACCTGGAAACTTGTACATTACAACAACGTCTTCACACACATGTTGTCAAACAAAATAGGTGTAACCCTTCCACTGGTAGTGACCTTCTTTGAATTCTTAAGTTAAAGTACTGCTCTCACGTGCAATCCTTCCATCTGCTTTGAACTCTTAACTCCCGCTTCCCCCATATCACCTTAGAATCGTTAGCTAATCTGTATGACACTGTCTTGACTTCAGACTCCATCAGCTTACCCTGAAGTGCATCTTCTCTCTGTCTGTGCCCCAGTACTTAGCAAATCCCACTGCAAGGTTTCTGTACTAGTCTTGCCTCTCTGCATGAGTAGGGCCTTTGAACTCCATAAGTTATAACCCTGTTTCAGTGCTTCTTCTGTCAAAGGTCAGAGGAAATAGGTCTTGAACATATCAGAGTTTGACATACTGAACTGTGGTACAGCTCTCTCTTTTCCCAGAAATACATTACCATTTTTATGGATGTTACCAAAATGTGAAGTGAAATCACCAGCTGTCTTTTCCACTGGACGTTCAGCATGACAAGCCACAAGTTCCATGGTTTCCCGATGTGCTTTTTGTTTTCCATAAAGCACATAGCAAAGATTTAATGTCATTAAAATATTTTTTCATGCTGATAATACATGCATTTGTTAGCCTTGCTGATGGAAAGGCAGGTAGAAAACATGTTTCAGAACATGATTACAGAAACTCCTCTTGACCATCTTAGAAACTATGACTGTGCTGCCCCTTGCAGCAATCTATGCTGTTTAGAATTATGATGTCATTATTAAAGATGGTAAATGAGCTCAACCATCCAGGGTCAGCAGCTTCAGTGAGCTTTGGTGCTGTACTACATGCTGTACTACATTGTAATCAGGTCTGTGTTTGGCTATCAACAAAATATTAAATTGGAACAGCTGTGCATTGAACATTACTCAATGAACAGCACTTTTAACAGGCATGTCTTCAAAAATAAAGTAATTGACTGGCCATAATTGGCCAACATAAAGGAAATACAATCTACTACTAGCTTACTGGTAACTTATCTTTAACAGAACCTGCCCTTTGCTCAATTTAGTGCAACCTTGGATTTGGTATTTATAATTAGCAGGGGGGAGCCCCCCACCCCACAACAGAAGGATTTGGTGAACACGGGACAGTACATATACTTTTTTTCCCCTTTGCCAGTGGCTTTAAATATAAAGCAAATAACAAAGGGGAAAGAGGACAAGGTTAATCTCCCAGGGCCATGCTTACACTTATCAATGGTATCAGAACTTGTCAGAGATTTGGGATGCATGGCTAGGCTTAAAAATGCCCTTGTGGTGGTTAGCCTAGTAAACACCTATGACCCTATGAACATCCCTGTCTGGGTTCCTCTGTTCAAGCATAACGTATTGGAGAGGAACCCTCCCATTTTAATTCTTGCCTCTGTTCCTTTATATATTCTCCTAATTAACCATATTATTGTATCAAAGAATGCAAATGCCTCCATTACCCTACTCATAAAATCCCAGCTTATTTTGCCAAATACTTTGCATCAAAACCCAACAACAACATTGACATTTTCTTAATTCCACTTCCCTGTGGAACATCATTGTTCTGTTAATGTCATCAGTTGCTTGATTGCCTTCCACAAAACCTCACAGCTCCATATCTGTCAATTTTGGTAACAACTTTGCCATTCTTTTAGCTAGCAGAGACTGGCACACTTTATAATCATGGTTTAAAAGTGAAATGGCCTATATGAGGCCAGACTGATGGGTCTTTACCCTCTTTGGATAGAACAGCCAGCATAGCTCTCTTCCAAGATGCTAGCGCTTCCCTTCCTTTTAAAATAATAGTAGACAAAATCTTTCTGATTTTAATAATTTGCTTCCCTCCTAAATTCCAAATCTTGCTCAGGAATGCTATCTGTTCCTGGAGACTTCCCTGCAAATTGATTATACATCACTGTTTTTGTCTCATCTCATCCCTTGTTAACTATTAGTTGTTGAGCCTCATCTTTCTATAATTTTAGTATAATCAAGTCTACCATAAGTATTTCCATTTGTGCTCTTTCTTTGGTTTCCACATTCCTCTACTTTATACAAATTTTCAGGATCTTTCCAAAATATCTCTAATGCCTGTATGGCCTCTCTGGTTGTTTTGCTTGTCATAAGCTTCCTACATTTGGCGACAGTCCTTTCTACTTTTTTATTTCCTAAGTCACTGTGCTAAAACTGTTTGTGTGTGGACAGCAATCTTTCTTAACTCATGCATGTTATCTTTTCTGTTTTACTCTGCTGTTGCTCCTCCTCTTGTTCTGTGAGAATCCTCTTATTCTGCATGACTTTAATGTTTGTTAGCCCCTCATAATAATTCCTTTTACTTCTTAACCCTATCTTTCTCTCGTATTTTTACCCTATTTTAAACTCCATTTTCATTTTATCCCACTCACTAGCTATTCCTTCTGAGGACGTCTGTCTTTAATAATAATGTTTGAATAATTTCTACTCACATTCTTTAAAATCCTGTCTTTTTAACAGGTAGATGGGAGAGCACAGTTCTCATTTTTACTTCATTTCCATACATTTTTGTTTTAGTTTTTATTTGTGCATAATCTGAAATGGTTATTGGATGTGTGACAAAGCTTTCAATTAAATGCACGTGTTCTTTGAAATGTAATTTCTATACAATGTGGTCCAGTTATTGTACCTTTGGGAATAATATGTTAATGTCTTCAGGTCCTGACAAACTTCTTGTTTTGAATCCTGAGAGGTGATTGTCACCCCATTGTCTAGCAAAATGTTAAAAATGTGTTAAGCCATCATGTTATTTCTTTCTCTGTACCACTTCATATTTTATTTTACTTTATTGATGGGTAAAAAGGACAATCCATTTGGACCAGTACACTTTAATCATTAGTACTACAGTTCACAGATTTTTGTTTATGGTCATTTCTGCCTACTTTATGAATATTGTCCCAGTGAGCCTTAGAATTGTGTATCCACTTCTCTGATTAAAGTCATGCTTTTCTTCCTTTTGAATGGGAATTTGAAAAACAAATGTTTAGAAATGTTGTGATGGTGTCTGTGGTGCCCAGGGACAGACCATTGTCCAATACATTATTTTTTCCATCTGACTAAGAATGGGTGATGATCACCAAAGAATTTTGGACTACCTGACCTGTTTTGGTTATTTTTTTTTTATTAGGCCTTTTGCAGTGTTTCCTATCACTGCTGATACCTAACATGTTGACATGAATAGATGTAGCTGTTGTAAAAGCTTCTATTTCCCCGTGGGGACAGCTGTTTGAACCTTGACACACACACACACACACACACACACACACACACACACACACACACACACACACACACACACACACACACACACACACACACACCCACACCCACACCCACACTGTACCCTGTATGCTCTGCAAGCCCTTTGACATTCATAGGTTCATAGGTTGGTACTAGGCTATCGGCCCTTGGGCCTATACAAGTCTAGCCATAACAATTCCCTGGCTATTTCTTGCCACAATATTTACTTCCCTGGACCCCTGTCTAGCAGGGCAACTGATGTTATCCTTGGGGTAAATTTCCTATCTCCCATCCAGTCGTCAAGGTTCTTTTTGAAGAGGGCCAAGGAGGTGCTCTGCTTGACATGTATGGACAGTCTATTCCAGAGTATGGGTAGTCTCTGGGTCAGGAACCTATTCCTCCAGCATGTTTTGTTCATTGTGATGACAAGGTTTAGGTCCCTGGAGCATCTGGCTCTGATGGATTGGGATTTCTTTAAGTGTAGCATGTCCACCAGCTCTGGGTTTGACATGGCCTTGTATGCTAAGCAGAGATTGCCTCTGAGTAGACAATATGCGACAGTATAGCTGGAGTTGTTTTAGTCGGTCAGCATAGGGCATCTGCTTTAGGCCTGTGATTCTTTTAGGGAGATGTTTCTGTGGCCTTTCTAGTTGTTGCAGATGTCTTGTGAGGTACATACCAAACTGGGCATTGTGCTTTATAATGGGTCTAATGAAGGATGAGTACAGTGGGACAGTGACCTCCTTTTTTCTGGATGAAAAGCCCTTAGTGATGAGGTCTGCCACATAGAAGGATTTCCTGACTGTTTTGGTGATGTGATTATCGAAAGTGAGACCACTGTCCACCTGTGTTCCTAAATCTCTTATCACACTTTCGGTGTTTAGTGTACTGCCACCTATGTGGTAATTCATGGGTACATGTTTTTCCCCAAAGGGGATAACTATACACTTCTTGGCAATGTGCTTGAGCCCATGGCTCTGGCACCAAGCATCTGTTTCTGTAAGGCCCTTTTGTAGAATATCCACATCATTTGGGGATTCAATAATGGCTCCCAGTTTGCAGTCATCTGCTAGCTTTGTTAGCCAGAGTCCTTCAGTGTTGGCCTGTACTTCAGAGGAATAGATGCCAAACAACAGCGGTCCCAGGACTGAACCCTGAGGTACTCCACTTGTCTGGAACTCGATTTGGAGTTGGCTATTTTTTGTGTGTGGGTTCTGTCAGTAAGCCAGTTGGCAACCCATCAAGTGATGTAGGGATTTATGCTCAGGTTAGTAAGTTTATCTATGATTCCAGAGTGGGGGATGGTGTTGAAGGCCTTGGCGAGGTCCAGATAGGCTGTGTGGACTGCCTTACCCTCGTTCACAGCTCTAGAGTCTGATTCGAAGAAGTCGATCCTGTTCAGGAGACACGATTGTCCCTTCACGAGCCCAGGCAGGGCAGTACATCATAATCCTCCTGAGAGAGGAGAGCTGTTCAATGAATGCTCATGTACTGTCTCTTCAGTGCATGCCCCTTTGACACCTGGGATTCTAATCAAACCTGCATTGGTTGCATACCAGAAGGACCTTTGGGCTGGTAAAACATTTTTGGTGTTTTTATTCTGAAATATCAAAAAAAAATGTATTCTTCTTGATCTACTACTTACAGTAGAAAATTTGAAGTCAGTCATTGCCATAAAATAGTAAGCATGTCTACACGAGGTTAATGTTGATTGTATCTTGTACCATCCAGTGGTGCCGTCTTCCAGTTTAATAAGGCAAAGCAAGCTGATAAGTGTGACAGTTACCTTTTGCTTATCTTTCCCAACCTACCAGTAGTGATGACTTTGTAGTTTCAGTTTTCAGATCACACAGTACAGTTTCTGAAATTCTATCTCTGTACTGCTTTGAGAAGTGATGATATGAAAGTACAGATGAAATTAAATGGATTTTAAATTTGTTTCTTTTTCTTTGGCTCCCCAGGTCTGTGCCTGCCAGGTTCGAGCCACCGGGAAGATGTATGCTTGCAAAAAGTTGGAGAAGAAAAGAATAAAGAAGCGAAAAGGAGAAGGCATGGCCCTAAATGAGAAAGAGATTCTAGAAAAAGTGAACAGTAGGTTTGTAGTAAGTACATTGGAGTTGATTTTCTTTACTAGAATAAGCTAAACTGTAATTTATTAACAGCATGCTTGCATCTAGGCCGCGGTGGTTGTTGCACTGTTTCACAAGTGTACTTTTCAGATTCATGACATGTGATTAGATGATACATTAAGATTGTTTTTAGTTAACTAAAACATGAAACGATGATTTGGCCATGGAAATCTCTTAATTCCATGTTCGGGGTGTTTGTCGGGGGTGCAGCAGGAATGCTGACCTATGTCCCTACCTTCTTAGTTATGTACAATTCTTTTTTTTTTTTTTTTTGCATAAAGATTTCTGATGGCTAAGTTTAGTTTTGAGAACATAGTGTTAATAAACTGCTAAACTGCCTAATCCCCACTAATTGTTAGAACAAAAAAGGCAACATGATTTAGTTTGTAAAAAAAAAAACAAAAAAAAAAACATTTAGTTTGTATACCAGAAACTCATGTAATGCAGTCAGCTTCCGGGGATGGTTAACAGCTGGGACATGCAGCCTGAAAAGGTTTAGAAGCAGCAATGGCTAAACACAAAGTTATACTCTAGAACCCAGAGCATCAGAGTCATGGCTGATATTTTGTGGCATGTAGACTTCATTCCCATGGTTTTATACTCTGTAGGTCAAATTGTTTCCACTGAATGTACAAATATTAATTTGACACAACAGATGCAACTTTTTTGGATTTGTATTGCCCTGGCAGTTGTCTGTGGCTTTATTTTTTTTTCTGGCTTTTATCTTCAGGTAGTGTTTGCAGTCTACTGCTGCTATATCTACAGCAGCAGTGGTAAGGTGGAGTGTTTTTTTCTGTACCATGAGTTTGGTTTCTGTCCCACTGGTGGAAAGTATCATATACCTAATTCTGTTAGTTTCTCCTTTATTTTATGAGGTGTACTTCCACCAAGTGCCTGCTGAGGTGACAGACCTACTCAGTACTCCATCACTGGTGCCTTTGTTGCTCCATTCCCAGACATGTGATTTGGCCACCTGTCAGAAATCATTTGTAGATCAGCTATTGGACACTCAGGGAACCAACTTCTTTTTTCAGATCAACCTCCCTGAGCAGAAGTTATGTCAGAAACTGTAGTCTTTTTCACTCCATGTCCCCTCTACTCTTAGAAAATAGTGTCAGTCTGTTCTGTTTATTACAAGGATAGAGTAAGAGAAAAGGTAAGATAAAGCTAAAAAAGCATCTTCTAATATATATGCATATTCAGAAATGGTCAAGAAAATGTATAAGCAAAACAGTAAGGGACAAAATAATAAAGAAAAACAAGTAGGATGTTTGTGTTCCTCTTCTCATGGATCAGGCTATGGCAGTAGATATAGACATCTTCCTGAAAAAACGTGAGTCAATCTTGTGTTTTTGCCACTGAGAAAGGGTGAGGAAAGACCAGATGGGAATTAAGTGTAGCTTAGGCAAAGCTATCCAAGCTATCCAGTGTTGATTTGTTGCCTCTTCCTGTCCACACCAACAGATGTATCTGAAGTCTTCCTAGTCTAATATCAGTGGTATAATATGGGAACCACTCTAGTTACCCTGTCAGCATCTGTTTGGATTACTAGCCTGTCACTGTTTATTTGGATGTTCCATATATACTGCAAGGTTGATGGTAGAATCTGGGGAAAACTCTATTTGGGTTTGTGTTGTTAGTGACTGGAGCAGTCCTCCTATCACCTCCATTGTCAGCTGTTGAATGAGTTGGAATTAGTGAGTGAACATTCATTCCATCTCATTTGGCATCTGGCCATGCAGAAGAGGCTGCACCAGTACAAGCAACTGCCTTCTCTTTAGCTATATTCTGTTGTGTGCAAAGGTACCTGCCGAACTTCACAAACATATTTATATGAAGTAATGGGAATGTGGCTGGTAGTAGAAAGTAAAGCTTCTAACAAGGAAGTTAATCTCATTTGTCATGGTGTCTGTCAAGAGCATTATGTTGGTATGTACTTTCTAGAGCGGTGCGGTGTTAGTAAAGTGTGCATAGGTCATCTCCTATGTAACTTTTCCTCTTGTTAGCTGCATTTCATGATGTTTAAAAGGTACTTTTTGTACTGCTTGTTGTAATACAGGTAATAAGGTGAACAGTAGCACCACCAGCTTTACAAGTGGACTCAGCTGATATCAGCACTGGTAACAAATACATTTTTTTCTTTTTAATTTTTGCTTCTCATATCTTCTTTATGGGCCAATAGTGAGGGTGATAGGACCTGGTGCTCCTTCTTACAGAACTGGAGTGCCAAATCAGAGAGGGACAGTTGTATTATTATTTTTAATTTATTTACTTCTTTCTGAACTTTGTGTTGATGAGAGCCAGATTGGGTAGTGGTATTATTCCCCAAATGAGCCAGCTACAGCTCTGCGGGCAGCACATCCTCAGCCCTGAGCAGTTAGCGTAGTCAGTTATTTATGACAGTACTTAACAGTTTTTGCAATGAATGTGCTGCTAGTCGATTAATAGTGGTGCTAGTTCCAAGTTCAGTGTCTGTAAACTGCTGGTACTGGCCAAGCCACTGTAGGTATAACTTGAACCACCCATATACTTGCGTAATCCCCACTTCTGGGGATGATTCCTCTAGATGGAAGTAGGGCTGAGAATGCCTGCTTCTTGGTTTTCCAGTTCTGGCTAAGAAGAGAGCCAAAAAAATCCTAGTGCTCTAACTCCATTCCCAACATAAATCTCCTTTGGCAAGTGTTTCAATGACTTTAAAAGCATGCTGGCTTTTATTTGCCTATATAGACCACTGCACAAGGATTGACTGTCATGTTGTGCTTCAAGAGAAGGAAGCTTTTGGAAATTCTGACTGAGCTTCTTAATGTGGCTGACACTGGTAATCTTTGCTGTGCAGAACCAGCAGTTTCTGATAACATTTTTTTGCACATTTTTCCATTAGGTTATTTGTTGGTAATGGACCTTCAAAAAATCGACATTAATTGACTATGTATCTTCTTCCAACTTCAAAATTATAGAAACAGAAACATCAGTCTTATCAGATTAAGACCAAATAATGGCCCTAGAAGGTGATATTCAGGACCTCCAACAGTAGTTGCAAAGTACCAAAGCCATGATAGAGCTCATAGAAAGCAAAATTACTTACTTAGAATATAGAAGCTACCATAAAAATCTTGTGGATTCTGGAGTTACCAGAAAAATCAGAAGGTATTAATTGTCTGGAATTTATAACCACTAATATCTCTGTGTCGACTGGCATCCATGCACAGAAACTTAGAGTAGACTAGGTCACTCCAGAACAAGTACAGATATGACTCTGTCATTGTCCATGTTGGTGTGAATGACCTGAGCCATTCCTCCCTGGACTACATGAAAAGAGACATGGAAGAGCTCTCTGATCACGTAGCCCAGGCCGGTATGACCCTGACCTTGAGTAGCATCCTGCCATCACCAAGAATGATACCACAGTATAAAGAAAAAAATATTAATTTCAACAATTGGCTAAGCTTCTGGTGTCATTCATCGGGGATCCAGTGTCTGTCAGCCTGGGATGACATGCTCGACAAACCACGCTGCTTCATTAGAGACAGCTTGCACCTGTCACCCTAATGCTTTCGAATACTGGCCAAGGTTCTTGCCACCCCCATAGTGCCTTTTTTAGGCAAGGCTCAAAAGACAAACCCACCACCGTAAATAGCACAAGTAACAAAAAACTGAGGGTAATGCTACTCAATGCCAGAAGTCTAAACCTCAAAATGCGCACACTTGCACTCCTCAGTATGGAGAAAATCGCTATATGTGCAGTAACAGAAACCTGGTTTAAGGCTGCAGAGAGCACCCCAGCACTAACAGGCTACAACTCCTATCATACATTTCAGCCACAAAACCCAGACCGAAATACAAAAGGCAAAGGCGTATCCATATTCATCAAGGATACCCACACCTCCAGGTCAGTGGCACAGCACGATGCTTCAGAGATCATCCATGTGCAACTAACAACAGGCAAAACTGCATTTCAGATTGTAGCTTGCTACAGATCACCCACCATGTCCCAGGACACCCATTCCGCATTTCTGGAAACACTGGGAAACATAAAGGTCCTACCAAAAACCCTGATATTGGGTGATTTCAATTACCCAACATTAACTGGGAGAACTACTCAAGCACTAACTCCCTTGCCCAACATTTCCTAGAATTTATAAACTCAAACGCCTTGGATCAACTGGTCAACACCCACACCAGAGATGACAACATATTGGACCTGGTCATCACCAACATGGGCGACCGGTGTTCCACACCGGAGGTCAACCCCTTCGCTGGTTAGATCTGACCATAAACTAATCACTCTGGATATCCATATTCTGCCCCCACCCCAGTCAAAGAAACCACCGTGAAAAACTTTTCAAAAGCAAACTTCACATTACTTAAGACCGAGGTGAAAAGTTTCAAAGCCCCCATGCTAAAAGATAACGCTGCCCAAGCTGCAAAATCCTTTACTAATGCACTCTATGGGCACCTACAATAATGCATGGATCATGCTATCCCAAGCAAAACCAAGATTCACTCCTCCAAAAAAAGGAAACCAGTCTGGTGGTCCCCTACCATAAAGAAGCTATGCAAAAGAAGGAGGAAACTAGTACAGAAAAGAGTAAAATCCCAAGAAGGGAAGATATCCCTGATCAGTATCAGCAAGAAACTACGATCTCTCATAAAATCATCCAAGGCTAGCTTCGAAAGAAAAATTGCCAAGGGCTCCAAGGATAACCACAAGGCATTCTTTAGCGATGTCAAGAATCTAAGTGGCAATTCTCAGATTTGCTTGGAGTTAGTGCAGAATGGCACAAAATACACTGAACCGACCGATATCGCCAACATCCTGGCAGACAGGTTCAGTGCAAACTTCACCCCCCTCTCATCCCCAAAAGCGCCCATAGCCATACCAAAAGAATGTAGTGCCCCGGAAATCACAGACACTCAGGTTAAAATAGCCCTCTCCAAACCCAAAAACACAGCATCAATGGGACTGGACGGTGTCCCAGGCTGCGTCCTACATGAGCTCAAAGATGAACTAACCCCTCACCTAAACACACTGTTCAAACTGAGCCTGTCCACAGGCTACGTGCCCATAGAGTGGCACAGAGCAACATTTTTTTTGCTTCACAAAGGTGGAGCCACAACAGACCTCGAGAACTATCGCCCTATAAACCTGACTAGCTTGGTCTGCAAGGCTATGGAGCGCATCATCATCATCATCATGGATCTCATTAAGAGAGACATTGGGAACCTCCAAACACTGGACCCTACCCAGTTCGGCTTTGTTAAGGGCAGATCATGCCTCCTAAACCTGGTGGACTTCTTTGAGACAGTTAGCAAGGCTATAGATGAGGGAAAGGTGGTCCACACAGCCTACCTAGACCTAGCAAAGACCTTTGACACCATTCCCCATTCTGGTATTATAGACAAGCTCACCAGCCTGAACATAAACCCCTATGTCACAAGATAGGTTGCCAGCTGGCACACGGACAGAACCCACATGGTAAGAGTTGCTGGAGCTAGGTCTGACTAAACCGGTTACAAGTGGCATTCCCCAGGGCTCAGTCCTAGGACACCTCCTGTTCGGCATATACTTCTCTGTGGTACAGGCAAGCACAGGTCTATGGCTGATCAAGTTCACAGATGACTGCAAACTAGGGGCTATAACTGACTCTCCAGCTTACACAGACATCCTCCAAAAGGGTCTCACTGAGACAGATACCTGGTGTCAAAACCATGACCTCAAGCTAACTGCCAAAAGGTGCATAGTCATCCCCTTTGGAAAAAAACAAAGTACCCACAAACTACCATATAGGTGGTAGCCCCCTAAATATGGAAGACGTAATAAGGGATCTGGGGACCCAAGTAGATAGTGATCTCTCCTTTGATAATCACATTGCCTAAGTGGTTAGGAAAAACCTTTTATGTGGCCCACCTAATCACAAAAGGGTTTGCATCCAGATCAAAAGAGGTCATTGTGCCCCTCTACTCATCACTCATCAGACCCATCATAGAGTACAACGCCCCATTTGGGATGTACCTTACACGACACCTGCAACAGCTGGAAAGACCACAGAAATACCTCACCAAGAAGATCACTGGCCTCAAACAGATGCCCTATGCAGCACGACCGAAGAAACTCCAGCTGTACTCTGTTGCATACCGACTACTCAGAGGTGATCTATGCCTGACATACAAAGCCATGTCCAACCCAAAATTGATGGACATGCTCCACATAAAGAAAACCACATCCCCTCGAGCCACACACTCTAGGGATCTAAACCTTACCACAACAATAAATAGGACGTGCTGGAGGGATAGATTCTTGTCCCAGAGACTTCCCATACTCTGGAACAAGATTTCAGTCTACATTATGCAGAGCTCCTCGGTAACACCCTTCAAGAGAAACCTTGTCAAGTGGCTGGGAAACAGAAGGTTTACCCCCGGGATCACCTCACTGACTCTGCTGGACAGAGGCACAAGGAACTAATCTAAGAGGGCGGCGAAAGCCAACACATTCCGGCTAGGCTTATAAATGCCTTCGGGCAGATAGCCTAGTACCTACCTATGAGTAAGCTTATCAGATGTTTGTGTCTGACAGAGCTAGACAGTGCTTCCCTAGATCATTACTCATAAGGCTTTTAATCTTTACTCTGAAAGGAAAGGTTCTATGAAAATTATGGATTCCCGGATGGTATTTAATGTTTAATGGTAGTATGTTTGTTGACCACGACTGCACTCTAGTTACATGCAAACAGCTGGCTGAGTTTCTTCCAGCAATGAGACTCTGCAAGATTAATGGTTGGAAACATAAGCTACTTTACTTGGCAAAATTCAAGGTTGCCCTTCCTGGAGGCTCTGTGCCTCTTACGGTTCCAGGGGGTGGTATTGCTAGACTCAGTCATCTAGTGCAGAATCTCATGGTACTATTAAGAAACCATCTTTACTTCAGCTACAAAGGGCCTTCTACTAGATAGGCGACTGACCAATGGGTTCCTTCTGTTTAAATAATGGCTTTTGAATAAACAGAAAGCTGCTTTCCCTGTGGTGTTACTGGCCTAAGAGCTACTCCCATGTTAATTTTATGATTCATTTTATAGATGCAAGTTTTTTTCTCAGGTTCTCTACTTTTTTCAGACAGTTGCTGTAAAGACATTAATCATGCATTTAAAGTTGTTGAAACTTCACTTTCATCTATTCTTTAGTTAATGTTTAAAATGATAGTGGATGTTAATGAATATGTTATATAAGTGGTAAGGGGAATGACCATAATTATATCAATACTTTGATTTCTAGCAGTTTAGGTAGTTTTGAAGTAACTTTGTTACCCCTGTTTCAGTGAATAGCTGGTAGCTGCCACCTACCTAATTTCTGCATCATAATAAGAATAAGTCTCTGCGTATCACTAAAGGTCCTTAGGAAATGTAGGAGAAACACAGCAAACAAAATGTCCACAACAGACCACCACGGAGCTAAAATCCTTTTAATGAAACAACTTGAAAACCATAAAAACAAAAGAAAGATAAGTTGCAACTTCAGCAGAGAAAATGGATAAGCTCTTTCAGCTTAACAGCCTTCTTCAGATCTTCAGTTTGTTCTGCTTCAGCAAATTGTTTAAGTACGACATTCAACCAATCAGAAGCTTCAGAACGGGACAACTCCTCCTTTCTGACAAATCAGTGCTTTTTAATTGGGGCACCACCACTTTAGCACAGGTTTTATTGGAAGTACTGCATTCAAACCAGGCTTTTGATCAGCCCGCAAAGCCACTATCCATTTAACTTCATTGATCTCTGTTTTATTGTGTATATCACCTTCCCTTATATTTACTTGAAGAGTCTCAAGAACCATAAAGTTAAACGCATGGCCAACATGCTACATAACATGATTTGCTAGAGCACTGATTTTCACGTAGATGTTAATCGTGCATACAGCTGCAGTCATAACAGATGGGTTTCCTTGCCGTCAGGCGGGTCCTCGGTCAGCCGAATTCCAAAGTCTAGGTCCGGCGTCGGATGTCGTCGCTTCTTCCCTGACGTCAATGCGACAGGGGTATAAAAGAACCAGCCAACGCCATTTTCTTCAGTCTTTCTTGCCGGCGGTGCCCGAAGCAGAAGCAGTTCGCAAGTGCCGGTTGGCCAGCTCCTGAGATTACGAATATTTTTCAACCGAAGTCTTCTTGAAAGCTAAGTACCCCATTGGGGAAACTTTTCTTACCTCAGACCGATGTCAGACAAAGTTAATAATTGCATTTCATGTGGGAAGCAAATACCGCATAAGGATTTCCATTCCCTCTGCGTTCCTTGCTTAGGCCCAGACCACGACGTCTCAGCCTGTCGTTTTTGTGCTACATTCAGCAGACGCACTATTAAGCGACGGGCGGAATTTGCCCAACACTATTTTGGCAAAAAGTTTAATTACATTATGTTGTCGGATAATCCGACTCCAGTTTTGAGTAAAAGACGCAAAGATAAGGACTGACCTACGAGGTCCGCGACTTCTACCGACACCATGCTAAAGCCGACTACTGGTGCTCCGGTTCTCAGCGAGGCGCCTACGCAGCCCCTGACTCCCGATGACACTTCATTAGCGGTGTCTTCTGTGCCCGAGGTCGCAGGCTCTTCGGCCCACACCCCGACTATAGATACCAAAGCCACTCTTGGCGGGGAAACTCAGAGTTTAGACAGGCCTACCACCTCTCAAGGTGCCTTCAGGCCTTCTTCTTCTTTTTCCATTAAGGCTTTCACTAAATCTAAAGCAGCCATGCATTCAAAAAGACAAGCTCCACAGGGCCCCTCTCAAGGCCCCATGCCTAAAAAGCAGATGCTCAAAATGGCTGAGGTTTTGATTACTCTTATCAGGGATTCCCAACCCCCCTCGGACAAAAGGCCCAGAGTGAAGGAAGAATACCCTTCCTCGGACCAGGCCTCTATTACTTCAGAACATTCTGAAGACCAGGAACATTCATACTCCCCTTTTGAAGATTCTGATGCAGAGGAGTCCATTCCCTCTGTCTCCCCCCCTGAGGACTACTCTTTTGGGGAAACCTTGTATACCTTGAGGGAACACTTCCACTGGGAAGGCCAAGATTACTCAGACTCCAAGAAAAGGCTCAGGGATTTCCTCTTGCTCCCTCAGCACAGGCCTCTGGCTATCCCTCCTCTCTTAGACATATTGGATGATATGTATTCAGAGGCCAGCCTCAACCCAGACTCTTTACCTCCAGCTCCAGTCAAGCCTGACAGGTATTACCGGGTTCCTGAGTCACACCAATTCCTATACAAAAGCCATGCGGCTGACCCAGAAAACATTTCACAGGGTCCCAAGGGAATTAAGGCCTCCACTGCCAAAAATCCATTACCTTCAGAGAGAGATTCCAGAGCTTTAGAAAGGTGGGGGAAAAAGGTATACACCTCGGCCACCTTAACCATGAGGGCATTAAACTGTCAGTTCCATATGTTAAACTATCAACAGTTTTTGTTATTTCACTTGAAAGGTAAAATGTCACAACCTGAACAACCAGACTTGAAGGAGTTGCAGGATTTGTTACATAGTGCAGAGCAAGTGGGTAAACATACCTTGCAATGTGGTTTTGATGCTTTA
Organism: Protopterus annectens; assembly: GCF_019279795.1. NCBI lineage: Eukaryota > Metazoa > Chordata > Ceratodontiformes > Protopteridae > Protopterus > Protopterus annectens. The sequence goes on along the minus strand of NC_056733.1, from coordinate 1,482,177,555 downwards.
GAGGCCTCATGTAGAGCTGCTGTTACAGGATCAGTCATACATAGACATGCCTGGCTCAAAGAGCAAACCTTACCAGATCATGTCAAGGCTAAACTACTAGATGCACCTCTTCAAAAAGATGTATTGTTTGGTGTTAAAGCTGAGGAGGTATTAAAGAAAATGGAGGAAAAGGCAAAATCAATGCAACAGTGAAAGATTTTTTACAGGTACAACCTCCACGTTTCAGTAGAAACTGGCCTTCAAAAAATTGGTCCTTTCCAGCCACGGACAGACCTCAAAGAGGTAGATACAGGCGCCCGAGGGGTAGAGGGCAATCTCAAGGATCATTTAGAAGCAGACAATGGCAAGCACCTACGCCAAGAGGTGGTGAGGATAGTTCACAGCCATTCAGAAAGAAGAACCACTGACTTTCCCCTTTGCATGCCAAGCAAGGCTCAATTGGTAGCACCTTTAGGTGGAAAACTGGCGTTATTTTCGAAAAATTGGCATATTGTCACAAAAGACAAATGGATCCTGGACATTATAGACAGAGGCTACAGATTCCACTTTCACACCCTTCCAAGAATGAGAGGCATGCCAAACCTGCCACACAATCAAAGGGCAGAGGCACAAAAACAAATTTCAGATCTCATGGACATGAAAGCTATTCAAGAGGTACCGGCACAAGAACAGGGTCAAGGTTTTTATTCCAGACTATTCCTGGTACCAAGGAAGGGCAAAGATTGGAGACCTATTTTGGACCTATCCATCCTAAACACATATTTACTCGTACCAAAATTCAAGATGCTCACATTACAGCAGCTTCTTCCCATGCTGGGCAAGGAGTCTTGGCTGGTAACATTGGACCTCAAGGAGGCATACCTGCATGTCCCAATCAGACAAGATTGCAGAAGGATACCTCAGATTTCTTGCAGGTTCAACCCATTAGCAATTCTCTGCATTGCCCTTTGGCTTATCTACTGCGCCCAGAGTGTTCACGAAATGCCTGGCATCAGTAATTGCCTTCTGCAGACTTCAAGGGATACAGAGATACCCATATTTGGACGACTGCCTGATCCAAGCGGACAGCAAACACATACTTCTGAAACACCTGGCATTTGTAATAATGTTGTTGAATTCTCTGGGATACACAGTCATCAAAAAGAAATCAAGACTAATACCCTCTCAAACAATAATTTTCCTGGGTGCCAGCTTGAATACAAACACCCAGATGGCCTACCTCACGCCAGAGAAACAAGGGTAACTAACTCAATACTTCAGAAAACTGGCAACCTTCACAAGGCTGACTGCAAGGAAAATCCTGCAGGCTCTGGGATTCATGGCATCTTGCATCCTACTAATCCCATGTGCAAAGCTGCATATGAGGAAACTTCAATGGTACCTAAAAAACTTATGGTCTCAACACAGCCACAGTTTGGAAACAATTATACCAAGAAAACCACAAAACGGTCAACTCCCCCACAAAAACCAATAAGTCCAAAAAGGAGTCAAAAAGGAGTTGAGAAGCTTAATACACCACACAATCTCTTCACGAAATGAACGCTTTATTAACCATCCGCGTTTTCGTCCCCAATGGACTTCATCAGATACAATTATAAACAATAAACAATTATACCACTGATTCCATGTCTTCAAAAGGAATTTCTGTGGTGGACTCAAGCATGCCAAAGAAACATAGGTCTCCCATTCTGCAAGCCTCAAGCAAATCAAGTCATCACAACAGACGCCTCGGACTATGCCTGGGGGGGCGCACATGACAGATCGGTGCATTCAGGGCAAATGGTCCCAAAAAGAAAAGCACCTACACATCAATCAAAAGGAAATGCTAGCAGTAATAAATGCTATTATGTCTTTCAAAGACCTACTGCATCCAGGCCAGCTATTGATAAGGACAGACAACACCACAGTGATGTGGTACATAAACAAACAGGGAGGAACTCATTCATACCCCCTATGCAGGCTAGCCATGTCTCTTTGGAACATGGCTCTGGAATTACAAATCCAACTTCAAGCACAGTTCCTGCCAGGCAAAAAAAACACGCTGGCGGACAACCTAAGCAGAAATATGACAGATCCACACGAATGGAAGTTGCATCCTCAAGTTTTTACAAGGATAATTCAAGCATGGGGAAGGCCAGACATAGATCTCTTTGCCACCCACAGAAATTACCAATTGACAAAATTCTGCTCAAGGACCTTTCACCCACAGGCCTGGAAAGTGGACGCACTCACTTTCAGTTGGACAACTATGACAGTTTATGCCTTTCCACCTCTTCCTCTGTTGCCCAAAGTTCTATTAAAAGCCAGAGCAGACAGACCAAAGATGATTCTCATTGCTCCAGACTGGCCAAGACACCACTCGTACCCACTCCTGAGGAGCCTGACGCATTCCCCACCATGGATCCTTCCGATAATGCCTCTTCTACTGACTCAGCACAACTTCAAAACTCTTCACAGTCAGCTGAAAACACTCAATCTAGCCGCATGGAGGGTTCCTTAAATTCACAACAGACCCTACTCTCCAAGGAGGTGCAGGATGTCATTTTGGAGGCCAGAAGGCCTTCTACTAGAAAAGCCTACTCCGCAAAATGGAAACGGTTTTGTGCCTGGAATCAGAAAAAGGGTCAGAATCCTGAAATACTGAATTTACCTCAAATATTACAGTACTTAGCTGAGATGCTAAACAGTGGACTTTCATTCTCCTCCATCAAAATCCATGCCTCAGCCATTTCTGCAGAATACAACACTGATCCTCCTTTATTCTCTCACCCTCTCTTAAGACAGTTTCTCAGAGGGGCTAAGAATATAAAACCCCCAAGGAAGCAACCAGTACCTGCTTGGGACCTCAATTTATTTCTAGAAAAGTTGACACTGCCTCCTTTTGAGCCAGCTGCTTCAACAGAACTGCAATATTTGTCATGGAAAACAGCCTTCCTTCTGGCTATCACCTCAGCACGCCGGGTTTCGGAACTACAAGCCCTCATGGCTGTGCAGCCTTTCATCATTTTCCATCAGGACAGAGTTTCCTTACGAACCAACCCTTCTTTTATGCCAAAGGTAGTATCCAGGGTAGCCTTGAATCAGGCTATCCACTTACCTACCTTTTATCCTAATCCACAAAACAAAGGGGAGAGACTACTACATTCACAGATAGCTCCGTTATTATTTGGACAGAACAAAGCCTTTCAGAAAATCAGAGCAACTCTTTGTGTCCTATGCTACAGGTGCTCAAGGGAAGCCTATTTCCAAACAGACAATCTCAAAATGGATAGCCCACTGCATTCGCTTTTGTTACTCTTTTCATGGTAAAACTGTACCTACAGGCATCAGATCTCACTCCACAAGGGCCACAGCTACCTCTGCAGCTTTCCTCAGGGGGGTTCCTACCAAAGATATTTTGGAAGCAGCCACTTGGAGTTCTGTACATACTTTCTCCAAGCACTATCTCCTACCATTATACTCCAAATCTCGAGCGGGCTTTGCCACTGCAGTCTTGCAGGGCATCCTGGCTCCTCCTAGTTCCACTTAGTGCCTACCACCCCTTTTCTAGCTTTAGGATTCTACCCATCTGTTATGACTGCAGCTGTATGCACGATGAACATAGTACAGTTTTGTACCTACCATAAATGTAGATGTTCGAGTGCTAATACAGCTACAGTCCAGGTTTCCCTCCCACCTTCCCCTCTTGGGACAGGCCTAATGGCTAACACCTCCTCATACAACATGATTGGGGTATTCTTTTATGATGTATTTGCTTGCAACTACTGTTTTTTGATTTTATTGCATTGCATTATTACATAAATTTATGTTTTGCCTTCTTTCTGGGGGCACCTGACATCTGGGGCAAGAAAAACTGAAGAAAATGGCGTCGGCTGGTTCTTTTATACCCCTGTCGCACTGACGTCAGGGAAGAAGTGACGACATCCGATGCCGGACCTAGACTTTGGAATTCGGCCGACCGAGGACCCGCCTGACGGCAGGAAAACCCATCTGTTATGACTGCAGCTGTATTAGCACTCGAACATCTACATTTATGGTAGGTACAAAACTGTACTTTCTTTATATAACTCATGTGGTGTAAAATCCGTTCTGTAAATTTTCTGTTGGTTTTACCTACATAAAAAGCTGAACAATTTTGGCAAGTTGCTAAGTATATAAGATTTTTGGTGTTACAGTCAGCATACCCCTTAAAACTATAAGACCTTCCAGTAACTGAATGAAGAAAACAGTTTGTTGTGTTGATACAACTACATGCTTTTCAACGGCCACATATATAAGTACCTTTTTTGGAGCTAATCTTCTTCTTGCTTATTCCATCTTTATTACACAATAATCTTTTCAAATTTTATTTATTCTTAAAGACAAATTTAGGTGTTTCACATACAATATTTTTTATATTTTCATCCACAGTTAAAACCGACCAATATTTTCTCACTATTTGACAGATCTGCGAGGTGTCATTAATATAAGTTAGCATGCATCATAAATTATCAAAAGTCCTTTGCTGCTTTTGATATGTTTTATCAATCCTATATTCCAAGTATAGCGGAGGTCTTTTTTGACTTCTTCTTTCATGTATCTTCTCCATGTTCATGTTAAAATCTCTCTCCATGTAACCTCTATTCTTGAGTTGTTGTTCTAAAGCATGATGTTTCTGATTAAAAATTTCTTCTTCGGTGCACAGTCTGGAAATCCTTACCAGCTGATTTACCATGATGTTAGAAAAAATATGTCTGGTTTGCATACTATTATGGAGTAAGTGATCCCTCTATGTTTCTTTCTAAATATGGACGTGGTTATACCTCAATTCTCATCGAGGGTTAATCTGACATCTAGAAATTCAATCATAGTAGTGGGCATATGGGTTTCAAATTTTAGGAATGTAGTGGTGGTAGTAAGATATGATATAAATTCCAACAGGGACTCCAAGTCCCTGCCACACCATAAATATGCCATCCACAAAACATCCATAATATTGGATACTCTCTTTTCATCTGTTGTCATCATTCAGAACATAAATTGCTTCCCAATGGGCTAGCACTAGATTTGAATAACTATTCATGCAGCGGGTGCCCATGGCTACCCCCCACCTTTGCCAATAGCGTTCATCTCCATAAGTAAAAATATTATTGTTTAGCATTAATTCTAATAATATACATATTCTTTGTAAAGTTGGTCCTTCCATTTCTGGAAGAAATAGATTGTGCCAACTAGTTCGGATCCGAGCGGCTGTCAGAGCCGAAGCCTGGGTTTCGGATCCGAGGGGGTGGGACTTTCTCCGTTGGCACCAACTTTGTCGGATCACTGCCCTCCCTTCCATATCTCGGCTCAATCGAGCTCGGCTCCGATCCCCTTGTCAGATCAGGGGAGAGCAGCTTCCTTACTAGTCTCCCAGGAGGGTCGCTCTCCCTCGGCTTTTGACATGTTGGAATGGGTTCTCTCCAGTGGATCGAGGCCTCTGATCATCTCCTCAGATACCACCCTAACTCCATCGGCTCTGGGTGTGACTTCAGCTATTTTGCCCATTCAGGGACAGCCCGTGTACGATGTACCCCAGAATGTTCCCCTAACGGAACCATAGACAGTTTGCAAGTCTTCTCTGGAGAGCCCCACTGAAGAGGTGCCCTGCAAATGAACATGCAAAAGGAGGCACCTGGACTCCTCCCCAAAGTCCATCACTGAGGACACCGATTTGGAGTAAGGGGAAGCTTCCCCCAGATCACCCCCCGACGATGTCTGCTTTGGAGACATCATGGAACTCCTGCACTAGCGGGTGGGTTGGTCCACCCCAAACCTTCCTTGGATGAGTCGACGTTTCAAGAAGCCTTCGGCACAGGCCCGTCTATCTCCTGGGTGTCCCCCCCCCCCCGCAAATCCCTTGGTGGATCTTATTACCACCCGGGCATGGAAGGAACTAGACACTGTGCCAATCCCCAAGCGTCCCGACAAGATTCTGACTCCCTCTGCAGACAGACCTAGTTGGAACAAGGGGTCCCCAGTAGACACTATGGTAGTAGCAGTTGCCACCAAGAAAGAACTAGCTCAGGAAAGTTCTACGGTCCATTCCCTGACTGAGAGTTCAGGGCGATGGATCATCTAGGAAAGCGGGCGTATGCTTCAGCCACCTTTTCCGTAAGGGCACTGAATTATTTAGCCTATGTCACTCGACTGCAGTGCGACCTTGTAAAGGAGCTGAGTCGACCCTGGAGTCCATGTCACCAGAGGATAGGTACATATTCTCCACGCGAATGACCACTCTCAAAGCGGTCTGTAATACGTCCATGTGCCTCCTTTCGCTTGCCACCAAAGGAGCGGCAAGGGGTGCCAGGTCCGGCGTTGCCATAAGATGACATGTCTTGCTCTGGCTATGTCAGTTCACAGAACCCTTTAAGGCGTCTTTTGCGAATGCCCCTTATGATGGTTCTTCCTTGTTTGGGAAGACTGTTCGTGAGACGTTGGTCCAGAGAGGAAAGGACAGGAAGATGCTGTCTGCCATCAGGATCTGCTCCTCTAACACCCAAAGATCCTTTCCAGGAATCAGCGGGGGCAGAAGAAGATGTGGTTCCGGAAGTCTCAGTATTCCCGGGACACTCAGGACTCATCTTCCCGCAGAGGTATAGGGGACCAGACAGACGATGGCCCAGAGGCAGGATGGGGGTCCGAGAAATTTCGGGTCTCGTGAACTATTCTCGGACAGGCTCACACAGCAGTCTTGAGGGATTGCCAAACTCCTGTGCTCTGGAGGCAGTCTGGGGTTGTCTATCGCTGCACTTAATGGCATGAGAGTCCGTGTCAACAGACCATTGGGTGCTTCAAATCATATCCAGAGGTTATGCCATCCCCTTTGTGGTTCCTCCCATTCCCCCAGAACACCTCCCGGATATACCACCCACACAAAGGGAGGCAGCAGCACTCGAAATAGAAAAGCTGCCAAGGAAACGAGTTGCCCAGCCCTTCCGCCGAGATCAGTCTGGATCGGCCATCTATTCTAGGTTCCTTTTGGTGCCAAAAAAAGATGGGGGACCTAAGGCCTATTCTGGAGCTTTCCACCCTAAACCTGTCAGTTCTGGATGGTCACTGCCTTTCCTGCAGGAGAACGACTGGATGTGCTTAATAGATCTCCAAGATGCGTACTACCATATAAAGATGCACAGATGCTCCATGAGGTTCCTCTGCTTTCGGCTAGGGGCCAATCATTATCAGTTTCAAGCTCTACCCTTCGGTCTCACCACAGCCCCCAGGGTGTTTACCAAGGTCATGGCAGTAGTAGCGCCTCACCTGAGGCTTCAGGGGATACAGGTCTTTCCATACCTGGATGATTGGCTCCTTGCTGCTCCCACCAAACGTCTACTTTGTCAGGCCAGAGACTATTTCCTGAAACTGTAAGACTTTCTGGGAATTACGATCAACGCATTCAAGTCTTCTCTAAACCCAGTTCAGGTCTTAGACTACATTGGAGCAAGGATAGATACGTTGCAAACCAAGGTTTTTCTAACTCTGGAGAGAGTTCGAAGCTTATGACTCCATGTGTCCATGATCTTTCAGTCTCAACTTCCTTCAACCGAGGTGGTATTGCGAGCTCTAGGTTCCATGGCAGCCACCATTACTCTTCTTCCCTGTGCTCGTCTGCATATGTGGGTAGTACAGTGGACACTAGCGGTCCAATGGTCATTATTCGATCTGCCGTTGACGCATCCTATTCATATAAGCAATGCTTGCAGGAAGTCCCTCCTCTAGTGAATACAGTCCTCAGAACTAGTTGAGGGACAAACATTTATTGCAGCCTCTCCCCAAGCCATGGTGACCACAGATGCCTGCCAACTGGGGGGGGGGGGGGGCATTCCTCAGGCAGGACAGCCCAAGGCACATGGTCGCTGAATGAGACCAAGTTGCATATCAGTATTCTAGAGATGAGGGCGGTCCTGTTAGCGTTGCAGGCCCTTCATGCCTTTCTTGCTGTGGGAACCATTGCATTTCAGACAGACAACATATCAGTGGTCTGGTACATCAACAAGCAGAGAGGAACCAGATCTTATCCCCTTTGTCATGAGCCCATGAGACTGTGGGAATGGGCGATCTCCACCAGCCGATTTCTGGTAGCAATGTACATTCTAGGTCGATCCAACATACTGGTGGACAAACTGAGCAGGACTATTCTGATGCCTTATGAGTGGTCTCTGAATCCTTCTGTAGCAGAGCAGATCTTCCTTGAGTGGGGTCGGCCTTGCTGAGATCTCTTCGCATCTCCTTCCAACACAAAGTGCAGCGAGTTCTTTGCTCTGATCTCCCCACAGGGGGAATCCCCCAGGGACACTCTGGTCCATGCATGGCCTCCCGGACTTTTCTTTGCTTACCCCTCCCCCATTACCTGTCATACCAGAATTCCTCCAGAAGGCTCACAGGTTGGGGAGCAAAGTAATCCTCATTGCCCCATTCTGGCCTCTCCAAGTCTGGTTCCCTTCCTTTGGTCTCTTCTAGTAGTTCCTCCATGGATCTTGGATCAGATACCCGATCTCATCTCGCTTCCCTCGAGGGTCCCTCATCCAGACCTGGTCAGTCTGAAGCTTATGGCTTGGCTAATTCTGTTCCATTGATTGCTAGGACTCCCGGTCTATGCTCTCCATTCAAGACTATTCTGATGGTAGCTCATAAATCGTACACCAGAAAACTGTACCGTAGCAAATGGAAGCGTTTTTCCATCTGTGGTTCTCAAAGGGATCTCGATCTTTTCACAGCTCCTGTCCCAGTAGTCCGTGAGTTCTTGGCACACATTTTCCAGCAGGGTGCTAGCTCATCTACAGTAAAAGTTCAACTGGCTGCCATTTCCAGCTTCCATATAGGTGAGAACATGGCTTCACTGGCTTCCTCCAGACTTTGTAGTACCTTTATTAAAGGTACCTTTCTCTTAAGGCCCCCAGTTAAAGATCCTTCTCCTCCTTGGGATCTTACCCTAGTTTTACAAGCTTTGGTTGCTCCACCTTTTGAACTGGCTGCTTTTGTGGATCTAAACTTTTTATTGTTGAAGACAGCCTTCCTAGTGGCCATCACCTCGGCCAGGGGGCTGTCAGAACTCCAGGCATTATCTGTCAAACCCCCATATATGATTTTCCATAAGGACAGGGTGTCACTTCATATTAATCCTTCTTTTCTTCCTAAAGTGGCCTCTGAAACTAATATCAGACTATTAATTTACCTGTTTTCTTTCCAAATTTTCAGAACAGGGGTGAATATAAATAGCATTTATTAGACGTATGTAGACAGCTATGTTTCTGCTTACATATGACTAAGGCCTTTCGCAGGTCTGACCAGTTGTTTGTGTCCTTTTATACACCCTTTCTGGGCAAACCACTCTCTAAAGTAGCCATTGCCAGATGGATTTCCCTTTGCATCCTTCAAGTTTACAAAGACAGAGGCATGTCACCTCCAGGACAGATAAATGCCCATTCTACCAGGTCCATGACTATGTCAGCAGTCTTTTTATCTAGGGTGTCTTTGGATGATATTTGTTTGGCGGCTACTTGGTCCTCATCTCACACCTTCATTTCTCACTATAAACTGGACATGATATCTAGGGAGAGAGCATCCTTTGGCTCTGTGGTGCTCCGGAATATCGTTCCATGAGGGCCACCCAAGAGTTTGGTAGCTGCGGACTCTGTCCCACAGGTTGATGATCAAATGAAGTCAACTACTTCAGATAAAGAAGTTATGTACTCACCATAATGTTCCATCTGTGTAGTTGGACTTTTTTTGTAATCAACCGTCCCTCCCTCCTTCCCCCAGACCTTCTCATTATGTTCTTACTTTGATAGGCAGGAGAGAGCACCTATGCGGCTCTCCTGTTCTTCATTGTTAGTAAGGTATATCTGATCAGGTTTATGTGTATGGTGTAGCAAACTCAGTTTGAGAGAAGGAAGGAGATGGAGGATATTATGGGTAAGGGGAGGAGCTTGGAGGTCGGATCAGATGCTGGTGAAGCTGCCGTCTCGGATCCAAATACCCACAGGTTGATGATAATGAAGTCCAACTACTCAGATGGAATGTTATAGTGAGTATATAACTTCTTTTTATATAAATATTACCTTTGTAAAAAGGAAAGCACTACAGGAGCTAGTGGATAGAGATGATTTAGTAATCAAACCAGCAGATAAAGGGGGAGCCATTGTGGTCGTGGATTCCTCTATGCATTGCCTTAAGATGTAAGAGCTATTAAAGGATGAAAATATCTATAGAAGGATAAATAGAATTAAACTGAATAAAATCATTTGTACTGTTTGTGAAACTCTCTTGGAAATGCTTGCAACTAAAGTTATCACATTCACGATAGAACATCCTCAAATACCACAGCTAAGTGGCCTTCTGAAAATCCAAAAATATCCTAAAGACCCCCCCCCCCCCCCCCGATGTGACCAATAGTGGCAGGGAGAAGATGGATTACTGAACTCCTCTCCATTTATTTAGAGGACCAACTAAAAAAAGTTCCTGGTCAGAGCACCAGGAGTACTAAAAGACACTTCTTGAGTCCTTGTATCACTGTATGGGATGTCATTCACACTTTAATAATATAATTATGGTAACAATGGATGTATGTAGCCTCTTCACAGTAATACCTAATGATTATGGAGTGAAGACAGTGGCACAGTTTATTTCTTCAGAAATGGAAGGACCAGCTTTACAAAGAATATGTTTGTTATTAGAATTGGTGCTAAACGATAATATCTTTACTTAGGGAGATGAACACTATTGGCAAAAGTGAGGGGTAGCCATGGGCACCCCCTGCGTGAATAGTTATTCAAATCTAGTACTAGCCCATTGGGAAGCAATTTATGTTCAGAATTTGTTAACAGGTGGAAAGATAGTATCCAGTGTTATGGATGTTTTGTGGGTGACATATTTATGGTGTGGCAAGGACCTAAAGAGCCCCTGTTGGAATTTATATCTTATCTTACTACCACTACTACATTCCTAAAATTTGAAACCTGTATGTCCACTACTATGATTGAATTTCTAGATGTCAGATTAACTGTAGATGAGAATAGAGGTATAACCATGTCCATATTTAGAAAAGAAACATGGAGGAATCACTTACTAGAGTAGTATGCACCCCAGACATATTTTTTTCTAACATCATGGAAAATCAGCTGGTAAGGATTTCCAGACTGTACACAGTAAAAGAAGTTTTTAATCATGAACATCATGCTTTAGAACAACAACTCAAGAATAGAGGTTACACGGAGAGAGATTTTAACATAAACATGGAGAAGATGCATGAAATAAGAAGTCAAAAAGGACCCCCGGTATATTCGGAACGTAGGATTAATAAAACATATCAAAAGCAACAAAGGACTTTTGATAATTTACGATGTATGCTAACTTACAGCAATGACACCTCACAGATCTGTCAAATAGTGAGAAAATACTGGTCGGTTTTAACTGTGGATGAAAATATAAAAAAATATTGTAGGTGAAACAGCTACATTTGTCTTTAAAAATAAGAAAAATCTGAAAAGATTACTGTGTAATAAAGATGGAATAAGTAAGATTAGTTGCAAAAAAGGTACTTATATATGTGGCTGTTGCAAAGCATGTTTTCTTCATCCACTTACTGGAAGGTCTTATAGTTTTAAGGGGTATGCTGACTGTTACACCAAGAATCTTATATAGTTAGCAGCTTGCCAAAACTGTTCAGCTTTTTATGTAGGTAAAACCAACAGAAAATTTAAAGAACGGATTTTGCGCCATGAGTGATATAAAGAACTGTGTGAAAATCAATGCTCTAGCAAATCATGTTATGGAGCATGTTGGCCATTCGTTTAACTTTATGGTTCTTGAGACTCTTCAAGAAAAATAAGGGAAGGTGATATACACAATAAAACAGAGACCGACGAAGTTAAATGGATAGCGGACTTGCAGGCTGCTCAAAAGCCCAGTTTGAATGCATTACTTCCAATAAAACCTGTGCTAAAAGAGGTGGTGCCCCTAAAAGAAGTATTGAATTGTCAGAAAGAAGTTGTCGCATTCTGAAGCTTCAGATTGGTTGATTGTCGTACTTAAACAATTTTCTGAAGCAGAACAAACAGAGGATCTGAAGAAGGCTATTAAGCTGAAAGTGCTTATCCATTTTCTCTGCTGAAGCTGCAATGCATTTTTCTTTTGTTTTTATTGTTTTTCAAGTTGTTTTATTAAAAGGATTTTAACTCTGTTGTGGATATTTTGTTTGCTGTTGTTTCTGTATCATGGAAGATGCATCTGTACCATATGTATGTAGCTATTTCAAAAAGTCTGTTTGTTTTATTTTTATTGTTCCTGTTTTTTTTTTCTTCTTCCTTCCACCCTGCTTTATTCTGTCCAGCTGACCCAGTGGTTCTGTCCATCACTGGGTCTATTTGTTCCTCCTTTGTCCCCCTGGACTTCTCAAAGTGGAGCTGAAATGGATCTTAAGGGTGTCTTGGGGATGGTGCTGGACACTGCTGCTTCTTAATGAGGAGGCTATTATTACCTGTTCCCTACCCTCCAACCCCTGTATCCATTGGCAGGGCCAAGGGCTACTCCCCTCTGTGGACCACTTCTTGGGCAGCATTTTTTGATGAATGCCCATGCCAGCACCTCAGGCACTTGAGCTGCTTATTGAACCCAGGTTGCCTGGGGCATAGGTAGGGCTTTATCCCTCTACTCCTAGGTGCTGGACTATTTATTGTTCTAATTAAGGTTTTTGCACTATTTTTTTTAATCTCTCAGAAGGGAAGTTAATAATTACATAGTATTATTTTTTTTTATAACAAAAGGTCAGTCTGGAAATGCTGAAGTTATCATTTTGAGGTATGTTTTAGGGTTAGGATATGAGCCTGCTCTAATTATTTGGTAGTGTCTAACTACTGTAGGCCATAACTCATTTCATAGTGATAATTTATTTTATTTAACATTTGATGTTAAGTTGTCTATCTCGCCTTCGTTCTTGCTGGTTGGGATCGGAGCCAATCCTCGGCTCCGACTCTGCCATCTTCTATAGCTCGAGAGCTGTTTACTGGCTCGAGGCTACCCCTTATCCCATGATGCCTAGTGCTAGCTACTCAGATCTCGTTTGCCACTTCAGCTGCGAGTTGTCATTTTTCTGGCCCAGGCTTGTATAAAGTTTCTTTATAGAACTTCTTTACTAGAAATAGTCCTTTTCCTAGGGTTTTTTGTTAGTTGTTAGTCATATATTTGTTGTGTTGGTAAGTGTGTATTTGTAGATTCCTTCCTGTCCCTTTAGAACTCGTTTAATTTAGAGAGTTCTCCCCCTCCCCCCCTTTCTCCTTATTCCTGTCAGGTTAGCCGTTTAAGTTAGAGGCTTTCCTATTTAAAAAAAAAAAAAAACTTTAGCTTTAGTCTGTACTGTACTGTGATTTTATCCTTAATTTAATTTTGTTTGTAGCTATTGTTGTATTTTTCTGTTACACGATGTCCAAAGAATCCAAGGTGTCTGGGTTCAAGCAGTGTGACTCATGCTGTCAGAAAATGTCGCTGACAGATGTGCACACTTCTTGCGTCTATTGTTTAGGCGCTGTGCACCTGCAGGACTCTTGTTCTATCTGCCATGCATTTAGTCCCAAGAGTTCTGCAGGAGCGTAAGAATAAGCTTATTCTTAGGGGCCTTTTAAAGCCTCAGGATTCATCGTCCAAGACTCAGCCTGTGAAATCCCTTAAATCTACCAAATCGTCGGCTCCAAGTTAGGAGCCGTCTTTGGTTCAGTCTTTATCTGCTACTTCGGTTCTGGCTGGGACCGATAAGACTATCTCCCCATCGGCTCCATCAGAAACATTGGAGTCTTCACGGAGCCACAAGAGGCTGAGGTCCCCTTCTCTGGAATCGATACATTCGGCTCCTCGGTCTCCCCTGCTGCAAAGCGAGTGCAGTCACAGATCTTCTCACTCCTCTCGATCCTCTAGGCTCTTGGATCACGATGTGGAAAGAGTGGTCAGTAGGTTGCTAAAGTCGCAGGCACTTGCCAAAATGTTGTCCAGCCCTCCTCAACAGGTGTTGGCTCCGTCCACTTCTATCGATGTTCCTCCTCCGACTCCATTGAGTTCGGAGCCGGAGTTTGTTGGGGTTCGAGTAGTGGAACCGTCAGCACCGATAACTTTATCTCCTTCAGTTCCGTTGTCGGCTCCGATTCCCTTGAAGGTGCCGTCCGTCGAGGGATCTGGGTGCCGGGGCTCTCTCGTCAGCTCCGAGTGGGCGAGTGGCATTGGACCCTTGTCTGACCCCGTTCTCCCTCTCGGAGCTTCAACGCAGGTGAGCTCAGCTCCTACATCGGCCTCGGAGCCGTCTCCCTCGGTGCGGAGGAGGATTCTGATTTCCTCAGAACCAGAGCCTTCTCTGCATCATGGCAGGAATGCCTTCGATGTCATGAGGAGTGTGCTGGCCACTGTCAGCTCCACTATTGGCCCCACCATCTCCATCCCCTGTAGTGCCTGTGCCAACCTCTGCTCCTCCAGACCCCAAGCATGGGGAACTGGCGCTCCAGGGCACCCCATTGGGTGTTTCCTCTTCTTCCAAGGCCTCCCCTGAACATTCAGAGGAGCCCCCTCGTAAGGAGAAGTGCAAGAGGAAGCACATTGACTCCCCTGAGTCTGTCGCTTCGGATACAGGCTTAGATGATTCGGAAGGGTCCCCAAGATCCCCCTCTGAAGATGTTTCCTATTCGGACATCCTCAAAATGCTTAAGCAGAGGGGGAACTGGAATCCCCTACCCCCTACCGAGGATGAGTCTGTATTCCTGGATGCGTTTGGTTCCCGACTTTCCACCTCCTGAGTTTCTCCGCCTTTCAATCCACTTATGTCCGTGGTGGCTCGAAAGGCTTGATCAGCCCTGGATACAGTGGAACCAACTCCGAGGAGACCTGGCAAGTTCATCATAGCACCCTATGATAAGCAGTTCCTTACCAAAGGTGTTCCTGTTGATGCCATGGTGGTAGCAGCAGCCACCAAAAAAGAGTTAGCTGAAACCTCTTCGTCTGTCCATCCTCCTAACAAGGAGTCTAGGACCATGGACAAATATGGGAAGTGAATTTTGCTTCAGCGACCTTTTCTGTGAGGTCACTGAACTACTTATGCCATTTTACCCGGCTTCAGAGGAATCTCCTTAAAGAGCTCGGAGATACCCTTCAAGATCCATCAGCTGAGGGGGCTCAAGCTAAAGTGGCTTTCCAGCTGGCGACCCTTATTTCTGTAGTCAACTCCTCCATGAGGCTCATCTCTTATGCAGCCGATGGTGCGAGTAGAGCCGCAGGTACGGGCATAGCCCTTAGGAGACATGCATGGATGCGGCTGTGTAACTTTGTGGAACCCTTTAGAGTGTCATTCACCAACACCCCCTTTGATGGTTCCTTTCTTTTTGGACCACAGGTGAAAGACACTTTGACTAGGTGTGAGCAAGAAGGCAAGACTCTCTCTGCCGTGGGAGTCCATTTGTCCACTCCATCCAGACCATACCCCAAGGGTCAGAAGAGTGGTAAAATGTGGTTCCGAAAATTCCAGGGAGCCTCTCCTGACACACGCAGTGATTTTTCCTCCAGGGGCAGAGGGGGAAATAACAACAATAGACGCCGCCCTCGTGGCAGAGGGGGTCCGCAGAACCAGGGCAACAGAGAATCCTTCTCTGAGAACACCTTTCAGCATCCCTAAAGGGGTTGCCTGGCTGCCCGCCTCTGGAGGCAGTTGGGGGAAGGCTTTCACTGTACCCAAAAGCCTGGCTAAATTTAACACAAGACAGATGGGTATGGTCAATTATATCCGGAGGTTACAAAATTCCCTTCTCTCAAACCCCCTTACCACCGAGCAAATCCCTTTCAGATGTTCCACCCAATCTGAGGGACCAAGCAGTCATAGAAGTTTCAAGACTGCTAGAAAAAAGGGCCATCCAGGAAGTCCCAGCAGACCAACACAGATCTGGAACTTACTCAAGGTTCTTTTTGGTACCAAAAAAGACAGGGGACTGGAGACCTATTCGGGATCTCAGCAGACTAAAGAAGTCTGTTCAAAGAACAAAGTTTCGGATGGTCACGCTACATTCCATTCTACCCTTTCTGGGTCAGGACAATTGGTTGTGCTCCATAGATCTTTAGGATGCGTACTACCACATCAAAATGGACAGGCGCTCCAGGAGATTCCTTCCCTTCCGTCTGGGAGCCAGTCATTACCAGTTCAGAGCTCTGCCCTTTGGTCTCACCACAGCTCCCAGGGTGTTCACCAAATGTATGGCAGTGGTCACGGCTCACCTGAGACGTTGAGGATTCCAGGTGTTTCCATATCTAGACGACTGGCTCCTCACTGCTACTACCAGGCATCAACTTCTTCAAGCCAGGGACTTCACAATCACAATCTGCTCCCAGTTAGGCATTACAATAAACTTCGAAAAATCTGCCTTGTTGCCCTGTCAATCTATCACCTACATAGGTGCAGACTTAGACACAAGGAACATGTCCGCAAGGCTACCGCCAGAAAGGGTGTCTACAATTCGTCAGCAAGTACAAATTCTGATGCAGAGCAAAAGAATCCAAGTCAGGTTCATCCTTCAAACTCTGGGTTCCATGGCAGCAGCCATTCTTCTAATCCCACTGGCCCGCTTTCACATGAGGATCCTTCAGTGGCTTCTGTTCACACAGTGGTCTTTCCAACAGCTGCCCATGTCTCACACGATCATGATTACAGAAGCATGCAAAAGGCACCTTTCCTGGTGGATGGTCTCCCCACTAGTGACTCAGGGCAGACCCTTCATTCAGGCCCCTCCGGTAGCCACAGTGACCACAGACACCTCCCTGATAGGGTGGGGGGGGGCATTATCAGGGCAGGACAGTCCAAGGCACTTGGCAGTCTCACAAGTACCACCTGCATATAAACGTCCTAGAAATGAGAGCTGTGCTCCTAGCATTGCAAGCTCTTCAAGACTTTTTCCCTTCTGGGACCATTGTGATTCAAACGGACAACATGTCAGTGGTGTGGTACATCAACAAGCAGGGCGGAACCAAGTCCTACCCCCTATGTCGAGAAGCACTCAGACTCTGGCAGTGGGTGATTTCTTCCCAACGATTTCTGATCGCGACGCACATCCCTGGGAGGTCCAACGTCATAGCGGACAGGTTCAGCAGAGCTATTCTCATGCCTCATGAGTGGTCTCTGAATCAGGTAGTTGCGGATCTGATCTTCCGCAAATGGGATAGCCTTGCTGCGATCTTTTTGCCACCCTTTTCAACAGCAAATGCAGCAACTACTTCTCCCTTCTTCCGCTTCCAGGTCACACACCCAGAGACGCTGTAGTCCACGATTGACCTCATGGACTTATTTATGCCTTCCCTCCGTTTCCCCTGATACCGAAACTCATACAGAAAGCAATATCGTTGGGTTGCAAAATGATCCTTATTGCCCCCTACTGGCCTCGACAGATATGGTTTCTGTTCCTGCACCATTACCTTCTTGATCAGCCCTGGACTCTGGATCCGATTCCAGACCTACTGATTCATCAATCAGGCAGGCTGCATCAATCCCTCCAAACACTCCAGCTCACAGCTTGGTTGCTCCACTTCCAACCTTAGCTAGGCTTCCCAGCATTTCCCAGCCATGCGTGAAATTATTGTCTCCTCTTACAAGTCCACAACTAGAAAGACTTATGCTAGCAAATGGAAACATTTTTCTTGTTGGGCAGAGGCTAGGAACATAGAATCTTTTTCAGCCCCAATCCATGAAATGTTGGAGTTCCTAGCACAGCTTTTTCATTCTGGGTCTGCTTCTGCTACAATCAGGGTTCAGTCGGCGGCCATTTCTGACTTTCATGTTGGGTTGTCTAATTCAAACATTATGTCTCATAAGCTCTGTAAAGCCTTTTTAAGAGGGACTACTCTCCTTAGACCCCCAGTGAGAGATCCCCCTCCTCCTTGGGACCTTAATTTGGTACTAACCTCCTTAATTATGCCCCCCCCCATTTGAACCTGCAGCATCCTGCTCCATTAAGTTTCTGCCTTGGAAAACACTTTTTCTGGTAGCTATTACTTCAGTCAGACGCATCTCTGAACTTCAGGCACTATGTGTTCGTCCTCCATACTTGGTTTTTCATAAGGACAGGGTTGCTCTGAGGACTAATCCCTCGTTCCTTCCGAAAGTCTGCTCAGAAAACAATTTAAACCAATCTATAGACCTTCCTGTGTTTTTCCCTAACCACACCAACAAGGCAGAATACAAATTGCACCAATTGGACGTTCATAGACAATTGCATTTCTACTTGCGTAGGACTAAGGATATAAGGAAGTCGGACCAACTGTTCCTTTCTTATGCCCTAGTCAAACAAGGTCTCCCAGTTTCCAAAGTGACCTTATCCAGGTGGTTGTCTCACATTATTACTTTAATTTATCAATTGAGAAACAAAGAGTTGTCTATCAAATCAAAAGGTCATTCTACTAGGGCTTTGGCCACCTCTGTAGCCTTCCAATCTAGGTTGCCCATGGATTCTTTCTGTGCAGCTGCTATGTGGGCAAATCCTCATACCTTTATTTCTCATTACAAGCTAGATATGGTCTCTAGGAGCAGAGCTGACTTTGGTTCCACTGTTCTGAAGAGTCTGTTCCAATGAGCCACCCAGGATTGCAGGTACTAGGGACGCTGTCCCAACCAGCAAGAATGAAGGCGAGATAGACAACTTAACATAAAGAAGTTATGTACCTACCATAACGTTCCATGTTAGTTGTTTTCATCTCCCCTTCTTTCTTGTGTCCCACCCTCCGTCCCCCTGTCCTATTGGATCGAGAGGAGTTTTGGTTTCACTGGCTGAGTGTTCTCTGGTTTGTTTCCTCTACTGACTGAGAGAGTATGACAGGTTTGCTCAACCTGTTTGTGTGGACAGGTTGATTCTCTGGCTATGTCTGGGGTTAGCTATTACAAATGAGATCTGGGTAGCTAGCGCTAGGCATCATGGGATAAGGGGTAGCCTCTAGCCAGTAAACAGCTCTCACGCTATAGAAGATGGCCGAGTCGGAGCCGAGGATCGGCTCCGATCCCAACCAGCAAGAAAGAAGGTGAGATGAAGACAACTAACATGGAACGTTATGGTAGGTACATAACTTCTTTTTTACCGGGAAAGTCTGACTTCTAACAAAGCCAATTTTCAACAGAGGCCGAGAAAAAATGCTCCAGATGCATGTCTTTGTAATATGGGAGGAAACTGGAGCATCCGGAGGAAACCCACACAAATGCAGGGGGGACATGCAGACTCCACACAGAAGGCACTTCAGCCAAGAATTTCACAAGAGAACTTCTTGCTGTGAGAACAATGCTATCGCTGCACCACCGTGCTGTCCATTAAGCTGGATAAGCTGGAAAGTAAATGAAATAGCAGACTGCAGAAATGAAGCAGAATGTTTCTTGTGTACTGATAAGTAAACTTGCTATATTTTATTTGTTGCAGGACACTCCTCTAATGGAGCATGAACATTTGGGGATTATTAGGGGATCTTATTCAGTATAGGGTATTATGTTGCCTTTCAGACAGCTAGAAATGAGGGGTTATTTTTCTGATGTTAGGGCGCATCTCGTCTCCTCTAATAATTCAGGTGATGGAAGGTTTGTGATTTTAAAGGGTTTCGTGTGTGGACATCTAGTAACCTATATTAATGTTTACCTCCCCCAAAAGATATATTGCTTCTACCCATGGAATTACCTCCTTCCAAGGGGTCTATATTATATTTTCGAAAGCAGACAATGTCGAATCTGACATTGTCGACACGAGAATATCGAACACTCAGAATCATGAGCATGTAAACATAAATGTCCTTAAGGGGAGATTTCCATTTACTGCAATGTAGTGCGGTCTCAGAGTTGGTATATTTAAGTAGCGGGGGGCAGCGGGGCTTGCCCCCCTGCTTAAACCCATTAGGGTACTTTTTTCTTTTTTTTTTTTTTGTCTTTTTATAAGGTCGATGTTTGAAGAGATAGACCATATGTTGTTCGATGTTTTCAAACGTCGATCTTATTATATAGACCCCTTCCAAGTGGGAACTGCAGGTTAGGGAGGGGATTGGAATTTAGTCTTTTCTGCTGAGGAAGTATGCGCAGGTCACAGGACAATTTTTCTTCCAATTGTGAGCAAGTTGTTGGGATGATTGATTGATATGTAGCCTTAAGATTATCTGTGCATTCTTCCACATATTATTCCCCTTATTTTAATAGTTTTTCTAGAATATGCACATTTTTCATAACAAAAGGGCGCATAGGTATACCCCAAGATCTTTGCTAACTTCATCTTTTTTTTTTTTTTTTTTTTGTTAGACCATTCTTCACTGAGACTAATGTTTCAACTCACTGCAAAAGTGATGCCTAAATATCAGAAGTTAAATCTGGCATCTTGCAAAGGTGACTGCTTCAAAGTCAAAAACAGTGAACATTTTTTAATAAACGGACATGGTTTCCTGATGGTCATGTTACTACAGGAGGTAATCAATGGGAACAGTTTAAGACTTCAGTACATGACTTCTTGAAGTCTTATATAGAGGGGTCCACAGTAATTTTCATTTACAGCTGGACTCCCTTCAAAAAGAATTGCTGAGTGCAGAAACCCTTATTAGGCTGGGGAGCTTGGGTAGTGCTGAAACTCAAGAAAAATTAAAGCAGATCAGGCAAAAAAAACTTGGTTTAAAGTAAAACTCCACCCGAGAACTAAAAACTATTTTTTTCACTCTATCTTTATTTTCTGATCTATTTTAACAACTCGAAATCACTCAAGTGCTTTATTTTTAATTTTAGCCTGTTTTCCACAATGTGGCTACCAGTGGGGCTTGATGTATCATGCCATTGACTAAACTACAGGCCTTTTTTCAGGGAATAGATTCTGCAAGGGTCTCTCAGTGCAGTGACAGTTTTAACACCTCTGCAGTAGTGTCGGGGAGGGGACTCTCAATTCCTCATGAACTACAAAAGAAAACACTGAACAAATACAGGGCTTTCACGATGGATAGCATGGAGCTGGGACTTTGCAGTTGGACTGCATTGCAACAGGATTTCAGATGGACTCCAAACTACTCAGGCACGTTGTGTGTGTGTGTGTGTGTGTGTGTGTGTGTGTGTGTGTGTGTGTGTGTGTGTGTGTGTGTGTGTGTGTGTGTGTGTGTGTAATGCCCCAGTTAAATATACCTGGTGGCTACAGGCTCAAACCCTGTACCTTGGGTGCAGGTTGCAACAGCCTGAATTCCCTGCCCGCCACCACTTGTGAAAAGTGTTTGGATTTATTCTAGCAATTGTCTAAGTTTATAAGGTCAATTTTTGAAATGTGTTCCTGTTTTTGGGGCTGTATTCCCCCATTATTGGCTTTGTCCAGGTTTTTTGTGCTAAGAGATTGAGAGCTATGGTGAGAACTGGATTCACTGAATGTGTTTGGGGACTGTGTTCCCCCATTATTGGCTTTGTCCAGGTGTTATGTTCTAAGAGGTTGAGAGCTATGGTGAAAACTGAATTCACTCAATGATAGCCATTTAAGTTTCAGTCTTCCTGTCTTTCAAGAAACAGTTGATCTGGCATAGTGGTATGTTGCTCTGACTGTAGTGCACAGGGTCCTGGGTTCAATACTTGACAGTGAAATGCATGGCAGCAGCACATCATTTTATTCTAGCAACTTTCCAAGATAATACAAGCAATGTTTAAAATGTGTCCCTGGTTTTTGAGCTTTTGTCCCCCCCCAATAAATTTTGGCTTTTTCCAGATTTCTTGTGCTGCAAATTTGAGAGAGACAGTTGAGTGTTGAATGGATTTTACAAGGAGCTGAGAGCTTCAGGGTAGAGAAATTTAGTGCTGCTTATGCTGAGTCTGCTTACATTGTTAATAGCACAGCAGGTAGTGTACTTGCTTTCGATGCAGGAGGCTGTGGGTTCTACTCCCACAGTATGTAGATGCATTGCTGATACTGTACTGTGTTGTACTTTAAAAGGGGATGGATGCTGCTACCCTGAGAATGTCTCTTTGGTGGAGATACCATCCATTCCCTGTTGCAGTATTACTAGCATATCATTTTTTTTTTAATGTAACATAGTCAGTTTATTCCTCAAGGGCAACAGACACGTTATTTGTAGATGAAACAATGAAATATAAAGTTGTTTGCTAGCAGCAACCTCTTCATTAGTTACAGATCTCTTTAATGTGGAATTATTTAGATGACTTTTACTTCTGCAGAGATTGTGCATATTTACTGATACTGGTGGACTGTAGAAGTTTGAGTAGACTTTTATGATGGAAATGTTCTGAATTGGGCAGTTTTGTCATTAATGGTGTATGCGTTGTGTTTCATTGTTTACTGGAAAAATGTTCAAAACAATAAATTTAAATTGCCCTCTAACAACTGTACTGTATTATACGAGGAATATAATTTAATACAATCAGGAAGGTGTATCAAAGAACAGATGTATGTTTCGTGTGCAAGGGGCCTATGATTTGAAAACAGCCCTAAGTTAATCTTTATCTGCCACTGGCCAGATGTATTTTCTTTGAATGTGGGTTTCAATGCTGTTTCAATGAATGTGAGTTTCAAGGGCAGAGAAGTTTTAATGCTAAGTCTATTTTTATTATGAAACTGCATTGCATTGTTTAGCAGATGTATATTAGTGTTTGTGCTGTAAAATGTAAAATAAAACTTTTAAATGAAATCCAAATTATTGTAGAAGTAAAGCAGTATGCACATTACAGTGTTTATGCTGCTTGACAAGCCACGCTGCTTCGCAAGGGACGGCTTGCACCTGTCACCCCTGGGTTTCCGGATATTGGCAAAGGCTCTTGCCACCCCCATAGTGCCTTTTTTAGACAAGGCTCAAATTCTAAACCCACCGCCCTAGAAAACAATAATGGAAAAAAACTAAGGGTAATGCTGCTCAATGCCAGAAGTCTAAATCTCAAGATGCATGCCCTCGAAGCCCTCCTCAGTATGGAGAACATCGATGTCTGTGCTGTGACTGAAACCTGGTTCAAGGCTCCTGAGAGCACCCCGGCACTATCAGGTTTTACCTCATATCATGCTCCGCCCCAAAACCCGACTGCACCACAAAGGAGGGGGTGTATCCATATTCATCACGGATACCCACATCTCCAGGCTGGTGGCAACTCACGAAGCATCAGAGACCATTCAGGTGCAATTAACCATAGGCAAAACTGCTCTACAGTTTGTAGCATGTTACAGGCCACCCTCTCAAACTCAGGAACCCCACACAGCCTTCCTGAAGACACTGGAGAGTATAAATGTCTCTCCAAACACCATCATATTGGGTGACTTCAGCTACCCAAACATAGACTGGGAACATTACTCAAGCCCCAATACCCTAGACCAAAGGTTCCTGGAGTTCATAAACTCAAATGCTATGGAACAACTTGTCACTATTCCCACAAGAAGTGAAAATATGCTAGACCTAATCATCACAAACATGGGGACAAAATGCTCCACACTGGAAGTATATCCCTCATTGGTGAGATCAGACCATAAACTAATCTCACTGGAGATCCACATCCCGCCCCCACCCCCAACAAAAAAGACCACAGTTAAGAACTTCTCAAAAGCCAACTTCACACTTCTTAAGACTGGTGTGGTATCCTTCAAGGCCCCTGAGCCATTGGAAACCACAACCCACGCTGCTGAATCCCTTACAAATGCTTTCTACGAGCACCTCCAGGATTGCATGGATCAAGCAATCCCAAATAAAATCAAGACCCTTTCCACCAAAGACAAGCGCCCAATCTGGTGGACCCCAGCCATAAACAAACTTTACAACAAGAGGAGAAAGCTACTACAAGATAGAGCAAAATCCCTAAAAGGGAAGGCATCGCTGATCAATACTAGTAAAAAACTACGATCATTCATAAAATCATCCAGGGCCAACTTTGAGAGAAAAATCGCCAAGGACTCAAAAGACCATCATAAGGCCTTCTTTAGCTATGTTAGAAATCTGGGTGGAAACTCCCAGATATGCTCAGAATTAGACCAAAATGATGCAAAAATCACTGAACCCACAGACATTGCAAACATACTGGCAGACAGGTTCAGTGAAAATTTCTCCCAAAAGGAGAAATATCTATCCCAGCAGAGTGTAGCCTCCCAATCATCTCAAATGCCCAGGTGAGAGCTGCTCTCTCTAAAGCTAAAAACACAGCATCAATGGGACCGGATGGTGTCCCCGGCTGTGTGCTACACGAACTCAATGAGGAACTAAACCCACACATAATGCTGCTGTTTAATCTTAGCCTTACCACAGGATACGTACCCAAAGAGTGGCGTACGACAACTGTGGTCCCACTCCACAAAGGCGGTGCTTCTACTGACCCTGGTAATTACCGCCCCATAAGCTTAACAAGACTGGTCTGCAAAGCTATGGAGAGGATCATAATGGAACTCTAAGACATAGGGGACCTACAGACATTGGATCCTACCCAATTCGGCTTTGTCAAGGGCAGATCATGCCTCTTGAACTTGGTCGACTTTTTTGAAACAGTCACCAAGGCCATTGATGAGGGTAAGGCAGTTCACACAGCCTACCTTGACCTTGCAAAAGCTTTCGACACAATACCCCACTCGGGTATCATAGAAAAGCTCACCAGCTTAAATGTAAACCCATATGTCACAAGATGGGTTGCAAACTGGCTCAAGGGCAGAACCCACAGGGTTAGAGTTGCTGGTGCCATGTCAGACTCCAAGCCGGTCACAAGCGGTGTCCCACAGGGCTCAGTCCTGGGCCCCCCCTTGTTCGGCATTTACTTTTCAGAAGTGCAGGCAAACATAGGAGGATTGTGGCTGACAAAGTTTGCAGATGACTGCAAACTGGGCGCCATAGTTGAAGATCCATCAGACACAGATATCCTTCAGAGAGGTCTCATAGAAACCGATAACTGGTGCCAGAGCCATGGCCTTAAGCTAAACGCCAAAAAATGTATAGTCATACCCTTTGGTTAAAAACAAGGTAGTTACCACATAGGTGGCAATCCATTAAGCACAGAAGAGGTTATCAGGGATCTGGGGACCCAAGTTGACAGTAACCTTTCTTTTGACACTCACATTGCCAAAGTGGTTAGGAGGACCTTCTACATTGCCCACCTGATTATGAAGGGATTCACATCCAGATCAAGGGAGGGCATTGTTCCCCTGTACTCTTCACTTATCAGACCAATAATTGAGTATAATGCCCCATTCGGAATGTATCTTACCCGACACCTGCAGAAATTGGAAAGACCCCAAAAGTTCCTCACCAAAAGGATAAAGGGGCTCAAAAATATGCCATATGCTGCCCGACTGAAGAAACTCCAGCTCTATTCAGTCGCATACCGTCTGCTCAGAGGTGACCTGTGCCTGACATACAAGGCCATGTCCAACCCGGAATTAATGGACATGCTCCACCTCAAAAAATCCAAATTCACCAGAGCCACAAGAGCAAGAGACTTAAACCTCAACACGGATATAAATAGGACGTGCTGGAGGGACAGATTCATCACCCAGAGACTCCCTATGCTGTGGAACAGTATCCCGGTCCATGTGAGACAGAGCACCTCGCTGGCTCTGTTCAAGAGGAATCTTGACCAGTGGATGGGAGATCGTAGGTTTACCCCGGGGATCATCTCTGTATCACTTCTGGACAGAGGCACGGCAAACTAATGGGTATAGTATTCTTCAACCTAAGGGGTGGTGAAAGCCACACAACTCTGGCTAGGCTTATAAATGCCCTAGGTCAGATAGCCTAGTATGAACCTATGAACCTATGATAAATGGGGCAAAATAGCCAAGTAATGGGACATTACAATGAGGGTTTACAATTAAATAATTGTAATGATCAGAGTCATAGATTACTTGTATTTCAGAAATGCATGTAGATTCTGTTATTTTGTCAGCTGCTCAACTTAACAGTACTAATATTAAAAAAGTGTCCCTTCTTTGACAGCTTCCTAGCTGTATTGTGTGGCTATTTTATATTTTTGCATCACATTTTTGGTCCGTTTTTCATAAAATTGTGGTTTTCTGGCAAATTAGTGGAAATCATTAAAGACTGAAGTTAGAAAATAATGAAAGACATTTGAGTTTCATATTTCATACCCTTCAAAAAATCCATACTAATGCAAGGCTTACTATTCTGTTATCTTTCTAAGTTTCTAAGAGCAATATTTAAAAACTGTCCTTATTTTTGGGCCTTTGTCCCACTTCTATTTATGGCTTTGTTCAGATTTCTTGCTCTGAGGTTGAGAGGTATGACAAATGTGTCAGGGCCATCACTGTCAGCCCAGAGACATTTCAAATTGTGATATTCTTGTTCCACCCCACTCTCCCATGTAGTGACTCTGGATGTGTCCAAGCAAGGCAAAGAGCAGTTATGCAGTGCAAGTGTGCAGAGTATCCCATCATCGAAGGTAGACACAAGTAGTACAGTGGCTTTTCATCTGTCCTTGATTTTGCAAACCGTTCTGGTTTTCTGTCATATTTTTATACTGTTGATTTATGCTTCTTATTATTCAAAAAATGCATGTTGTTGCAGTGCCTGTTGCTCTGTGTTTAAGTAGCAATGCTTTAATGACCATCACGTAAGCTTGTCTGAGATTGTAAGATGCAAGTAAGCTTTAATAAGCATACTGTTAGAGTCACCAACATTGAAAGCCTTTCTGTTGTTGCCATACAGAGAATATTTAAGTAACTAGGTAACATATAAGCCTTAGGTATTGAAGTGCATATGAAAGTTTTTGTAATAAAGGACAGGATTACAGTATTTTCAGAAGCTCATTACATTTATTGGTGACTTGCAGTCATCTTTGCAGGCTTTATCCATAAACTAAACAGAATACCAATCTATCATGTGTGGTCCATAACAAGTGCAGTAATCCTTTAAGCGATTTATCTTTAGCTTGTTTCTTATTTGTTCATTTTTTACTTTGATCATGTTTTCCCCATGAAACAAGTAGATTGTTGTCAGGCAACAGGTCTTTTTTGGATAAGAAAACTTTTTTACAAGTGGGGGTATCACAGAGATTGCTACTTTCAGAATGTTACTTGGTACTTTTATCAAGCTGAATATAAATTATAATGAGAACTGCAGTGCAAGGAGAAGTGGTTTGAGTTGAGTGGTGTTTGTTTTTTATACTTGATTTTGACTGGCATTCCAGTAATGTATTTAAAAAGTAATTTATTTTTTCATGCCTCACAACCTTTTTTTTTCCATCTTGATATTAAGTAAGTTGTCATGTAGCCAGTATTTTTTTTCTTCTACACTTTATTTTGTCTTGATTGGACTCTCATAATGACGGTTTGGCACCCAGGGCAGCAAGTCCCAGTTTTTGTGGTTTTACACATAGCTGCACCCCTTTCTAGTTGGCCACACCCCTCCCATTGGCCCCACCCATTCAGCCGTCTCCTGCAGCCTCCCTTTGATTTGAAGTAGATGAAAAAGTGAGAACAGTCACCACGATAAATCTTCTTCAACACTAGTAAAGTCCAATAGGCAATCACCATGTAGAATAAAAACTTTTAATTTTTGATTTGAGGTCACCAGCCGCCACTGTCTTTCCCCCATCAGTATCAGTGTATAGATGAACCAGATAGGGCTGCTTGCTTTCCCCTTTTTTATTTGCAATTTATCCGGAACCTCTGATAGTCCATTTAAGGCAGGGGTCTCAAATTCAAATGACTACTGGTGCTGTATGAGGACTAACTAACTCAGACAAGGGCCACATTCTGCAAGACAAAAAGAGGTAGTGCAGCTAAAAAAAATAGTGTAGTCACTTCCCTCATCTATAATTATACTGATTTGAGGGCTGCTTGTAGGTAATCTGAGCATCTCTTTGGTGGATGACTAAATCATGTCTTGTCTTTATATGCTGACGATCTCTTCGTTATCCTCAGTAACCTAGAAGTCGACTTGCATGTACTTTTCAGAGAGTTAAATAGCTTTGGTAAATACTCAGGATATCAAATTAATACCTCCAAAACAAAGACAATCAAAATAAACTATTCATTTCCACGGTTAAATATCCTCTCAGTTGCAAACCCATGCTCTGTGGATTTGTGAGCAGGATTTATGTAGATGTCTGAAGAAATGTCTGAGGCTACTTTGTTCAGAGCAGTTTAGACTATACACCAGGTTAAATCAGAAATTATAGAGTATTAAGGTGTATTAAATTAAGAAAGAGGACTGACATCCCAATGAGTGCCTTGGTTGATTGAGACTAGATCCTCAGTTTAGCAGAGGTGGAACCATTATTTCTTTGTATAAGATTCTGATTGCTTTTAAGGGAAAACATACAGGTGTAGCCTTATGTAAGAATGGGAGTTAGGTGTGCCTGGAGAGAACCTGGTGAGAGCCAGAAGTCAGTGAATCCAGTCCTCATCAACCAGATTCAGTGTTTTGGAGCCCTAAAAATATGCCTCATTTGGTATAAAGGGCCTCTTGTGGACTTTGTTATAGTATCAGCAGCCACTGAGAGAGAGATCCAGAAGATGCTCAAACTATTTATCCTCCTAATGAAGAATCACAGATAATGGATAAGCTGTGGAAAGTGTGTATATGCATCAAGTACTTTTTCAAGCCAGGTGTTCAGTTACTTGGTACATGTGAAAAGGTTTCATAGGGGCGTGACAGATACAACATGGAGACTGTGAAACAACTGGCCTTGGGGATCTTTACAAGCAGTTGGAGATCCAAGTAGCCACCATCAGCTTTACCTTTTCATTGTCCATGAGACTGTTGCATAAGCAATAGCTGGAGCAAAAAGATTTGTGGATTAGGCATCTCAGTGTGGCATCAAGCCTGGCTTAACTTTTCTGAATTTGCATAACACTTTATGGATGACTTCATCAATGTCCCATCTGATGGATCTTCTCTGTTTGGGCAGAAAATCAAGGATAAGCTGTAGTAATGTGAACAGGAAGGCTAAATTCTCACAGATGTCAGAGTCAGGTTCTTAGTACTGCAACAGTCTTTTTAAAGAAATCAACAGGGAGCCAGGATCCAATGGTTTAAAAAAAATGTATAGCTTCAGAGCTAGCAGCCTTGTAATAGAAGCCCGTACTTTAGGGGAAGACTTATGTTAGCTGCCTGCAAAGGTAGTTGACATCAGCATGGGTTTTGTGGATTCCTTTCCATTCCCAGACAGCATCAACCCTTTTGGTCAGAGAGATCATATCCAGGGACTGTTTGATACCATTTTAAGTGCTCCTGAACATCTTCCTTAACGTATACCATCAGTACCACTGCATCTAATGAAGATGGTACAACAGAAGGTGAAAATCCTCCTCAAAAATCGAGCCATCCTGGGTACTTTGGTATGGTGTGCACCAGGCAGGAGATGAATCACGCTTCCTGCATGGGCAAACAGAAGTAGAAAAAGAATGTGTTGGTGGCAAAAAAAATCCATCAGAAGTGTTAGATGTCAAAGAGAAAGGTTAAAATCAAAAAAGAGGAAGGAATCAAATGAGCAAAAGTTAAAAATGTCTCCTGGTTTCACAACACGCCACCCCCTCCCTTGAGGTGAGAAGGCCTCAGTAATAGAGATGTCGACTTTGGAGGGGAAACTAGACAAACTTTATGAAGCAATGGTCAAAAATGGCAGTAACCCTGATGGACTACATAAAAAGAAATGATTCTCTAAGATAAAGAAATGGAAGGGGCATTAAGCGAGCATTCTGACAACATTCAGAAACTGACAAAGGATGGCGAAAAACAGAACAGGATGGAGCAATAGAAGTGTTGCAAGAAGCCTTGCATGGATAACCTGTTAGAACTGGAAGATAGAGAATGGAGGGAAAACGTGTGTTTCATGAACATAGCAGAAGGGGAAAAATTGTAAAGATCACATAACTGAGGATACATTTGCAAAAATGGGCTGAAATACCAGCAGATGAAATCAGGATAGAAAGGGCCCACAGGTTGTACATACCAGCAGGAGAGAAAGGCAGTTTCCATGCCCTGTAGTGGTCAAATTGAAAACATACCAGTTTAAACAGCAGCTATTGGAACGGTATGGAAAAAAGACAAAATCCTAAGAATTGGTGCAGATAAAATTTTTGTCGACCATGGCTTTTCAGCACATGCAAGAATTAAGAGGGCCAAGTTCATACCACATTTTAAACTGTGTAGAGGCTTGGGACTGCGATTTAAACTGATATACACAACAGCATTTCGAATATTTTTTTCCATCAGGAGCCAAAATGTTTATGGAACTAGTAGAGGAGGTGATAGAGGGGTTCAAGCAGTCTACCTCATCAACCCTACCCAAAGCAAAACGCAAACCCAGGGGAATGCAAGTTAAAAGACAGAGAGTATGAGACAATGCTGGCCCATAAAACCTTTCCAGGTTTTTTCGGCAGAAAGTACTAGATAAGAAAAAAAAGTTGGAGAAGTACAGGAGAAGAGTGACAGATGACACCCGAGACATTAGTGAAGAAGAAAGGTAAGGAATAATGGAAAAGCAGTGGGAAGCTTGACTCACAGAAATTTTAACCAAAGGTCAGCCAGTACACAGTTGATGTAAGACTGATATCAGCAAAGTGGGAGAAGTGCAAAAAGTGATCAGGAGGAGGAATTAATGAAAACAGCTCAACTAGAATAATTAGTTGATGGGTTAGAAAGACAGGTAACCTGTAATGATGAGAAAACAGAAATATTATTGCAAAGTTATCAAGCTATTTGAATGAACATAGAGACTACAATTAACATTCATGTTGATCTGTAAAATAAATGGTACGCAACATTAAAAATTGTTGACAATATGCAGTTCTGATCTTAAGCCCAGACATTTATCCTTGAAAAAGAGTAAGATATGAGAAGAGGAGTGACTTATGGACAGAGATTGATTTAACATGGAAATCGCTATAAGAAAATTGTCTGCTTGAATACCCATTGTGGGTTATGACAGGAAGTTTGAAATATTTCTATATAGTTAGAGCAATCGTTATTTTATGTTCTGGGGAATTAAGTTTAATGAAACAAATAGGGAATGAAAAGGGTTGGCAGCATGATAAAAGGTCAAAATATTATAAATCAAGGAATAAAATTTAAGAAAAGTGAGTAAATTACTAATGTTACATATCAAGGAAAGCATAACATCACACACAGAATTGGTAGGATATACAGTAAGCGGAAAGCAAACACATGGGGAGAAGGGCAGAATTTTATTTATTTATTTTACATTTGTTGACCGGGATGGTCCGACTGGATACATGTCCATTTTCAGCGGAGGCCCGGGGAGAAAAGCTCCACAGAGGAAAAGGGTACACATTCATTTACATATTAATAAATACACTTACTAATGCAAATACACAAAATACAAATACACAAAAAATACTTCACATTGTTTTAGATACAATTGGCTACAACGTGAATAGATTACAGTTCAAAATACAGTATAGTTGTTGTCTAGGTTACTATTTCCCATCCTTTGAAGAGTCAAGCCAGGCAATGGGGAGCTTGACTTCATTAGTACCAGTGGAGGTGGAATTTAGTGGGTGTGAGTTTACAAATTCTTTAGACTAAGAAAAAAAGAAAAACCACCTAGTAATACAGGTGGCGAATGCTACTAGTTGAGTGTCAGAGAGAACTAATCTGGGTTATTACATGGGCACATGTAATTTTACCAGAGTACACAAGACATGACACTTCAGATTTTGAACTGGAATTTAAATGGAGTAAAAACAAAATAAAGAGACAAGAGGTATTTTTAACTATATAGGAAGGGGAAATATTAGTATAGCACTTCTTTAAGAAACACTGTCAAAAGAAGAAACAGCACATATATTTGTTTCCTTACAGAATGATTTTCATGTAACTTGGAGCTTTTCTCCAGGGCCTCCATTGAAAATTGGTCTCAAGCCCAGTGGACTTTCCCAGTTAACAAATGTCAATAAATAAATAAATACTACAGATGGGAGTAAAGCAGGGATATGGATTAAAAGAGTGGGATGGTCAAAAGAGAGGACTAATGACACTTAATATGGAGCAATTCAGGTCTATAAATTGAAGAATGTATCAGATAGAAAGTAGATATTTACTCTAGCTGGGATACTGGGGCAGCAATAGAATAACATTAGTGAACATTTACATCCCTCATAAAGGCTGCAAAAGCGAAACAAGGCAAATAATACAAGAAATAGTAGAGGCACACTAGGGGACTGGAACCTTATAATAAGCAAACAAGATGTAGACGGAGGCTCTAGAAGAATGCATCTAACAGCAGAAGGGATATTCTTAAATAGCATACTCAGACATTTGGCTGGTATGATACGGGAGGCACCCTGAATACAGAATTTACATTTTACTCAGCCAGACAAAAAGCAAAGGCAAGGCTAGATAGAATTTATGTATCCACAGAGCACTGATGTTTGGTACAAAGTGTAAGTACCCATCCCATGCTTTTGTCAAATCACCCACCAGTGGAAATTAAGATAAAAGACCCAAAGTAATAGAAATGGAAAGGCACCAGAGGGCAGGAGCAGGCTGGTGGATCACCAGGGTAAAAGGGAGAAATTAGTAGGCTTCCTACAAGAGGGAAAAGTGAATTTGAGCTTGAAAGAGAAAAAAGGAATGGAACTTTGGGACAAATATAAAAATTGCTTCAAATGTAAACTCAAGAATAATAGAAGAGGAAGAGTGGGAAAAGTGGAGAATGTGTCAGAACAAGAAATTAGCAGAGGTAGGAAACACCAGAAAAAAAAAAAGAGGGAAACTAGCTCAAATAGAATAAGAGCTGCAGAAACTGGAAATGAATTGGCTTAAGCAGCAGGAATTGGAACTGAATAAAATGGGAGTAGCACTAAACCAAATATATTTTATGAATTCCCCAGGATTTCAAAAAGTATTATTCCTGAGGTTAAAAAAAAAAAAGAAAAGGAAGATGGAGTAAAAGTGCTAATAGTCACTATGAACTAGCAAACAAAGCACTCCAAGGAGAATAGTATCCACGGCTCCAAAAGCGAAAAAAGTAGATGTTAAGTTGTCAATCTCGCCTTCATTCTTGCTGGATGGGTTCGGAGCCGATCCTCGGCTCCGACTCGGCACTTGCTTTAGCTCGAGAACTCCTTTTACCAGCTCGAGGTAACCCTATATCCCATGATGCAAGGCGGAACTACCTCAGATCTCGTTTGCCGCTTAGCGAAAGAGGTCTCCTTTGCCAGCTGAGGTAAGTTTTTTCTTAGTAAAATAAGAAAAGTGTAGTTAGGAGTTTATTTCCCTTTTTGAGCGTCAGTTTAGTCTGTAATCTAGTTACAGCCCACCCTTTCCCTCTTTTTCAGCCCTTTTGTAAACTTTTATAAGTTTTAAGTTACAGTAGTTTAGTCAGGCCTAGTTCGCCCTTGGTTATCCCTTCCTGTGTGTTTGTGTAGGGATTAAGTTGTGTGTTTGTGGGGACTGTTTGTGGTATCCTTGTTAGGATGTCTAGAGAAGGCAAGGTCTCAGGCTTCAAGAAGTGTGACCAGTGCTGTCAGAAAATGTCCCTGACAGACGGTCACACTTCTTGTGTGTATTGCCTGGGGCCTTTGCACCTGCAGGACTCCTGTGCGTTGTGTCATGCTTTTAGCCAGAGAGTCCTGCAGGAAAGGAGGAACAAACTTATCCTCTGAGGTTTACTTAAACCTGAAGGTTCTCCTCCTAAGTCAGGAAAACCTCATAAGCTACCGAAGGCTCAGGCTACAGTGTCCAAGCCTCCTCCGGTGGCTTCGGCCCGTCGGAGCCGACATCGGCCCGGCTGGAGTCGATACTGTTTCTTCCAAAGTAGTGG
This sequence comes from Protopterus annectens, assembly GCF_019279795.1. Classification (NCBI taxonomy): domain Eukaryota; kingdom Metazoa; phylum Chordata; order Ceratodontiformes; family Protopteridae; genus Protopterus; species Protopterus annectens. The sequence continues at coordinate 1,482,143,819 of NC_056733.1, read as the reverse complement.
GTTCGGTGCCGCCGGCTCCGATACCCTGACTACGGTGGCCTTGTCGGCTCGGCTGGAGCCGACACCTTATCAGCATCGGAGCCGAGATATCCTCGGCTCCATCTGGAGTTCAAGGGACTTCGCCCGATGGTTTCGACCCATAAGAGATCCCGGTCCCCTTCTATTATGAGTATTCACTCGGCTCCGGGGTCTCCTCTTTTATCGGAGCGGAGCCATCGGAGCCGGTCTTCGAGATCTTCCAGGCTGTCTGACCACGACTTGGAGAGGGTGGTAAGCAGGCTGTTGAAGTCTCAGGCACTGGCCCAAATGCTCCATAGCCCGTCTCAGCAGACTGCGGCTATAACCCCTATCATTGAGCTTCCTCCTCCGACTCCACACCAGAGTTCGGAGCCGGAGCTTCTTGGGACAGCGACTGCTTCGATGCCGGAGCCGATACATCCTTCGGACACGTCATCCTCGGCTCCGATCTCTTCCTTGAGACCTTCCTTGGAAGGATCCGGTCGTCGGGTTTCCACTGTCGGCTCCGAGGGGGCTAGTGGCATCGGACCCTTGTCCGACCCCGCTCTCCCTCTCGGGGCTTCGGCTCTGGTAAGCTCGGCACCGACATCAGCCTCGGAGCCTTCTCTCTCTTTGGAGCCGACCATTCCTGTCTCTTCGGAGTGGGTGTGTTCTGGTCTCCCGGGGAGAGGAGCCTTTGAGGTGATGAGGAGTGTCCTGGCCTCAAAGCCAGGTCAGCGGTCCGTCCCTCTAGCTCCTCCCTCATCAGTGTCTGCAGATGCCTCTTCCCAGCCTCTTGCTCTCAGGCCCAGGGATCCATCGCCCCAGGTTTCCCCACTGGAAATTTCCTCCTCTTCCGAGGTTTCTCCTGATCCTTCAGGGGAACCCCCTCGGAAGAGGACGTGTAAGAGGCAACACACAGACTCCCCCGAGTCTACTACATCTGATACCGATTTAGATGAGTCGGAGGGTTCCCCCCGGTCCCCCTCTGAGGATGTCTCCTTTTCAGACATCCTTGAGCTCCTCAAACAGAGGGGGAATTGGCCCTCTATTGACCCCTCCGAGGATGAGTCGGTATACCTGGAGGCATTTGGATCCCGACCCTCCACCTCCTGGGTGTCTCCGCCTTTCGACCCACTCATGCAGGTAGTGGCTCGGAAGGCGTGGGCGGCTCCAGATTCTGTGGAACCTGTCCCCAGGAGACCATCCAAGTTCATCACGGCCCCTTCGGATAAGCAGTTTCTTTCCAAAGGTGTCTCTGTGGATGCTATGGTGGTGGCGGCCACTAAGAAGGAACTGGCGGATCCTTCAGTACCTGTCCATCCTCCTAATAAGGATTCTAGGACCATGGACAGGTATGGAAAGCAGATGTTTTCTTCAGCGACCTTTGCTATGCGTTCGCTGAATTACCTTTGTCACTTCACCAGGCTTCAACGAGATATTCTCAAGGAACTGGGAGAAGTAGTCCAGGATCCTTCTGCTGCTGGGGCTCAGGAAAAGATTGCCTCACAGCTGGCTATCCTGAATTCCATATCTAACTCCTCCATGCGGCTCATATCTTATGCGGCCGATGGAGCGAGCAGGGCCGCAGGCACAGGTGTTGCTCTTAGACGCCAAGCCTGGATGCGGCTGTGTAATTTTATGGACCCCTTTAAGGCGCCCTTCACCAACACCCCTTTGATGGTTCGGCTTTGTTCGGACCTCAGGTGAAGGATACTTTGACCAGATGTGAGCAGGACGGTAAAACTCTTTCTGCCGTTGGAGTCCAGTTTTCCACTCCTTCTAGACCTTATCCCAAGGGTCAGAAGGGGAGATGTGGTTCAAAAGCCCAAGGAGCTACACCGGACACACGTGGTCAGTTTACCCCTAGAGGCAGAGGGGTAACAATAATAGACGCCGCCCTAGAGGCAGGGGGTCCTCAGAACCAGGGCAACAGGGAATCTCTTCCTGAGAAGCCCTTTCAGCATCCCTGAGGTGTTGCCCGACTGTCCACCCTTGGAGGCAGTCAGGGGAAGAATTTCACTGTACCCAGTAGCCTGGCAATCCCTATCCCAAGAGAAGTGGGTACAGTCGATCATATCCGAGGGTTACAAAATCCCTTCAAAGGTTTCCGACCTCTACAATCCCTTCCAGACATCTCACCCGGTCAAAGGGATTTGGCAAGACAGGAGGTTTCAAAACTCCTGGAAAAAAGAGCCATCCAGACAGTGCCGGCAGACCAAGTGGGATCCGGCTTTTACTCAAGATTCTTTTTGGTCCCCAAAAGGACGGGAGATTGGAGACCGATACTAGACCTAAGCAGACTAAACAAGTCTGTCAAAAAGGCAAGATTCCAGATGGTCACGCTGCAATCCATTCTGCCCTTTCTGGGCAAGGACAACTGGATGTGTTCTATAGACCTTCAGGATGCGTACTATCACATAAAGATTCACCGACGCTCCAGAAGGTTTCTCCGCTTTCGGCTGGGAGCCAGTCATTACCAATTCAGAGCACTGCCCTTTGGCCTCACTTCAGCCCCCAGAGTGTTCACCAAATGCATGGCAGTAGTCACAGCTCACCTGAGACGTCGAGGATTCCAGGTGTTTCCTTATTTGGACGACTGGCTCCTCTCCGCCACCACCAAGCATCAGCTTCTTCGGTCCAGAGACTACACCCTACAGCTTTGCAAGAAACTGGGAATTTCGGTAAATTTCGAAAAATCCTCTCTGCTGCCTTGCCAATCTATCACCTTTATAGGCGCAGAGTTAAATACCGTCAAAATGTTAGCCAGCCTAACAGATCAAAGGATTCTGGACATCCAAAAATTTGTTCAGCTTCTGTTACTAAGCAACAAGATCAAAGCCAGGTTTGTCTTGAAAGTTCTAGGCCTAATGGCTGCGGCCATTGTTCTTCTTCCACTGGCTCGCTTCCACATGCGTCTCCTGCAGTGGATGTTATTCACGCAGTGGTCGTACCACAATCTTCCTATGAAACACGAAATCTTGGTAACACAGACGTGCAGGGCTCATCTACGATGGTGGATATCTTCCCCTCTTCTTCATCAGGGCCGACCCTTTATTCCCCCTCCTCCAGTTGCCACCGTCACCATGGGTGCCTCTCTGATCGGGTGGGGGGGGCATTATCAGGGCAGGATGGTCCACGGGACGTGGCAACCCATAGAATACCATCTGCACATAAATGTCCTGGAGATGAGAGCAGTGCTTTTAACGTTGCAAGCCCTCGACGACTTTCTTCCCACGGGGACTATTGCAGTACAAACGGACAACATGTCCGTGGTCTGGTACATCAACAAACAGGGCGGAACCAGGTCCTATCCGTTATGTCGAGAAGCACTCAGACTTTGGCAATGGGCGATCTCTTCTCAGCGGTTTCTAATAGCAACGCACATCCCCGGCAGGTCCAGCCTATTGGCGGACAGGCTAAGCAGATCTATTCTGATGCCTCACGAATGGTCTCTCAATCAATCTGTAGTGGATCAGATTTTTCTGAAGTGGGGCACTCCTTGTTGCGATCTTTTCGCTACCCCTCAAAACAGCAAGTGCCCAGATTACTTCACACTATTTCCCCTTCCAGGCCATCCCTTGAGAGACTCTCTAACCCAGGATTGGCCTCGGGGACTTCTTTATGCTTTTCCTCCCTTTCCATTGATTCCACAAGTCATTCAGAAAGCCACCGTTTTGAGAGCCAAATTGATCCTCATTGCTCCATATTGGCCTCGACAAATTTGGTTTCCGTCTCTACATCATTATCTTCTGGTGCAGCCCTGGCATCTGGACCCAGTTCCGGATCTTTTGATCCACCAGTCGGGTCAGCAGCACCGGGCCATTCATTCTCTCAACCTCACTGCTTGGTTGCTCCACTTCCTTCCCTAGCCAGGCTACCAATGATTTCTGACTCAGTCAGTGACATTCTAGTGTCTTCTTTGAAGTCGTCTACTAGAACTATTTATGCTAGCAAGTGGCGACGTTTTTCAATTTGGGCAAACGCCAGAAAGATTGATCCTTTTACTGCTCCTGTACATTCTGTTTTGGATTTCCTGGCGGAGGTTTTTCATTCAGGATCCTCGTCATCTACAGTCAAAGTACAACTGGCTGCTATTTCCAAGTATCATGTTGGCTTGCATGACAATAACATCATGTCTCATAGGTTATGCAAGGCCTTTTTGAGAGGAGTTTTTCTCCTAAAACCGCCTGTGAAACATCCTCCTCCGCAATGGGATCTAAACTTAATGTTGGCATCCCTAATTCTACCTCCTTTCGAACCGTCTGCTTCATGTTCTTTGAAGTTATTGACGTGGAAAACTATATTTTTACTGGCTGTTACTTCTGCAAGAAGAGTTTCTGAGATTCAGGCCCTCTGTATTCGTTCACCTTATTTGGTTTTTCATAAGGATAGGGTTTCATTAAGGACTAACCCTTCCTTTCTTCCCAAGGTTGTATCTCAAACCAATATTAACCAATCTATAGATCTACCAGTTTTCTTTCCTAACTATTCTGACAGAGCTGAACAAAAGCTGCACTTTTTGGATGTCCATCGTCAGCTCAGGTACTACTTGCATAGGACTAAACAAATTAGAAAATCAGACCAATTGTTTGTCTCCTATGCAGAAAACAGGTTAGGTCTTCCAGTTTCTAAAGTGACCTTATCTAGGTGGTTGACTTCCACCATTTCCTATGTGTACTCTCTCAGGGGCAAACAACTATCTTCTAAGCCAAAAGCACATTCGACCAGGAGCCTATCCACTTCTGTAGCCTTTCAGGATAGACTTCCCATTGACACTATTTGTGCAGCAGCTACTTGGGCCACGCCTCATACCTTTGTGTCTCATTACAAGTTGGATTTGGCCTCCAGAGATAGGGCCAGTTTTGGTTCCACAGTTCTCAAGAGTCTGTTCCATTGAGCCACCCGGGATACAGGTGCTAGGGACTGGGTCCCATGCAGCAAGAATGAAGGCGAGATTGACAACTTAACATTTAGAAGTTATGTACCTACCATAACGCTCCATGTTAGTTGTCTTCTCGCCTTCTTTCTTGTGTCCCTCCCTCCTTCCCCCTGGCCTGGACAGATCTTGGAGAGTTCCTATTAGATTGCTTCCTCTGGAGCATTGTTATGAGGACTTCTTTTAGGAACCATGGTTCCTAATTATGTTAGGATAGTCTTTAGCAGGGTCAGTTAGCTGCCAAACGAGATCTGAGGTAGTTCCGCCTTGCATCATGGGATATAGGGTTGCCTCGAGCTGGTAAAAGGAGTTCTCGAGCTAAAGCAAGTGCCGAGTCGGAGCCGAGGATCGGCTCCGAACCCATCCAGCAAGAAAGAAGGCGAGAGAAGACAACTAACATGGAACGTTATGGTAGGTACATAACTTCTAATTTTATTTTAACGCACCACAAATACAAATACTGCGTTTTCGTCCTTAGAGTCAGAACTTCTTCAGAAATATAACTAAGCCATCAGATGTTCCTTATATACTAATTAAGACACCGTTCATTAATGAATCCAAATACAAATATCCCTTTTAACCATTTCATCCCCAAGCAAAAACCATTCTTAATATCAGTGTTATTTCCTACCATATACTTTCTCCACATATATAAATAATGTATAAATGTGTTAAAAAGTGTAGGTTTTTGTAAGAACATGTACCATCTTTTTAAAAACTTCTTCTAAACATAATTAATACAAAAAATAAGTAAAATATAATGAATACAGAATGTTAGTATGTATTCTACCTACAACATGTTTTAAAAAAATATATGTTACAACACCATCTAGTGGTAAACCAGCTGTATTAATTCCTAGTAACCTATTTATAACCAAAGACAAGTTCCCTTTGTCATATGGGCAATACATTTTTCCATAATCAAACCTACACCCAGAATATGTACCAGTTCATTTTAAAAATGAATAAAAAATGAATGTACATAAGTTGGATTTGTACAATAAATGTGTGTGTCAAAACAAAACAAACCAAAAATCCATTTTCAGTTTGGCTGACCTAAGTTTCAAGACGGGGGCCAGGGAGATGTGATCATTCCTGAGGTTAAGACAACAAAAAATAGAAAGACAAATTGAGATCTGAAAACAGGGGAGATAACATAAGATCCAGAAGCTAAAGGGAAAGTCTTTCAAAAATATTATGGGGAGCTGTATAACACTCAAGGGGAAAGTTTCATAGAAGAGTTTGAAATGAAAAGAATTACTGAAATAGAAGGGGAGGAGATTCTTAGGTCAGTAACAATGGAACAGCTGAAGCAACAAACAGAGAAACAAGCAAATGGAAAAACACTGGGGTGGGATGGCATTCTAATAGAAATATAGAAAATAGGTAAGACAGCAATACAGTATTGGCACAGTTTGTTTGACCAAATAATGGAGCAGCAACAAACACCTAACACATGGAAGCAAATTGTTATATCAGTTATACCCAAGGAAGGGAAGAATTTATTGAATCCAAGGTCATATAGATTAATAGCAATATTAAACCATGACTATAAGATATTTGTAGGTATTGTAGCAGAGAGGCTGGCAAAAATATTACCAAACCTAATAAATCAAAACCAGTCAGGATTTATTTAAGGCAGACAAACATTTGACATACTTCCGGTAGTAGAACAGCAGCAAAAGCAACTTCTAATAATAACTTTGGAAGTGCAAAAGGCCTTTGGTATAGTGGTTTGGAAATATCTTTGGGAAATTCTTTTGATTATAGGATTCCCCCAACATTCAATACACCAAATAAAAAATATGTATACTGGTTAGAAAGCCTGGATAAAAATCAATGGCAGAGTAACGGAAAAAAATACAAATTGGTAGGGGGCATATCCTCTCCCTCCCCTACTTTTTGCATTATATTTAGAACTGCCAGCAGAAAAAAAAAATAGGCAGGCTAATATAAATAGTTGGGCAGGAGGGAGAAGACAATACAAAATGGCCATGTTTGAGACAATGTTATATTAATGTTAACCGATCCAGACAGGACTATTTATAAGCTATTGAAATAATAAGGCAATTTATCCGGCTGACAGGATGCAAAATTAATGAAGACAAGACAAAAGCAATAGAAGTGAATTATGGGGTCTACATTAGAACATGAAACTTAGAATGTTCTAATATCGACCCCTATTCAGCGAATGCTGAAAATAGCGAAGCTACAAAAAAAAAATTTTTTCCTAGGGAAAGAATTTGGTTGTCCATTTCTGTATCTTCGCTATTTTCAGCGCTGTGGTGGAAAGTTACGGGTCGGGTTCAGGTAAGTGTGCAATTGGGCATGGGTTAGGTATGTGTGCGATTGTGTGGATGTGAGGGTTAGGGTGGGTTAGGTGAGTTAGGGTTAGGGAGCGGGTGAGGTGAGTGTGCGATAGTGACGGACCTTAGGGTTTGGGTTAAGGTAAGTGGGTAGTTAGTGGTGTATGTACAGTTTAGTGTAGGGTTAGATGTAAGATTTTAGGTGTGTGTGTGTGTGTGTGTGTGTGTGTGTGTGTGGATTGCTGTTTGTTTGGTGTGCTTATGTTGTGTGTATGTGTTTTGGAACAGCAAATTTTTCCCTAGGAAAAAATTTGCTGTTCTGCATGTTCGATGTTGTAAGCGTTCGCTGAATAGGGGTCGATATTAGAACATTCCAAGTTTTGAAACTTCGATGTTCTAATATAGACCTGAATTATGTGCCACCTATGCAACTAGTACAAACTTTCCCAAATTTATGGGGGCATGTCAGACTAAAATATTTGGGGATTTGGTGAGCTAGGCAATCAAGTGCCCCCTGTTAGAAACATGGTTGCTTAGCAAAATTAAGGGATTAATAAATAAGTGGGAAACAGTAATTTTGAATCTAGATATGTGAATGCAGACATTAAAAATGTTTGTGGTCCCTCTGGGTACTATATTTGGGCCAATCTTTTCTGTACATCCTGGGACCACAGAGGTGGAAAGACTTGAACAACCTGATTAAAAGTTTTATATGTAATAAAAAGAAATCAAGAGTAACGTGGGAATATATGGTGGAACCTTGGGAGAGGGTTGGTACTGGAATTAGAAGAATATTATAAAGCTACACAGATAAAACTAATCTGTTAATTGCTAAATGATAAATACAGTGCAAATTGGTCAGAATTATTAACAAGGACGGAAGCAAAAAAGATGACCAATGATAGTGTAGAATATTGAGGAACATTAAAAGACAGGAAGATAAAATCAGAATACTGGAATCAGTTAAGAAACCTAATCAATAAATGCATTTGGACTGGAGCAAATAATTGGTGGAAAATGGAGCTCTACCAGATAGGATTAAACCAAACACGTCCTTATGCTCGGAAAGACCTCAGGTGGAGAAGCTTCTATGGAAAGGGAGCAATAAACATCTGAGAGCAGTTAAGGAAAGAAAGGAAATTATGAACTGGGTAGAACTCAAGCAACTATATCAAATAAAAGAAACAGAATTACTAGAAAATAGAAATCAGAATCTAAACCAACAATACTAGAAGTAATTAATGTAGTAACAGAGATATAACAACTGGAATTGCGATCTTTATAAAAGAGTAGGAGCAAACTACATAAGAAAAAATAGGAATTGTGGGAATAATACAAGTAGGGTAGGAATGAGGTTTAAAAAAAGGCAAGACTTAAATGAGCTATGTAATGTTTGACTGAAAATGATTGGGTAGATTATAAGTGATGTATAATGTTTGCAACTGGTAGTCTGTCAGAATGGTTTGTGATGTAAAATGCTTGCAACTAGGATTGTGTCGATGTGGTTTGTTTTCATTTATATAAATGTATGATTGCCTGTATCGTAAGTAATAGTTTAATAAAGATGTTTCTTGTTAAAAAAAAAAAAAAGGCAGGAACTGAATAATTTGTGTAATGTTGCTCATGTTATGTTATACATAGCAATATATGTGAAGCATAGTGTTTGTAAATATGAACTTGTTAATAGAGTTTGATTACTTTTATATAAATGTAAATTTGCCTATGTCACAAGTGATAATTCAGTAAAGGCGGTTAAAAAAATAAATAAATGAAACAGAATGGTTCTATTACAAGATGTTAATTCAAACTTTAAAAGAATTTTAGAAAAAGACACATAGGGAAAACAAAGAAAGAACAGGATTAATGTTATTGCTGGTTGAAGCAGGAATGATAAATGCAACTCAGGATAAAATAGCGAGTAGAATAAGTGCAGCATTAAGAGAAGGTTGTGCAGGAAAAGCGTAGAAAGAAAAGATTAAAGACTGGGTTAAGAATTTTGAAATAAGTAACGTAAGAGATCATTGCGAGGAGATGTGTAGAACCATAAATAAAGTGCAGCAAGACTACAAAAATGTTTCCAGGTGTCAAGGAAATGTGCTGGAGACGTGAACAGGAAGAGATAGGTGCATGGAAACATGTTTTTTGGAGTTGCATATGTTTACAAATGTTTCACATTACCATCAAGGAGCTAGTGGAGGTAATAATGCAGGAAAACTTGACACCAAATCCAGCTGACTTCTTAGCTATGTAAGAACCTATAACAGTAGCAAGATTAGATGTGGTCCAGTAGCATTAGTGTGGTTGGTAGCAAAAAAGCAATCACGAAGAGATGGAAGTTGACCCTGCCACCAACAATAGAACAAGTAAAGGAACTGATGATAGAAGTAAATAAGCAGGAGTTAAAATAACTAGAAAAAAAAGAGGAGTATATATAAAAAGCAATGGATTATTTAAATAAATAAGCAGGAGTTAAAATAACTTGGATAAAAAGAGGAGTATATATAAAAAACATGGATTATTTAGCAGGAAACAATGGAAAAAAAATAGAACAGTGAGTAAATGAAGCATGAAGGCCAGTAGAAAAAGGAGGGCAGTGGAAAAGCAATAAACTAGATGTCAACAGATTAAAACAAATCAAGCAAAGGGAACGCACTACATGTAAAAAAAGAATGTTTCATTGTAGGAGGAATGATCTGCTTCTTGGTTGTACACTTTGTATAAAGTTTGACAATAATAAAGATAATAATGAACTAGGGTCAGTCACCAGAAGTATATAACTAAGGCAATATAATGATTAAGGTTTGGATACATTGACTTTTCTCCTTAAGAGGTCAAGCATGGGTGTGATTAACAGCATTGTCAGTATTTGAAAAATATAAAAAGAGATGTAGCAGTGATCTGGTAATAGTGTTACCCTGATTTATAAAACTTAAATGAACAGTTAAAAGAGGAAAGAGGGTCACCCGCCAGAAGACGAAGTACTAAAATTATTGCTGTGAAGTATTTTGTAACAAAAGTAACATGAATAAAGCTGCTTTGAAATAAAAAAATAGACATATCCTGGAGGTCCCACCAGATCAGAGAAGGTCCAGATATTACTCAAGCTTCTTCCTGGTGCCCAGAAAGACTTACGACCTCAGTTGTCCAAACTGATACATGACATGGGAGTCATGTCATACATTCATGATGCAATTCATCTTGCTGTGCTTGCAGAAAGGAAATTGTATGTGCTGTTTGGAACTTCAGGACATATCTCTGTATATCAAAATTCCCAACATTTGGCCTTGTTTCCTGTTGCCTGTTGCTTCGTGGAATCTTCGTGTTTCAGCTAGGAAGACGAGATTAAAAGATAAAACGGAGAATTACCAGGCCTGCTGAAGAAAGAAGAACACACAAAGGATTTTGAAGCCTCGGATCCTCGTACATGAAGTCTCCCATTTACTCTAATGCAGGAAGAAGCCAGGATGGACTGTTCAATTTTCAGACGGTGGCAAAGCCTTAAAAAGCTTCAAAAAGGTGGGTCTGGCTTCTTTTTTTGTATTTACAGTGTATTTAATGCCACCAAGAGTAAAAATTAAACTGTTAGGATATTTCATTTGAAATCTAATGTTTTTGTCAATTAGAAACTTACAGTATGGAGCCAGCATTTGTCTAGACTGCCTTATTTGTGTTGGTAAATCCTGTGTTATAGAAACTTTATAACTTTGCCACATTATAGATCCACCAGATTTTTTTATGGTTAGAAGTATTTTATTCACATCGTGGAAGTTTAATATTTTGACATGCACAGGTCTTGGTGTATTTGAAGCTTGGGAATCCCTGTAAGCTCTATGTGCTCTTTCGATGACAATTTGCTGAACAACCACAGAGTCCTTAAGTAATGTTTCAAATATTTGTATAATAGAAGTGGTCAGATCATTATATTGGATTGATTCTGGGATCCCTCTGATGATTATGTTGTTGCGTCTTGATCTTGCTTCCAGGTCCAGAATTTTGTTTTGCATCATTTGAATATCAGCCTCATGTGATTCAGATCTTTTAGTGAGCAATGTTATATTATCTTCATTTGCTGCTATTCTGGTTTCTGCTTTCTCCATTCTTGTTAGAATCCGATTACATGTCTCACTAAATGTTTGTGTTTGGGATGTTAGGTCTTGTAATGCATCTTGTATAGGCAATAATGCAGACTTAATTTCTTCCATCGTAACCTGTTGATCAGATTTCGCTGATGCCCCTGTTTTTGCAGTCTCTTGCTGTTTAAATGTTTTCTGTCTCTTAACTATGGATTCCTTCTCTGGAGACTGTAATGCTGACAGTTTAGTTTTAGTAGTTGTAGTGTCCATATTTTTATCTTCTTTTGACATTTTGAAATGCTGCAGATAAAGATAATTACCAAGTAAAGGTTTCAGTAATGAGGTAGTTCAGTCTTTTGTTTGGTGCTCTGTTCAGAATCAACCAAGCAATCAGTTCCAACCCTGTAGTCACCAAATATTTTTTTTCAATTTTTTTTCCTCGATAAGAACGCTGACTTCTAGTAGTTTATTAATTGCTGTCAATTAGTTGATTAACTCCAAATGTACATCCGCAGGGTTGATTTTTGTCTCTGGTCTTTGGAGAGCTGAAGTACTGCAGTGCTTATAGAATGGCGGCCATCTTTGAATCCAACATTTGGGAGATATCTGTATTTCCATATGGGAGCAAGTCAGAGTTTTGCCAGTTGGTCTCACCACAACCCCTGGAGTTACCCAAATGTATGGCTCCAGTCATTGCTCATGTGTCTTTTGGGAGTAAGAATATTCCCTTACCTAGATGACTAGCTTATTGCTGCTTCTACAAGAAAAAAGATTGTTATGGCAAGAGAGCATATACTCTAACTATGCCTGTCCATGGAACCTACCAAAGGTCCATCTGGAACGTTGTCAGTCCATAACATTCATAGGTTGCCAGTTGTGGACCACAATATAGCTGGCCATCCTTCCCTCAGAAAGGATATCTCTGATCATCCAAGCAGTAACGTCTCATTCAAAAAACACTTGGTTCTGCAACAGTTCTAAGAGTGTTAGGTCTCTCCCAGTGTCTATTCAAAAAGTTCCTTATTCCAGACTGTACATGAGAGCATTGCAGTGGACATCGAGAGTCCAGTGGGACCAAGCAACTAAATCATGATGAAAACCATAAAACTGTCCAAAACCTGAAAGTACCACCTGTTCTAGTGTATGATTTCAGGAGCCTTGGTTCTGGAGCTCCTTTCATCCAACCAGCCGCACAGCCACATTAATCATTAATGCATCTTTACTGGAGTGGGAGCATTTCTTGAACAAGACAGTCCAAGGGATATGGACCACAGATGAGGCCAAGATGCATGTAAATGTTTTGGAAATGAGTCATTTTCTAGTATTGCAGGCCTACTGAGACCTTATCCAGGGTGCAGTGTCCATCCAATCTAACAGCATGGCAATGGCATGGTACATCAACAAACAGGGAGGAACCTGTTCTTGCTCTTTTTGTCAAGAAGATATGGCAATGGGCCATCTCCTTACATAGCTTTCTCATAGGAATACATATTCCAGGGACATCCACTCTATTTGTGGGCAGGTTGTGCAGACAGATTCTGCTTCCTCACAAATGGTCTCTCAATGAACTAATAACCCCCAAAAATCTTATGCAAATGGGGAGTTACTTTTTGCCACACCATCCAATTCCAAATGTAACAGGTTTTTCTCCATCTTCCTTTAACAGTGATATGCGGTTAGCGTTGTCGCCTCACAGCAAGAGGTTCTCAGGTTCGATTCTCAGCTGGGGTGCCTTCTGTGCAGAGTCTGCATGTCCTCCCTGTGGTCGAATGGGTTTCCTCCGGGTGCTCCAGTTTCCTCCCACATCCCAAAGATATGTTGTAGGTGGATTGGACACTCTAAATTGGCTCTAGGTGTGTGTGTGCGTGTGTGTGCCTTCTGTGGAAGGTTGGGCGCCGGGCTGGCAACTCGACACTGTAAAACTCCACTGCCAATCATGAGTGGACAGGTGATCTGCTGTGGCGACCCCTAACCGGAAAAAGCCGAAAGAAGAAGAAGACTCTCTCAAGAGATGCATTCACCAACATTTGGTCTCTAGGGCTTATTTATGCATTTCCTCTCATGTATAGATTTCTTTGGAAGGCTATGAAGTGCAAAGCCAAGGTCATTCTCATAGCCCATTTCTGGCCATGTTAGATTGGTTCTTCCTGTTATGGACCATTTCGTCTTCTCTCGCAGCATCCTCAGTTGTTGTTTCACCAGTCTGCTTAGCCTCACCCAGACATTATGTCCCTTTGGTTAACCACCATCCTGTTCCAGTGATGCCAAGGACCCTGTGCTTTCATCAGATATGAAGCACTTGATCATATCCTGTCAGCAACCTTCGACTAGAAAAAATTATAGATGTAAATGGACCAACTTCTTTCTGAGGGCTAAGAAGCATAACAGTGACCCTTACCCAGCCCCAATTTCTCAAATATTAACCTTCTTCTCAGACCTTTTTCAGGTGGGCAGAAGATGTTGTTCCATCAAAGTACATTTGACAGCAATTTTCTCAGTCCATCCATAAGATTTACAAGTTATTCCTTAAGTGATTTGTTTCATATCAGACTCCCACTGCATCTCCATGGGATTTGAATTGCATTCTAGAAAAAGCCTGCCATTATAGCCAGCATGAAGGTTGCATCTTGAAAGGACCCTCTTCCTCTTAGCTATCACATTGCTAGAAGAGTCTCAGCAAATATCACTACCTGTTATTTCATAAGGACAGGGTATCTCTAAGAACACGCCCCTTTTATGCCTAAAGTTGCTACATAAGCCAATTTAAATTAATCTATACATTTACGTGTGCTTTTCCTAAAGTTTTCTAATAAAGGTGAATATCAACTCTACTACTTCATATTAAGTAAGCTGTCATGTAGCCAATAGACAGCTCAGATTTTATTTTAACAGAACCAAACATTTTAGGAAAGTTGATCAATTGTTTGTTTCATTGGAGGGAGCAAAATATGACAAAGCTTGCCTTAACAAAGTGATTGCCAGCTTTCTGTTATTCTTCCAGTAATAAATCCTTACTTTCCAAACCAAGGGTGCAGTCAAGTCATATCTGCAGTGTTCCTTAGAAACGTACTCCTGGATGACATTTGTGCTGCAGCTATATGGTCTACCTTACATACTTTTGAAAAGCACAACAGTTTGGAGAGACTGGCCAGATCTAGAGCCTCCTTTGGGGCTTCTGTTCTCAGTGTTATGTCTTTGCTGGGAGCTCTGTCCAGTGGTTTCCAGTGTCCAGATAATATCAACATAAATATGCATGTTGTGTACCTACCTTAATGATAGCTTAAGTAGGTATTTATCCAGGAGCTGGAAACATCCCGTCCACCTATCCCCCTCCAGATTGTCTTTTCTGGAAGGAACTTAAGGAGCACCAGAGGCCTATAAATGGCATATGTTTGTAAAATTGTCCATGTTAGTATTCTTTCTTCTACACATTCATATCTGCCTTTACTAGTATGTCAGTATTCTATCTGAAGAGTTAACAGGCAACAGTGCATTATGGGGGTAAGGGGAGGTGCACAAGCTGATTAGCAATTTGTTGTTGCTGAGCAGCAAATGGTGAATTTGGTGCCCGATTAGTGGTTACCAATGTCTAGACAAATAACTGAAGTTATTGTTCTGGTAAGTACATGGCTTACTTTTCTGGTGACAAATAGGGGATGCTTGGCCCAATTGAGTGTTCTTTTCTGTATCTTCTGGATACATTGCAGATCCTGTATAACTTGCATCTTATTTAAGAAGGCTAGGACAGAAAGGCAGATGTAGAATAGATGATGATCTGCATAATTTTCCCCAGGTAATGCAAATATTAAAAAAGCTGAACAGTTTAGCCATATTTATACTGTTCGATTGCATACTTTGTGAAGTTCAACAAATCACTTAATCAGACCACCACCCAGGACCTTTGTTCCTTGTGCAGTGAACCCAATCAACATCTAAACAAAGTTAATATCTTGTGTCACAGTTCCCAAGTTGTAATGCACTGAGTAAGGTAGTCATAATCTCCAGGTTACTTAGGGGAAAGGATCTATGAGACTGTACTCTTAAGAGTGAAAATCCTCAGTTATTTAGGATATATCCTGTTTTTTCTAAGATCCCCTTTTAGGTAAGCATAGGAAAAGAGCAGGAGCTTTCTACCTTCCCA
This sequence comes from Protopterus annectens, assembly GCF_019279795.1. NCBI lineage: Eukaryota > Metazoa > Chordata > Ceratodontiformes > Protopteridae > Protopterus > Protopterus annectens. Next base: position 1,482,128,363 of record NC_056733.1, on the reverse strand, counting down.
GGATTTTGTACTAAAAAATGATTTCTGAGCACAGCCAAAAAGACAGTTTCACTCTTGCACTGTTTGCCAACATCAGTCAGCAGAATAGTAGTTTATAATAGTGTGTACTCCCAGCATGCTTTGCTCTATCTCATGGATTTTATGGAATATTTTAAGAGAGAGTTATCAGTGTTTTTTATAGTATCAGCTCTGTTTGGTGAGAATGCCCAAAAATCAGATTACTGAAAGAAAAATATAATAAAATACAATGCCAAATATTAACAAAAAATAAGTACACCAACGAATGTACAGCAATTTGAAAGCCTTTACTTTACAAGTATAACATCTGGTACTTCACCCATTTGCCTTCAATGGATATACAAACTTCATACAGGCTTACAATTTATACCAGGTGAAAACTCCCCAATTTCACATTAATTAATTCTGTTAAAGTGCACTATGCAGTAAATGTATTATTTTCTAAATTTTATACAATTTAATGTAACAAATTATGTTGACTAAATAGCACCAAAAATGTGCACTAATACAGCCATTCAAAAAAAAAAAAACAGAACAATATGTTCCTAATATGCTGACAAAATATTAAACATTTATTTAACTCAAGTTAACCTCAAGATTAAGACCCCGTGGATGAAGTGTCCTAAAATTCAAAGCTATTGTGCTCTCTAACTCATTTAATCTCTTCTTAAAATCTACCCTCTGTACAACATTGGTTGAGCTAAAATGCTAACAAAGAAAGAAATGTTCACTCACAGGACGCTTTCTATTGTTTTTGCGTATGTCCCCCAGACGTTCTAATATTCTAACTTTAACTGCCCTTTTCATCGGTCCTATATACCATCTAACATCATTGCATCCACACCCCACAATAAGTAATCACCCCACATGAGCTACAATTAAATTTTCCTCTAGATGTAAACCTACGCCCATTAATAGAAGTGCCAGAAATGTTCTTCATTCTACTACATACTTTGCAATAACCACAGGCAAATGATCCAGCCACCCCCTGAGGTACATTAGACAATGTAACGTTCAATAATTCTTTTAAATGAAAATGTCTACCATAAGAAAAAGTAACACATCTTGGAAATAAATGTCCCACAGTCTCATCCATATAAATAATGTGCCAAAACTCCAAGATTAACTTTTTCACTACCTCAGAGAAAGGAGACTATCTTGTCACAAAATATCATGTTTCCCTTTACTCACTTGACCTTCATCATTCCTCCTTTCCTTTCTTCCACTCAACCGTTCTTTTCCTTAAGCCCCTTCTGTTTTTCTGAACATTGACCAGGGCAAGATTTAATATTTCTTCATTATAACCCCTCTCTCTTAAACTATTCCTAACTTCAAATAAATATGTATCCCTAAATTTCCCTTCAGATATATTATGGGAAATTCGTTTAAACTCCCCATATGGGAGTGACTTCAATAAGTGGGGGATATGCATACTTTCAGCATGTAAAAATTGTTAACTGCAGTTGATTTCCTAAACAGCCTATGTTGTATGTTGTGCAAATGATCCAGATAAAATTCATCATCCAAGAACTGAATGGAAATACTGCCCTCAACCATTGAAAATTTCAAACCATGGTCATTCCTATTCAAATCCAAAATAAAGGAACTAAAATATGACGGGTATCCCTTACAAATAAACAAATCATCGATGTAATATTTGCACATCACCGCATGTTCCCTAAAAAATTCAGTGCCATAAATAAACTTCCTTTCAAAATATCCCATGTATACAGACCTCCCAACCATACAGAATTACTCGGTTTTTACCGAGTTTTGGGGTCCAAATAATGGGGTGCCACGATTCCCGAGTGGCACCCCTTCATTTCTGATTTTTTCCCAAGATTTTTTCCTTTTTTTTCCTTTTCGTGCTTTTTGAGCTGACGTCATCCCGTCCGCGATGACGTCAGCTCAGTCAGCCTGTCGGAATTGAGTTCTACAGCTCACGTGCACACATTTCTGGCCATCTGTTTGAAATGCATCTGATCTAACAACTAGTTTCTTCTGGACTCTGGAGTTATCTGTGTATGGAGTTACTTCTGCTTGAGTTTAGCTGCAGAGCTTTTAAGGTACGTTTTTTGTTATTAGCTGCAGAGCTGGCCTGGTACTGCTTTTATTTCTGCTTATCCTGCTTGTGAAATGTGAACGTTAGCTGTACAGCTTTTAAGGTGAATGTTTATCTCTCTATTAGCTGCAGAGCTGGTACTGCTTTTCCTGCTTATGAACATTGGCTTTTAAAGGTGAATTTTTATTAGCTGATTTCCTGAACGTTAGCTGCAGAGCAGGTACTGCTTTTCCTGCTGATGGACATTAACGTTTAAAGGCGAATGTTTCCTTATTAGTTGATTTCTTGAATGTTAGCTGCAGAGCCGGTACTGCTTTTCCTGCTTATGAACACTAACTCAAAGGTGAATGTTTCTTGCTTATGAATGCTAGCTTTCAAACTTATTAGCTGCTGCAGAGGTTATGTTTCGATTCTGGGTAGAGAGAGTGTGTGGAGCTGGTACTGCTTTCCTGCTTATGAATGCTAGCTTTTAAACTGCAGAGCTTTGGTTTCCTGCTTATGAAGGTGACTGTTTCTTGCTTATTAGCGCTTAGCTGCTGCAGAGGTTGATGCCAGGTAGAGAGAGTGAACACTAGCTTTTATGCTTATGATTTGGGTAGAGAGAGTGAATGCTAGTTTTTAAACTGCAGAGCTTTGGTTTCCTGCTTTGAGTACCTTTTAAACTTATTAGCTGCTGCAGAGGTTGTTTCCGGGTAGAGAGAGTGAATGCTAGCTTTTATGCTTATGATTCGGGTAGAGAGAGTTGAACGCTAGCTTTTAAACTGCGGAGCTTTGGTTTCCTGCTTGTGAAGGTTTCTTGCTTATGAACACTAGCTTGCTTGTGAAGGTGAACGTTTTTTGCTTATGAACGCTAGCTGCAGAGGTTGATTTTGGGTAGAGAGAGAATGCTAGCTTTTAATTTGGTTTTCCACTTTTAAACAGCTAGCTTTTAATTTGGTTTCCTGCTTTTAAACAGTGTGTGACACTAGCTGCAGAGGTTGATTCCAGGTACAGAGAGAGAGTGAATGCTCGCTAGCTTTTAATTTGGTTTCCTGCTTTTAAACTGTGTGTGTGTGTGTGTGTGTGTGTGTGTGTGTGTGTGTGTGTGTGCGTGTGCGTGTGCGTGTGCGTGTGAGAGAGAGAAAGAAAATGCCTCCAAGTTAATACCCCTGGTGGCTAGAGGTACTCATACTCAAACCCTGTACCTTGGCTCCAGGGTCTAAAAGCCTAAAGTCCCTAGCCACCACCACCTGTGAATTTATGCCTCATATTTTTGTTCTGTTCCTCATTGCATTTGTGTTTTTAGGATTTTGTGGCAAATCACTAATGGATTGCATTTACTAAATAATGACAGGCATTTGAATTTCAGACTTCATATTCTTCAGAAAATAAATGGTAACACAAAACATTTTATTCTAGCAATTTTCTAAGTTTATAAGATCAGTATATATTTTGTCAATATTGGTTCATGCATTTTGTTTTATTGCCTACTGGAAAAATGTTTAAACAATAAATTTAAAATGCGCTCTAACATAAGTGTAACAAGTGTGCTGTATTATGCAAGGAATATAATTTAATAAGGATAGGTAACTTAATGCTAACAAGTGTGCTGTATTATACAAGGAATATAATTTAATAAAGTTAGCTAACTTTCTAACAAGTGTGCTGTATTATACAAGGAATATAATTTAATAAAGTTAGGTAACTTAATTTTAACAAGTGTGCTGTATTATACAAGGAATAGCATTTAATAAAGTGGGGAAGGTGTATCAAAGAACGCATGTATGTTTCTTGTTTTGTGTGCAAGTGGCCTATGATTTGAAAACAGCCCAAAGGTAATCTTTATCCATCACTGGCCAGATGCATTTTCTTGGCTATGGTATGGGTTTCAATGCTGTTTCAATGAATTTGAGTTTCAAGGGCAGAGAGGTTTTAATGCCAAGTCCATTTTCATTGTGAAACAGTATTGCTTTGTTTAGCAGATATCGATTAGTGTTTGTGCATTGTGCTATAAAATGTAAAAATATAATTCAAATCATTCTAGAAGTAAAGCAGTATGCATGCACACATTAGTGTTTATGGTAAATGGGACGAAATAGCCAGGTAATGGGACATTGGCTGCAGGGGGACTCTGCTGCCATATTTTGGTTATCTGTTCTTCAGTTTGTGTTTGAAAGTTGGCATCCTACAATTCTATTGGAGTGGGCAGGGTTACATAATTATGTATGCATATTTTTCGTTAATCAGCATACAGATTTGTACCTTTTTTTCATGGGTCTTGTCCAGATTTTTGATGTTTCCAGGTTGAGAGGTATGCATGTATAGTATGGCATAAGCAAGAGCATAAAGGGGCCCCATCGCCATCCCTTTCTTTTGGAGAAAAATGTCATTATTAAATTTGAAATAATTGTGTGTCAGACAAAATTCTAACAATCTGGCAACAAAAGCAGTATGAGAACCCTCTCCCATGATATTCTAAATAGCCTCCAGGCCCCATCACAGCTGTATAGTCGTGTACAATGAACTAATATCAACTGATACCCAATAATAACCATCTTGTCATCTTATCTTGCATACTTCATCATACAACTGCCTGGTATTTTTAACGTGCTGGGAGGTCAACTAAAAAAAACTTTAAGCAAAGAATTCACTAGTGTCCCAACATTTTGCAAATAAGAACCTATTCCAGAAACAATCGGCCTACCTGGAGGATCTGACAGATCTTTATGTAACTTCTAGATGGCATAGAAAATAGGGTCACGAAGCCTAGGAATGTGAAGTCTTTTTACATCCTCCCTTGGCAAAAAACCTAAACATTCACCCTTCTCTAACAATTCCAAAAACTCACCATTTAATACATCAATGGGATTTCAGATAACTTTACATAGTCTTCCTCAACCAATAATAACTTGTCTACCATTTCATTATATTTAGCCCTCGACTTAACTACCCAGTTGCCACCTTTGTCAGCCTGCCTGAACACACATGTACCTGTCAGACTTCTTAACTCCTTAAGGGCTTCCCATCATCTTTGCTAAGATTGTAATGTTGTTTTGACTTAATGAGCTTAAAATATTCAAGTTCAACTTTTTTGCAGAAAATCTGTTCACATAAACATACTGCCATAGATGACTTAGGAGGTACAAAATCACTACTAGGTTTGCCATACTACTTCAACATACTCTTCACACTCATGTATATAAATGTCTAATAAAGGATCATCATGTTCAGTATTATCTTTTTTTATCAAAAAAACCTTAAATGTAATTTCCTACAAAATATTTTTATTTCTAACAACACTTCTGCCAAAGTTGGAATTTTAGTAGGAACAGATGTTGTTCCTTTACTTAAAACCTTTAACTCTGATTCAAAACAATGTATACCAAATTCACAATTTGCAAGTTATTACAATTACTTACAGCCCTGTAAGCAAACAAAGAACAGTTCAAATCCTGAAATCTGGGGAAAATGTCCACATTATTTTCAGAAACAAAAACAGAGTTCAGAAATGTATTAGCAACAATATCCAGAGCGGCACCATCTGAAGTGCCAGGGAGATGAGTGTTCAATTACGTTTTCTTTCCCTTGCCAGTTTCTTTGCCCCTTTCTTTTGTTCATTTGAGAAAAAAAAAAACTTTCTCTCATAAGTCAGACTGATGTGAAGAGTCTGACAAATCTTCTCCCTCAATATTTTTAAAGGAGATGCTTTTTATAGATGACATATCAACTGCAGACGTTGACGAATCCCTTCCAACTCTAGCAGCTTCACCAAACCTCCGAAAGACAGACCTGGACCGCAGACGACGTGGTTTATGCTGCTAAGCGTAAACTAAACCACTCTGGGAGCTGCCTATATCTCGAGTCAACTTTCTTCTTTTATGATCAACTGTGTCTGCTTTTTCAATTTTCATTTTAATTTCCTTCATTCTACTGGAAAACAATATTTCAGAGGACTCACTCACCAGCTTACATTGCAACTTCTCACTGGCCCTCACATTTTTTTTGACAAGACGCAGAAGCCATCCTAAAGTACAGTCCAATGATACCTGATTCCATTCCTCTAATAAATCACGTTCCTCTTCAGTCAAGACCTAAGCGGGAAACTTATCTACCTGCAGACCTCTTGGAGTAATCCCAAAACACAAATATTTTTGTGTGAGGCGGTTATCAAAAAATAAATTCACTTCTTTGATAATTAACCTTTCCAGCTACTCAGATTGGATATTAAAGTTTGTTTCTTCAACAGACATCCAAGGGTCTTTATCCACCAGCTTCACTTTTTTAGTGTTTTAGCTCAACCAATGTGTACAGAGAGGGAAATTTTAGGAAGAGATTAAATGAATTAGTGAGCAAAATGACTTCAAATTTTAGGACACTTCATCCAAGGGTGTCCTCATCTTGAGGTTAACTTGAGTTAAATAAATGTTTAATGTTAGGGACATCTTCTGTTCTTGTTTTTTGAATAGCTGTTTTTAGTGCACATTTTTGGTGTTAATTATTCAGTAGGTTCATATGTAGGTACTAGGCTATCTGCCCGAGGGTATTTATAAGCCTAGCCAGAGTGTGTCGGCTTTCGCCGCCCCATTGATTAATTAACTGATTCTCTGTCAAGCAGAGCCAATTAAGTGATCCCAGGGGTGTATTTTCTGTTACTCATCAAGGTTTCTCTTGAAGAGTGTTAGTGAGGGGCTCTGCCTAATGTAGTTTGGAATTCTGTTCCAAAGCATGGGGAGTCTCTGTGACAGGAATCTATCCATTCAGCATGTTCTATTTATTGTTGTGGCGAGATTTAGCTCACTAGAGTGCATGACTCGCAGTGACTTGGATTTCTTTAGGTGGAGCTTGTCCTTCAATTCTGAGTTGGACATGGCTTTGTAAGTCAGGCAGAGATCACCTGTGAGTAAGCGATATGCCACTGAGTACAGCTGGAGTTTTTTCAGTTGGGCTGCATAGGACATATGTTTGAGGCCAGTAATCCTCTTGGTGAGGTACTTTTGTGGTCTTTCCAGCTGTTGGAAGTGTCTTGTGAGGTACATCCCAAATGGGGCATTGTACTGTATGATGGGTCTGATGAGTGACGAGTAGAGGGGCATTATAACCTCTCTATTTCTAGATGTGAACTAGTAATTAGATGGGCCACATAGAAGGATTTCCTAACTACTTTGGCAATATGATTGTCAAAGGAGAGATTACTATCTACCTGGGTCCCCAGATCTCTTATTACCTCTTCTGTATTAAGGGAGCTGCCACCTATGTGGTAATTTGTGGGTGTTTTGTTTTTTCCAAACGGGATGACTATGCATTTTTTGGAATTTATCTTGAGGCCATGACTTTGACATAAGCTGTTAAGTTAATATCTGAGCTTTGGCCAGCTAAGATCTACCTGAAATCAACTGGATGTATAAGTGAATTTAAGTACACTTTTATCTGCTCTTTTTCATATAGTACTGTATTTAATTTATTTATTTGTGTTTCTCACTGAATATTAACTCAACTGAAGCTGTGGCTGTCTCTCTACAGAGTACTTGTTTGAATTTCTGTGTAGCCATTGATAGCAGTGAGGGGGGTAGTTTCACCTCATCACTGATATTCTGTCCTGCCTTATATAAGTCATACATTTTGGGTTATCTCTGCTTAATATCTGAGCTTTGGCCAGCTAAGATCTACGTGAAATCAACTGGACGTATAAGTGAATTTAAGTACACTTTTATCTGCTCTGTTTTCATATAGTACTTAAGTTGTTAGGTTAAATTGCATACAATTTAGAAAATAATACATTTATTGCATAGTGCAGTTTAAGAGAATCAATTAATGTGTAATTGGGAGTTTTCACCTGGTATAAATTGTAAGCCTGTATGAAGTTAGTGTATCCATTGAAGCGAATGGCTGAGGTACTGGGTGTTATACTTGTAAAGTAAAGGCTTTCAAATATCTGAAAGAAAAATAACATTTTTTTTTATGGCTGAACAAATCCTCTTACAAAGGGTTGCACCTGTAACTTACAAGGTGCAGTGCCAGTCTCTCTACCTATATAAAATTTTCTTCCTGCTGTGGAAGAGACTGCAACAATAAACTTTCTATAGGCTGACAATCTTCAGATGTAGACTTTGTAGATGACAGTAGAGCTTACAAGCTTGTTTGATTTCTCTCCTCCCCATTCTGCTTTGTGCTCACTTCCATGAGGAACAGGCGGCCAAATAATTCTGTATGTACTCTAGGTTCTGGCAGCTCATAATGTCATATTTAACATCAGGACCCCCCCCCCCCCCCTGCGGTGGGTCTGTGATTGGGTTTATCCTTACATCCAGTCAAATACTGCATACATTTCTGAGAAGTTTCCACACTCTGAGGTGCATACATTTAGATCCTGAGCCCACCATTTCCTTTCTGTCACTTGCACAGTTCCAGCCTCATTTCTGCTGATCATAAAAAAAAAAAAAGAAAAATACTGACGCTTAATGCCTAAACCGCTGAAATATTCTACGTTTTTTGTGGTTGCTAGGCGAGCACAATATTAGAACAGTACATAGTGTCAGTAATTTAAACCATTTTGGAGGGAGAAGTTTCTGACCATTCTTGCTATCCAGAGAATTATAGCATTTCAAGGTTGTCTGATATAAGGATTAGCAGGGGTTCCCAGGCACAGCCTCCAACCTTTGCCAGAGCCTTGTCAGAAGGCTAAATAAACTGTGTTTAGTTAGTAATCTTACCTTTGCAGACTTTCCTATCCCTTGATCTTGACTAGTGAGGCTCAGGTTTATATCTGTCCTCAGGTTCAGGAGATGCAGCTGACATCCATTTCAGGGTACATTCCTTAAGTGTAATCATCACATTTGCCTGTGGTTGATGGGCCACAGCAGTTTAACAACTCCTCATTCTGTGATGCAGCCCTTTCAGTAGTTGAGAGTGGTGAGGGTCTGTGGTTCATACTGCAGATTTTATGAGTTTGATTCAGGTCTGGCGGGACCCTTATGGGTGCATGAGTACATAATAAGGAGACGTTTTTCCTTTGCACACAGTTGTGTGTGCTAATTCCTAAAACTCCCTGGAATAATGTATTCATACTCTCTCCTATACTTGTTACTTTCTGCCCTGCCATTTTTGGTATTTTGTTAATAATTAGCTTGTGCACCATTAGTGACCTTAACTATCCTTCTTTTCACTCATTTATTTGTTTTTTTTTTTTGTTTGTTTTTTTAGACAACATAGAATGTTGAATCCATGTAGACCCTTTTAAGCTCAGCCTGTCAGCAAAAAGTTAACAGAAAAAGCAACAGCATGCAGTTTGTATAAAGTCATAATACAATATTTTAGTATAAGGAGGAAACACCTGTCACTTACCTTTCTCCTTTATATTTTGACTTATTAAAGTTACATTCTTTTTTTCTTTTATGTCTTTGGGATCAGCTGAGTGACTCCTCTTCCTGCCAACTAGTTGACCCATTAATTTCTCCATTGGGGTGAGAGCCCTTCAACTCTCCAACTTGCGCTTTTTATTGCCTGATGTAAGGAGCATCTGGTTTTACAGGAGTTGTATAGTTTGCAGATTGTCATATTCTCACCCACTCAACTAACTGCAAGTTCCCCTCTGTCTGTCTCAGGAGGTGCATGCTTGCTTCTGCACATATAAAACTTCCAGACCATGCAGTACACTGCTTGCAGCATGGGTACACTAGACTCTTTATGCTGCCAGTGATATACCTGTATTCCTACAAGTGTTGCAAGTGCAGTGAGCCAAGCTACCTCCCTCCCCAGAATGGACAGACTGGCAACTTCTGCTCACTCCCATCCTTCCCTACCAGATCCCTCCAGCACCTGTTACTCTAATCAAACACAGGTCACTGTGGTGCAGTTAAGGCTTTATTACTTTCTCCCAAACGTGAACCTCTTTTCTGATGAATAAGCATGGTACAGCACAACTCAGTTTTATTATATGTATGAATATTGTAAAGTACTTGGGAAAGGGAACTCTGTTAATTTAGCTACAAATCATTTCTGTTTTTACCCTATTAGAAATTGTCTTAAAAAAAATTAATATCACTTTCCTGGGAATTTGATTTTAGATATCCTATATAAGAAAACCAGGTTAGTTAACTGTCAAATAAAAGTCTGCTTCCAGCCACTCCCAATGTAATAACTAGGTTATGTAATAGCTCAAAAATATGAAAGTTACAAAAGTAAAATTGCTTGCTAAATGATAAGCCATTTCAGAGTTGAGGGGGTGTCAGATTTTTAAGGTGCACTTTGTTCTGTAACTGCTTTCTAATTTAAATATGTGCTGTATTAATGGTACAACATTAGTGTCCCCCACTTCCCCTGCTATAGTCTTGAATTATCATGAAGTTTTTCATCCAGCAAGTAAAACCCAAGAACCCAGTAACATTAGAACTTATGATCTCAAAAAAAAAAAAAAAAAAAAAAATTACAGGAGCTGGACAATAGCAAATTTATGACCAGTGCCAGAATCATAAATAAAAAAAAATGCATGATTTTATGCAGCCCCAAGAAACTAAGTGAATGGCCGGACTCCCTATTGAAATGTTGGGTTTCGGAAGTTGAGTCCTGAAACACCAAAAAATATGACTGAAAATACAGAACAAATATTGAGCATCCCTCTTCTCCTTTATACTTGAGTTTGCACCTTCAGTAGGGAGGGGAAGCCCCCTGCAACCCCAAGCTTATATATACCAACTCTGAGATTGGCATACCTCAGAGAAAAAGGAATATTCTAAAAAAAAATAGCATTCTTGGATGTGGTTTATGTAAGTTCAGGTTTTCGGTCATTCATGTCTCCACATTCTGGGAGTCACCATTATGAGTCCCAACTTTTCAAATGTTTGCCAAACTACAGTGTCCCATTACAATGTATCATATATAATAAGGCCTAACTGCCACTCCTAGTGCTGCAAAACTGACATAAGTAAATACGTGCATCTATTCATAGAAAAACAATAACACAGATGGAGCCCACAGCAGTGTCTTTAAACTACTGCGGGTCTCACCTATGTCCTTCTTCAGTAAGGGCAGTCTGTGCTGATCACAGACTTGCGCTGCAAATATAGACCATACAACTTTGTCAATAGGGGAACAAGGGTGTAGCATGGCTCAGCTTATAAAGGCCCTAGGGCCAATAGCCTAGGTAATGTCCTATGAGCCCATAAGATAATAATTGAATATAGTTTCTCACATCCATAAAAGAAACATTCCTAGAAAATTACTGCACTAGTCCCTAGAGGAATTCTTACTTGAATTAAGAAAGCAAATATTTTACCATTGCAGTTAATCATGACCTGGCTTGGTGAAAAGACAGTGAATGACTTGAAAAACTACTATCTTCTACAAGCAGACACAATATTATAACTTTTCTCACTTTCTCTCTCTTTCTAGTTCTCTCATGTAACAAACTGTAGCAAGCTTCTCCTTTTTGGTTCGCACTTTGATTATTGGGAAACAGCATACAGCATTTGAAATGACTGCAAGAAGTAACATGCAGTGTCATATTGTGGAACTGGAACTATTCTGTAAGACAAAATACCACCTACAGATGATATTCTGTACAAGTTAAAATTAATACAGACAAGGAAGTAAAACTGATTTTACTAAGTGGGAAAGAGCTATTTTACTTAATGATCATTAGGAGGGCAACATAAAACATTTAAAAATGGTCATAGGCAAACAACATGTATTGCACCTCAGTGTTCAGTTGTCTCAAAGGTGCAGAGATTGTTGGAGAGGTAGGGATAACCCAAAGCTGATGACTGCAACAGTGAAACACGAAAAACATTGATAATTTTGGTTTGTGTCACACTGCAAGACATGCTCCCTTATGGACAATAATGACATGCTGTTTTTAATAACATACCATTTTGAAATTGTATTCCTTTGCTTACTGTTTTTTTAAGTACTGGTCAACTTTGTGGTTGGATCAGTGAAAGCATCTCTGTGATTGAAGAAACATATTTTGCACGTGTGCATGCATGCAATTCAATGCAAAAAATAGTGCAGTTTACCTGCTTATATGAGACAGTGAAATATTTTAAGCACCTTTGTACATAATCAACACATTACAGCCTTTCCACTTATAAAAAGAATGAACTGTATTTTGTCATACAGCTAACTCTGATTGGTGAAAAAGATCTGTGCTTTTGTTATTAAAAGTGTTAATTAGCATTTTCACTACATCAGTTATAAAGGTGCTAAATGTTTGCCTAGTTATCATATTATATGGAAGAAAATATATTATACCATGACCCCCCCAAAACGTGCACGCTGATTGGCCAGCGTGCACATTGTAAATCGAGTTATACTAATGGAAAAAGGTCCGATCGCCCGGACTTTTTTCCATTAGTATAACTTACTTTAAACACTGTCGCTATGTTAAATGGGTTTAACATAGACAGCTTTAAAATAAGCAACGGAGATCTCCGTTGCTTATTTTAGCTGTCTCGCTATGCTAAACCCATTTAACATAGCGAGACAGGTTTTAAAAAGAACGGAGAAAGCAAGATCTCCGTTTTTTTCTGTTCGCTATGTTAAATGGGTTTAACATAGCGAGACAGTTTTAAAATAAGCAACGGACATCTCCGTTGCTTATTTTAAAACTGTCTCGCTATGTTAAACCCATTTAACATAGCAAAAACAGTAAAAAAAAGCAACGGAGATCTTGCTTTCTCAGTTGCTTTTGCTCACAGCTCTGATGTACTGCGCAGGCGCGCAGTACATCAGAACTGCTACGGATGTCAGACATCTGCGGAAGGGCAGTAAACAGGCATTATACTATGCCATTATTTAAGAAAAGTAATAGTTTCTTTTCTTAAGCAATGTCATATATAGCAATAACCACTTCTGGGTGGTAATGCTGTATTACCCACGGTTGGCTTTGTTTGGTCCCTCGGGCTTCGCCCTCGGGACCAAACCACGCCAACCGTGGGTAAATCCAGCATTACCCACACCCAGGCGTGGGTTATTGCTATACTAATCCTATCCTGTGTTGGAAAAGATATAAAACTTAGCAGGTGCAGTTTTCAGTCCTTGATGGTGTTATGTGATTTATTGTATATGCAAGAAAATACAGTACTCCTATCGCGTGTTAGGAAAGAAGTAAGATACAACTTTAAGGTGCATTTTTCAGCCATTGATGGAGTTGTGTTTTTTTTTTCTTTTTTTTGTTAAAATACTTCAGTATCTCCCCATTTCAGAGTAAAAAGAAACAAATGAAGTTGTTCCCATAAATTAAAGAATTCTGCTTTACAGAGTTAATCCTGAGGTGGTGTTGTTGAGAAGCAGTTAGCACTGTTGCCCTACAACACCCCCCCCCCATCATACTTCTTAACTTTTAAGGATGTCTCTGGTTTTGGCTCAAATGTTTGCTGCGGTTGTCATAAAATGTATGATTTTGTTGCAAAACATCAATATTTAGTCAATAAATAGTGCCAGCTGTGGGATGCATACATTTTACTCTTCAACCAACTCTTGTTTGTTATGTAGCACTTGCGTTGGTGATTCCATGTGTTTACACTTTGTAAAATAGCAATGATATCTTTAGTTACAATGTTTGTAGTTTTGGTATGTGCCCAGAAATAGGCTAACTTGAGCAAAGCTGCTTTAATTCAAACACTTGTTATATTTTGTTTGTTTATTTATTGACATTTGTTAACCGGGAAAGACCAACTGTGCAGAACTGTCTTGTTTCAGCAGAGGCCTGGAGAGAAAAGCTCCTTGAGAGTTAAATATGATTGCAGAGAAAAATCAATTAATATATGAAATGAAAGCATGTATGGCATATATTACACATGCACATATACTAAATAACAGTATTTGCAGTAAACTGGAGATTCAAACAGGTTACATTCCAATACAAAAATCCCATTGTGAATTTTTCGGTGATCAGATTATAAATACAGTTAATAACATCATGCTGTGGAACAATATGAGGAAAGAGCAAATGTTTGAATATACAAAATAGTCGAGTTGATGTATTATTTTTGTGAAGAGTAGTTTGCCGGCTAGAAAAAAATGCGTATTAAAAGAGTGTATAGACGTAATATATGTTTTTTAAGGGGTAGACTGAAATAGTTAATACGAGCTGAGGTGATGGCGAGGGGGTAGAGGGGAGTTTGAAAGTGAGGAAAGGTATGCATCCATTCTTATTTGCCATGACAGACGAGTCAGACACAAAACAGAGTGACCACATGCTTCATATCACAGAGAAGTGCTTATAAGTGTGAGAGGTATTGGTTGGGTAACTAGGTAGTGGGTATAAAATACAGTGTATTTTTAACCATGAGTGGTACAAGCGCAAAGCCATGGGTTAGCTAGTGTTGGTTTAAAGGTCTGGGGATTTCCCATTGACCAAAGTGTAGTAGAGAGTGAGTTCTAAGTCTTACCTATAGAATTAGTGTACAGGGCATTTCTGGCAGATTTTTGGCCTTTGCTTATAGGAGTTTATCACGGGATCAAAGAGGTTTGCTGGGTTGATAGATATATAGGGCAGTGCTGAAAGCTGGGAAGTGAAAGGTTTATGTACAGTAAATTCTCAGTTAACTAACACCCATGGGGATTGGTAGATGCCGGATAACTGTAGTTTCTGTTTGCTTGAGAGTTGCTATTAAAAATAGGCCTGACATACTCTACTATTTGAAAACAACAGGAAAAGAACCAACTGTATTACCAACAACAGGAACAATGAGTGAGTCCCAGCTCTACTTTCAAAGTCTGGTTAAATTTATTAAATACAGTTCAATATATTTACAAGAACAGTTCTCAATCTCTAGCGCCTCGGCCAACAGTCTTTTCAGAGTAAAAAATTGAGAACTGTTCTTGTAAATATATTGAACTGTATTTAATAAATTTAACCAGACTTTGAAAGTAGAGCTGGGACTCGCTCATTGTTCCTGTTGTTGGTAATACTCTACTATTTGTTTGATTTGACTTGTTCTCAGGTTGGGGAGAGAGAGAATGTATTCCTATCTTCCTTTTTAAATCTCTAAAACTAAAAATATAAGGTATGTTTCTGTGGGGGAAAACAAAGTGTAACACATGAAAATTGTACTGTAGTTCTTCAATTTTTTTTTACTGGTTGTTTGAGTTATGGTTAATTGAGAGTTTACTGTATAGTGTTACAAGTAGCTATGATAAATGTCACATGGTGGAATAGCTGAAGACATTTTAGTAGTTGGAGTACAGAGTGGTGACATGTTCAGTAGGTTTTGGTAGCTGCAAACTTTTCTGCTTTATTATAACATTGTTCTAGTTTCTTCATTATTGAAGCCTGTAGCTTTGTGAGAATGGGGCATCATATAGAATAGGAGGTAATAGGTTGTGCTAGCTATAGCTGTTTTTTTTGTGGAATTAATGAGAATTTTTTTTATCAATATAGCATTCCAAGCTTTTGATTTTTTTTGATGCTGCTGTGATGTGTAGATCAGTTCTGAGGATGTCATCTTTCGTTGTGCCCAATAACTTGGTAGTATGTGAGACTCTGTTTCAGTTTTGTTCAGGGAGGTAATTTTGAATTTGATCCTGTCAGGGTGTGTGCTGTGGGGAAGAAATTTTTAGGATTAAGTGAAAGTTGGGTATTACTGAGTCATTTCTCTGTTCAACTGAAAAGATTTTGTGTGATTTGTTGGAGTTGGATTACATTAACAAAGGAGTATATAAGGGTGAAGTCTTGAGTATTGTATCGAGGCCTATATGATGATTGTTAATAGAAATATTGAATAACATGGGGCCAAGAACAGAACCTTGGGGTGGACCTATGGTGACAGGCAAGACTGAAGTGAGTGAGTGAGTGGTATTGTTTTGTGGATTGCTATTTTTTTTTGGGGGGGGGGTTGTGACAGGCCGAGAAGGGAAATTTGTTCCAGGAGTTTGCCATGTGAGACTGTATTACAGACCTTTGATGAATCTAGGAGTATGATGAGAAAAGGTTTGCTGTTGTCTCAAGCCTTGCCAGTGATTTCCAAGAATTATTACTGGAGCGGTAGTTGTGTTATGGACTGAGCAGAAACCATGTTGTGCATTGGGTTAGGAGGAGTTTGTTTACAAGATATTGTAGAAGGTCGTTCTGAATACACTACTACAAGATTTTTGAGAATGGAGATAGTATAACAGAAGGTCTAAAAATGAAGAATTCAATGGCTTGGCCACCTCTCTGACATAGAATAACATGAGATTGTTAAGCCAGGTTTAAATTTTAGAAGTAGTAGTTTGATGGAGGAAGTGGAGATTGGTTATAGGGTGAAGTCTGAGGAGTTGGCAAGAGATGGTTGGTGTATGTCAAGGGGTGTAGACATATGGCTGCTATGCTTTCCATGAATTATGAGGTGAACTGGGATGCTACTTCATGGAGAGGACTCTTGGGAAATGGATTAGGATTTTTTGTGCCTGGATGTAGTATTTGATTGACAGAGGACCAGAATTCTTTTTGACTTGTGTCATTGGTTGAATTGAAGGTATTGCTTCTTATCCCAATTAACATGTTATAATTTAATTTTCACCATAATAAAATTTATATTATAATTTAAATTATAATAGGCAAAATGTGATTTTTTTCCAATGCACTCCATTATAAGATAGCACAGTTCCATTGTCCGTCTCTCTTGCAGGTTTGAATTACTCTGCTCACTTCTACAGTTAGCTCACTCCATGCATTCACAAACTCATTTTACCTCTGGCCCATCCTTCCTTTGTCTTTATTCTTACCATCACCACATAGATTTTAATTCAGGGTTTACATATCAAGTAGGTTTAGTCTTTGTGCGAATACATTTCTTTCATGTAGGCTTTCTGGTGTGCACTCTACACTATTTTTGTTGACCTTTATGCTGATTGTCTTTATGGAAATGAGCTTTTAATTCTGCACCATATTCAGCTTGTAGGTTCATTAGCTGACTATACAGACAAGTAATGATTTTTACTTTGTTTTCTCCTTGGTGATGATAGTCCGTACATCTTATTATTACTCATCATTATAACCTTTTCACATTTAACATCCGCATCTCTAGCCATGTTTTCCTTCATCATCCATTCCCCAACTGTTGTACTTTGGAATTTGTCCATTAATTATCTACTTTTGAAAATTTCCTCCAGCCTTATCAAGGCCTTTGTAACTCTTTATTATCTCTTCTTGTGCAAAATCTACTACAGGTGTTTATGCTGCTTATAGAGACATTTTTCCAGTTCCATTACAATTTTGTTTTGTATATGTAAGAAATGTAGACATTAAACACAGGTCCCATATGGTATTATGTAGTCTTGCTCTACTCTTGATAAAATACCTCATTTATTGATTACCTTTTTTTCTTTAGGAGGAATTGATCTTTTTTGTTTATTTTGTTTTTACCTGTTTCTCTTCTTATGTGCATTAAGAAAAACGTTGAGGCTTAAGTGTTCATTTAAGCAGTTTACAATATACAAATACATCAGGATGAATGGCAGGAACATTAAACTATCTGACTACATACTTGCATGCTCACACACTGGCTGCTCACTCAAAATGGCACTCTTGCTTGCACGTGCTCAGTACTTATATGCATGTACTAACTCACTGGAAAGCTTCCTAAAGGTATATCATACACACTGATCTACATCCTCCCTCTTTGCTGAGCTGTCTCATATAAACAATAATATTTCAATAGGCATACAATTTATACAATTACTAATAAAGAACACAACAGTCATGTCCATGTTGCTGTGTATGTGGAACTAGGTTTCGAGATGCAACCTGATCTTGTGACATAATAGTTAGGACTGGGTTTATGAACAGGGACAGTCACTGGGGAATATTCTGCTTGAGGAGTCTCAGGGATTTTCTCAGGAATGGGGATTACTGACTGAATGTCTTCTGGAACAGGAACATTGGACAAGTCACTCTGAGAACTAGAGTCTTTGTCACGGGCAAGGTGCTTTAACACTGGTTCAGACACTGGTGACAAATGCTTCTGATTTTGTTTGAATTCCATCCACAATGTACGATCTTGACTCCTGACACAAGTTTTTGACAAATCCAGTGCGATCAAAACCTTTTGAATTCTGCATCCTCACTATCTCCCCTTTTTGTAAAGAATAGAGTGGTTTGTTGATTTTATCATAAAAAGACTTCTGGGGCAACGCTTTTTCAACAGTTGGACTTTTACTGCTTTGTTGTTCTTTGCACATGGAACCAATCAATTATTGCTAATTGGTAATGTGGTTCTTGTTTATCTTGACATAAATCTATGGGCAGGTGAACCAAGATGATTGTCACGAGGAATGTTTCTGAGATTTAACAAGTTGAGAAAAACATCAGTATTGTCACATCTGGATTTCTCTAACAGCTGTTGTGCACTTTGAATTGCGTGTTCAGCCAGGCCGTTTGACTGAGGGTATTCAGGACTACTCGTAATATGAACAAAGTCCCACTCTTCTGCAGATCTCTTGAACTGCTGACTTGTAAACTGTGCACCATTGTCAGAAATAACTCTGTGCGGACTACTATGGATAGAAAAATGTTGCTTCAGCTTAGTAATGACAGTACTGGAAGTTAGTTTAGGAAGTAGGTCAGTCCCAAACCAATTTGAACAAGAGTCTACTAACGTCAAGTAATGTTGCCCATTCCACTCAGAGATATCTGTGGCTACTATTGACTAAGGTAGTTCAGGAATCTGGCTTAACTGAAGTGGTTCTTTCTGTTGATGTGGCTTTGTACTATTACATACTGAAAAAGATGAAAGTACTTTCTAAATATCTCTTGAAACAGAAGGCCAAAATACTAGACCTCTTGCCCTTCTTTTGGTTCATAGGTAGGTACTAGGCTATTGGCACTAGTGCCTATACAAGCCTAGCCAAAAAGGTACCCTGGCTTTCGCCACCCAAGGAAATTATTTTCCCGTGCCGCTGTCAAGCAGAACCACAGAAGTGATCCCCGGGGTGAATTTCCTATTACCCATCCAATCAAGATTTTTCTTGAAGAGTGTTAAAGAGGAGCTCTGTTTGGCATAGATAGGTAGTCTGTTCCAGAGTATTAAAATCAGTTCCTGGGTGGCAACGATGCAAGATCCTAATATACTCTTGTTGCAAGGATTTTGGAACAATCTCTTTGGTGTATCGTTCATGATGATACCATTGTCTGACAAAATGTCATCTCTGTAAGGAAAATATGGCTGCACTTCAACTGGTAAACAAGATTGCTTTGAAGGCCATCTTTGATTGATAACGTGGTTAAGCTTCTGAAGAACTGGATCTGAAGCTGTGTGAGTTCTAAGCTCATGAAGATGTGTGGAAGAAAAAATTCTCACTTCCATGACCTCAAAATCAAGTCTCTCATTGTTATGCTGTTCTGTGTTTTTTCTGGTTGATCTAGATAAGGTATCAGCAAGATAAAGAAGTTTGCCTTTTGTGTAAATAAGAATGAAATTGTACTTTTGCAATTTGAGCATCATACGTTGCAGTCTAGCTGGAGCTGTATGCATAGGCTTTCTCCAAATAGTAACTAGAGGTGGGTGATGATTTTCAATCTACATAGGTCGACCATAAATATAATTATGGAGCTTCAAACATGCAAACACAATTGCCAAAAGCTCTTTCTCAATCTGGGTATACTGCATTTCAGTCTGGGTAAGAGTTCTCGAAGCATAGGCTACTGGTGTACCCTCTTGAAGAATGACTGCAGCTAGACCAAACTTAGAAGCATCACAGGAAACAGTAAGTGGTTTGTGAACATCATATTAGATGAGAGTTGATGGGTTAGCAATTTTCTGTTTCAGGACATCAAATACTTTTTGGTGCTGTTCTGACCATGACCAAATTACATCTTTGTGTGTCAGCTATCTCAGCAGTGCTGAAAGTTGGATTAAATCTGGAATGAACTTGCCTAGTAGCTGATTCATGCCAAGAAAATGTTGTAGGGCTTGAACATTGTCTAGCGCTGGCATCTCGAGAATTTGCTGTTTGCTTTGAAGGATCCAGTCGTATGCCTGAACTGGTAAACAAGTGACCAACATAAGTAACTTCTCATGGCCTGAATTTGCACTTCTGAGGATTCAACTTAAGATTTACCTCATGTGCTCTTTCCAGAACTTTCTTCAGGTTTCTGTCATGTTCAACTTCACCATCACCTCCTACTAGAATATCATCTACCATAATAGCACAGAGATAGCCAGAAAAAAATTTGCTCCATAGCACACTGAAAGACTTCACTTTCAGAATTTATACCAAAAGCCACTTTCAGAATTTATACCAAAAGCCATTCTCAGAAATATGCATCTTCCAAAAGGTGTACCGAGTGTGGTTAATAATGAAGATTTTTGGTCAAGCAAAATTTGCTAAAAGGAACTCTTTACATCTAAGACAGAAAAAAAAAACAGTGGCATTTGATATGAGGCCAGCAACCTCTTCGACTGTGCACATTGGATGATGAGGTATTTTTAATGCTTTGTTCAGATCTCTTGGATCAGTACATATTCTGATATCATCTGAGCTTTTCCTATGAACTATTGCCATGGAGGATACCCATTCAATAGGTTCTTCTACTGGACAAATTACTCCTAGCTGCACCATTCTGTCTAGCTTGGCTTTGGCTCTGCTTTGCATAGCTACTGGAACTTCCCGTGCTGGTCTGATAACTGAGCTGACCTCTGGGTCTAACTTCAAAGAGTACACAATTGGTAGTTTGCCTAGTTTGTCTGCAAAAATATCAGCATATTCAGAAAAAAAATTGTTTGGGTGAAATTTGAGCTGTTTTCATATAGGCTTACATGGTGAATTCTTTATTAAATGAAAGCAGTCCCATTTTCAAACTCTCTGAGGCCTTCTAATGACTGCAAGTGTAGGTTTGACTACTTACAACTACAAGTCATAGCTGTTCCCAACAAAGTAACATGGAAGCACTACTGAGCTTTCGGTTTGAATCTCTTCCCCAATCTTTTCTTGTCAGAAATAACTCTGTGCAGACTACCATGGATAGAAAAATGTTGCTTCAACTTAGTAATGACAGTACTAGAAATTAGGTTAGGAAGTAGGTCAGTCTCGAACCAGTTTGAATAAGAGTCTACTAACATCAAGTAATGTTGCGCATTCCACTCCGAGATATTTGTGGCTACTGTTGACCAAGGTAGTTCAGGAATCTGACCTAACTGAAGTGGTTCTTTCTGTTGATGTGGCTTTGTACTATTACATACTGAACAAGATGAAAGTACTTTCTAAATATCTCTTGAAACAGAAGGCCAAAGTACTAGACCTCTCGCCCTTCTTTTGGTAAAATCAGTTCCTGGGTGGCAACGATACAAGATCTTAATATACTCTTGTTGCAAGGATTTTGGAACAATCTCTTTGGTACCTTTCATGATGATACCATTGTATGATAAAATCTCATCTCTGTAAGGAAAATATGGCTGCACTTCAACTGGTAAACAAGATTGCTTTAAAGGCCGTCCTTGACTGATAACATGGTTAAGCTTCTGAAGAACTGGATCTGAAGCTGTGCGAGTTCTAAGCTCATCAAGATGTGTGTAAAAAAATGTTCTCACTTCCATGACCTCAAAATCAAGTTTCTCATTGTTATGCTGTTCTGTGATGTTCTTCATCTCACATTGCTGCAGTCCTTACACTTGGGTAGTCCGCTGTCCTCGGTCGGCCCGAATATCAAAGTATAAGGCTGACGTCGGTCAAGGCGCATTTGACTGACATCAGGACGTCAGGGTACAAATGCGCATGACCGACGTCATATCCTCAGTCTTTTTTGCCGCATGGTCCGATGCAGAAGCAGTATTGCAAGTGCCGGTTGGCATTCTGAAATTTTTCGTTTTCGGAGTTTCAGACCGAGTCAAAGTTGGCTAAGTACCCCGTTGGGGAATATTTTGGTTTTTTCTTGCCTCAGTGGTTTACCGGATGTCAGAAAAAGTGAATAATTGTATTTCTTGTGGGAAACAGATACCGCATAGAGACTATCATACTTTGTGTATTCCTTGTTTAGGGCCTGAGCACGACGTTGTTGGGTGTCGCTCTTGTGCTAGATTTAATAAACGCACTATAAAGAGGAGATTAGATTGTGCCAGGTTAGTCTTTGGGAAGCGGTGCAATTACAAAATGCCGTCGGATGCTCCGACGCCCGCTTCTTCGAAGAAACCCAAGGACAAAGAAGTGAAGCCTAGGCTAGAAGAACCGTCCGTACCGGACGCCGGTTCTTTAGAGGTGTCGGTGGAGCCGGTGGTTCCACCGGAGGTTTCTTTGGGATCCCAGGGAGAGACCTTGTTATTGCAGGATGTGGCCTCTCAGGAGGCAGGCCAGGGTGATGGGGCTTCTCAGATTACTATACTCCCCTCCCTGCCTAGGGTGGTTAGGCCCTCTCCTTCTGTTTCCAAGGCTTCTCCTAGAGGCAGGCCAGGTTTAGCTTCAGTTGGTGTCACCCCTAGTTCTTCTGGAACTGTGCCCAAGAAGCATATGCTTAAAATGGCAGAAGATTTGATTACTCTGATTAGGGGTTCTTTGCCCCCTCCTGATAAGAGACCTAGGGTGGAGCCTGAGCTAGGGAGTTTTGAGCAGGCTTCGGATGTTTCAGAGTCTTCGGCTGAAGACTTGCAGGAGTACTCTCCTTATTCTGATTCTGATGTGGATGATTCTACTCCTTCTGCTTCTCCTCCTGAGGATTTTTCTTTTCAGAAACTCTTCATTCCATGAGGGAGCATTTTAAGTGGGAAGGTCAGGACTTCTCTGATTCCAGGAAAAGGCTTAGGGAATTTTGTTTTACCCCAACATAGGCCTTTGGCTATACCTCCTGTTTTGGATGTAGTGGAAGATGTTTTTACAGAGGCTTCTCTTAATCCTGATTCTTTGCCTCCTGCTCCTGTTAAGACGGATAGGTATTACAGGGTGCCTGAAGTTCATAAGTATCTTTTTAAGAGTCCGAGGGCAGACCCAGAAACTGTTAGCCAGGGGCCTAAAGGTGTTAAGGCTTCTGTTGTCAAGAATCCGGTTCCTGCAGATAAAGAAGCCAGGGCCTTGGATAGATGGGGAAAGAAAGTTTATACTTCTTCCACTCTAGCTATGAGGGCTTTGAATTGCCAGTTTCACATGTTAAAATACCAAAACTATCTCCTTTCACAATGTAGTCCAAAAGTGAGGAGTGCACCAGGCTGCAAATAAATCTCACCAAATCTTCCACAGACTGTCCTTTATTAAGACAAACAGGTATAAAAATAGACAGGTAAGCGCTTTCGCGTTGGTGTAACGCTTCTTCAGACCTTTTGGTCTGAAGAAGCGTTACACCAACGCGAAAGCGCTTACCTGTCTATTTTTATACCTGTTTGTCTTAATAAAGGACAGTCTGTGGAAGATTTGGTGAGATTTATTTGCAGCCTGGTGCACTCCTCACTTTTGGACTACATTTTGATATTTTTTCGTTTTGAGGGTGCTTTGCTTGTCAGGTAACTTTGTTTTTACCTATCTCCTTTCACAGTTGAAGTCTAAGGTTGATGCTCTGGCGGAAGGTATTGATTGTAAAGAGTTGCAAGATTTAGTACATGTTTCTGAACAGGTGGGTAAGCATTCTTTGCAATGTGGTTTTGATGCTGTACAGGCCTCGTCTAGGGTGGCTGCCACTGGGTCAGTTCTTCGCAGGCACGCCTGGCTGAGGGATCAAAATTTATCTGACCATGTTAAAACAAGGATTTTAGATGCTCCTTTACAATCTGATGTATTGTTTGGTTCTCCTGTTGAGGCAGTTTTAAAGAAAATGGAAGACAAGGCTAAGTCTATGCAGACTGTTAAAGATTTTTTGCAGGTTCAGCCTCCAAAGTTTAGTAGGAATTGGCCTGCTAAAGGGTGGACGTATCCTTCTTATGATTCCCAGTCTAGGGGTAGATCTAGACGTGGTAGGGGCAGAGCTCAGGGCTCTTTCAGGCCTAGAACAGGGAGTTCTCCTGCACAGTCTTCAGGTGAGGGCAGGGGTCAGCCCTTTCGTAAACAGACCCAATGACCTACCTTTTCAGCTGCCAGAGCCTTCTCGTCTGGCAGCACCTTTGGGAGGAAGGTTGGCACTTTTCAAAGAAAATTGGAGTTTAATTACCCAAGACAGATGGGTATTGGATATCATACACCAAGGTTACAGGTTTTATTTCCATACCTTGCCTCCTTTCAGAGGCATGCCAGACGTTCCTCCTCAGCAAAGAATAGAGGCTCACAAGCAAATTTCTCTGTTACTTCAACTAGGGGCCATACAGCCGGTCCCTATGCCAGAAGTGGGCCTAGGATTTTATTCTCGCCTGTTCCTAGTACCAAAGAAGGGGAACACGTGGAGACCAATTTTGGATTTATCTATCCTCAACACTTATCTGGACATTCCCAAGTTCAAAATGTTGACGTTACAACAGCTTTTACCTCTGCTGGGCAAAGATCATTGGATGGTAACTTTGGATCTCAAGGAGGCTTACCTTCATGTTCCTATCAGACTAAGTTGCAGGAAGTATCTGCGTTGAGCTGGGACTTCTCACTATCAGTTCTCTGCATTGCCCTTTGGCTTATCTACTGCGCCCAGAGTGTTCACGAAAGTTCTGGCTCCAGTGATAGCTTTCTTCAGGCTAAAAGGAATACAGATCTATCCTTATTTGGACGACTGCCTGATTCTGGTTCAAGGAAGGGAAGAGCTTCTTCATCATTTGGAATATGTGATAGCAGTGCTAAGATGCCTGGGGTATTCTGTGAACGAAATAAAGTCCAGTCTAGTACCCTCTCAGGACATGTGCTTTCTGGGTGTAAGACTGAATACAGCATCCCAGATGGCCTTTTAACCCCGGACAAACAAAAGAGTCTTTCCCTTTACTTCCATCAACTATCTCATCAGTCCGGGCTGACTGCAAGGACAGTCCTTCAAGCCTTAGGGTTCATGGCATCTTGTATTCTGGTGCTTCCCAATGCCAAACTGCATATGAGGAAGCTGCAATGGTATCTCAAAATGTATGGACACAGCACTGCCAGGATCTGGACACTGTCATTCAAATAATACCTTGCATTCAAAAGGAATTTTTGTGGTGGGCTCAGGAATGTCACCTAAACAAGGGACTCTCTGTGACCCGGCCAGAGGCGAGTCAGATTTTAACGACAGATGCCTCAGACAAAGCTTGGGGAGCTCATCTAAATGGAAAGTGGATACAAGACAAGTGGCCTGCCAGACTACAACATCTACATATCAACCTGAAGGAGATGTTAGCAGTCCAGTTTGCATTGATAGCTTTCAAGGATTTACTTCTTCCAGGGCAGGTGTTGATTCTAACAGACAACACAACTGTCATGTGGTACATCAACAAGCAAGGGGAACATTCTTATCCTCTATGCAGGCAAGCAATGATTTTGTGGGAGACTGCTCTCAGTTTACAGCTCAATCTTCAGGCAAGGTTTCTGCCAGGAGCACAGAACTCCTTAGCAGATGTGTTGAGCAGGCTAATTATGGATCCCCACGAGTGGAAATTGGATCCTCATGTATTTCAGAAATTGACAGTGTCATGGGGAACTCCAGACATAGATCTGTTCGCTTCTCCACTAAACCATCAGCTGCCAAAGTTTTGCACAAAAAGGTTTCATCCCACAGCTTGGAAAGTGGATGCTCTTTCTTTCAATTGGAGCAATCTTCATGTTTATGCCTTTCCACCTCTGCCTCTCCTCCCAAAGGTACTTCTAAAGGTCAGACAGGACAAGCCAAGGATGATTTTAATAGCTCCAGATTGGCCTCAACAGCACTGGTACCCATTACTGAGAAGTCTGGTATGGAAGCCTCCATGGCCTTTGCCTTCGATTCCTCACCTGTTGTCGCAGGAGGACAGCCATTTGCTCAATGTCAAACTTCACTCTCTTCACCTAACAGCCTGGCATATTCTGTTTTGAACCATAGAGGGTCTCAACTTCCACAACAAGTTTTGAATGTGATTTTGGAAGCTAGAAGGCCTAGTACAAGGAAAGTGTACGCAGATAAATGGAAGAGATTTTTATTTTGGAGTGCAGCAAAGGATTTTGATGTTTCTGAGCCTAATTTAAGTGTGGCTCTTCAATATCTTACTGAGTTACTGGACAAAGGTTTGTCCTTCTCTTCTATTAAGGTTCATGCTGCAGCAATTTCAGCTCACTATGAATGTGACCCTCCATTGTTTTCTCATCCTTTGTTCAAGCAATTTCTTAGAGGGGCAAAGAATATAAGACCCCCATGAAGAGCTCCTACTCCTGCTTGGGATCTCAATTTTGTGTTGGAGAAACTCACTCTACAACCTTTTGAGCCTGCAGCTACTTCTGAGTTGAAATATTTATCATGGAAGACTGCCTTTTGTTGGCCATTACCTCTGCAAGAAGGGTTTCTGAATTACAGGCCCTTATGGCGGTTGAGCCTTTCTTGATTTTCCATAAGGATAGGGTATCTTTGCGTACTAATCCTTCCTTTATGCATAAGGTGGTTTCTAGTGTGGCTTTAAACCAAACTATTCATTTGCCTACTTTTTATGCAAATCCCCAAAATAAAGGGGAAAAGATTTTGCACACTTTAGATGTACACAGGCAGTTGCGATATTATTTGGACAGAACTAAAGGGTTCAGGCAGTCTCAGCAGTTGTTTGTTTCTTTTGCTTTGAGTTCTCAGGGCAAGCTTGTGTCAAAACAAACTATTTCTAAGTGGATTGGGTTTTGCATTGCTTTCTGTTATTCCCATCATGGCAAGGAGATTCCAGCTGGGATTAGGCCTCATTCCACTAGGGCTACTGCCACTTGACAGCCTTTTGAGGGGAGTGGCAACCAAGGATATTTTGGAGGCAGCTACTTGG
Source organism: Protopterus annectens (assembly GCF_019279795.1). Taxonomy (NCBI): domain Eukaryota; kingdom Metazoa; phylum Chordata; order Ceratodontiformes; family Protopteridae; genus Protopterus; species Protopterus annectens. The sequence goes on along the minus strand of NC_056733.1, from coordinate 1,482,101,528 downwards.
AGTTCAGTGCATACTTTCTCTAGGCATTATCACCTGCCACTTTACTCTAAATCCAGGGCTGGTTTTGCCACTGCTGTTTTGCAGGGCATTTTGGCAGCTCCTGCTTCCTTGTAGTTTGGCCATCCTCCCTTACCTCTGCTTTGGGATTCTACCCAAGTGTAAGGACTGCAGCAATGTGAGATGAAGAACATAGTACAGTTTTGTACTTACCATAAATCTAGATGTTCAAGATCCACATTGCTGCAGTCCAATTTACCTCCCTCCTTCCCTCTGTAGTTAGAGGTGGTTGTGTGGGTTGGGTTGTAAATATTGTGTATATTGTATATATTGTACATATAATTAGTGCAAGGGTGGTTGGTTGTTTGTTTGCTGTCTTTTGGTTTTGACCTTTATTTTTAGGGTCTTCTGACATCTGGGGCAAGAAAAGACTGAGGATATGACGTCGGTCATGCGCATTTGTACCCTGACGTCCTGATGTCAGTCAAATGCGCCTTGACCGACGTCAGCCTTATACTTTGATATTCGGGCCGACCGAGGACAGCGGACTACCCAAGTGTAAGGACTGCAGCAATGTGGATCTTCGAACATCTACATTTATGGTAGGTACAAAACTGTACTTTTTTTCTGGTTGATCTAGATAAGGTATCAGCAAGATAAAGAAGTTTGCCTTTTGTCTAAATAAGAATGAAATTGTACTTTTGCAATTTGAGCATCATACGTTGCAATCTAGCTGGAGCTGTATGCATAGGCTTTCTCCAAATAGTAACTAGAGGTGGGTGATCATTTTCAATCTACATATGTCGATCTTAAATATAATTATGGAGCTTCAAACATGCAAACACAATTGCCAAAAGCTCTTTCTCAATCTGGGTATACTGCATTTCAGTCTGGGTAAGAGTTCTCGAAACATAGGCTACTGGTGTACCCTCTTGAAGAATGACTGCAACTAGTCCAAACTTAGAAGCATCACAGGAAAGAGTAAGTGGTTTGTGAATATCATATTAGATGAGAATTGATGGGTTAGCAATTTTCTGTTTCAGGACATCAAATACTTTTTGGTGCTGTTCTGACCATGACCAAATTACATCTTTGTGTGATAGCTAACTGAGCATTGCTGAAAGTTGGATTAAATCTGGAATTAATTTGCCTAGATAATTGACCATGACAAGAAAACGTTGTAGGGCTTGAACATTGTCTGGAGCTGGCATCTCGAGAATTTGCTGTTTGCTTTGAAGGATCTGGTCATATGCGTGAACTGGTAAACAAGTGACCAACATAGTAACTTCTCATAGCCTGAATTTGCACTTCTGAGGATTTAGCTTAAGAGGTACTTCATGTGCTCTTTCTAGAACTTTCTTGAGGTTTCTGTCATGTTTGACTTCACTATCGCCTCCTACCAGAATATCATCGACTATAATTGCACATGGATGGCCAGAAAAAAATTGCTTCATAGCATACTGAAAGACTTCACTGGCAGAATTTATACCAAATGCCATTCTCAGAAATCTGCATCTTCCAAAAAGTACCGAATGTGGTTAACAATGAAGATTTTTGGTCAAGCAAAATTTGCCAAAAGGAACTCTTTGCATCTAAGACAGAAAAAAAAAACAGTGGTGTTTGGTATGAGGCCAGCAACCTCTTCGACTGTGCACATTGGATGATGAGGTCTTTTTAATGCTTTGTTCAAATCTTTTAGATCAATACATATTCTGATATCATCTGAACTTTTCTTATGAACTACTGCCATGGAGTAGGTTCTTCTACTAGACAAATTACCCCTAGCTGCACCATTCTGTCTCGCTTGGCTTTGACTCTGCTTTGCATAGCTACTGGAACGTCCTGTGCTGGTCTAGTAACTAGGCTTACCTCTGGGTCTAACTTTACAGAGTACACAATTGGTAGTTTCCCTATTTTGTCTGCAAAAATATCAGCATATTCAGAAGAAATTGTTTGGGTGAAATTTGATCTGTTTTCATATAGGCTTATATGGTGAACAACTTTATTAAATGAAAGCAGTCCCATTTTCAAACTTTCTCTGAGGCCTAATAATGACTGCATGTGTCTCTTGACTGCTTAAAACTGCAAGTCATAGCTGTTCCCAACAGAGTAACATGAAAGCACTACTGAGCTTTCGGTTTGAATCTCTTCCCCACATTAAGCAACAAGCTTTGCACACTTTGTCAAATCAAGTTGTTCTGCAGCTTTTACTCTAGAAAATGTTTCTGCTGACATCACATTGCACTTTGAGCCAGTAACTACTTTGAGCTCTGTGGGATTCCCATTAATCCAAACAATGCAAAAAATCTCATTCTTTGTCCACAAATCTACTGCATTAACTGTTTCATCGAGCACAGACACACCATCAACATAAAAAGTAGGGTTTCAGCTTTCTAATTGATCAACTTGCCTCAAAGAATGCCCTCTTTTAATAAAAGAATGTGCATTATTTGATTTACAAAACCTTTTAAAATGATTCCACTTATTGCACGAATGATACTGCTGACCAAAAGCTAAGTACTTTTCTCTTTTGGATTTGTGATTACCACCACAGTTACAACAGTTGACTATGAACCTGGATAGGGGCACATGTTTTCACTTTGCTGACTCCCACTTATGTTTCACTGAGCATGGTCTAGAATTTGCTGGAAAGACTCTGGGTTTCCCAGGGACTGTTACAGGACCTGCAATAGCTGTCATGTGCTTGCGCCTGCTTCTTTTAACCACGTGCTGCATACTGTCAACATGAGCTTTGTCTCTGTGCCTTCCACAGCTCTTCTCATTTATAAGGAAACTTGCATGCTTTTCTGTAAGCTCATATATCTGACAAATCTGAATGGCCTTATTTAACTGTCTCAAAAATCTTTCTCACTCTGTCATCATTAATACCACACACAAGACTGTAATACCACACACAAGACTGTATTTTATCAACTCATCTCTCAAATCACCAGATCTGCATATTTTAGCCTTGTTTCTCAAGTTAGTTGTATCTACTGCAAAACTTTCACCAGGCAATCTGATCCCTTGTGTTAACATAAGTGCCTTTCCATTGTAATATTCAGTTGGGGGTTACACATTTCTCTAAATTTATGTTTTAAGCACTCCAGGTCTTCCCTTGTTTCAGCAGGTACCACTATATGGCAGTCTTCCCCCACCTGTGCAAACACAGCAGGTGCATACACAAATAAATGCTCTCTTTCAATGGCCTCTAAACCAGCTAAATTAAGCAAAATAAATGCCTTTGTCAGAAAAAGCAGCCTGTATGGAAATATTGAATTCCTGCTCAAACACACTCCAATATCCTCAGTATTATTATCAAACATAAGCAGTGCAGGTCTGTGAAATCCTTCTGCCATGCTCACAGATTATAGTAAAACACAATGCAAAATGACCCTTGTAATTATGTGCGAACATTCACACATACTAGGTACTTGTAATAATATTCATATCCGCAATAAACTCTTTGAAATACTGTACTCTGCGAAATATGCTTTGAAACAACTGGCACTTTGCGAAATATTCTTTGAAGTAACTGTACTCTGCTAAATAACTGCACTGTAATACTGCAAACACTGCACACTTCGGATATTTTGAATAACTTTAGTTAATATGAAAAAGTAGCACATAGTGAAAAAATATGGTCGTTTTCCCTTTTTTGTACATCTATGCGATTCGATTATTGTTTCAAACATTTTCATAATTATTTTGAATATTTTTATCGATATGTCAGAGTTTTGGACATTTTGTTTAATAATAAAGTTGTTTTGAGCATTCTGAGTGCTGCGTTTTATATTTGTAGCAAAATAAATCATTTAAGCAAGTTTTAGGACCTTGAATTTGTTTCTGATCTGTTTTGCGAGTTGTTCGAGCAGTAGAGATGATCCACTCCTGTATATTCCGCCAACTTTAACCGGTTGCCTCATGGCTGTAACTCTAGATCCCATTCTGACATCATGTTACTCTTATGTGCATTAAGAAGATGTTGAGGCTTGGGTGTTCATTTAAGCAGTTTATATTGTATACAAATACATCAGGATGAATGGCAGGAACATTAAACTTAAACTAACTTAAATGACTGACTACATACTTGTATGCTCACTCTGTGGCTGCTCATTCAAAATGACACTCTTGCTTGCACGTGTTCAGTACTTGCACGTGTTCACTACTTATATGCATGTGCTGCCTCACTGGAAAGCTTCTTAAAGGTATATCACACACTCTGATCTACATTACCCACCCACAATGTTACCCTGAGTAGCTTACCTGTGCATTCAGTTGTATGAAACTATTGTCAAATGCCTTGTATAAATACAGATAGAGGTGTGGGTAAGTGTGTGTGTGTGTGTGCACATGCATGCATGGAGTTAGACACCAATGTTGTGCTGTTCAACAAATGCTGATAGAATATGCCCCTAACCTAGGGATTGTATGACCTAAGAGTTGGTATATATAATTATCAGGGGTGTGAGGGTGCAGCTCTCCCACACATGGGGTGTGCAGGGGGCTTGCCCCAGTGCAAAAAAATGTTTTTACAACTTTTTTTGTTGTTTGGTTTGTATGCTGCTTAGTTTTCCTAGCAGGTCTATAGCACTTCTGCAAAAACCCCTTACAGCAAATGGCTCTACGCTGAATGATAACCAGCAAAATCTAACTCCCACAAATGGCCATTTCAGCTAATTTTTTCCTAGGGGAAAAAACATTTGGCCATCATCGAGAATGAGAATTTGCCCTTTTCCCCACTGTAGTGCTATCTCAGAGTTGGTATATTTATGGGGGTGGAGAGCAAGGTCAAGGCTAACATGGAAGTCCTCTGGATGACAAAGTTTGCCAACAACTGCAAGCTGGGGCCAGTCATTGAATTCCCCAGCAATGTAGATATCCTTCAGGAGGGTCTATATCAGACGAATGATTGGTACCAGAACCATGGCCTAAAACTAAATGTGAAAAATGCATTATCATCCCTTGCAAATTATAACACCAGTAGCACACCCCTAAGAGTACATGTACATGTATAGATGTAGCCTGAACGGTGACAGCCATGTGTCCACAATGCTGAGGAAGTTCTTCTATGTGGCACAATTTATAAGTAAAGGTATGGCATCCAGATCTAAGGAAATGATTGTCCTGTTGTACTCAGCCCTCATTAGACCAGTCATCAAGTGCAGTGTGCCATTTGGCATGTACTTGACAAGGCACTTACAGCAGCTTGAGTAAACTCAGAAACCTGCCAAAGAAAATAGAGGGTCTAAACAACATGTCCTGTTTGGATAGACTAAAAGCACTATCCCTTTACTCTGTCTCCTACCAACTATTAAGGGGTGACCTATGCTTGACCTACAAGGCACAAGCACGTCTAGCCTTAATGGAGCTGCTACACATCTGCAAGTCAAACAACACGAGGGTCACCTGATCTGGGGATCTAAACTTAGTCAACGACTCAAACAAAACATGCTGGAGAGACAGATATGTGTCTTAGAGATTGCCCCTTCTTTGGAACAGGCTTCCTTTTCAAATTAAGGAGAGCCCTTCCCTGGTCCTCTTCAAATGCAATTTGGATCAATGGATGGGGAATTGTAAGGTCACATCTAGGGTAGTGTCTGTGTACCTTATGGACAGGAGCAGTCTGTAAGATACTCTATATATAGGCACAAATCCATGACATTCTCTTGTCCCTAGGGACCATATATTGGGTAAAATTGGGTTATATTGGCTAGGCTTGTAAGGGATCTTAAGCTGTTAGCCTAATAATTTCCTGTGAACCTATGAACCTATACTTTATACACTTGAGGCTGCAGTGCCCTGGTCCTCTAGTGTCCCACTTATTTTTTTGCTTGCACTTCTGTGAAGTGTAATCAGATGCCAGTTATAATTTTGAACACTGAAATCTGCTGGTCTATAATTTTGATAATGGGTAGTTTTCTCCACTTCCACAGGGGTGCAGTAACCTCTCTGAGGAAGTATTTTTAGAAGTATGGGGTGTGAAGGCAAAGCCCTCATGTGAGGAGTTCAAAGAGCATATCCCCTGCAGAAAGTTAAGCTTCATGTCCTTTTTGAGATTCCAAGCCTTTGTGGTTTTAGTTCTCAGAATTTCAACAAGAGTTCAGCAAATAATAGATGGGTCCTCCTCTTCTGCACGGATTAAACCCCCTTCATTGTATGAATTGTAAGTTTTCATGTTACTGACGCTATCTGTTTTAGATTTTTGTGACAGATCACATTAGGTACCATTGCTTCGCTTACCTTCATTTTAAGAGTTTAATAAAATTATTTTGTGAATTAAATGGTATCCCTTCTCAGTTCCATAACACTTGCCTTTTTAAGTTCTTTGCAGATTTGGACTACAAATTTTTGTTCTGTATCTGCTTTATAGTTGCTGTCTGCCCACATTATGCTTCTTTATTAGGCCTTGGTATAACCACCCTCAGTTACTCACCTGCTTCATTTATTTATTATTTATTTATTTTTATTTGTTTACCGGGATGGTCCAGCTGGGCTAGAAGTGCCCATTTTCAGCAGAGTCCTGGGGAGAAAAGCTCCACATATTAGACATTTCACATACAATACAGAATTTACATAAATAAAGACATTTAGTACATATTGGCAGCTTATTCAACTGTGAAAAAAACAGTACATAAGTAATCATGATCACAACAAAGATATCATACAAGCAATACAGAGTATATACATGAGAACATTCCATATGAGTAGTTTTCAGCTAGCAAAATTTATATAGGACACTTCATGCAGTGGGTGCAAAGCAGGTATAGGAATTAATTAGAGACTAGGTACTTAAGCTTTTCACATGTTTAGGAGGTGTAATAGTTGAGCGATAGGCTATATGAGTCCTGTTGCAGGACTCAGCAGAGTCGGTGGATATTGTTGCAGATGTAAGTGGTTGTATGATATTAAGGTAGGCTGCGAGATTACCGAATGTCTCACCTGGTTCAGTGGTAGGTCTGTAATGGTTAGGAAGAGAAGGAAGTAGACAGGAGAGATTAATGGTAGGACACTGAGGGTTAGAAGAGAGAAGTGGACAGGATGGAGAGGCGGAGTAAGTAAAAAAAATGATGGATGTGAAAGGAAGATGCCAGAGTAGTAGAGTGGGGGTGAGAATAGTTGTGATGGTTGAAGTTAGGTTATATGAGATGTGGTGTTAGCACATGTGCACAACCAAGATGAGGAGAGGTGTCATTTCAGAGATGTCTTGAAGAGCGTTAATGAGCAGGTGGATCTAAGTCTTGGGGGAGGAAGTTCCAAAGTTTTACGATGGTAAAGGAGTAAAGCATCTGGCCAGATGAAAGTTTGGGTTTTCTGCATTTACGAGCAGTTAGTTGTTGGATTGGAGTGGTCTGTTAGGATGGTATAAATAAGTATAGAAGATAGAGTAGGGCACATGGATGGATTATGAATGAGTTTGTGAGCTGTAGTTAGTTGGATAAAGGTGAGATAGTTGGGGAGTTTAAGCAATTTTAGGTTGCGTAATGATAAGCAGTGGTGTGATGAGTAGGAGACATTAATTACAAACTTAGCAATTTTGTTGTAGCATGAGTGTAGTTTGGACTTTATTGAAGACTGAATGTTGGTGAGGAGGGGGGGCACCGTATAAAAGAGAGGGTAACAGAAAAGAAGAGGCAAGGACAAGTCAGGCTGATGCACCGAGTGGATGTTTGTGTCAGTAAAGAGTGCCAAGCTTTTGATGCGTCTTTTTAACATTGGACTGGATGTGCAGATCAAATGTGAGGTGTTTATCTATAATGACAACTAGGAGCTTTGTGCTAGGTACAGTGTCGATGGTGGTACCATTTAGGGATTGAATGGTGAAGTTCTGTTTTTGTAGGGGTGTGGACTTTTTGGGGGCAAAGATTACTAGTTGGGTTTTGTTGGGGTTCAGGGCAAGATGATTATTAGACATCCAAATTTTGGTGGAGGTGAGGATGTTTTGGGTGAGTTGGTGTAGTTCTGAAGAGCTGTTTGCAGTGCAGATGATAGTGGAGTCATCTGTGTACTGGATGACTAAGCCTTGAAAGAGTGCGGTGTGGAAGTTATTGATAAATATGCTAACCAGAAATGGGCCTAAAATGGAGCCTTGAAGAACACCAGTCGTGGTGGTTAGGAAAGGGGAGTAAGAGTGCTGCCATTTAATTTATTGTTGCCTGTTAGTGAGGTAATTAGTGAACCAGTTTAGAGTTTGAGCTGAGGTACCTATGCTAGAGAGTTTTGTTAGAAGGAGATAAAGTGGGATATAGTATCAAAAGCTTTAGAAAGATCAAGAAATAGTGAAGATATGATTTTGCCAGTGTCACGGGCTTGGTTGACAGTGTCCATGAAGGATATGAGAGCAATGGTGGTACTATGTCCTGACCTAAATCTGTGTTGGGTGGGGAAGAGGATGTGATTGTGAGTCAGATAGTGAAGAAGTTGAGAATGAATACATTTTTCCAGAATCGTAGAGCTGAGTGATAGTATTGCAATGGGGCGGAAGTTGGTGGTGTCTATGTTGGGGCCCCCCCTTGTGTAGTGAGATGGGCATATAGGATTCTTGGATAGATCTGTTGAAAAGTATGCTGATAGGGTAAGTGATTGAGTTGGCTGATATTTGCAGGTATTTGGCAGATATGTTGTCAGGGGCATTTGTGCATGGTTTGAGTTTTAGAAGCAATTTTTTAATAGTCGAGGTGGGTATAGGTGACAGAGTGAAGCTGGGAATGGGGATGTACTGGTGTTAGCTGTGGAGAGGTCTGTGGTGGACAAGTTGGTTTTGGGAAAGGTAACAGTTAAATTGTAGTATCTATGAAACAGGAGTTGAAGGTTGCAGCAATTTCAATGGGTGTTTTATTTGGGCCTGGGCAAGGATTATTACTAGAGTCTGAGTTTATTAAAGAGTTGAGAGCTCCAAAATTTCTTTGGGTTTTGCTTGTGTTGATTTTGTAATGCAAGATAGTGTTCTTTTTTTGTTTTGTAGTACTAGGTGCTTAACCTGGTTTTGGAGCTAATTGTATTGGGCGAGGTCAGACGAGTTTTTTTTTTTTTTTTGCCAGATTTTCCATGATTTGTCCCTGCATTTCATGAGATCCTTAGTGGGTCTTGTTAGGCAACTGGCATGGTTGGTCTTTACTCTCTTTTGTCTTGGAGTGAGATGTAATTTTAGTACATCCCAGTTGATGCTAAGCAACCTTTGGTTAAAACTAGATGGACAGAACTGGGATTCATCTCTGGCAACCCTTTACTGATGTTTATTTGTTGTGGTACATTCACGTTGTATAAAGGCCTGTAAGTGAGCACTTATACTATTGGAGAGTGTACCAGTGGATGTGATCTTATTTGGGTTGGACACTGAAATCCAGTCTAGGATTGAGCCATTATTATTAATTTTATTAGGCCTAGTTATGTTGTTAACTAGCTGGGTGAACTTATATAATAAATTGATATTGCAGTCAGAGTGGTATGGGGATCTGTCTAGCCAGTTGACATTTACATCTCCTAGTATGATAGTCTCATTGTTTATGTTAGTAGATGCCCAGGCAAGGATTTCCTCAAGAATTGGGATGTTATTGCCCTGGAGAATGTAAGTCACTATCTCACAGAGGTTTTTGCAATTATTCATTTTAAGGAAGGAAACTAGAAGTTCAGCTGTGGAGAACTGTGGGATAGGTTTTGTAAATGGGACAATAGTGAAGAGCATGGGGTATATTAGAGAGATGCTTCCACCTTTTTTGGGAGGTCTGTCGGCCCCAAGGCAGGTGAAAGCTAGGGGAAGGAATGATGTGTCCTTAATGTAGGGTTTTAGCCATGTTTCAGTTGCAGCAGTAATATCGGGTTTGTTGTGGGCTATCCATGCATGGAAGTAAGGTATTTTATTTCTGATGCTTTGTAGGTTAATTGTAGTGAAGTTTATTGATTAATGGGAGTTGGGGGGGGGGGGGTTGCAGAGGAGAGGAGATGGGACCCGGGTTGGGATGTATGTCTTCACATAGCGATAGGTTTGTTACAGAATATGGGAGAGTAGTGTATTTTAGTTTCCGTTTTACTTTGATTGGATAATTTAGAGAGAAAATATTATTGTTGTGATGGTGGGGAGGATTTTTACTCTGGTAAACATACATGCATAATAGTCATAGTGTAGCTGTAAATGTTATATCTCCTTTTTAAGCATTTTACAGTTTTCCCCCTCACTCTTGAACATTTGCTGAGCTGTCATTTACTTTCTTCCTCCTACTTTACCAAATATTCACCTTTCTACCTGTATGTCTCTGTCTGCTTTGTGAATGCTATTATTTTATCTTTTCAGTCACATTTAATGTCCTTTAGTTTACAGTACAATCTGCTGTTTGGAGGCAGTCTGGAGGAGAGTATTAAAATAAAAAAATATTGAGTGTTTTGTACCAGAACGCAAAGAGAGCGCTACATAGCTTCAAGTAACATAATCAAACCTGAGAATGTATCAAAATGCGTAATCCATACCCTATGATAATGATAGTCCACCCTGTCCAAGCATGACTTGGTAATTAATAATTTGTAGTAATTTTGTAGTTAGCCTTTAATGCTAGCAGTACAGCTGGATGTGCAGTCATTTTCATGATCCTGGTCTCATTGCCCTACTCTGACTGCTACACATTTTATGACCTTTTGCAAAGGAGCAAATGGAGAAGAACATCATGCCATTTTCTACAGAGATAAGTTTTGTTAAATGAGTAGACTCAAGCATTAACAAAACTGAAGTGATTTAAGTGATACAAGATCTGGTAGGTAAATGGGGTCTTCAGTTGCTTTAAAAAAAAAAAATCTCCAGTTTTGGTCTGCGGTAGTCTAACAAGTCTTCTGCATTCTATGAAACCCTTTCTTTAGGCCAATCTGATCAGGTTGATCTGTGTACCAAGGTTACTTCTTGTTTGGGAAGCCCAGGAGGAGAGACCTTTTTTAAAGCGGGCCATAAAAAGCAAGCTTGACTAAATCTCCTGTGTGGTGTCATCCTCTGATTCTTTAATATTTTCTGTCTGCTTCCCACCTAGTTTCTCTGCCAACCAACAGGCATTCTGCAACGTATAGTACTGGACTCAAAGATGAGGATGAGTTAATATTAACATGGAACCTAAAGATAAAATAAAGGAGCTTATAACCACAAATATGAATAAAAAGCTTAATAAACAACAGATTAAACTATTGGACAAGAGTATTTCATATACAGAAGTTATTACACAAATAAATAAGCTTAAATCAAACAAAGCACCGGGTAATGATGGTATTATACCAGAGATATATAAAATCCTTTCTAAAAATACATATTCATTAATACATAAGGTTTTTATTTTGGCCCAAACTGAGTTAATAACCCCCCCATCTTGGCAATATACATTTATTTCGCCAATTTTAAAACCTAATAAAGATCCAACTAGATGTTCTTCATATCGGCCCATCTCATTACTTAATGTTGATTATAAAATGTTTATGAATATCTTTGCTGATAGATTGAAGACAATCATTCCCGACATTATAGATATAGATCAGACAGGCTTAATTGTAAATAGAAATACTTTTGATAATATAAGAAGAACTTTAACATTAATAGATTTTGCAAATAGAAAAAGAAAGATTTAACACTTATTAGTCTTGATATAAGTTCAGCATTTGATTCAGTAAGTTGGGACTATCTGTTTACCTTAATGATGTGCACAAACTTCTCGGATGCATTTGTAAATCTAATTGAACATTTATACAAAGGAACGTTGGCTTATATTAAGGTAGGAACATATGTTTCACAAAAAATACCCATTCTTAAAGGTACAAAACAAGGATGTCCACTTTCTCCACTATTATTCACTTTAGTAATGGAGCCTTGGGCTAATTTCATCAGAAACAGTACTGACATAGAGGGTTTTGAAATAGATGAAAATACAACATCCAAAATTCAACTTTTTGCAGATGATGTTCTAATTACATCAGCAGGATCTAATTCTTCTATACAGTCTCTATTTGATAACATGATGAATTTTAAAAGTATTTCTGGTTTAATATTCAATGAAGAAAAACTAAAATACTACCTATATATACACGAAAAAATATTCTCATTAGTGATTTTACTAAATATGTACCCAATTCAGGTCAGATAACTTATTTAGGTATAATACTATCTAAAGATATTAAATCTATTATATATAATAATTATAATACCTGTTTTCTTAATATACAAAATCTTTTTAATACCTGGAATAATATGTTTTTACTATGGAGGAGAGACTTACAATTATTAAAATGATAATATTCCCCAAGATTTTATACTTAATACAATCAATAATACTTCCACCTACAAAAATAATTATCAAGAAACTGAACACACTAATGTTAAATTTCTTATGGGCACCTAATAGACCTAGGATTGCATTAAAGAAACATACTAATAGCTGGTCTCAAGGGGTATTTCTTTTCCAGACTTTAATTTATATACTATCTCTTCTATTGTAAAAGTTATTACTTCATTAATAGATCAGTCATATGTCACAAAATGGAAAGATTATTGGGAGCTAATTAGTATACACTTCATGAAAATCTCCTTAACACATAAAAATATGATTGTAAATAACTCCATGTTATGGTTACTAAAGGAATTTTGTACTTCACCTATTACACCTAAACATATGGTTTGTTACCCATTAAATATTATTATTAGTTATCGTAACTTTATATTCATGCACCCTAAGTATAGGGAATGGAATTTTATTGTATTTCCTATAATGTATACTCAGGGTATGCTTTTGTCATCTACTTCTGAAGGAACTCATTTAGCTATAGATAATGATCTAAAGTACTGGTATCAGTTGATATCTGATAATAAAGTTAAAAATCTAGATTTCTTAAAACAAGAATTTGATCTAAGAGAAACTTGCTGGTTAGAGGTTCAGACCTTTAGACAACATCTCATTAGTAAAATAGATTTAATGTCTATAACTGTTAAAGAATCTATTCCAACACTGATTGATTACTTGATATTAAATTTACAACATAAAGTTTCTGATAAAGGTAAACTTTCATACATACATAAAGTTATCAGACAAGAAACTTTTTACAGTGTAGATTCATACTGGAATTATTTCACTTCTATTAATGGGGACCCACCAAATCAACAAGATAAACAATATATATTGGAATCTGCTTATAGAACTACGCCTTCCATTGTCTGGAGACTTTATACATGGAAATTTTTACATAGATCTTTTTATACACCTTTGATGATGAATAAAATAAATAATAAAGATAATCTATGTAAGAGATGTAATGTAGAAATTAATGCTGACTGGGCTCATATGTTTTATGACTGTATAAAATTGAAAGAATACTGGAAGTCAATTAATGAATTTTGCAGGCTCTTTTACAGATAATTTCATTATTTCTAAATCTTTTATATTATTCAACACACCTGTACCTCAAAGTGTTAAAAAGGTTAAGCTTCCCTTGTTATGGTCTATTCTAGCAGTGGCTAGGAAAATAATAACTAGAAATTGGATTTCAGATGCACCTCCTTCGTTCAATGAATTTAAAAATGTTATGAATATAGTGTGCCATATGGAAATAAACACAATTAGGACTAGAACAAACAGAAAAACATCTTATTTTATTGTATGGGATAATTTACAAAATTTGTTAAAAAAAATTTAATTTTAATAGCATGGTATTTTAGTTTAATTAATTGATCTGATTGTAGTGGATGTCTTTGTAAATACTTTAGTTGTTTTGTTGAATATTATAATAATACCTATTTTTAATTACTTGTATAAAATTGTTATGATATTTCTCTTATATGTTAAAACAATAAACCTGTTTTGAAAAAAAAAAAAAGATGAGGATGAGTGACAGCACTACCCCTTCCTTTGGCTATAGTGTGAGTACTGTGCTATAGGTTATGCATGCTGTGGCCATAGTTCTGAAGAAGAATAGTACTTGGATGTCCAGCACATGGAGCTTAAGGAGTTGGACCTTGCTGAACTCTTCCTTTTGTGATGGATAAACTGTCATTCAGTTGCTCACATTCATCCCCCACCCACGAAAAAAAACTCACTGCGAGCATCTGATCTCTCACTGGGTCAGCTAGGGTGCACACAGAGTTCTTAGCCCTCTGTGCTGTGGAGCTGACACAGCCCTACAACTTGCTATGAGTTATATCCCTGGGTGAATAAGATGGAATAAATACTGGCTGTTCAACCATTATTGCTGTTCGATCTGTCAAGGAGAAAACTCACATATATGTAGACATTCTGTGTGTGCTTTGTGTCTTGCATTGTTGGCCCTACAAACAGGATAGCTTAAAAGATATAAACTGGCATTTGCTTTACTTTACAGGTTAGTTTAGCATATGCTTATGAGACGAAGGATGCGCTTTGCCTTGTCCTGACGTTGATGAATGGCGGAGACCTCAAGTTCCATATTTATCACATGGGAGATGCAGGGTTTGATGAAAAGCGAGCTGTGTTCTATGCAGCTGAGATATGCTGTGGCCTGGAAGACTTACATAAAGAAAATATAGTGTACAGGTAAGAATGATGTTCCAAGATAACTTTATAAATGGTCTGTCTGTTTTACACTGCACATTTGTATGTATTCAGGAGTTTGAAAGACAGTGTGAAGTCTACTAGACGTATATTTTTTGGACATTTTTTTTTCTGAATACATGCAGTAATGTACTTTAGAATGTATGTGTTTACTTGTGCATGCTTGCTTTTTCCTAATAAGTACTTTTAAAAGGAAAACAATAACTCTTCATGTATTCATAGCAAGGGTGTAGTCACTAATAAAGTAAACCAATAGAGTCCATTAGTTATTCCACGTGGCATGATGAAATAGCTTTCACAAAGGTACAGATAGGGTAGTCTACCCATGTCATAAATTAGTCCACTGCAAGGGGATGAAAAGTAAAGAAATAAATATGCAACTCTCATACATGCACACAAATATGTAAAATCGTGTGTGTGTGTGTGTGTGTGTGTGTGTGTGTGTGTGTGTGTGTGTGTGTGTGTGTGTGTGTGTGTGTGTGAGAGAGAGAGATATTAATTAGTTAAGCTCCTGTCTTCCTTTGAATTATTTATTTACAGGTTTAAAAAGCAGATCATAATTTTCTGATGTGCCCTAAGTGTAATGGATGTGTGGAAAGTGATGGTAGTCCTGTGAAATCCATATGCAAGATGTACCAATGGCCATTTTACCAAAAAATAAAGTTTAAATTATACCTTATATTGAGGTACAAAACCAACAAGAGTGCAAGTTATAAGGCATTCTTCAGTTCCTTACCTGTAAGGGCTTGAGTAAAGAATACAGGGCTTAAGTCAAATGTCCTATGCAGACCGCCTCAAGGCTCTATCCCTATATTCTGTCTCCTATAGACTTTTGAGGGGAGATCTGTACCTGACATACAGGGCATTGTCAGACCCAGCTCTGATGGACCTCATGCATATCCGCAAAACAAACAGCACCAGAATTACCCATTCTAAAGACTTAAACCTTGCCAGTGAAATAAATAGGACCTGCTGGAGAGACGGGTATATATCCCAGAGATTACCCCATCTCTGGAACAGGCTCCCCATCCATGTAAAGCAGATTTCCTCCCTAAGCCAATTCAAGTGCAGCCTGGACAATTGGATGGGGAACAGGAAATTCATCCCTAGTTTGGCACCTGTGTCTCTAATGGACACAGGCAGCCTATAAATGTTTCATCTCCCAGGCCCTAGCTTGTAAATGTTTCATCTCCAAGACAACTGTTTACACTTATCAAGAGTATCAGAACTTGCCAGAGATTTGGGATGCATGACTAGGCTTAAAAGAAGCCCTTGTGGTCATTAGCCTAGTAAACACCTATGAACCCAAGACAGTAACACTGAGACTGAACCACACTTCCCCCGGTGTTCTTTTTCGTATCCTGAAAATGAACAGTGTTAGTGTTAAAGCAGTCATGTTTGTAGGCATGTGCCCTATCCCTGCTTAGTTTCCTCAGATGTTTAACCAAAGTATAGTAGTGTGATTTTAGCAATTCTAGGATGGTTCTGCCTGTTTCGTTTTGGGGTTACAGGAAGACCTCAACTTTAACTTATTCAATGTAGTATTGTTAGTTACCTGTCTTGTACAGTGCTTATTGTATTTAGTTATCTGTTTTGTATAATACTTAGGTATGAGCATTTTAATTATACAGTGGTTGATTTTGTGATACTTTTGGAGTATGAAATGAAATAAGTATGGCTTCGATCTTTTTTTCCCCACACAATTATTTTAAACTAAAAATGACAATACTTTCAGTACATGTCTATGATGTTGTACTTCATAAGGACATGCATGTAAGTATAGTTGTAATTACAGTGGAAGCAGTAACTGCCATTCATTTTTATTCTTACATGCTTTATTCTATTTATGGTCATGGTAAAACTGGAATCTGTCCAAACAGACATTGAGAATAAGGGAAGAGTTTATTCTTGAATGGAATGCCATCAGAACACATGCTCATTCCTTCTTGGGTTGCTTAGAAAATTGCCTATTGGCATGCCTTGGGGATGTGGCAAAGGGAGGACATGTACACCTAACTCAGAAAGTACTCCAAGTAGGAACCTACCAAGACAACAAAGCCCTGTGGGTCATCCATTGATAACCAATGCACCATTATGCTGCTTATTAACATTTGTCAGAGGAAAATATTACATATCTATTACCTTGTGTCACAAAAGGAAATACTGCCAGCCTAGCTGTCTGGAATTTTGTAAATAATCATGTCATTTGTGAATATCAACATGATTCATATGCTTGTCTTATAAATGTGTTAGAACTGTATGTTGTGTGTGTATATTAAACTGCTGGTACAGAAGTGTTTGCTGAACAGGGTTTGTAGAGTACTGAGCCTAGATGTGTGACCACAGTGTACCCTGCTGGATTAGAAGATAAATGTATATAAACTATTGTAGCTGTGTGAATGTATATATTTTTAACAGTGGAAACTGGAACATAGAAGGTTAACTTGCAAAACTTCAGGAAAATAGTTGAAATTAAATAGTTTTATAAACGTAATAAAAGAGATGGTTTCAATGCAGCAAGGAGACAGGATGTCTAGAACTAGGGAGCCTTCTGCATCATATTGTAAGAGTTTTATTGCTTTATGTCATCTAGCAGCTGCAAACATCTGAAGGCTATGTATTTTCACAGGGAGATGCTAGATGCTGCATCATTGGTTGTTTATGAGCCTGGGAACTGAAGTCAGGTGACAAAAAGTGATGTCATACTGCAAGTATCCCAGCAGCAATATTTGAGATATTAATTTAAGAACTCTCTGAGAGAGAGAGAGAGAGAGAGAGAGAGAGAGAGAGACAGGGAGACAGAGAGAGATTGCCTGCTTGTTGTTCTGTAAGTCAGTCTAGGGTACAGTAACTTCTCTTAGATGCAGTTAGGAATATAGTGAAGTATAGCTTACAGGTTTTATTTATTTGAGACTGTCCTGCAATATTGTTTTAAATATTTCCTGTGATTTTGAACTCTGAAGTAACTTTGTTTGTTTACTGAGTATTGTCTTGTTCTTTTATTATTTATTATTAAATATATTTAGACCTTTCAACTGTGGCTGGCTGTTTAGAGATATTTAAGCTCTTAGCGTACTTGCATATCTATTTGGTGAGCCTGTACAGGCCACTCCTAATAACCTGGCTCTTGGTCAAACTACCATTTGGATTAATAGTAACATTACCCTGAAAGATTGGGCAGCCTTTGTTAAGGGCCTTAAAGTAGCTGATAAAGAGTTGGCTGGTTACAGAGATAACTACCTTGTTGTGTGGGCAAAAGGGGGCATAGCTAGTAAACCTGTGCCAGCCTTTCCCAGGTGTGTGTGTGTGTGTTTTTGTATATAAATGAAATCTCAAAGTGTGTGTGTGTCAGCTTCTTGGGCAGGGACACGAAGCTCTGGTTGAACAGAGATGGTACTGGAGGTCTTGGTTTGGCCATTCAGCTGAGATCTCAACCTTACAGCTATACCAGTGAGGAGTCTTATTAGGGATCTGGAGAAAGAGGGAGAAACCAGTCACAGACTTGACTGTGTGCTCTTAAGGGAAATTGCACTTTACTGTGTATGTACATGTCATCCTGTGTGTGTACATCCCCCACTGTTGCCACTGGTAAGGATTGAGCTTTTTGATTACTGGGCCAGTGCTGGGTGGAGCATTACACCTTAACAGTGTTTAATTTAGGTCATGAAGTTTCATGTGAGAGTTCCATTTTAGATCAGATTCAGAAAAAAAGCAGTCAATTCCTTGCAGTAATACTGCAAATAAAATAAATAAGTTACTTGCTGCAGGAATACACTAAGAGTTCACACACACTGACATGCATGCATATAGTGCTGTAGATGTTTCATCAAGAGCTGCCAGTGTCAAGTGTAGTGTTAAGAAGACATGCATAGTTTGGCGCAGAGTCTTAAAATAAGGATTCCAGAGGCAGTTTGCTGAATGCTCCATCGGCAAGAGATTTCTTGTTTGTTCAACCTTAAGATATTACTATTGTTAATTTGAAAAAAAAAATGTTTCATAGAAAAGGAACTCCTTGTCAGATGTTCTTCATCTCACATTGCTGCAGTCCTAACACTTGGGTAGTCCGCTGTCCCAGTCGGCCCGAATACCAAAGTATAAGGCTGACGTCGGTCAAGGCGCATTAGTCTGACGTCAGGACGTCAGGGTACAAATGCGCATGACCGACGTCATATCCTCAGTCTTTTTTGCCGCATGGTCCGATGCAGAAGCAGTATTGCGAGTGCAGGTTGGCGTTCTGAAATTTTCTGAACTCGGAGTTTCAGACCGAATCAAAGTTGGCTAAGTACCCCGTTGGGGAATATTTTGGTTTTTTCTTGCCTCAGTATTTAACCGGATGTCAGAAAAAGTGAATAACTGTATTTCTTGTGGGAAACAGATACCTCATAGGGATTACCATACCTTGTGTATACCTTGCTTAGGGCCTGAGCACGACGTTGTTGGATGTCGCTCTTGTGCTAGATTTAACAAACGCACTATAAAGAGAAGATTAGACTGTGCCAGGTTAGTTTTGGGAAGCGTTGTAATTATAAAATGCCGCCGGAGGCTCCGGCGCCGCCTAAAAAGCGCAAGGACAAAGCAGCAAAGCCTAGGTTGGAAGAACCGCCTGTCCCGGCCGGTTCTTTAGAGGGCTCGGTGGAGCCGGAGGTTCTGCCAGAAGTTTCTTTGGAGTCTCAGGGAGAGACTTTACTGTTACAAGATGTGTCCTCTCAGGAGGTAGGCCAGGCTGAAGGGGCTTCTCAGGTAGCTGTTCTCCCTCCCTTCCTAAGGTGGTTAGGCCCTCCCCTTCTGTTTCCAAGGCTTCTTCGAGAGGCAGGCCAGGTTTAACTTCAGTGGGTGTCTCTCCTAGTTCTTCAGGGTCTCTGCCTAAGAAACATATGCTTAAAATGGCAGAAGATTTGATTACTATGATTAGAGGTTCTATGCCCCCTCCTGATAAGAGGCCTAGGGTGGAACCTGAGCTTGACAGTTTTGAGCAGTGTTCGGAGGCTTCTGAGTCTTCGGCTGAAGACTTACAGGAGTATCCTCCTTATTCTGATTCTGATGTAGATGTTTCTACTCCTTCAGCTTCTCCTCCTGAGGATTTTTCTTTTTCAGAGACTCTTCATTCCATGAGGGAGCATTTTAAATGGGAAGGTCAGGATTTCTCTGATTCCAGGAAAAGGCTTAGGGAATTTTTGTTTCTACCCCAGCATAGGCCTTTAGCTATACCTCCTGTTCTGGATGTGGTGGAAGATGTTTTTGCAGAGGCTTCCCTGAACCCTGATTCTTTGCCTCCTGCCCCAGTTAAACCGGATAGGTATTATAGGGTGCCTGAAGCTCATAAGTATCTTTTAAGAGTCCTAGGGCAGACCCAGAAACTGTTTCTCAGGGGCCTAAAGGTGTTAAGGCTTCTGTTGTTAAAAATCCTGTTCCTCCTGATAAAGAGGCAAGGGCTTTGGATAGATGGGGAAAGAAGGTGTATACTTCTTCCACTTTAGCCATGAGGGCTTTGAATTGCCAGTTCCACATGTTAAAATACCAAAATTATCTCCTTTCACAATTGAAGTCTAAGGTGGATGCTCTGGCGGAAAGTATTGAGTGTAAAGAGTTGCAGGATTTAGTTCATGTTTCTGAACAGGTGGGTAAGCATTCTTTGCAATGTGGTTTTGATGCTGTACAGGCCTCTTCGAGGGTGGCTGCCACTGGTTCTGTTCTTCGCAGGCACGCCTGGCTGAGGGATCAGAATTTAGCTGAGCATGTTAAGACAAGGATTTTAGATGCTCCGTTACAATCTGATGTGTTGTTTGGTTCGCCTGTGGAAGCAGTTTTAAAGAAAATGGAGGACAAGGCTAAGTCTATGCAGACTGTTAAAGATTTTTGCAGGTTCAGCCTCCAAGTTTAGTAGAAATTGGCCTACTAAGGGGTGGACATATCCTTCTTATGATACCCAGTCTAGGGGTAGGTCTAGACGTGGTAGGGGCAGAGCTCAAGGTTCTTTTAGGCCTAGAACAGGAGTTCACCTGCTCAGTCTTCTGGTGAGGGCAGGGGTCAGTCCTTTCGTAAACAGACCCAATGACCTGCCTTTTCAGCTGCCAGAGCCTTCTCGTCTGGCAGCACCTTTGGGAGGAAGGCTGGCACTTTTCAAAGAAAATTGGAGTTTAATTACCCAAGACAGATGGGTATTGGATATCATTCACCACGGTTACAGGTTTTATTTCCATACCTTGCCTCCTTTCAAAGGCATGCCAGACATTCCTCTTCTACAAAGAAAAGAGGCTCACAAGCAAATTTCTCTGTTACTCCAAATAGGGGCCATTCAGCCCGTTCCTGTGCCAGAAAGGGGCCTAGGATTTTATTCTCGCCTGTTCCTAGTACCAAAAAAGGGGAACACGTGGAGACCAATTTTGGATTTATCTATCCTCAACACTTATCTGGACATTCCCAAGTTCAAAATGTTGACGTTACAACAGCTTTTACCTCTGCTGGGAAAAGATCACTGGATGGTAACTTTAGATCTCAAGGAGGCTTACCTTCATGTGCCTATCAGACTAAGTTGCAGGAAGTATCTGCGTTTTCGAGCTGGGAATTCTCATTATCAGTTCTCTGCATTGCCCTTTGGCTTATCTACTGCTGGGAGAGTATTCACAAAAGTTCTGGCTCCAGTGATAGCTTACTTCAGGCTAAAAGGAATACAAATCTATCCTTACTTGGACGACTGCCTGATTCTGGCTCAAGAAAAGGAAGACCTTTTTCAGCATTTGGAATATGTGATAGCAGTGCTAAGATGCCTGGGGTATTCTGTGAACGAAATAAAGTCCAGTCTAGTACCCTCTCAAGACATGTGCTTTCTGGGTGTGAGACTGAATACAGCAACCCAGATGGCCTTTTAACCCCGGACAAACAAAAGAATCTTTCCCTTTACTTCCATCAACTATCTCTTCAGTCCGGGCTGACTGCAAGGACAGTCCTTCAAGCCTTAGGGTTCATGGCATCTTGTATTCTGGTGCTTCCCAATGCCAAACTGCATATGAGGAAGCTGCAATGGTATCTCAAAATGTATGGACACAGCACTGCCAGGATTTGGACACTGTCATTCAAATAATACCTTGCATTCAAAAGGAATTTTTGTGGTGGGCTCAGGAATGTCACCTAAAAAGGGACTCTCTGTGACCCGGCCAGAGGCGAGTCAGATTCTAACGACAGATGCCTCAGACATAGCTTGGGGAGCTCATCTGAATGGAAAGTGGATACAAGACAAGTGGCCTGCCAGTCTACAGCATCTACATATCAACATGAAGGAGATGTTAGCAGTCCAGTTTGCTTTAATGGCTTTCAAGGAGTTACTTCTTCCAGGGCAGGTGTTGATTCTAACAGACAACACAACTGTCATGTGGTACATCAACAAACAAGGGGGAACACATTCTTATCCTCTATGCAGGCAAGCAATGATTTTGTGGGAGACTGCGCTCAGCTTGCAACTAAATCTTCAGGCAAGGTTTCTGCCGGGAGCACAGAACTCCTTAGCAGATGTGTTAAGCAGGCAAATCATGGATCCCCACAGTGGAAACTGGATCTTCATGTATTTCGGAAATTGACAGTGTCATGGGGAACTCCAGACATAGATCTGTTCGCTTCTCCACTAAACCACCAGCTGCCAAAGTTTTGCACGAAAAGGTTTCATCACACAGCTTGGAAAGTGGATGCTCTTTCTTTCAGTTGGAAAAATCTTCATGTGTATGCCTTTCCACCTCTGCCTCTCCTCCCAAAGGTACTCCTAAAGGTCAGACAAGACAAGCCAAGGATGATTTTAATAGCTCCAGATTGGCCTCGGCAACACTGGTACCCATTACTGAGGAGTCTGGTAAGGAAGCCTCCATGGCCTTTACCTTTGATTCCACACCTATTGTCTCAGAGGGACGGTCATCTACTCAATGTCAAGCTTCACTCTCTTCATCTAACAGCCTGGCATATTCTGTTTTGAACCACAGCAGGTCTCAACTTCCTCAACAAGTTTTGAATGTGATTATGGAAGCCAGAAGACCTAGTACAAGGAAAGTGTACGCAGAAAAATGGAAGAGATTTTTATTTTGGAGTGCAGCAAAGGATTTGGAGGTTTCTGAGCCTAATTTGAGTGTGGCTCTTCAATATCTTACTGAGTTATTGGACAAAGGTTTGTCTTTCTCTTCCATTAAGATTCATGCTGCAGCAATTTCAGCTCACTATGATTGTGACCCACCATTGTTTTCTCATCCTTTGTTCAAGCAATTTCTTAGAGGGGCAAAGAATATAAGACCCCCACGTAGAGCTCCTACTCCTGCTTGGGACCTCAATTTTGTGTTGGAGAAACTTACTCTACAACCTTTTGAGCCTGCGGCTACTGCTGAATTGAAATACTTGTCATGGAAGACTGCTTTTTTGTTGGCCATTACTTCTGCAAGAAGGGTTTCTGAATTGCAGGCCCTTATGGCGGTTGAGCCTTTTTTGATTTTCCATAAGGATAGGGTATCATTACTGACTAGTCCTTCCTTTATGCCTAAGGTGGTCTCTAGTGTGGCTTTAAACCAAACTATTCATTTGCCTACTTTTTATGCAGATCCCCAAAATAAGGGGGAAAAGATTTTGCACACTTTAGATGTACACAGGCAGTTGCGTTATTATTTAAGCAGGACTAAGGATTTTAGGCAGTCTCAGCAGTTGTTTGTTTCTTTTGCTTTGAGTTCTCAGGGCAAGCCTGTGTCAAAACAAACTATTTCTAAGTGGATTGGGTTTTGCATTGCATTTTGTTATTCCCATCATGGCAAGGAGATTCCAGCTGGGATTAGGCCTCATTCCACTAGGGCTACTGCCACTTCGACAGCATTTCTAAGGGGGGTGGCAACTAAGGATATTTTGGAGGCAGCTACTTTGAGTTCAGTGCATACTTTCTCTAAGCATTACCACCTTCCTCTCTACTCTAAATCTAGGGCTGGTTTTGCCACGGCTATTTTGCAGGGCATGTTGACAGCTCCTGCTTCTTTATGATTTGCCAGCCTCCCTTACCTCTGCTTTGGGATTCTACCCAAGTGTTAGGACTGCAGCAATGTGAGATGAAGAACATAGTACAGTTTTGTACCTACCATAAATGTAGATGTTCAAGATCCACATTGCTGCAGTCCAATTTACCTCCCTCCTTCCCTCTGTGTTTAGGGGTGGTTGTGTGGGTGGGGTTGTACTTTTGTAAATTTGTATATATTGTACATATATTTGGTACAGGAGTGTTTGGTGTTTTTTGGTTTTGGCCTTATCTTGTTAGGGTCTTCTGACATCTGGGGCAAGAAAAGACTGAGGATATGACGTCGGTCATGCGCATTTGTACCCTGACGTCCTGACGTCAGACTAATGCGCCTTGACCGACGTCAGCCTTATACTTTGGTATTCGGGCCGACTGGGACAGCGGACTACCCAAGTGTTAGGACTGCAGCAATGTGGATCTTCGAACATCTACATTTATGGTAGGTACAAAACTGTACTTTTTATGAGCAGAAAAAAAGCAAACTAATTACAACTCAGCTTAAAAAAGTATAGCGGATAAGATACATCCAAAAACCAACAAAAATTACTACTGCCTCCATCTTGTCCAGTCCCCTTTTCCTAATACCACTAGGAGACAAGTTTTAGAGTGCTATTTCTATATGGCAAGAAATGACTACATACATATGGGTTTGCAAATATTTCCTCGAGGTTACACAACAGATGTTCTTCAAAAGCCTCAATTGAAGTTTATCACTAACACCCTTATCCAGAAACAGTAAGCCTTTTAATAGGTCTGTTATTAATAAATAAAGCAATACAAGATAAGTCAGCATTTTTCCTTTATTTTGTTACAATGTTCCTAGTTCCAGAAAAGGATAACACATCAAGACAGTCTCAACAGCAAGCCTTCACAATAAAACAGATTCCAAGAGCACTGTGTTGCATGTCTTCATAAGAGAAAGACAAAGTGACGTGTCAGAAATCTACAGAATCAGTCCACTGGCCTGTGGACATGATTCCTAAGGTGTGCAGCTGCAGCAGTCTTATCAGTTGGTACAGTGCTGCTTTGCATACCTGGAATACAGAATACAATATCTGATAGCAGATTCTTTGAATTACATTTGTGGAACCTACTTGAACAATCTACCAGTGCAGGACAACTTGTCACACACAAATGGTCTCTTCCCATCTGCTTGAAGGAGACAAAAGCAGTTTACAAGAATCTGACATCCTTTCAGAGCATTTCTCAGCCATGACATTTCTGTATCAAGGCAGACAATATTACCATAATGTGCTTTACAAGTAAACCACAAAGAACCAGCTGTCGCCTGCTCTACAGAGACTGTTTGGATTTGAAAGAGGGCACTGCAAGTCAAAATGCATCATTCCAGAATTCATTTTTGAGGTGTATAGAATTGCTTAGCCCTAAATTCCCTAAGAAGGAAAAATAAAATTGGCACTTGAATGGAAACTGGTCCACGTCTATTTTTCCCTTTTATTTTGATTGAGATGGAGTACATAAAGTAGCTAAATTTAAGAAAAAGTATAATATCTTACCCTCCCCCTCAGCATGCAAAAGAGGAGCTTGTTTTTATAATTATATATTTACATCATTATCAAAAAAATTGAGAGTTCCACATAGACAAAATGAAAAGTTTTGTTGTAATACTTATAGTATATAAACGTCTCTGTTCTTTTTCCAAAAGAAAATCATTTAAAGCCAAGATACAAAGAGAGTAAGTAAATCCAATACTGTATTTAGTTAATTGCATGAATAATGCATTTTCCCACCTCTTTTGAAGTTTGGGACAAGACCACCATAAGTGCTGCAAAGTGCCTTTTTGGCCACAATTATGCCAACATAAGCAAACTGGCTCACTGATAGAACACACCTAATCAAAATAGGGGAAGCCACCTGAAGCAGTAGACCTATAATGAGTGGCGTACCCCAAGGATTAGTCTTGGGGGCTCTGTTATTCAGAATATACTTCTCTGAGGTGCAGGCCAAAACAACCAGTGGGTTGTGGCTGACCAAGTTTGCAGATGACTGCAAGCTGGGTGCTGTCATCAATTCCCCAAGTGATGTCAACATCCTCCAAGAGGGTCTCACCCAAACAAATGACTGGTGCCAGAAACATGGCCTCAAGCTGAATGTCAAAAATGCATCACCATCCCCTTTGGGGAGAGTAACATCCCCACATATTGTCACATTAATAGCAATGTCCTAAGCACGCAGTCAGTCGTAAGGAATTTGGAGTTTTGACTACCAAGTTACTTCCATTGTAATGAAAACTTTCTACATGGCCTACCTCATAAGTAAGGGTATCTCATCCAGGGACAAGGAGGTCATAACATCCCTGTATTCTTCCCCTATAAGGCCAGTTATTGAGTACAGCACCCCCCCTTTGGCATGTATCGCACAAATCACATGTAGCAGCTGGAGAGACCACAGAGGTTCCTCACCAGGAGAATCCAGGGCCTCAAACATTTACCCTACACAGATAGGCTAAAACCCTGTCCCTCTACTCAGTTTCATGCAGACTCCTCAGAGGTGACCTGTGTCTGACATACCATGCAATCTCAGACCCCGCCTTGATGGGACTGCTGCATATCCACAAGTCAAGCTCTGCACATGCGACCTCAACCTGGTCTGTGACATCAGTAGGATTTGTTGGCAGGACAGTTTTTGTCCCAGAGACTCCTCATCTGTGGTATAGACTCCATGTCCACATCAAGCAGAGTTCATCATTATCCCATTTTAAGCACAACCTGGATAACTAGATGAGAAACAGAGAATACACTCCTGGGATTCCACCTGTGTCCATCTTTTTATGTGATGATCCAAACTATTTATGTTAAGTTAGATTTAATATACAGTTTGGAATTTGTGAGAAAGGAACTGCTGTTAGGGTTTCCCTGTTTTGATATGCATGTGTAAAAAAAATAAATAGACCTACTTTTTTCCTAAATTATACCCCGCATTGCTGAGAGAGCCCATTTTTAATAAAATAAAATATTTAAAAAAAAATAATGAAAAATAGAAACAAAGAAAATAACAAAAGCCTGAAAAAAGGTGTGTTCATGGTAGGGGTTTTCCCTGTCTTGCTAGTCATGGCAAAATATTTAAAGTGGTAAGTTCAGTTGCTGGTTCTTTTAGAGATGGGTATAAAAGAGAAAGTTCTTTATAATTTACTATAAAGGTTGCTGGAAACTTAAACCAGAAAACGCGTGTAACCTATAACTGTTTCTGTAGACTAGAATAGGATCTTCTTTTATTTGCAGCCTCTGGAGTTAGATCCTGGAAAAAATCAAAACTTGATGAAACATTAGGTTTTGAATCCTTTGGGATGTGAACTGCACCTTGTTTCCAGTCCTGTAAGGTCTTTAATCTTACAGTAGATAATTGTATCCAGATTGTGGGGGGCAACTCTATGGGTAATGGTGTGGAAAAATAGATTATACATGTAAATTAGCTTTTACATTGAAGACTAAAAGAATATCTTTATTTTTTTCCTGAAATTTTCTACCACCATCCATGTGCTATAGAAATGCCATAAATCTTAGGTTTAATCTCCTGGATCTCATCTCAAGATTTAGTTGCCTTTTTTGTGATGAAGACTCTCTGAAAATTTTATTTTCAGATGTGAGTTGCTCATAGTCTGCACTGCCAAAAAATAGAGATCCATGTCCAATTTTAATTGATTATCCATCAATTTAGTAAGCTGCTCTTTCTGCTGAAATAATTGTTGCTTAACATGCTTCACTTCTTCTTTGATCTTGGTCAAGATTGCAATAGCAGAGCTTAAGCAATCCATTTTTAGAATTATATGTTGTGCCCATTGTGGGTTATAGGTAGAGCCTTTAGGTGTAGGGTTCAGTGGATAACTATGTTGGAATTGCAACTCTTATTTTCTGAGGCTGAGATAGGAAGATTCTTCCCCCCAAAAAATGTTAGATATGCAAGAGTCTTATCCAGAGCTTCCTAGCATGCCGGTGCACATTGTTTCAGTATACTGTCTAAAGCATAAAGCATTTAATATATTAGAATTGTAGGAAGTCCTTACAGAATTTAAATGAAACAGACTTTCATTATCAGAAATATTCCATATCAGCTGTATCAGAGTTTATTGCAGCAGAAGCAGATTAAATATTTGTTGGATTAATATTTAATGGTTCACCAGGTAAAGCAGAAACAGATTTGGAGAAAGAAGAGCTAGCAGAGGTAAAACCAGAAGTGAAAAACTGCACAATTATCTTCTAAATCAGCTGCTTCAGAACTGTTGCTTGGCACTTCTGATACATTATTTATCATTGCAGTAGAAGTATTGGAGGAAAAAACATTTTCCTGTCCATGCTTTTAAAAATTGTAGAGATGTTGGGCCTTCCAGAAATGGGCTTCCGTGTTGCTTGTATCAACAGTCAGCTCAAAATGTTTTGCTGTCTTACTCTTCACAAAACATTTGTAGAAATAAGATTTCTGCTCCTTCAGATGGACTTGTATCTTAGTGCATGCTTTCATGGCAAAGCATGACAAGACCTATCTAAATGTAATAACTCATTCTTGGTTAAAGTTCATATGTACACACTAGGCTAGCTGTCCTTCCAGATGACTTTAAGCCTAGCCAGTTTCCCTTTTTGTGCTCAAATTAACCTGTCCCATTAGTTAGAGACACCATAACCCCATGTAGAATATTGAAAAAATGGGGATGATAGTGAACTCGATTATGAGTTCTAGATCCAAAGCTTCCTTTAGTTCGATCATCCTCAAGGGTATCCTGTCATTATGCCTTCCGGGAATGTAAGTGGTTGAGAATTCTGTCCCAGCATTCAAGGAGGATGGAGGGGATAACAATAGTACAAGACACATAAGTTATGATATTCATTATTAGAGAACTGTAGAAGTAACCTAACCTGTATAGGGTATATCCTGCCAAAGATATGACAACTGTCCAGTATCCAAAGCTTTAGGTCACCTTCCACTTAGCCTAACCCTCTGGAGGGTAGGAGGGAAGCCATATAAAGTCAGTGTTTAGTTTCAAACCTTCAGAACTTTTATGCCTTAGAGAAAAGAGACTAGAGCCCTGTCTTATAAGTATAGCTAGGAACTAAGGTAAATAAAAATATCCACAACCTGGTCCAAAGCATCGTAGAAAAGTGTGATGGAGGAAGGATGTCTTCTCTGAGTCAAGACAGTTCTGAAGGTTTGACACCATAAACACTGACTTTGTATAGCTCTATTCAAGCCATTCAGAGTAAACAGTGCCATAAAGCTTTATATGCTGGCTGGTTGTCATATCCTTGCAGGATACTACCCATACATCTTAGGCTGCTGCAACATTGATCTATTTGAACACCTGCTGTTATGATAAGTTAGCTTAAAAAACTGAGCTTTCTTGCCCTAACTCTGGATCTTTGTTATCCCACACCTTACCTCTCAACCGTACTGAATTTCTCAGTTTTTACTGGTTTTGAGGTCCAGATAATGGGGTGCCACGATTCCTGAGTGGCACCCCTTAATTTCCGAATTTCCCGGCTTTTTTTTTTTTAAATTTTGTTTTTGCTGTTTTGAGCTGACATCATCATGTGTGCAGTGATTTCCGCTCTATGAGCAGCCTGTTGGAATTGAGCTTAAGGGCTCAACATGCAATGTGCAAGCATTACCAGTGAGTTGCGAGGCTGTTAATAGTGGTTCGTTACTTCCAGGAACAGAACAAACTTGGAAGGCGATGGTTACACTGCCAAGGGCAGAGGTATTTTATTTTGTTATGCTGCTGCTGAACTGCTTGTAGTAATTATTTATTGAGCCAAGCTGCTTTGTTATACTGCTGAGGACGGAGGTATTTTATTTTGCTGCTGCTGAGCTGCTTATACTGCCGAGGATGGAGGTATTTCATCATGTTGTGCTTGCCAAGGAGTTTGTGTGTGCTCTGCCAAACTCTTTTATTATTTCTGGATTCTGTCTTCCAAGGAGTGTGTAGGACGTATTTTATTAGCTGCTGTAGTTATTCTGCCGAGTTGCTTATATTATTATTTCTGACAAGGAGTCTGCCAAGCTCTTTTATTATTATTTCTGTCTGCCGAGGAGTGTGTAGGACATATTTTATTAGCTGTAGTACTTATTCTGCCAAGCTGCTTCTGCCTAGGAGGTATTTTATTATGCTGCTGAGCTTGTAGTGTGTGTGTGACATATTTTATTAGCTGTAGTAGTTATTCTGCTTAGCTGCTTGTATTATTATTTCTGCCAACTTGCCAAGGAGTCTGCCGAGCTCTTTTATTATTATTTCTCTCTGTCAAGGAATGTGTAGGACATATTTTATAAGCTGTAGAGCTGCTTCTGACAAGGAGGTATTTTATTATGCAGCTGAGCTTGTAGTGTGTGTATTTTATTAGCTGTAGTAGTTATTCTGCCAAGGAGTTTGCCTAGCTCTTTTATTATTATTTCTGTCTGACGAGGAGTGTTTAGGACATATTTTATTAGCAGTTATTCTGCCAAGGAGGTATTTTATTGTGGTGCTGAGGGGTGTGTGTATGTGTGTCTGTCTGTGTGTGTAAAATGCCCCAGTTGAATATACCTGCTGGCTATAGTCAGGCTTCAAACCCTGTACCTTGGGTACAGGTAACAAGAGCTTAAAGTCCCTACCCACCATCACTTGTGAAAATGTGTAAACTTTCCAGATCTTTGCCTGTTCTGTTCCTCATAAAATCTGTGGTTTTCTGGATTTCTGTGGCAAATCAGTGAAGGACTGAATTCACTACATAATGACAGGCATTTGAATTGTAACACAAAGCCTTTTATTCTAGCAATTTTCTAGGTTTATAAGATCAATATTTGAAATCTATCCCCCATATTTTGGGGCTGTTTTCCCCCATTATTGGCTTTGTCTAGTTTTTTTGTGCTAAGAGGTTGAGAGCTATGGTGGAAACTGAATTCACTAAATGATAGCCATTTAAGTTTCGGTCTTCCAATTTTCAGGAAACTGCTGATTTGGCATAGTGGGATGTTGCTCTGACTGTAGTGCACAGGGTACTGGGTTCAAGACTTGGCAGTGAAATGCATACTGGTAACACAACATTTTATTCTAGCAACTTTCCAAGATTATACAAGCAATGTTTAAAATGTGTCCCTGGTTTTTGGGTTTTTCACCCCCCCACCAAATAACATTTGGCTTTTTCCAGATTTCTTGTGCTGCAAAGTTGAGAGATACAGTTGACTGTCTAGTGGATTTTACAAGAAGCTGAGAGATTCAGGGGAATAGAAGTTTAGTGCTGCTTATGCTGAGCCTGCTTGCATTGTTAATAGCATAGCAGGTTAAGTACTTGCTTTTGATGCAGAAGGCTGTGGGTTCTACTCTCACAGTATGTGGATACATTGCTGATACTGTACTGTGTTGTACTTTTAAAGGGGGTGCATGCTTCAGTTCTGAGAATGTCTTCTTTGGCGGTGATAACTAGTAACTATGAACCTGTTATCAGTTTGCCATCCATTCCCTACTGCAATATTGCTAGATTATCATTTTTTAATGTAGCATAGCATAGGCAATTTATTCCTCAAGGGCAGCAGGCACTTTATTTGTAGATGAAACAATGAAATATAAAGTTGTTTGCTAGCAGCAACCTCTTCATTAGTTACAGATCTCATGAATGTGGAATTATTTAGATGACTCTTACTTCTGCATAGATTGTGCATATTTACTGGCTTGTAGAAGTCTGAGTAGACTTTTTATGATGGAAATGTTCTGAATTGGGCAGTTTTGTCATTATTGGTGCATGCATTTTGTTTCATTGTTTACTGGAAAAATATTCAAAACAATAAATTTAGAATGCCCTCTAACAACTGTACTGTATTATACAAGGAATATGATTTAATACAGTCAGGAAGATGTATCAAAGAACACATGTATGTTTCATGTGCAAGGGGCCTATGATTTGAAAACAGCCCAAAGGTAATCTTTATCTGCCACTGGCCAGATGTATTTTCTTTGAATGTGGGTTTCAGTGCTGTTTCAATGAATGTGAGTTTCAAGGGCAGAGAAGTTTTAATGCCAAGTCTGTTTTCATTGTGAAACTGCATTGTTTTGTTTAGCACATGTCTATTAGTGTTTGTGCTGTAAAATGTAAAATAAAACTTTTAAATGAAATCCAAATCATCGTAAAAGTAAAGCAGTATGTACTTTACAGTGTTTATGGTAAATGGGGCGATATAACCAAGTAATGGGACATTGGAATGGCTGCAGGGGGGAGGGCTATATATGGGGAGGCCCCATTCAACCATAATTTTGTTAGGGGGAAGGGTGGCAAACTCAAAGACAGCCCCGTGCGGCACAAACTGTAGCTACGCCACTGATTGGTAGGCCATGGAGAATTACTTTTGGAGGTCCTAGCAAACTGTAATTTTCTTTTGCTAAGATTAGAATATTGCCTACCATTAAATGTCCTACTTTTACCATAAAACCCACATACTGCAAGTCACCGAAAACAAAATCCTAAGTTTCATCATCTTCTCCCTTCCCAGTGAACATACATCATTGCTACACATGTAAAATAAAATGGTTACCATTTACTACAGGGTCTGGGGCCATATTTTGGTTGTCTGTTCTTCATTTTGTGTTTGAAAGTTGATATCCCACAATTCCATTGGAGTGGGCAGAGTTGCCCACTTATGTATCATATTTTATATTAATCAGCATACAGATTTGTACCTATTTTTCGTGGGCCTTTGTACAGATTTTTGATGTTTTCAGGTTGAGAGGTATGCCCCACACTGTTCACCTCAACGTCCTGCCCACCTTCTCCCTCCAAAGTTTCACTTTCTGGCTTATAGACAGACCTAGTAGACCTAAGCTTGAAGTTCATACTGTTGTTAATTTTCTTCACCAACATACCATCATTCAAAGAGTGAACTTGATCTGAAGGGGTGAGAGGACACAGGTGCATTATGAGAGAAGTGAGGAGCTTGAGCACTGCAGGGAGTGAAAGTTGCTGAAGAATTGCAAGGTTGGAGTCACCACAAGGCCTGATAACCCAACATTCGAGGTTGACAGAGTGAGATAATAAAGATCCAGCATTATGGTGATTACATAACTTATGTTAATATCTTTGAGGGTCGTATTTTTTGCTGTGAAGTCATGTAGGATAGAATTCAACCCTTTTTGGTGAGATTCTTGTAATTGGTTTGTATGCAGTTTAGAGTGAACTCTTTCAAGATTATTTTTTTCGTTCTCAGATGTTAAGCTGATTAAACAGTTGTTTCTAGGGATTTCGTTCACCTCTTCTGTCTCACCACACATAACAACCAGATTTATTATGCTATTTAGACATGTTTACTGTAAGAACAAGGTGTACATTTTGTCGTTTGTAAAATAATATTGTTTGAAAAGTAGAAAAGTTTTAATGTAAAAGTTTCGAGATTAATACATTTTTAATTTTTTAGTTTTTCTTTAAAAGGACATCCTGTGAAGAGTTACTATTTTGTTTTTCAACTGATCACCATTGGCAAAACTTTCACCAGTTGTAGTTGTTTGTGGGGTATTTAGCAAAGCTGTTCATTGATTTTAATACATTCTGATGAAGTCCCCGCTGTAGAAGGACAAAAGCTCTCGATGTCTATTTAATAAAGTGGATTTTGGTGCTGTGTACTCCGTGGTGCGTTTTTTTATTTTTTATTTTAATTTTTACTGGTATACTGTCACCACACATGTTGATAGCAGATGCTTGAGTTCACGCTTGGAAAATACATGTAATATCTGTGGAAGTACATCTACTATAGTTTCCAAGCGAGTACTCTGCACACACAAATACGACAGAAGCAGTATTCATGACTTTAACTTTAAAGATAAAATAGCACTGTTATCATCCAGAGTCCTACAGGTAAATACAGACAGCATTGTAGTCATGTATTAAACAGGTAAACTGTCAGAATTTTGGAATGGGGATTGATTTGCAGTATAATAATAGAGGCACTTTATCCACCAAGCAAGGAGAACTTTCTTGTAAACTCCTTGGGCAGGTCACTGGTCCAAGAGTGACGGTTTAACAGGTCATGGTGTTGTGCTACTTTTGTTGAGATCCTTCATCAGTTGATGCATGAGGGCTAGTGCAGTAACAATATTATGTTTGTACATGGAGCCGAGATATATGTGACCTGTCTTGCTGTCGCTGTCACATCAGTGACCTGCTCAAAGATTCTACAAGAAACTTGTCTTCCCTTCATAAAAGTACCACCAGCGCACATTTCCAAATGTTCACAACTGCTGTTTTTCAAGTTCTTTCTTATCCGTTTATAAAACTTGTGATTATGATGTTGGTTGGGTTAAGCTCTAGTGCCCCAGGATTTATTGCCTAATTAATAAGTGCTGACATCATGGAAAAAAAGATGTTATGAATACTGCTTACAAGAGTTGTTCTTTGAAAATGTACTGTTGCAGTGAGTATTTCAATGAAATCCCTTGCAGTGCTAGCAGGCAGACAACTCAACGCCAGGAGATTAAAACCAGCAATTAAATTTTATTATACAAGTTACGTGCTTTCTTTCCTGTATTTAATGGAACTTAAAACTGCATTACACACACTTAAAACATTTAAATACATAACCATAAAGTCATGTGACTTCTGTCAGCCATTAAAATTCTGAAAAGTATTAAACAATTAATTACTTAATTATAATATAATAATTAATTACAGTTAATTCAAAAGCCATTATACTATTTCAGTTTTAAAAATGGGTTAATAGTACTTGCTTCATTTAATCCTGGAAGGCATATAGCATTTAATTTGAGTTACTGTGTTAATTCACAAGGTGTTCTTTAATAACCCTACCCTGATGATCATTTTGCAGTTGCTCTACTGCAAAAAAAAAAAATAAATAATAATAATGATTATTAAAATTAGCTATATGTTTATACAATGCATTACTTGTTTTCCCTTTTCTTATATCAAAAAAGTGTTTGTATATACGTTCCTTTAATCTCCTGGAAGTTTTCCCTATATAAAAAGCTGGGCAGAGCTTGCATTTTGCCATGTATATCACTTGTTTAGTGTAACGTAGGAAATGTCCATGTATTTTGTATACAGTGAATTCCTATTTGGCCTCCAATTACGTTTTAATTGATTTGTTTCTTCTAAAAATAATATGTAGTCTCAAACATAATTTTTTCCACTATTTAAACTTCAAATAGAAAAAGTTTCCAGTTTTTGTTGATATACTTGGCTATTTCTCTACTATCCAGGGTCTATGTGGAAATGAATAATCTCTTCTATTCAAACGTTATACACTTGTCTGGATTCCCCTTTTCAGTAGTAGTCTCAGTTCAAATGGAGCCTATAAATACTTTTCTCTTTTATTTATTACCTCATTCCTAATTTCTTTTAAGAAGCTGTCAGAGTATCCTCTCCTAGAAAACAGGTTTAATACTGCCTCACATTCATTGTGGAATTCCTCCAATTCTGACACCATCCTGGCTATCCGGACTAATTTCATTTTTACTGATGCTTATTGAAGGTGTGGTAAAATTTTAAGAATTCCACAGTATTAATGTAGTAATGATTTCTTGCAATTTGCTCTAGGTATCTGTCCATAAGATAAAAGTATCATCAAGGCATCTAGTATACAAAGTCCATCTGTTCCTGTAATCACTGTTGAAAATAAATTCAGTTTCCCATTGTAGCATCACATAGTTGGCAAAAGTGGGGACAGGCTGTCCCCATTGTCACCCAGTCATTTGCCGAAAGTATTGGCCCTCAGAAAGGAGATAATTGATTTCCATTATTACTTCGATAAGCACAAGCATTGCATTTATCTAGTCTGTATGGGTATCTGTCTGCATGAACAGTTGTTCCTCTAACCATTTTAAACCTACATCATGGATGACTGTAAGTAAACTGTGTACATCAGTGGTCACAAATATACCATTAAAATCTGTGTTGTTTAACATACTTAAACAATTCCATGAGTCTTTGCAAATGTGTGTGCTTTTGTTTAACTCACTTTTCAAAGTGTGATCCACTAATTTTTTCAACAATAAATGTGTTTGATCTTTTAGGATCCACTATAGGTCTGAAAGGTTGGTTGACAATACTTTTGTGTATCTTAGGGATGGCAAAGATGCTAGCAGTAACATTAAATATTATAATGGCTCTTGTAGAAATTATTTAATACTTTTTAGAATTTTAATGGCTGACAGAAATCTCATGATTTTATGGTTATGTATTTAAATGTTTTAAGTGTGTGTAATGCAGTTCTGATGAAGTTCCGTTAAATATAGGAACAAAAGTGCTTAATTTGTATAATAAAATTGAATTGCTGGTTTTAAGTTGTCTGCCTGCTAGCACTGCAAGAGATTTTGTTGGAGTTTTATCTGTACAGTTCAATTGTTTGTAGTGTCATGTCTTCATCTCGTGGTACAGCAGCGGATAACGGTGGACTAAATTCTGAAAGTTTGAAAGCTGTGGAAGACCTGACATTACTTTTACAACAAGTGAGCCATCAGCGTTTGTTTGCCTCCATGATCACAGGGGTGTGTATCCATCACAGAGAGATAATGTGAGTTTTAAAAACAGTAGTTTTGGACTTCCCACTCATACAACCTACAGTTTTGTCAGGTTGGAACCAAAATTATAATCCACCTACAACAATCCATCTCACTGAATGGAATGCCAACCAGTTCACCCTGGATACGGACAATTCAAGTAATGTTTATTCAGGTGAGAGCATGGAGTTGTTAAGAGATCAATTGTGGTTACTTGAGAAACAATTATTAACATTTAAAAAACTTAAATCAGAAAACAGTTATCTCATCAAAAACAGAGAAAGAGAGCAAGCACCAAAAGGCATGCAACTGTGACATTTTCCCAATGAGGTCTCCAAAAATCATGGATTTTTAAGAGAACTGTATGCCATTTTTGATAAGTCAGGATGCGACATAATGAAACTCATGGTCAAGTACAACAACTTGCAAATTGACCAGCTATCCATTCAACTAGACAATCTGAACAAAGCCATATGTAATCACTTTCTCCAAAACGAATTACAAGAATGTATTTTCTGGAGTGGATAGGGCTTTTGTAACACAATGCTACAGTGCAAAATTGATAAACTCAAAAGAGACACAGATGAATATTCAGAAGGGAAGGCATACCCAAAAACTCCTGGTTTCCATAGTAACTGAGCGGAATCAACCAGTCATTCTCCATATATTAATGAACCAGAAATGACATCAGAGAATGCATATAGGGAATGTAGGATAGAAACTGTCTGAACACCTACAGACCAAGAGCCAGCGGTCTAACTCCTGGCGACATCAAGAATTGAAAGATACATATATTCATCGGAAGACCAGAAAGAAAAACAAGTTCTACAATGTTCACCACAGAAATTAATAGTTAGCGATTCAAAGTTATCAAGAAATGAAAGATCCATATGTTCAACAGGAGGCCAGACTGAAATACAAGTTCTACAATGTGTACAACAGGATTTAACAGTTAGAGACTTTGCACACGTGAAAACCCTGAAGTGAATGTTCACATAGTTTTTAAGGAAGCAGATGATTTTAAAGTTTATAATTTTTCTAACAAGTTAATCAATACTGTACACATTAATGTATTTTTCAAAGGATTGACTTTTGTGCCGTCTGAAAGATCTACCATAGTTGATGTTTTAATTGATTTAAAAATGTACACACAAAAATTTAATTTGGCTCTATGGCTTACTGAAAACCAAGCAATAGTTAACACAGTCAATTTGTTCAGACCTAGTGGCTTTATTCCACCACTATGTAAAGCTTGCATTTGTTTGAAAAGTTTTGTGAATATGCGATACGTGATAGTTTAGCACAACCTAATGCTGTTAAATATTTTAATATGTCTGCTGAGAATAAGTTGTTCAAAGAAACTGCTTACGATAAAATAGAGTAATGAGACCAGGCAAAGGTGGTGGTTAGTAGTAATGAGTAGTGTGGGTTATTCAAACAATAGGAATGTTTTGTTGATGGGTAATGCTTACAAGGAGGTCTCAAAAAATGAAATTAATGTTGCCTTCTCGAAAATTGATCTGTTATTAGAGGGCATGTTATTACAAGGCCAAATTCTGAAATGTGATTATGATTTTATGTTGAACAACAAACCTGTTATTGCTGGTATCTTTGGTATCCCTAAGATAGACAAAAGTATTGTCAACCCACCTTTCAGACCTATAGTGGATGCCAAAAGATCAAAAACATGTTTTATTGCAAAGTCAGTGGATCACATTTTGAAAAATGGGTTAAACAAAATCACACATATTTGCAAAGATGCGTGACATTTTTTAAGTACGTTAAACAACACAGATTTTCAGCCTAATGGTATATTTGTGACCAGTGATATACACAATTATTTACAGTCATTCCCCATGATGTAGGTTTAAAATGGTTAGAGGAACAATTGTTCATGCAGATCAGTATCCACACAGACTGGATAAATGCAATGCTTGTGTTTCTGGAAGTAATACTGAAAAACAATTATCTATTATTTGAGGGCCAATACTTTAGGCAAATGACTGCATGGCAATGGGGGCACCCTGTACCCCCACTTTTGCCAACTATGTGATGCTACAATGGGAAACTAAGTTTATTTTCAACAGTGATTACAGGAACTCATGGACGTTTTATACTAGATTCCTTGATGATATTTTTCTTATGGACAGATACCCAGAGCAAATTGCAAGAATTCATTACCTACATTAACAATACTGTGGAATTCTTAAAATTTCCCCACACTTTAAATGAATAGAAAATATCCTTTTTAGACATTGAGGTGAGAAAAATATCAAAACAATAGTAGATACTGTTCAAACATATATAGAAAACCCACTTTTTCCAGTTCTTATTTACACTACACCAGCTGGCATCCAAGGTATTAGAAAAAAGCAGCAGTAAAAGGTCGATTAGTCCAGATAGCCAGGATGGTGTCAGAACTGGAGGAATTCCACAATGAATGTGACACAGTATTAAACGTGTTTTCTAGGAGAGGATACCCTGACAGCTTCTTAAAAGAAATTAGAGATGAGGTAATAAATAAAAGAGAGAAAGGAACCCATCCTCGGCTCCATTAGAACTGAGACTACTACTGAAGAGGGGAATCCAAACAAATCTATAACTTATGAACAGAATAGATTGTTCATTTCCACATACACCCTGGATAGTAGAGCAATAGCCCAGCTTTTTATTTAGGGAAAGGTTCCAGGAGATTAACGGAACATATGTACAAGCATTTTTAGACTAAGAAAAAGGAAAGCAATTAATGCTTTTTATAGTCATATTGCTAATTGTTTTTTTTTGTAGTACAGCAAGTGCAAAATGAACATTAGGGTAGGGTTATTAAAGAACACCTTGATGCATATGAATTAAAATGGTAACTCAAATTAAATGCTATGTGCCTTCCAGGATTAAATGAAGCATGTACTATTAACTCAGTTTTAAAATTGAGATATTGTAATGGCTCTTGAAGTAATTAAGTGTTTAATACTTGTTAGAATTTTAATGGCTAACAGAAGTCACATGATTTTATGGTTACGTATTTAAATGTTTTAAGTGTTCTGATGCAGTTCTGATGAAGTTCCTTTAAATGCAGGAAGAATAGCACTTAACTTGTATAATAACAATTTAATTGCTGGTTTTAATCTGCTGGCTTTGAGTTGTATGCCTTCTAGCACTGCAAGAAATTTTGTTGGAGTTTATCTGTACGGTTCAATAGTTTGTACAGTGAGTATTTTTTGTAAGACTGGAACACTTCCTGTAACTGAAAAAAGTGTTTCCTTTTTTGTTACAGAGATCTTAAACCTGAAAATATTCTGTTGGATGACCATGGTGAGCGTTACATTTTATTTCCTTCCCACGACAATCAGCAGGATGTGAATAATAACCACAGCTGTCACTGCTATGTGCAATCTAAGATAAATGAAATATACATATGGCTAATTAACATAATAGTATAATACCATTGCCAAATGGCAATACAAGAAGGTTGATTTTTCTGAGAACAGATATACTTTACTTTTCAGTTAGCCTTTTCATTGGTTTTCTTAGGGAGAGAGTGTGAAGAATCTGCATATAGTTTTTGAGATGGTTTGAATGATGGATGCATGTATTTTAGAGGCTGCAGCAATCAGTGGGAGACCATATTCTACCTGAGCTGGTAAGATACTGTGGCATTCCTACAAGGAAATAAAAGTAAACATCCTGTTAGGCCATAATAGGAGAGAGTTGTTTTTTTTTCTGTGTGTAGATCAGGTAGAGATTGAAATTTAGGAAGGGGTGCAACCAAATCCCCAGACATTTATATGTAATAGTTTTCAGTAATGTTATTCAGATGATAAGGGATTTGTTATGACATCTGTAGATGGAAATAAGCTTTTGCCTAGTACCAAGAGGCATTGTTTTTGCTTTAGAGAAGCTGATCAGTAATTGCTTATCAGTGACCCATTGAATAAGGGCGTGAGAATTAGCCTGATGTTTGAGATCGAGAGAGAAGATGGCTGTAGCAGAATAAGACCTTGTCATTAGCATAAAGCAGTAGAGGAAGATGGGATGAATCAAGAAGGCATTTAGAGGAGAGAGAGAGAATGGGTGTAGCGGAATAAGACCTTGTCATTAGCATAAAGCAGTAGAGGAAGATGGGATGAGTCAAGAAGGAGTTTGGGAAGTCTGATATCACTAATGCCTATTTCAGTGAAATAGTCTAGGAGAACTGAGTGATTGACAAGGTCAAATGCTCAGGTAAGACTGATAAAAATGGCTCCAGTACTTAAGTTTTTGTCCTTTCCAAGAAAAATATTGTCAGTTAGTGTGCAGACAACTGTGGATGTACTGCAGTTGGATCAAATGTTGTGCTGTTTTGAGAAAGAAGGTGGTACTGGCTACGTATTGAGCAAGTTGAAAGCAAAGTCATTTTTCCACAGTCTTTCCGGGTGTAGGGAGAGTAAAAATGGGCCTGAAATTTGAGGGACTGGGGGAACTGGGTTACTTAGGGAGAGGTTTATAATGACATTTTTTTTTCAGATAGGCACAATAAGTGTAATGTACAAGTTACAGATGTGCTCAGGTGGAGTGGAGTATTGGTATATAACCTAGTGAAGGGTCATTATGGCCTTTGTTATAGCAGATCTCCATTTAGTTGCCATGTATTACTGTGGGTGTACTTTTATTAAAATATAGGTTGATTCATATGAGGAACATTTCCTTTATTTTTCAGTAGCATGCTGTCACTATGTCAAAAAAGCAGAATTCGTACTGCTTGAAACCTGGAAAAATAAATGCATGTACAAATGATAGTTGATATCACATGTTATGATGAGTGCCTATAAATTTATTTAATACTTACATGGTAATTCTGCTGTCCAGCTGTACTAGCAATTCATATCCATGCTAATGTAAAACATAATTAATTTTACTGATTGTAGAGTGCATTACCTTGTTTTACCTATATCACATTTCCTTTGTATTTTTTTCTTTTAGGTCACATACGTATCTCTGACCTGGGTTTGGCAGTGTATGTCCATGAGGGGGAAACTATAAAAGGCAGGGTTGGCACTGTTGGGTACATGGGTGAGTTGAAAAAAGTGAAGATCAGCTGCTTCAACTCTGAACATTTTCAGGCATTCATCAATTTTTATTTTGCTATGGTCCTTTTAAGCTGCATTTCTGTTTTTGTTTTTTGTAGTGTGACAAGCATGCTTAGTTTTGT
Source organism: Protopterus annectens (assembly GCF_019279795.1). Taxonomy (NCBI): domain Eukaryota; kingdom Metazoa; phylum Chordata; order Ceratodontiformes; family Protopteridae; genus Protopterus; species Protopterus annectens. The sequence continues at coordinate 1,482,060,285 of NC_056733.1, read as the reverse complement.
TATTAAACTGGCACTACAAATGAGTCAGCAATCATAAACTGTTTTATCACAGGAGTTTTACTCAGCAAATGTGCTCTCGACTGTAGGTATCTCAGTGATCAGATGGTTTAAATACAGAACTTAATCTGTTTTTCTTTATAAGCTAATGTTTTATCTGATCATTTTAGGTTTTGGGAGCATTTGCATGAGTCATCAAACAGAGTAGGTTCACATGTTCAGAGGTGTGTAATATGCTAACAGCCATTAGTGCCTTTTTAAGCTTAGCCATGCATCCCAAATCTCTGAGAAGTTCTGGTACCATTGATAAGTGTAAGCAAGGGCTTGAGAGATGAAATTTGTACAAGTCAAAGGCCTGGGAAATTAACCATTTGCAGGCTGCCTGTGTCCATTTAAGACATAGGTGCTAAACCAGGGATGGATTTCCTGTCCCCCATCAAATTGTCCAAGTTGAACTTGAAGTGGTTTAGGGAGGAACCTGCTCCAGAGAAGGTGTAGTCTCTGGGATGCATACCTGTCTCTTCAGTAGGTCCTGTTTATATATCACAGGGTAGATTTAAGTCTTTAGAATGAGTATTCTGGAGCTGTTTGTTTGGTGGATATGCAAGAGATCCATCAGGGTGGGGTCTGACAATGCCTTGTATGCCAGGCAAAACAGGATACAGGCAGAGGGTTTTGAGGTGGTCTGCTTAGGACATTTTACTTATGCCCTGTATTCTTTTAGTGAGGAGCCTCTGTGGACATTCCACTTGTTGGATATGCCTGGTTAGGTGCACACCAAAGAGGCAGTTGTACTCAATGATAGGTCCGACGAATGCTGAATAAAGTGGAAAAATGACTTCCTTGGACCTGGATGCCATACCTTTGTTTATATGTTGCACAACCTAGAATGGTTTCATTGCTACTGTAGACACATGGTAGTCAAAGGCTAAATTATTGTCTACGTGTGCCCCCAAGTCCCTGACTCCTGGGTTGATTCTTAGGGGTGTGTTGTCAATATGATAGTTACCAGAAGAGGTGGATGAATTCCTGAAGGATACTTCTATGCATTTTTTGACATTTAGTTTAAGTCTGTATCTCCATACCTCTCAAACTAGAAACATCAAAAATCTGGACAAAAGCCCATGAAAGGTAGGTACAACTGGACAAATATCAGGACACTGATTAACATAATTTTCATGTATAATCATGTAACCTCACCCACTCCAATGGAATTGTAGGATACCAACATGAAGATTGAAGTCATTAAATAATAAATAATGGCAGCCATTTGAATTTCAGACTTCATATCCCTCAGAAAATACATAATAATGCAAAACCTGTTATTCTAGCAATTATCTGAGTCTACAGGATCAGTATTTAAAATATGTCCCTATTTTTGGTCCTTTGTCCCACCATTATTTTTGGCTTTGTCCAGACGACTTGCTGTAAGAGATTGAGAAGCGTGGCCCAGACATCTGCAAACAAAATAAGTATTTGTAGAGTGGGGACAAAAAACGGCACTCCCACCACACACACACACAACAAAGCAAGTAAATCATTGTGTCATGTTTCCTAATTTCATTCACAACTACTGTAATATAGTGGACCAACAGCAATTATTCTGGTACAACCAGAGTGTTTCTGTCAGTCCTGTGAGTTTTATGGAAGAGATTCTGATAACTAGTAACTACAGTTTAACTCAGACTTTAAACTCCCACAGGTCTTTAAAGTAAAACCTTCTTAAAAGGTACAAAAGATAAGGCATTCACCTGCAAACTGAAAGGAAAACCAAGCTGGGTAACCAACCATACTTGAAAAAGATGATATACAAACTGTTAAAGTGCGCAAGGTCATATACAAACTGTTAAAGTGCGCAAAAGTAATGCTTACTGACTGACTGAGATAATTAAATGCATTTAAGTGGCACAGCATCAAAAGAATGCTTAGCAGCAATCCCTACACAAGTCGACTCATTAAAAATGTGGTCTTTGTGGAGACTTAGGGCGGTTAATGAAATAACTAAACTACCAAACAGTACAACATCACAGACGCACACCACCTGGCCTACCTAGAAGTAGAAGCAGCAGTGGCATAATGGAATTGCATTGAAAAATTAAGTCCGGACTCAGTGGAGGCTTAGGCTAATGAAAAACTAATAAAACAGTACAGTACAACATCACAAACACACAACACCTGACCAAGCTAGATTGAACAAGATGAAGCAGCATTGGCATTGCATGGTCATGACTCATTTTCTTTTTTTCTTTATTTTACCTGGAAGTGGAGGAGCCAGGGGAAGAAGTAGAACTAGTGGTGATGATATATTTTCTCATGACCGCCGCTGACCACTCCGACTCTGATGAGACTGCTGCTGCACTGGTTGCTGCTTTCATGTCCACTTGACTCTCTCTCTCTGAACTCTGATCCTGGCTGCTCCTACAGTGCAATACGTAGCTGACTATAAAGTAAAGACAAACAATAAGTCACACCCCTCGAGCCCTTAGCCGAATTCCGACAGGCTAGTAGGCTGCTCACAACAATGATGTCATCACACACACTCCTGCACATGATGACGTCCATAAGAAATTGCCAAAATATAAATGGAAATTTGGGAATTAGAGGGCCACTCGTGAATTCGTGGCACCCCATTATTTGGACTTCAAAAATGGTAAATACTGAGGAATTCAGTATGGTTGAGAGGTATGAATAACACAAGTTATATTTCTGTGTCACCCCTTCTTGGAGAATATTAGTGTTGTTGGGGGATTCTGTGACTGATCCTAATTTTTAATTGTCTAAAATATTTGGTCATCCAGAGGCCCTTGATATTGGCCTTGACTTCATAGGTAAGTACTAGGCTATTGGCCCTAGGGCCTATATAAGCCTAGCCAAAAATGTACCCTGGCTTTTGCCACCCAAGAAAATTATTTTCCTGTGCCCCTGTCAAGTAGAACCACAGAAGTGATCCCTGGGGTTAATTTCCTATTACCCATCCAATTATCAAGATTTTTCTTGAAGAGTGCTAATGAGGAGCTCTGTTTGACATAGATAGATAGTCTGTTCCAGAGTATGGGAAGTCTCTGGGACAGGAATCTATCCCTCCAGCATGTTCTGTTTAGTGTGGTGACAAGGTTTAAGTCCCTAGAGCGTGTAGCCCTGAGGGATTGGGATTTCTTTAAGTGGAGCATGTCCAACAACTCTGGGTTTGACATAGCTTTGTATGTTAGGCAGAGATCGCCTCTGAGAAGGCGATATGCGATGGAGTAAAGCTGGAGTTTTTTGAGACGGCCTGCGTAAGGCATCTGTTTGAGGCCAGTAATCCTCTTTGTGAGGTATTTTTGCGGCCTTTCCAGTTGTTGTAGATGTCTTGTGAGGTACATACCAAAAGGGGTGTTGTACTCTATAATGGGTCTAATGAGTGATGAGTAGAGGGGAACAATGACCTCTTTTTTACTGGATGAGAAACCTTTTGTGATGAGGTGTGCCACGTAGAAGGATTTCCTGACCACTTTGGCGATGTGATTATCAAAGGAGAGACTACTGTCCACCTGTGTCCCAAGGTCTCTTATCACACTTTCGGTGTTAAGTAGACTACCGCCTATGTGGTAGTTCATGGGTACAGAATTTTTACCAAAGGGGATGACAATGCACTTTTTTGGCATTGACCTTGAGATCATGTCTTTGACACCAGGCATCTGTCTCAGTGAGGCCCGTTTGTAGGATGTTCACATCGTTAGGAGTTTCAATTATGGCTCCTAGTTTGCAGTCATCTGCGAATTTAGTTAGCCAAAGACCTTTTGTGTTGGCCTGTACTTCAGAGAAGTAGATATCAAACAGGAGAGGACCCAGGACTGAACCCTGTGGTACTCCACTTGTCACTGGTCTGAAGTCTGATTTGGATTCTGCTACTTTCACAGTGTGGGTTCTTTCCGTAAGCCAGTTGGCAACCCATCTTGTGACATAGGGACTTATACCTAGTTTAGTGAGTTTATCTATAATTCCAGAGTGGGGGATGGTGTTGAATGCCTTGACTAGATCTAGATAGGCTGTGTGAACCACCTTACCCTCATCTGTGGTTTTGGTGACTACTTCAAAGAAGTCTATCAGGTTTAGGAGACATGATCTGCCTTTTACAAACCCAAACTGTGTGGGGTCCAGGGTTTGGAGATCTCCAATGTCTATGTTTATGAGTTCCATGATGATACGTTCCATGGCCTTGCAGGCGAGGCTCGTCAGGCTAATGGGGGCGGTAGTTCCTGGGGTCTGTTGTGGCCCCCCCCTTGTGGAGTGGGATAACTGTCGTGGTGCGCCATTCATTGGGCAGAAAGCCTGAGGTGAGGGTATGATTGAACATGGTACTTAGGTGGGGTGCCAGTTCATTCTGTAGTTCATGTAGAAGGCAGCCTGGGATGTTGTCAGGTCCCATGGATGCTGTGTTCTTGGCTTTGGAGAGTGAAGTTTTTACCTGTGCAGCCGTGATTACAGGAACTTTGCATTCTTCCGGTATAAAGATGGGCCCTTTAGGGGGTGAGAGGGGGGTAAAGTTAGCAGTGAACCTATCTGCCAGGATGTTGGCAATATCAGTTGGCTCTGTATATTTAATGTCTTTGTGCTGTGACTCAGAGCAGATCTGAGTGTTGCCATTGAGATTTTTGACATAGCTATATAATGCTTTGTGGTTGTCTTTAGAATCAGTGGCAATTTTGTTTTCATAACTAGCTTTGGACGATTTTATGAGGGATCTCAGCTTCTTACTGAGGCTGACCAGGGAGTTCCTCCAATCGTGGGATTTTACTCTTTTTTTGCAACAGTTTCTTTCTTCTGTTGTAGAGTTTGTTTATGGCAGAAGACCACCAGATTGGCTTCCTTTTTTTGGAGGATAGCATCTTGGTTCTGTTAGGGATAGCATGATCCATGCACTTGTGTAAGTGCTTATAAAGTGCATTTGTGTAGGATTCAGCAGTCGTACCTGTATTGTCCATGTGCATGGGTGTCATGAAGTTTGCCACTTCTGTCTTAAGAAGCGTAAAGTTGGCTTTGGAGAAATTTTTTACAGTTTTCCTAATGGGGGGTGGGAGCGGGATGTGGATGTCTAGGGTGATTAGCTTGTGGTCGGAGCTGACCTGTGGTGTGGAACACCGGTCACCCATGTTGGTGATGACCAGGTCTAGGATATTGCTGCCTCTGGTGGGGGTGTGGATAAATTGATCCAAAGCGTTGGAATTGATGATTTCCAGAAAACATTGAGCAAAAGAGTTGGTACATGAGCAGTTTTCCCAGTTAATGGTAGGGTAGTTGAAATCACCCATTATTAGAGTGTTGGGTTGTACCTTAATATTTTCCAGTGTATCAAGAAAACAGGAGTGGGAATCCTGGGGCATGGTGGTGGGTCTAGCAAGCTACAATCTGGATTGCGGTTTTGCTCAGAGTTAGTTGAACTTGGATAATCTCGGATACATTATGCTGAGCAACTAGCTTGGAGGTGTGGATATCCTTAATGAATATGGACACGCCTCCACCTTTAGTGTTTCGGTCCGGGTTTGGTGGTCGAAAGGTGTGGTATGAGTTATAGCCTAGTAATGGAGGGGTGCTCTCTGGAGTTTTGAACCAGGTCTCTGTCACTGCACCAGATGTCAGTGTTCTCCATTTTATGGAGTGCCTCGAGTGAGTGCATTTTGAGGTTTAGACTTCTAGCACTGAGTAGCATTACCCTCAGATTTTGCTTACTTGTACCTGTTACGGTGGTGAATTTGTCATTTGAACCTTGCCTAAAAAAGGCACTATGGGGTGGCAAGAGCCTTTGCCAGTATCCGGAATGCCAAGGGCGACAGGTGCAGGCCATGTCTGGCAAAGCAGCATGGTCTGTCGATCATGGCATCCCAGGCAGACAGATACTGGATTCCCTTAGAATGACACCAGAAGCTTAGCCAATTGTTAAAGTCAATCATTTTGTCCTTGTACTGTGGTGTCATTCTGGGTGATGGCAGGATGCTACTCAGGGCGAGGGTCATACTGGCCTGGGCTGCAAGATCAGAGAGCTCCTCCATGTCTCTTTTCATGTAGTCCAGGGAGGTACATCTCAGGTCATTCACACCAACATGGACAATGACAGAGTCATATTTGTACTTGTTGTGGAGTGACCTGAGTGCGTGCGTTATGTGGCGAATCCTGGCACCTGACAGGCAGTTGACAGTAACTTTTTCCTTGTTTAGCCTGGTGAGTGGAACATCAGTGTGCCTGATTATAGAGTCACCTATGACTAGAGTGTTGGGTACGTTATGCCTTATGGGCTGTAGTTGAGTGGCACACTGAGTATGTGGACTATGTGTCATTTGGGTTGTGTTGGGGGGTGGAGGTTGCTTGCATTTCTGCTTTGGAGGTCTCTGTTGTTTGGGCAGATTAGTACAGAGAGCCTCCGCGAATGTAGGGGTGTGTTTTGTGGTTCTGTGTGTGTGTTTTGGTGGTGTAGGTTTTGAGGGACTATGTGATGAGTGTGGTGCGGTGCGGTGCAAGTGTTTACCTTCTCCTCTTGACTGTCTAGGCCTGTTTTTGGTAAAGAGAGCTTTGCTTCCAGTTTGGCTATATAAGTGCATCTCTCACAGGTCGTAGTGTTGGGTGGTAGGAGGAGAGGGTTGTCTGTGTACTTGAGGCAATTGCTGCATTGTCCCAAGATGCCCAGATTCATCAGTTAGACAGGAGATAAAAACGGGAGCTGACCTTTAGACATGCCTGAATAGGTGCTTATTTATTAAGAATTTATTAAGAATTTATTAAGAAAAGTAAATGCCAAAAGGAGCGCTCCCAGGACCAATCCCTGAGGGACTCCACTTGTGACTGGCCTCTTTGTAGAGAAGGACTCCCAATTCTAACTTTGTGTGCTGTCTGTGAGCTAGCTGACTCTTCACAAAATGACATAAGGGTTTATACCTGTCCTTTTGAGTTTATCAACAATACCTGAGTTGGGTATTGTGTCAAAAGCCTTGGCCAGGTCAAGATAGGCAGTGTGAACCATTTTGCCCTCACCTGGTGCTTTGGTGACCTCCTCAAAGAAGTCCTCCAGGTTGAATAGGCATGACCTGCCCTTGACGAAACCAAATTGGGTTGGGTCCCATGTCTGGAGGTTTCCTATGTCATTATTGATCATTTCCATGATAATTCTTTCTCTGGCTTTGTATGTGAGACTAGTGAGGCTTATTTGTCTGTAGTTTATAGGGTCTGTAGATGGCCCACCTTTGTGCAGAGGGATGACTGTTGCTATTATCCATTTGTGAGACATGAGGCTTATTTGGAGGCTAAAGTTAGATAGCAATTCCAAAGGGCTTAATAGGTCATGTTTTGTGCTATTTAAAAGACATTCTAGATAGTTTTCTGGACCCATTGACGCAGTGTTGTTGGCCTTAGAAAAGGCATTGAGGACCTGTTCCCTAGTGAATTTTTGAGTGGGGGGTTATGTTTGATGGTATTTTGTGAGGGGAAGTTGAGTGGGGAGAGGGGTAAAGTTAGAGCCGAATTTCTCTGCTTATAGGTTTGCTATATCTTCTGGCTCCATATAGGTGTCTCCATTAACAATGAACTCTGTACATAATTGTGTTTTGCCTTTGAGGGTGCGGACATAGCCATGAATACCTTGTGGATGTCCTTGGCATGGCAGGTCAAATTTACCTTAGATCTGGCTTTGCTACACTTTGTTTGTCCTCTGAGTTGTTTGTTTAGTTTGATGAGAGTGTTTTTATCCTGTTGGGTGGTCATACCTCTCAGTCTGGAATCATCGAATATCTGGACAAGGGCCCATGAAAAGTAGGTACAACTGGCCACAAATCTGGACATTGAATAACATAAAATGTGTACTGGAGTCATGGGATACCAACATTCAAAACGCAAATTGAATTAGACAAAATATTAAACAGTACAAAATATAACCAGAATAATAGTGTTTTACTTATATTAACATTTGATCTTGTATCCGACTTTGAACTTGTTTAAAACTGAAATGACATCATATTTTATAACAATAAAATTAACTACTACACTAATATTAAATAAAACTGCTAAATGTAACAAAATTGTAAAATATTAACTAATTATGCAACATCTATCTGCCTATCCAGCACTAAAAATCATTTTACACAGTTATGTTCACTGAATCCAGTGACCAATAACACCTATATGTCTACAAACCTAGCAAATCTGCTGGGCATTGTTTGTATTCATACAAGGTTGCTAAGTTCTGGAACTGTTTTACCTGTATCCATCAGACCTATACCCCCTCCCTTCTTTCAAAACCACTCTGAAAGATTTCCTAGCCGTACCTCTCAACTTCTCAGCACAAGAAATCTGGACAAAGCAGAAATAATGGGGGGAGTGCTGCCACATCCTGCTGCTCTAGCAACATTCTAAGTTTTTAAGAGCATTATTTAAAAATTTTCCCTGATTTGGGGCCTTTATCACTCCATTTCTTTTAGGCTTTGTTCAGATTTCTTGCAAGAGGTTGAGTGCTATAGCCTAGCAGTGGGAAAAAAAAGACTGTTTCCATTATTAGAAGTGGCCAACTGGCTCATTAGAGACTGTCAGACTCTTATTTCTCAGATTTTGTATAATTTTAACCCTACATAATATTGTGTTCATTGCAGCAGAATAGCAATGGTGCTGAATGTGAATACATGTACAGGTTGTATACAAGGTGCAACAGACAGAACCTGGCTCCAACCAAATACAGTTTTACATGTGGACGGAAAAAATAATGCAGTAACATGGAAATCACCAACTGTGTTCTGTAATACCGACATGCCCAGAATGTCTCATGTACTTTAACATAATCTCAGATTTCTGTCTGTCCAGTTAGAAACTACATTTCTCCCATATTAAGAGTTGTAAAAGCATTTTAATTTTTTTCTAATTTAATACAGAACAGTGAAAATGCACATACTGAGGTAAGAATTACAATAACTGACATTGTCTAATAACCAAGTGTTGCCAGAATTGTTTTGAAACATAAATCTTTCTTATGTTAATACAAGTTGGAAAAATTTTATTTGCAGGTGTATTTTGCATATGTTTCATTCATTTAAAGTTTGAGTTGCTCATGGATGTAAGTTAATGTACACCGGTGTCAGCAATTTGTGAGCACAGTTCGGAGTTTGTCAAATGCATACGCACTGTCACCCCTCAGTACTATTAAAATGCTCAATGTAATCAAATGTGGACAAATATTTTCCCAGTAGAACTTCCAACATGAATGGCACTTTCATTTCATGGCCCTCTGAGCAGAACCTAGTGCGTCCTTCTGATCTACAACAGTTACTGAATGCCCAGTGTTCTCCTTCCTTTCCAGACTGCAAGGCACTTATTTTAATACAACACTTTAATAATGTAATGTGAAAAAGCGACTCTGCAGAATGATCGTCAAAAAGTAACTACACTTGCAACACAGCTAACATTTGCATGAGCAGACGGTAAAACTTTGGAGTGGGTAGTTTTATAAAATGCATAAAGTTTGCCTTCTACCAAACTGGAATGACCACTGCATGTGAAAAAAGAGCAAAGCACTTAATGCAAATTGTAGAAATCAAGAGATACAGACAGCCTTTTCTCTGATGCTTGCCCACCTAAGCAACCAAAATGCAAGCCCCTCTTGTGCCGCTAGTATTTTATCTGCACAAACTCATTAACAATTCCATACCCAATCCAAGTGTGGCCATAAGCCTCCCTACCCAACCCAAGGATCAGCTAAATGTGTTCGGACTCTTGGGTGCCCCAGTACTGTATGCCATTTGTCCATTAGCTTCCTAACGACTACACATCATTATTGCAGCTAACCAAAAAAAAAAAAAATCCAGCCATTATATATATTTATCCACAGGACTGCCTTGCCTTACTTACTCTGATAATGACATTGACCATAAGCATTTTCTTTTATTCTTTTTTGCTTACCTTGAGGTCGAGTGAGCCACCGGAGCTGGAGAAAATAAATTTCCTTATCCTGTGGACACAGCTGCTGCTATTACATCCAAAACAGAAGCAGTCCACTGGCTGGCAGATCATTAATCAACAATGTCTTTGTTCATAGGTTGGCTGTGCTGTGGCTGTAAAACAACTGCCTAAACTTTGATTTTATTTTTTTTTTTTTAAATTTCCCACCCCAGTCTCTGAGTTCATCAGGCAGTCAGGCACTACCTCATTATGCTGATGTCACCATTCATGCTCCTGCACGTTGATGACATTGCAGGATACTGTTGTGATGCGTGATGACACCATCCGTAACTAAAACTGTAAATAAAAATTAAAAATAAATCGAGAATTAAAGGGGCCACTCAGAAATTCGTGGCACCCCATTCATTATTTTGCCTCAAAACTGGTTAAATACAGAGGATTTCAGCATTGTTGAGAGGTATGTGGGTGCTGCACCTCCAGATTTTTTTCTTCTGTTATAGAACCTGTTGATGTTGTGATTCCACCAGGGTGGCTTGTTTTATGAGTTAGTTCTGTACTTATTCTTGGTGAGTAATGCTGCCTCTGTGCAGCTATTAACAAGCTTGTATAGGGTTTCTGTTAACAGTTCCGCATAGCCAGCATTTTTCTCAGGGTTTATGGGGGATTTTTTTTTCTGCCATTAGTTGCAGCTATTAATTTCCCAAACTCAGTTCTACTAATTTTTCTTATGACAAGATACTGAACTTAGTCACCTTGCAAAAAAAGTATCTCTTTTGATTTCAGTCTAACCAAATATAATTAAAATACCTTTTCGTGTGTAGGCTTCATATTTATTATGATACTTAACTGCATATTTGGGTTTCTGTCTCCATTCCCCATTTCATCTTATTTAGACAGTGATATTACTCAACATCCATATGGCAATTAGCAGTCATCATGGCACATGCAAGATTGTATTTAACGTGTGCTTTAAATCAAGAGATGCTTGGCTAAGATCCGTTTTTGCCACTGCTTTTGAAACACAGTTTTGTGCTGAGCTGTACATATATAAACGGATGACAAATTCTCATATTTTCACAGGCAGATAAAGCAGAACCTTACTCTTAAACTTGGTAGCTTGAAAAAATGTTTTACTATATGATGCAAGCCTGCTTCTGAAGTCTGCATGTGTGGTAGCATTTTTGTTCAGTATATTACCACTTCTTTCATTTTGTTAAGTACAGTTCTGCTTGTACTTCTTAACTTCATTGTTTTAGCCATATCTGCTGTTGCTGAGGCTTGTCACAATTGGAGGTTTCTGTCTTTTCAGGTATAATATTTAGTAGTCTTAAGGGGATATGACTGTCATAGTCACTGTGCCATAAACTTTGCTGTTAACTCATTCAAGCCTATAGCACCTTTTTCTACACTTCCATTTCACACCCATAGCTCTGTATGGCGTCCAGACCTTTTTGGGGTCTGGCTTCTTTATGTAAGTAACTTACCAGCTAATAAAAGATGATATTAGAAAGTGCAAGGAGTTATTGACAACATGACACCAAGATTGTTAGGCTGGGATAATCTGTAGGAGAGAAATGAATCACTATTTGTCAGTTATTATTCATATTTTCATTTTTATGTTCAGATTTTTATAACCAAGAGCCCTGTATGTGATTGAAAGGTATGGTATGATAAGGCATGTAGATTGGTAAATTAGTTGTTAATGCCCATTTACATCACACTTTACATGAGATATTATCAGTTGTTTGTTAGTAGTTATGTAAATAAACAATATTTCCATATTTATTTATTTATTTATTTAACATTAGTTGACTGGGAAAATCTGACTAGGACAGAGCCTATTTTCAGAGGAGGCCTGGGGAGGAACGCTGCAGACACGTCTTGGAATTTGGAATATGTACGTAATACTTCAAAAACAAAGTGATTTACAGACTGGTTCATGACATCAGGCGAAACCTTAAATGTTGCTAAAGACGGTCTTTGCTATTTGTACCATAAGTTGCATATCGTGAGAGATGTTCAATTTTATATACATTGCTAATTATACAGTAAAGCATATGCTTTCATATTTCTGTAAACATGTCAATAAACCTTTACTCATAAAAGTATTTCTGGATGTCATGTGAAAACTTATGTCTAATAAACATAAATGGTCTAACAAATGTATGTTTAGGGTGTTCAGTTTCCAAGCTGTGACATTTTTTGAAAGTGCTGCAAAAACCAAGATTATAGGGTTGTGTGCGTTATAATATATTTAATATTTACGGAAAGAATGTGAATGCACTGACTGTTGTCACTATAATGAATACTTCTTACTGATAACATTGCTTTTTGTACTGTATTAATAGTGTTTATTGCTCATAAAATATTTACATGTGTTTATCTTAAGCTTTTTAAGTTTATTTTTCAGAAGAAGTTCTGGAATGCTAGATGTGTGTAAGCTGCTAGAGGTGTGATATTCCACACTTGGGTAGGCATTTTAGCCTTAAGGTTAGTTTTGGTGGATTTTATTAAGTTCCTTGAGTATATTTCTGTGACAAGGACTCTAACCTTCTGGGAATTACTCCTACTTTTCCTTTTATTGTAAAGCTTGTTAATATCATGGTTCCACCAAATGGGTTTGTTTCTGGGGTTCCCCTGCACTTGTTTCTATGGGGTACAGCTGCATCTGCACAGCTATTTACATGCTGGTATAGTGTGGTGGTGTACATTTTTGCATATTCAGTGGGGATAACTAGGTTTTGGGGGGGGAATTGAAGCTTGCCAGTGTATCACTTAGGAGTAGGTAGTTTGTCTTAAAGAAATGTATAATGGTACCTTGAGTGGAAAGGATCTCTAGTTTCAGGTCTGTTTTGAAGGAGACATCTTTATAGTCAGACCTAACAAGTGATAAAGATAAGCAAGGGATGATGCACGATGCTCCCAGTTTAGTAAGGACAAGATCCAAGATATTGTTCATCCTAGTGGGTACTCTGACTAATTGTTTCAAGACATTTGTACTGACAAACTCCATAAATCTCCTTACTTGTGCACTAGTGTTTGTGTAGGTTTCCTAGTCCATAGCTGGATAGCTAGAGCACCAAAGAAAATAGTATTGGGTTTAATACTGAGTGATTCTAGTTCCTGTAGATGGGTGTAGTGGCTTTATTGTGTCATGTAGGAAGTTCTGTAGCTATCTAATATATGGTGTGGGACTATTCTGATAGTAATTTGGACATGAACCTCTAGTGCATCATGCTGCTTTACCAGCCGTATTGTGAGTCTCTTCTGGATGAAGATTGTGACACCTCCACCTTTTTCCCTTCCTTTGCAGTATTTGATCATGTGGAAGGCATTGTAACCCTGCACAGCCAGTGTGCTGCTATTTTAAACCGTGTCTCAGTCATTATGCAGACATCAGTTGTGGATGAGAATGTGTTGGTAGTTACTGTGAGTCACTCCCTAGTCCCCAATTGAAGCTGTAGCTTCAGAGACTGTATGTTTGTCATGTCTGCTCCCAGAGAATCATGGTCCTCCCCTCCTGTTCAGTGCAATAGGTAGAAGTGTGGGTTGAGGTGGTTGTTTTGTACCCTCTGTGCTTTTTGGTGCTGCTGTATATTTTTATTTACTCTTGCTGATTCCATGTGTCATCAAAGAGTTCAAGTAAGAAGATCCAACTCATTTTTGAAGCCCCTGTGTATTGAGGAGTTCATGTATATGAGTTTCTGCTTCTGTGGCAGTAGAGGATGCTCTCACAGCCTTGTCCTGTGATATCTCCCATGATTTGAGTAACAACCGGTTCCACCTCAGAACTTGTCCCATGGCTTAATTAGCTGGGATCACAGAAAGGCAGGAGTCTTGAACCTGCTAGTGAAGCTTTCTGCTTCGGCCAACAAATGGAAAGTGGTCATCTGTCTCATTTAAGTATCACACTGTGCCACCCCAGTTGATTAAAGGTGGCTGAGATCCTTCAGATGCCTGTATATGTGGGTCTCAGTGTTTCTGTCAGGGTTCCTGGGAAGTCATCTGCCCATTGCTCCTGGAGGAAGAGGAAAGGATTGAGATCCACATTTGACAGTTCATGCAGTTCCTTTAGGAATGAAGCTTCTCCATCTCTGTTTGGAGAACTCCCTTCCCTTCCTCTCAGGTTCTTGGACTTCATGTTTAACAGACGTGCCTGTCCACCACTGGGCCTGCAGTTTTGGCAGCAGTGGAATTCATCCATGAGCTAAACTCTCTTCTTTGTAGCTCTGCCTCTGAGAATGATCCATGAGCTCCAGGTTTACTTTATTTATTTTAAATGTATTTGTTTACTAAGGGAGAGCACTGTCTACATAGACCTTTTTCAAACTAAGCCAATGAACACTGTATGGTTAACTGATTTACTGAGAGTCAGACAGACAATGGAGGCTGAGGGACCCAAATCTTGGACCACAGGAAACAGCTCCTTAATCCTCTGCTCCAACTGCCAGACTTCAGGTTCATAGCTGAAAGGATCCTTTTCATCTGTCTCGGTCCTACTTCTCCTCAGAAGTCGGGTTTGATTTTATCCATGAGCCAGGACATTTTTTTCTCATTGTTCTCTGTGGGAATGGAAACTGGGGGGTGGGGGAGTCCTTCTTTTCCTGAAACTGCTTCAACTGCTCAGGTATTCCATGATGCATGTCTGCTAATTTAGTTAAACAGGCTAGTGTGTTATCTCCCTGGCTTCAGGGATACAAGAAGGACTTTTCCAAGCCGACATTTAGTAGATTGAGATCTACATTCTCTTTTGCCTTTGGGTGGCTCTGCCCACTGGCCTTTGCAGCATGTGATGTTTCTATTTTCTTCCAGTGCCTGCTTGGTTGTGCCTTATTGCAGACATTAATACTACAACCATTTGTTTTGTGGTGCTTCCTTTCTCCAGGTGGTATTGTCTTAACTATGAGTTTGGGTGTCATTCCTGTCTTGGTGAGACACTACCACAGGCACAGACTTCTGATCTCTTTCATGTTGTCATCCTTGTACTCCTTCCATGTTGGTGCCAAACTGCTTTGAGATTCTACCCAAGCTTAGGCCCTTTCAATAAGGGTCATCATCATTTTCTTAGTGTCAGGTGATCTTATGCGAGGAACTCTCCTTGATGAGTTAGAAATTTCCTTCACTTGTCCCATTCAGGTGATTTATTCAGCCTCTGCTTTTGATCTCTGTAATTTGGTAAGCATATACTAGTATATTGCTCGTTAGCTGTTGGGGTGGTAACTCTTCATTGCTATTTTTTGACTTACAAGAGGATATTCACTTGTGATTAAGGAGTGAACTGGTACTTGTAAGAGATTAGTGCATTTATGTAGTCATTGCACTGTATCGATAGTTCTTTCATGTGAAACCAAAAATTTCAGCTGTGTATCCTGCTCTTCACCACTAGATGCCAGCATAGTTTAGCAAACGGTTATTCCGTGAAATGCTAAATTCTTCACTTCTGTTTACTGTTCCATGGTTCATCTTGCACTTTTGGGGTATGTATAAACTAAAGATTTTTGAACTAAGAATAAATTCCGCAGCCCCATAAGCCCTCCAGGTAATAGGACTGCAGAAGAGAGGTGCATTGTTCAAAGCCATTGAACATCCAGACAGAATAGTGCAGAGAAACAGAATTATCTGTTAGTGGGGTATTTAATAAAAAAACAAACAATTCCCACAGCAAATAAATATGCGGTCAAACCAGACACACCCTAGCAAAATAGAATATCATGTAGAACAAAAAAAAAAAAAAAACACAAGAAACATGCCTTGGACTAACCTTCACCACAACCTCATTTTCTTCTTCTTCTTTCGGCTTTTTCCCGGTTAGGGGTCGCCACAACAGATCACTTGTCCGCTCATGATTGGCAGTGGAGTTTTACGATGTCGAGTTGCCAGCCCGGCACCCAACCTTCCGCAGAAGGCACTCACACCTAGGGCCAATTTAGTGTGTCCAATCTACCTGGGATGTGGGAGGAAACCGGAGCACCCGGAGGAAACCCACGTGGCCACAGGGAGGACATGCAGACTCCACACAGAAGGCACCCCAGTATCGAACGGAGAACCTCTTGCTGTGAGGCGACAATGCTAACCGCTGCACCACCGCGGCCACCCACACCGCAACCTCATTATCTAACCTGCCTAATTTCACTTATTTTTCTTACAACAATTCTCCTAATCCCTTGAAACTCAAGAACAGGAAAAAGATTGTAAAAAAGTTAAAATTCTACCTTTTTATTTAAGATGATAATACCCTGTACTTCAGACATAAAATCATTCTTGTCCATTTTGCCTGCATTGTTGCAATCTCCAACAATTATCACAGTGTAATATTTTTCTTTTCTTCCATTAATTTCTTGAAAGTCTCAGGCAGATCTGTCATTCTACAGCCCCTTAAACAGGAGACAGCAGCACTATCCTGCTGTATCATTGGGAATATTTCCTTTGGTCCTCTTAACATAGCATCTCTCCCATGATTAAAATGTGAGGGGAAGTCTATATATCATCCCTAGAGTTTCCTAAACCTGTAGTGCAATCTGTTTTCCTATATAAATGCATTGAACTAACTTCCACCACAACCTCATTTTTCTATGCCGCCCCTTAAAGCCCTTTGTCATTTCTTTCTATCCATCAGGCATCACCCCCTCAGCAATTATCTCACTACACAGCTCTTCCTTCCTCCTTGCATGACTTATCTTTTCTAGTATCTCATCAAGATTTAAAGAGAAGTTACAGTTCCGCTTTATTCTTTCTGCATTAAGCCCATCATTGATTGGGAGCCTATTTCTTTGCATTTTTTTCAGTTAATCCTTGCCTGCTTTTAGAATTCAGCAGGTTTGTTGTCACAAAAATTATTGAACTTCAGCTGCTGGTGTGATGTCCAACTTGTGTATAATAATTCTGGAATGACCTGGGACACTCAGAGGTTCATAGGTACTCACTAGACTATTGATCTGTGAGAATATTGAGAGGCTTAGCCTTAAGATTTCCATGGAAATTTCCTTTATATTTTGCATACATCAGGGATGGACCAAACAGGAATATTTTGGGATATCTGCATGTTTCCCCTAGTCATGAGGGGCACGGTTGGTAAACCTGGGATTAGTTTGCAGTTACCCATCCATTCATCCATATATTTGAATAGAGCAAGAGAAGTGTTTTGCTTTATGTGGAGTGGAAAATGGCTCCGTATGTGCTGTGTTCTTTGTACTATAAACCTATCCCTCTAACATGTTCTATTGAAGAGAAATTGGCCACTGTAACCTTAGTTTTTAAAAGCTTCAGCCAACTGGACCTTTCTGTTGGTAATGCTGGGTTTGGAATGGGCATGCTGATTGCTTTTTTCCATTGCAAGTATGTTGACACACTGATATGCAAGTGGAGGAAGGTGTTTGATCTGTCCAGTTCACCCAATTTATGCAGCTATTTCTTTCCAGTTTTTGACATATTTATGACTGTCTTAAATGCTTTCCATATATCTACACGCCATTAGTGATCTTGCTCTATATTCCATGACCCTGACCACACTTTCCATGCAGTAGTAGTTCATGTGATCCATTTTAAATCACTCTGCCTGACCACAATAGGACATCCATTCAGATGTTCATCGTGTTTCACTGTTGCAGTCCTAACAAATGGGTTATCCAGCTCCCGGTAGCCCTCATTTGGCCAGAATACCAAAGGTAAGTAAAAATAACGCCGGTTGCCAAGAACGTCAGGTGGTCCGATACAAAAGGAGGCAGCCAACGTCACTTCCTCAGTCTTCCTTGCCACGGAGCCCGAAGCAAAAGCTTTTCATGCATGAGTGCGGTCGGCAGTTTACCTTTGTTGGTTTCTGAATACAAGAGTTGAAGTCTACTACAGCTAAGTACCCTGTTGAGAATCCTCTTTTCTTGCCTTAACGAATGTCAGAAAAAGTTAATTGCCTTACCTGTTGGAAGCAGATTCCCCATAGAGATTTTCATTCCTATTGCATTATTTGTTTAGACCTTGAACACGACGTTCCCAAGTGTGATCTCTGTGCCTCCTTTAATCCGCGTACTATCCGTCATTGTGCTAAGATTTTAGCTAGGCATTTTTGAGTTTGGCCTAAGTTTGTTGGTGTCCGCTGGTCTTCAGGCTTCGGCTGTTCTGAAGAAATGTAAAGATAAGGACCACGACAGGCCTCAGAAAGCTAAGTCCTCGGATGAGGTTAAGTTGGTCGTCAGTCAGGCAGTAGCCAGTGAGACACCTTTGCAGTCCCTGCAGTCCACAGATGTATAACTGCAGGCCTCGAGTCAGAGTCCCTTAGGCCTTCGGCCTCCATTTTGCCTTCCGACCTGTCACCGGTCACCTCTTCTGCTGGCGCCAGAGCTGCTAAGCTGACTCCGGTGTCCGAAGTCTCTGTTTTGCGTTCTGACAGCAAACTTTTTCCTTTAACCTCTGCTGCAACTTTGGCAGTTGCCAGGCCTCCTGAATCCTTCAGGCTGGCAGGTAAATCTTCCATTTGTAAGCCTGTGAAAAGGCAGGCTTTTGCTTCTTCTCATTCCCCTCAATCCCAAATGGTTAAAATGGCTAATGATTTGTTGACTCTTATTAGGGGTTCTCAGCCTCCTCCTTCTAAAAGGAGTAGGTATGTTTCTCCTGAGATTTTGTCCTGCTCAGGTTCTGATTCTTCCAGCATTTCTGCTGATGAAGAGGAATTTTCTCAGGCTTTTTCCTCCTTTTGAGGATTCAGATACAGAGGAGTCCATCCCTTCAGCTTCTCCTCCAGAGGATTTCTCTTTTGGAGATGCTTTAAATACCCTCAGAGAACATTTTAAATGGGAAAGTCAGGATTATCTCCAATCCAAGAAGCAGATTAATGGTTTCTGGATTTACCTCAGCATAAGTCTCTTGAAATTCCCCCTGTGTTGGAAGTTGTTGATGTTTTTCTGGAAAATTCCTTGTCTCCAAATTCGGTTCCTCCTGCTCCCAGGAAACCTGACAGGTACTACAGAGTCCCTGATTCTCATCTGTTTCTTTTCAGGAATCCGTTGGTGGATCCAGAGGTTATTTCTCAGGACCCTAAAGGAGTTAAGGCCACTGTTACCAGAAATCCTGTTCCCTCTGACAGGGAGTCTAAGAACCTAGATAGTTGGGGCAAGAAGGTTTATACCTCTGCCACCCTAGGTATTAGGGCTACCAATTGTCTATTTCATATGCTGAAGTACCAGCAGCACACCTTGGAGGCTATTGGGTCTAGGATAGCAAGTGTACCTCTTTTGGCAGAGAGTAAAGACATGCAGGATTTACTGAATTCAGCCAGTCTGGTCAATAAGCATTCTTTGCATTATGGTTTTGACATCCTTGAGGCCTCCAGCAGGACTACAGCTACTGGATCTGTTATTAGAAGGCACGCTAACCTGTCAAGGCTAAGCTTTTGAATGTACCTTTACATAAAGACAGTCTTTTTGGCAGCAAAGCAGAGGAGGTATAAAGAAGATGAAGGATAAGGCCAAGTCCATGCAAACTGTTAAGGATTTTCTGCAAGTTCAAACCCCTCGCTTTAGCAGGAATTACCCTTCCAAGAGTTGGACCTTTCCTGATACCAGCAGACAGAACCGTTCCAGCACTAGAGGTTACAAATCTTCTAGGGGGCAGAGAGCTACCCCTCAAAGGTATAGACGTTGGCAAGCTTCCACTTCTAAAGGGGGAAGCTCCAAACCTGCATCTCAATCAAAACACTCTCAATGACTTTTTACAACTTCTGCCTGTTCTTGCTTGCTGGGAGAGTCCTTTAGGGGTAAGGTTGGCCCTTTTTGCAGATGTCTGGGCCACTATCACAGATGACAAATGGGTGCTCAGAACGGTGTCCCTAGGGCACAAGTTTTCTTTCCGCACCTGTCCAGCTCCCAAGGGATTCCTGGACGTTCCTCCAAACCAAAGGGCAGAAGTAGAAAAACACATTTTGTCTCTGTCTCATCTGGGAGCAATAGAATCAGTTCCTGCTCAGCAGGTAGGCCAGGGCTTTTATTCCAGGCTTTTCCTAGTTCCAAAAAAAGAAGGCACCTGGGGTCCTATCCTGGATCTTTCCATTCTGAACTCTTTTCTAGTAATTCCAAAGTTCAAAATGCTCACTCTGTATCAGTTGCTATCACTGCTAGAAAAGGATTCCTGGCTGGTAACTTTGGATCTCAAAGAGGCTTATCTGCACATTCCTATCAGGGAAAGTTGCAGGCAGTACCTTCATTTCAGAGTGGGCGAGCTACATTACCAATTCTCTGTGCTGCCCTTTGGCTTATCTACTGCTCCCAGAGTCTTCACAAAGTGCCTGGTCCCAGTTATTGCTTTTTGTAGGCAGAAGAAAATTCAGATTTACTCATACTTGAATGACTGTCTGATTCAAGCAAGTTCTCAGGAACAGCTATTAAAGAATCTGGAATTCGTAAAGACTCTGCTCTGTTCCCTGGGTTACACACTCAATGTAGAAAATCAAAAATGGTACCATCGAAGGAAGTAACATTCCTGGGAGCGAGTCTGAACACAGCCACCCAGATGATATATCTCACCCTGGAGAAGCAGACAACCCTTTCAGTTTACTTCAAGGACTTGGCAAGCCTGTCCCAGCTCCCTGCAAGGAAATACCTGCAAGCTCTGGGATTCTTGACATCTTGTATTCTCATGATTTTATATGCAAGACTGCATATGAGGAAACTGCAATGGTACCTCAAGAACATTTGGTGTCAACACACAGAGGACATGGATATGATGATTCTTCTGCTTCCATCTCTGCAGGCGGAGTTTCTATGGTGGGCAACAGCCTGTCTGCAAAACAAAGGCATGCCTTTTTGGACACCTCTTGCTACTCATGTTCTGACTACAGACACATCGGACTATGCCTGGGAAGCGCACCTGGATGGCAGATGCATACGGGGACGTTGGAATGCCCAGCAGATGAACCTGCATATAAATCTAAAGGAGTTGATTGCAGTTCAGAAGGCCTTACTAGCTTTCAAGCATCTTCTTTCTCCAGGGACCCTGCTTGTCAGGATAGACACACCGCGGTCATGTGGTACATCAACAAGCAGGGAGGGAATCACTGTTACCCCCTGTGCAGGCAAAGCATGAATGGTCCATGGCAGCATCCCTGGACCTGCATCTCCTAGCTCAGTTTCTTCCAGGAAGGCTCGATGTTTTGGCAGACCAGTTGAGCAGGCAAACCCTGGATCCTCACGAGTGGCAGCTGAACAGAACAGTCTTTTACAGCATCATTCAATGCTGGGGCACTCCTCAGGTGGATCGTTTCACCTCCCCAGGCAACCATCTGCTACCTCTCTTTTGCACCAGACAGCAGCACAGCAGAGCCTGGAACGTGGATGCTCTGTCCTTCCCTTGGACATTGCTATCAGTGTACGCCTTTCCTCCTCTTCCTCTTCTTTCCAGAGTATTAGTGAAGATCAGGGATGAACGTCCAAGGGCTATTCTCATAGCTCCGGACTGGTCCAGACAGCATTGGTATCCGCTGCTTCGCAGTCTCTCCCATCTTCCTCCTTGGCATCTTTCTCTGAAGCCAGATCTTTTGGTTCAGGAAAGGGGAAACATTCTACATCCTCATCTTCAGTCTCTTCATTTGGCAGCATGGCTAATTGTATGACTCCTTCCATTTCTTCCTCTCTTTCCCAACAGGTGGTTGACGTGCTGAGGGAGGCCAGGAGGTCTAGCACTAGGAAATCCTATGCTGGCAAATGGGAAAGGTTTTCTCAATAGATGCAGGCTAGAGGGGAGTCTTCTTCTCAACCTACCCTTTCTCTGATCCTGGAATACCTGGCTGATTTGCTTCAGGGTAGTCTTTCTTTTTCCTCTATCAAGATCCATGCTTCAGCCATCTCTGATCATTGTTCTCTTGAACAGCCCATTTTCTCTCATCCCCTGATGAAAATGTTTCTTAGAGGTGCTTGCAATTTAAAACCTCCCAGAAGAGCACCTACTCCAGCCTGGGATCTTAATTTTGTTCTGGAGAAACTCACTCTTCCTCCTTTTGAGCCAGCTCCCTCTACAGATTTAAAGATTCTCTCTTTGAAGAACGCCTTCCTCTTGGCTATAACTTCAGCAAGGAGGGTTTCGGAGCTGCAAGCTTTGATGGCCATGGAGCCTTTTCTTATTTTCCATGCAGATAGTCTCCCTGAGGACTAATCCCTCCTTTATGCCTAAGGTAGTTTCCAGCTTGTCTCTTAATTAGTCCATACACCTTCCTACCTTCTTTTTTAATCCTCGCAATAGAGGTGAAAGGATCCTACATTCTCTTGATGTGCACAGACAGCTTAGGTTTTACCTGGACAGAACTAAGGACCTTTGGAAATCAGCACAGTTATCAGTCAGTTTTGCCCCTGGAGCCCAGGGCAAGGCTATTTCTAAGCAGACCATTTCTAAATGGATTGCACATTGCATTACTTTTTGTTATTCCTTTCATGGCAAAGCTCCGCCTCAAGGGATTAGGACCCACTCTACTAGAGCGGCTTCCACTTCTGCAGCCTTTCTAAGGGGTGTCCCTACTAAAGACATTTTGGGGGCTGCCACATGGTCTTCTGTTCACACTTTCACAAAACATTATAAATTGCCTCTGTTTTCCAGAGCCAGGGCAGGGTTTGCCACTGCGGTGTTGCAGGGCATTATCTCCAACCCTTGATGCTGTTGGTTCCTCCCCCCTTTTTTCTGTGGGCTTTGGTAATCAACCCATTTGTTAGGACTGCAATAGTGAAACACGATGACCATAGTACAGTTGTGTACACTTACCATAAATGTAGATGTTCGAGTATATTCACTGTTGCAGTCCTGGATTCCCTCCCTCCTTCCCCCTTTTAATGGTCCTCTCCTATTCTCTTTCCCCAAGATACAGGCTTAATTTGTTATTTGTCAGATTGGTTTTTGATTTAAGCCTTATTTTCTGGGGGCTCCTGACTGTTATGGCAAGAAAGTCTGAGTAAGTGACGTTGGATGCCTCCTTTTGTATCGGACACCCTGACGTCCTTTACAACCGATGGCATTTTTACTTACCTTTGTTATTGTGACCGACTGAGGGTTACCGGGAGCCGGATAACCCATTTGTTAGGACTGCAACAGTGAATACACTCGAACATCTACATTTATGCTAAGTGTACACAACTGTACTTTCTACTTCCCCAAGCTCATAGGTATGGGTTATATATTTAATTCTAATGAACTAGCAGCAGTGATTTGCATGTCCACTGATACGCAATTGTTCTAGAGAATTCTTGCTTTGAATAGGTAGCGCAGTGAAGCTAGATCACATCTAGATCATCTCTTGTTATATACTGGCCATTCAGTCACCACATATTGTCAGAAGTGAAGAAGTATGTTTGATTTCAAGAGTTTATGTTTGAAAAGACAGAAGTATAATTCACAGTGGAACTGTACTGTAAAGCAGCCATCTTGAATTCATTTTTTTGTTGCATGGAAATTTAGCTGAAAACTGTAAGCTGTGGATCCATAAATTGTGTTTTCCACTGTGAGTGGATTAACTTAAAAGACTAAAAAGTTACATGTGCTACCTTCCTTCGTGTCATTTGAGAAAAGAAGAAACTTACATGCATTTAATTGTTTGTCTTGAAGAAGAAGAAAACAATGCTAGTAGTAAGAAATTTAGGAATTATTTTGCGCAAAAAAAGAGCTTGACATTTTTACACACCATTTTTTTACAAGATTCTGCAGACACAAAGATGCTTATATCTGATGAAAGAAAGATATTCAACAAGGGATTGTGAGATTTCTACCAAAGGTCGTTTTTGAAGCGTTAGCAGCACTTCATATTAAAGCTGTGATTTTATTTATTTATTTATTTATTTAAATTTGTTGACCGGGAGTGTCCGACTGGACGTAGGTCCATTTTCAGCGGAGGCCCGGGGAGAAAAGCTCCACAGTTAAAATAAACAGACAGTATTTACATTGAATTACATAGTGATTAACAATTTACATAGCAATTACTTACAACATATTTACAGATGAATAACATAGTTAGTACATCAGTAGACAACTAGAATCTTTATCTGTGAAGTGCATGCCAGACATTAACAAATATTACAAGAAGAAGAAGTTCTTGCTGTATAATAAGTACTGGCTTATGAGCATCTGAGCTTGCTATAATCAAGGTAGTTAGTGGAGTGGAAAGAAAGGTAGTGGTTGGATGGGGTGGATGATATTAAGAGTGGGAGTTGCAAGGGCATAGCCAGCATGTTTTTATTTGTGCTTTTAGTAAAGTTTTGAAGTGGGTGCATGATGGTATGGAGGTAATTGTGGGTGGGAGTGAGTTCCATAATTTGGCTATGGCGCAAGAGAATAGTGCTTCACCAGCAGAGTTATTGGCTTTAGTGATCTGCAAGTGATTTTTGCTGCTGGATCTTAGTGGTCTGGTGGTGTGATAGGGTTGGAGTAGATTCTGGAGGGATGGGACATTTAGTGGATGGTTTACTAGTTTGTGGGCGAGTGAGAGTTGATACCATTGAAGAAGGTGAGGGAGTTCAAGCCAGCCCAGTTCAGCAAGTGAGAGATCGTGGTGACTACGGTAGGATGCCCCTGTGGCGAATTTGGCGATTTTGTTGTAGCAGGACTCTAGCTTGTTTAGATCACATTGCTTTAGGTTGGTATATATTGGAGAGGCATAAAGTAGGGTGGAGATAAGGTGGGAATTTGCTATTGAAATCTTTGCTGCTTTGGTGAGAAATTGCTTATTTCTGTATAACGCTCCTAGTTTTTTGTGGGCTTTTTTTATAGTCATGGATATGTGAATGTCAAATTTTAGTTTATTGTCTATTTCCACTCCTAGTAATTTGGTATGTTCAGTTGGGTATATAGTGGTGGTGTCTTTGCCGTGATGTTAAAGTGAGAGTTGTTTTGAGTATGTTTGGTGGGTTGGAAGATGAGTAGTTTAGTTTTGTTTGGGTTGAGTATTAATCGGGCATCGGATAACCATGTTTCAACAGAGGAAAAGGCTTCCTGTGTGACTTTTTGCAGTTTTGGTAGGGACTGGGCTGAGCAGATGATGGTCGAGTCATCTGCATATTGTATGAATGTGCCATGTTTGGTGGCAGAGGCTAGATTATTGGTGTAAACCGAGAAGAGTAGGGGTCCAAGGATGGATCCTTGGGGAACCCCTATGGAGACAGGTAGTTGGGGAGATATATCATTCTGCCATACAACGGATTGTTGGCGGTCAGACAGGTAACTCTGAAACCAGTTGGTGACCGAATGTGAGAAGGATAGGTTATTGAGGACAGAGATAAGTTGTTTGTGTGGGACCATGTCAAATGCTTTAGATAGGTCTAGGAAAGTAGCAGAGGAGAGAGAGACATTGTTTTTATGCTGAAGGATAGTGTTAGTAAAGGAGAGTAAGGCAGTGGTGGTGCTATGGTTTGGTCGGAAACCATGCTGAGTACTGGAAAGGAGGTTGTTAGTAAGGAGGTAGTCTGGGACCTGAGAGTGTATGCATCTCTCTAGTATTTTGGAGAGCGGAGAGAGAATAGCTATGGGGCAGTAATTGGTTAGTTCTGTGGAGGGTACGCCTTTGTGGAGGGGAATTATATGTGATACTTTCCACAGTGTGGGAACGTAACTTTCTGACAGAGATCGGTTAATCAAGATGGATACTGGGTAGGCCAGAGCATCAGCTGTGATTTGTAGGTATTCACTTGGGAGGCTGTCTGCTGCTAATTTGGTGGGTTTAAGTTTAGATAAGTGTGTTTTTATGTTGGAGGTAGGTACAGGAGAAAAAAAGAAGGCAGTGGGTAGATTACTAGTTGAAGGTGTGGGTTGGAGGGGAAGGGGGGGTTGTGTTGTTTAGCTAGTGATAGTATGGTTTGGGTGAAGTGTGTGTTGAATGAGGAAGCAATATTTTCTGAGGAGTGAGGGATGTTAGGAGGGGGGGTACTGACTTTACCTGGGTGGAGGATGGAGTTTATGGAGGACCAGAATTGTTTGGGGCTGTGTTGTGAGGAGTCTAGGGCAGACTGGTAGTATTGGGATCTGTCCTATTTTATCAGCTTTTTGACTCTATTGCGTAGTTCTAGGAATTTCTGTCTAGCTGAGGGGGTTTTGATTTTGCGCCAGTGCTCCCAGGCTTTATCCCTGTTTTTCATTTCTGACTTGGTGGTTTTCTGTAGCCATGGGGAGGGTTGTGCTTTGGTTCTGGAGAATCTTATGGGGGCATGGTAATTAAGGATGTTCAGGAAGGTAGTATTAAAACATTCAACTGCATCATCTAGACTGAGGTACTTTAGAGGATGCCAGTTACATTCTTTGAGGGATGAGATGAA
Source organism: Protopterus annectens (assembly GCF_019279795.1). Lineage (NCBI taxonomy): Eukaryota > Metazoa > Chordata > Ceratodontiformes > Protopteridae > Protopterus > Protopterus annectens. The sequence goes on along the minus strand of NC_056733.1, from coordinate 1,482,034,108 downwards.
TGTGAGTGGGTTAAAGTTTAGTTTTTTACGTATTTGACGGTAGATGACAGGTTTAGCTTGGTATAGGTATTTTTTGAGTAGGAATGTTGGGGAGTGATCACTGAGGCTATCTGGTAAGCAGCCTGTTATATATGACTGGGGGCTCTTACTGACTAGTATCCAGTCCAGGGTAGTGTGCTTGGTGGAGTTTTTATTTATCCTGGTTGGTGACTGGACTAGTTGAGTGAAACCATGAAGGTGTACATGATGGGTTGGATTGTTGCCAGAACAGGATTGCCAGTCAATATTGAAATCACCTAAGATGATAGTTTCTTGGGGGAGATGGTGGGTAGACCAGCTGAGGAGGTTTTCTAGGGGTGGGATGTTTTGGCCAGGTGGGAAGTAGCATCCAATTATGTTGATGGTTTTGTTTTGGTTAATTTTGAGGTTGGTATATATTATTTCTTCATTGCCTATTTGTGGAGCTGATGATTTTAAGATCTGGGTGTTTAGATGCTGTTTAAAAATTATAGCTACACCACCTCCTTTTTTTGTTTAGCCGGTCTACTCTTAGTATGCCGTAACCTGTAGGGAGTATTTGCTCACTGGTAATGTGAGGTTTTAGCCAGGTTTCTGTCAGGATGACTATATCTGGGGAGTACATGTCTATGGTGGCATGGAGTTCATGGACTTTGTTGGATATACTTCTAATATTTAGGCATAGTAGAAGGAAGTCACTTGGCTTTCTATTGGCTGTAATATGGGAGAAGTTGTGGTTTCTAGTCAGATTATGGGTTGGAGATGGTAGGGCCAGGGTTGGGGTGGATGTCTCCACTTAGAGCTAGTTTTGATAAGCATGAGATTATTAGTTTTCTCAGTTTTTGAATTTGTTTGATTATAAGGGAAACTTTATGATTGTGCTCTGTGGGTAATAGGTATGGTTGGAGGGTTACTATGTTAAGTTGTAGGGATGCTTTATGTTTGAGTAATATAGCTGGTAGAATATGTGGGGGGTGCATAGGGATGGTTCTTGAGCTGGTGGGAGGGGAGCTGAGTGTGGGTAAGACATGAGTGGTGGTGTGAGTAGTAGTACAGTGGTAGTGGTTGAGTGGGGGAATGATGGAGCTTTGGTAGGATGTAAGATATGCAAGGAGAGTGCATGCAGTGAGCATAGGAAAGGTATGCTTGTACTTGTTATTTGAGGAGATGTGATAGTAGTGGGAAGATGGAGGAGGGAGTGTTGGGTTAGTGCTGTGGTTGGTTATTAGAAAGATGGGAGGGGTTTGAGTGCAATAAAGGTGGGAGGAAATAGGGGGCAGGGTGGGGAGCGAAGCGGGTACAGACCCTGTTAGTTGCTCGTATGAGGGGCTGGAAACAGTCACAAAGCAAAGACAAGTATGTGTTAAGAAACGATCACAATTGACCAAGGACTGCTCTGAAACTGTAAGTCATTTCTTAATTTCTCAGGTGGAAAAACTGGATAACCTTGTATCAGTAGGCTACTGTGGTCATAGTTTAAATTTACAAACACACAGTATTGATCACTTATGGATACTATTTGCTAACAGAAGGGAATAAAAGAAAGTGGAAGATGTGTGTGTGTGTGTGTGTGTGTGATGGACTTTTTTTCTCCAGTGGCTGCTCTGCGATTAACCCTGTTTATAACCGGAAACTTGTTGGCCAGGAAAATCCACGGTCTCAAACACCTATCCTATACGGATAGGGTAAAAGCCCTGTCCCTCTACTCAGTTTCATAGAGACTGCTCAGAGGTGACCCGTGTCTGGCATATGAGGCCTTCTAAGTCCTCAGACCTGATGGAGTTGCTGCATATCCATACGTCAGACTTCACTCACGCAACCCGCATGCAAGGTCTCAACCTGGTCTGTGACATTAATCTAACTTGTTGACAGATTTGTGTCCCGACAACTCCCCCATCTGTGGAATAGACTCCTTCTCCATGTCAAGCAGAGTACCTCACTAGCCCTCTTTAAAAGGAACCTGGACGACTGGATGGGAAACAGAAAATATACCCCTGAGATCCCAGCTGAGTCTCTGCTGGACAGGGAAGACAGGTGCTGACTTTGTGGGAACATGGGTGAAAATTTTGGCTAGGCTTATAAGGGCCTCCAGGCCAATAGCCTAGTATCGTCCTATGAACCTAAGAGATATTTTTTGGTTTTACTTTTTCAGTGTGATAGTCAGAGGTTGGGCAATGGTTTTGCCAGAGAACAGGGTATCAGGTAGATGGGAAGTGGCTTCTGGTGGGATGCTTGAGGTAATGTTTTTAAATTTGGGATGTAAGGCAAAAATCGTAACCTTATTTTGGTTGAGTATTGTCCATTATGAGTGAGCCATTTAATTAGTATACATAGGTTATATTCTAGTTGTTTATAGTAATACTGGATGTTGCTGATGTGTAGATGACATGGCCTTTACATAAAGGAGGAATTTAGGGAATGGAAGCTGCTGATTATTGAGTAGGGTGGGGGTGGCAGTGGGGTGTTGCAGGATACCATGAATTAGTCGCATTGAAGCTGATATTGAGGACTACATTCTGACCAAGTAAAATTGCAGGTAGAGGTGGCCGAGACCCGCTTCAGGGCATTGATACTAAGTAAAGCCTTAGTCTTTCAGGATGACCAAAAAGAAGGTTGTGGTTTATTCATTTAAATGCCACAGTGATGTCTGTTAAAAAAAAAAATAACTTCTCCAGTTAACCAGACCTGTTCCTTTTGGAAAGGCTGTCATTGGTTAGTGTCCAGAGTGCTGTTTGAGTGTTTCTTCTTTCTCACACATATGCTGATATCTGCGTTGGTTGCCATATTTTTGAATGTGGTCTCCCAAATTCAAAACAGATTTGATCAGCATGTTTCTAATTGCTGTAAATGTATCCTTTTTACTTCGAAATTTCTGATTGTAAAATACTGTTGTGGGATGGGGAAATACTCCTAACATCCTGCGGTCACCATCTGCTATACTTCTTTGGAGAGGTGAGGATTGCACCCTACGTTTTTCATAGGCTCATAAGATCATAGAAAGTTACTAGGCTAATGACCCCAGGGCTCTTTTAAGCCTGACCAAATTTTACCCTTCTTTCCAAGTTCAGCTCCTATCACCCCTGTCCAAGAGAGACACAAACGGAAGGTGAATTTACAGTTACACATCTAGTTGGCCAGATTGCGTTTAAAGAGGGCCAATGAGGTGCTCTGCTTGACATAAAGCAGGAGTCTGTTCCAAATGTGTGGTAACCTCTGGGAGACAAATCTGTCTCTCCAGCAGGTTCTATTAAATTCAAATACCAGGTTAAGGCCTTTAGAGCGAGTAACCTGTGTACTGTTTGACTTATGAATATACAGCATTTCCAGTAAGTCCGGGTCAAAGATTGCCTTATATGCAAGGCAGAGATCGCCTCTTGAGTATTCTGTATGAAACAGAATAAAGTGACGGTGATTTCAGATGATTCTCATAGGATAGATGCTTGAAGACATTGAATTTTCCTTCTGAGGAACGTTTGTGCTCTCTCCCATTGCTGCAAGTGCTTGGAAATGTACATACCAAAAGGGCATTTTGCTCAGTTATTGGCCTGACGAGGGAAGTGCAGGGAGGGTTATAACTTCTTTTTTTCTGGAGGCAATGCCCATACTTATGAGATGAGCAATGTAGAATGTCCTCCTTACAACTGTGGAGACATGGTGATCAAAGGTAAGCTTGCTGTCAACCTGTGTGCCCAGGTCTCTCACCACTGAGTGCATACTTAGAGTGTTGTTATTGATGTGATAGTAAGCAGGAACATTGCTGTTACCAAAAAGGATGATAACACATTTTTTTGCATTGAGTTTAAGGCCATGACTATGGCAACAATCATTTGTGTGTGTAAGGCCTTCTTGTAAGATATTGACATTATTTTGGAGATTCTGTGACCGCTCCCAGTTTGCAGTCATCAACAAACTTTGTTAGCCACAGATAATGAAGAAGTTCATGTATAGAATTATACAAAAAGCACTTTATACCAATAAATTTATATTTATTTTGATTTAAAGTTATACCTGGAGTCCAGTCTACCTGCCTGCCTAAATCATCGAGGTCTGTCAGTCATGTCATCCCAGACTGCCAGGTACTATATCCCCTCAGAATGACACCAGAAATTAAGCCAGTTGTTGTAGTCAAGATTGAGGCATCATCCTAGGTAAAGGTAAAATGCTGCTTAAGACTAGGGACATAACAGCTTGAGACACACATTCTGAGAGCTCAGTCATGTCTCTCCTCATATAGTCTAGAGAAGTACATCTCAAGTTGTTCACACCAACATGGACTATGATGGTGTCATACCAGTACCTGTTGTTGAGACACTTGAGAACATGTTATATGGTGGATCCTGGCACCTGACAGACTGCTGACCGTGACCTTCTCCTTATCCAGCCTGGTGAGAGGGACATCTGTGTGTCTCACAATGGAATCACCTTTGACTAATAGGTTTGGTTTTGTGTTCATCTTTAAGGGCTTGACAGGTGAGACACTCGTGTGTGAGCTGTTATGTTCTGCAGAGCAGGTATTATGTGTAGGTTGCTTGTGTTTGTGTTTGAGAGGTCTCCGGTGCTTAGGTATGTTTCTGATGAGGACATCTGCATATGTAGGTATGTGTGATTTGGGTTTGGGTGGAGTAGTAGGTGAGTTGTACATGCTGACAACCCGCTCATTGTCATATGTACTGACTGGTGTGTGAGAGAGGATGGATTCAAGGTTCTTAATATAGTTGCATCTCTCACATGTTGAGTTTGTGTGGACTAGGAGTAGAGGGTTGTCAGTGAACAAGAGGCAGTTACTACATTGTCTGAGGATGCCCATGTCGACCAAGCTAGCTGGAGAAACTGTTGGAAATTGTACATCTTCAGTGTTAGGTAAATTTATATGGTCAGGAAGAAAGATCGCACTTAGGAATGGCTAGTAGATGAGAGTTGTGTTGGTACCTCTTAGGCTAGGCTTACTGTTCTACCTGACAATAGAGCAGGGCCTCGAAAAATCTCTGCAGGACCACAAACAAAGTGTTTAGGGAAAATTTAATAAGCAAAACATTTGCGACTGTAACCACCAATGGTAACTACTGCTATGTGCCAGTGTATGATGGTATGCTACACACAAGCAAGCACAGACTCGGGGCTTAAATGAAACAAGAAATAACCCTTTTAACTCAAAGTAGCCAATAATGAATGACTCTCTGAGATCTAGTCCATTCACATTCAATTAGAGGGACTCAGACAGCACTCTCCTCCTACAAAAGGTGTTTCACTCTGTGCGCTATTGAAATAAGTGATGCAACAGAGAAGTTGCCTTTTGTGTCAGGTTTGCTACTTCCCAAACCTCTGTTATTAGACCTTACTTGTTAAATATTTAGCAGGATTAGTACAAACTTTGGTTGTAATACAAAGAATAATCCATGACAGGGTGTGTGTTTATAGAAAAATAATGTTTCCCTGCTACCTTCAGTCACACTAGATGTGCATTCCTGCCTAATTAAACCTGTGGCCTGAAATATGCACATTTGTCACAGAAGTTTTTTAGACATGCGCTTTAATGTCAGAAAACGTAAATTTGTATTGTATGCATCCATCTGAAAAGCAGTTTAAAACCCCCGTGAAACACTGCTGCTGTTGTACCTCTTGCAGTAACACTGATTCTCTTATCAACTGTTTAATGCATATCATGGTGTCAATACAAAGACTATGTGTGGCAAAGAATATACAATCACTGTGTTAAGGTTCAAAGGTATGCTGATTATATGTAATAGTATAGTGCAAAGGGCAACACACTCTGTTCCAGTGTACGAATGTCAGGCATATGTCAACAGTACAACAGGGTGCAATTTGCAATAAAAGGATTGTTTGTAATAGTGCTGAAAGTGTATGTATTCCTTACTTTGTGTAATATTAAGCTTTTAAACAAAAGAGACAGTTTTGTAGGGAATGAGTGAACTTCATTACACTCCCACATGTTCTTTACCTTGATATACAAACTCCACAGTAGCAAAACTAAGGTGAAAGGGCAGGCATCAGGGGATTGAAATATTGTTCCCATTCCTCATCTGCCACAGAAAACATTGTATAGAGAAACTGCACCAACAGATTATTTGTTTCTGCATTTCTTCCCAGACCATCAGCACCTCCTCCCTGGGCCATCACTGATCTGTTTGCTCCCCTGGGCGATGGGAGGGGGTGAAACTTTGAGCATGTCAATAAACCAGATGGCACTCCCAAGTTATCTTTATTAGAAGGGTCATTTGTGCCAGTTGAATTTAATTTAATTTAAATTAAAAAATATATATACCCAATATTTTGTACATTGTAGCACCTGACACATAGTTTGTCCATCCCACATTCACTGAATTATAACTTGTTAGCTGATTTATTTTGATCAAGTGTACTTGTCTTCCCTTTCCAATACTGGCATTTCAGTACAGCATGTCCTGCATGTGTCATTCTTTACATGAGATTTTAAACAGAGGTCTTATCTGACTGAGTTAGTGCTAACTTGGGTAAATATAAAAGATTCTACAGCCCTTATCGAAAATAGAAGAGTTTCTTTATTAAATTATATTGCAAAATTCAAATAAAACATGATTTATATACAGCCAGAAACATAAAAAATGATAAACATCACAATATATGCAAAATAAAATATATAAAAAGCATTGTTCAACTCTGTCTGCCTAACAGAAACCTACAGTCCTCTGACAAGGAGCTCCTAAACATCTTTAACCCTCAAATACCAGTTAGTCTCAATCTGTATGCCAGATGTGTTGCTAAAACCTGGAACAGGCTCTCCCCACATCTTTCGGGTCTATAACTAACCTTAATATTTCAGATTTTTATTTAAGGAATTTCTATAACTCCTGGCTCTGTTATTGTTTTTCACCAACCTAATTCCACTAAAACATAATTACTTGTCTCCCTTCTAGCTTTTCTAATAATAATCTCTTATAGCACACTTCCTCATCTCCTTTTGAAGTATATCATCAGAACTGCCTCTATTATACTAACCTAACTTGTGTGTGTATTTGTATAATTACTTGCACAGCCTTTTTACATCTGCTATATTACATTTGTATTGTGATATCACTTCATATCTGTGACTTTGTATATATAATTTGTGGAACTTTTGGACTTTCCTGGCAAACAAATGAAAAATAACTAAAATAAAATATATGCATTCACGTACATTCCTTCATTTATATTACTTTATTAATCCCTCAATCCTTTTGCCACAATCAAAATTTTGTCTATCTGATCAAGATAAAGTTGCTTGCCTGTCGTAACCATCCTGTCCACCCTTTCTGCTCTTTCTTCACATGTTCTTCCATAGTTATCATATATTATATTTATATCCAAGTTTATCTTATAACTCCTATAAACTTTCTCATGAAATTCTTTTAATCTACTGAATTAAAAAAGGCATGCTCCACATTACATTCCTTTAGACAGCACTTCTCTTCATATACCTTATATTTCAAATTATTTTTTAGCAGATAACCAATAAAAAGACATTCTCCAAATAAAATTCCCCATTTTTGTATTTCATTATACACATTTACTCTCCTACTCCTTCATTTGCTGTTCATCTAATCCTTTATATCCATTTTCTAAATAAAAATCCTTCATTAACCTACTATACTACATTTTCATATCCCCCTCTAAAATATTTGTTTAGTTTAACTGGATAATGTCCGACTGGGCCAGGGGCCCGTTTTCAGCAGAGACCTGGGGAGAAAAGCTCCATATTATACAATACTAATTTATATACAAACCAAATTGTGATTTATATACAAAAAACAAAACAGATTTAACAACAATGATAGAAGATACAATTGAGCAGAAAAATAATGAATTCAGCATAGAGTCAAATATCATATGTAGGTAACAGTTATGAGCATTGTATGTTTGAAACATGTATATGTAGCTAAGGATGTCTTTAATTCTGCTGATCACAGATATGGATCAGAGATGGCAGAGTCCAGAAGAGAGGATAAATAAGAATTCCAGGTAGAGTGAGGAGCATACTGGGGTTGCAGAAATTAATAGGGGTTGTATGAAGTAGGTGAATCCAGTAGGATACAAGTAAAAAGTGTGGGAAAGAAATTAGCCTGGACAGTGGCGAGAGCACAGCCAGTGATTAGCAAGGTGTTTCTTTAGGAGACGTTTGAACTGATGGTGGTTAGGGATCTTTGCTTGGGTATCGGAAAGAGTGTTACAGAGTCTGGAAATTTTATGAAAATATAGTGAGTCACCATGAAAGTTTGTTAGAAGATCTGAGAGATGTGAGATTGGTATTGGGCTGGACTAAGTTGGAAATAGCAGGGCAGTTGCTAGGTTGATTGACTGTTTTGTGGGCTAAGGTTAGTTGATGCAGTGATAAAAGGTTGGGGTGTTCCAGCCAGAGCTGAGCAGTGGTGAAAGGGGTGAAATATGACCTCTAAGTTCCCACATACAATATTTGACCTTGTATACTTTAGTCTCTTCGCTTTCATTATTTTTCTTTTTTTTCTACTCAGACTTTCCCTAGACTTCTCATATTTTTCATATAACATTCCTGTAACACATTATCCTTTTTATCTTTGCAGTGATACTAAAAGCATCTGGTTGTGGCATTCTGGGTCCCCCCTATAATTCTCATTATACAGTTTTACAGGGTTCAAACTCACCCCCCAAAAACGATAGAAAAATCCCTGTTTAGTACTTAAAGTATAGACACTTACCATATAACTGCATAATATATAGACACTTAACTAAAACTGCACATTCACTTCAGAGTACCACTTGTATGCTATAAATTATTTTAAAAAGACAACTTGAAAGTCTTTCGCAAACTAACAACATTTTCATTATCCCATTGCTCTTTCACACACTGCTTCTTTCCAAAAACTATGCTTAATGGATTTAAGCTCATTTTGTCGTAAAGTAAATCATCCTACCTTTACCAATCCCCAGTCCCTTTACTTGTTTCTCTGTTTAGCTTCAAACTTACTTTATCTAATAATTACATACACCACCCAGAATCCATTCCATGCTACTGTCATCATATCATTTGCATTAGCCAAAAGAGTGACATTTTACCCCCTCGCATATCCCATCCACCACCTTTTACCCCTATATCACTCATAAGTAACTCAACACTCATTAGCAAACAGAAAAAAAAAGTCAGTCCAATCAAAGGACACCCCTGCCTGGCCCCTTTTCCATTTTAGTCTTCTCAGTTAACCAACTAATATGATGTTGTCCTATTTTGCCTTCATTCTTAGTAAGTTGGGTTCGGATACAACTCGGCCTTATACACAAGCTCGAGGTCTTCCACTAGCTCATGGCTAAAAACCCTATCCCATCATGCACTAGGAGAGCTCCCTAGATCTCGTTTGCTGCTAAACAAGATTGGGTGTTCTTCCTACTGGCTCTGGCTAAGTAGACTTTTCTTCTTATATTTAGGAGAAATTGTTTATTTGTTCTAATTGTGTTTTTTTCTGCTTAATTACTGCTTAAGCAAATTGTTGGTGTTTTCTGAGATTAAACTGCTTTTGGCCATTGTTTTCTCCGCTAGGCCTTTTTTTTTTCTCTATCCTGGCTTTAAACTTAAATTCAGATAACCCGTTTTTAGTTAGAGGTCTTTCTTTTTCATTTCACTTGGAGAATTGCCTTAGCCCATTTAAGTTATAGGGCTTTTCCCTTCCCCTTTCTCATTTTTCATGGCATAGCCCTTTAAACTAGAGGGGGCTGCCATCCCTTCCTTTTCTTTTACACCTTTTTCTAGGTTAGGTTTTATTATTGCTATTGTTATTGCTGCTGTTGTTTAAAAAATATATATATATATACACACACACACACACACACACACACATAGTTTGATTGTTAGCTGTTTCCTTTCTTGTTGCTAATTAGTGCTTACAACATCTTCTAAGGATTCTAAAGCCTCTGGGGTTAAAAAGTTTGAGGAGTGTGGACAAAACATATCTCTTACTGATAGACATACCATTTGTGTGTACTGGTTAGGAGCCATCCATCTCCAAGAGTCCTGTGCAATTTGTCATTCCTTTAGACACAGGGCTTTGTTGGAAAGAAACAAGCTGATTTTAAGAGGCCTTTTCAAAACCCCCTTCTCCAAAGCAATCCAAGAATGTCCGGGTACTTCTAAATCTGGCCAGTCCCCTTCCTCAAAGTCAGATAAGTTGGGACAGAGGTCTTCATCCTCCAGTCCTCTGTCAGAGCCATCCAAAAAGGTGCTCAAAGTTTCCTCTCCGGAACCGAAGGCTGCCAGATCCAAGAGGCCTACTACATTGGCTCCATCAGTGTTGGTGTCGATGAAATTTTAATTGTGGAGCCGGTCCCCTGAATTGGAACCAGTATCCCCCACTCTCAGGTCACCATTGATCCAGTCCTCCAAATCTCTTGCCCCCCTTGACTCGATCTTCCAAGAGCCTGTCTGGCAACAATGTGGATAGTGTGGTACAGAGGCTGTTAAGGACACCGGCGCTCAACCAACTGTTATTGGATCCAACCAAATCCTTCCCTTCTGCATCGACTCCTCTTCTGATACGACCTCGGAGCCGGAATGTCTGGAGCTGATCTTGGTGGAGCCATCGGAACCGAGACCTATCACAGGATTTTCAGATCCAAACATTACTCTGACATCCTCGGTTCCATTGGAACTTGAGGAGTCTAGGAGCCAATGCTCTCCAGTTGGGTCCGGGGAGGGGAGTCGGATCAGACAGTCATAGGATCCAAACTTGCCTATCAGGAAATCGACTCAGGTGAGTACCTCAGCCTCGGAGCCATCCTCCTTGGTTCTGGGGATTCCCTCCTGTTCTTCGGAGCTGTGAGCTTCTTTGGATCAGGGGCAGGGGGGCTTTTGAGGTGATGACCTTACCACATAGGTGGCAGTGCACTAAACACTGAAAGTGCGATAAGAGACTTAGGGAACACAGGTGGACAGTGGTCTCACCTTCGATAACCACATCACCACAACAGTCAGGAAATCCTTCTATGTGGCACACCTCATCACTAAGAGCTTTTCATACAAAAAAAAGGAGGTCATTGTCCCACTGTACTCATCCCTCATTAGACCCATTATAGAATACAACACCCCATTTGGTATGTACCTCTCAAGACATCTGCAACAACTGGAAGGGCCACAGAAATACCTCACTAAAAGAATCACAGGCCTAAAGCAGGTGCCCTATGCTAACTGCCTTACAAAACTCCAGCTATTCTTTGTCACATATCGTCTACTCAGAGGCAATCTCTGCTTAACATACAAGGCTATGTCAAACCCAGAGCTGTTGGACATGCTGCACTTAAAGAAATCCCCATCCCATAGAGCCACACGCTCCAGGGATCTAAACCTTGTCATCACAACAAACAAAACATGCTGGAGGGATAAGTTCCTGACCCAGAGACTCCCCAGACTCTGAAATAGACTGCCCATACATGTCAAGCAGAGCGCCTCTTTGGCCCTCTTCAAAAGGAACCTTGACGATTGGATGTGAGAAAGGAAATTCACCCCGGGGATCATGTCAGTCTCCTGCTAGACAGGGATCCAGGAAGTAAATAGTGTGGGAAGAAATAGCCAGAGAATTGTTATGGCTAGGCTTGTATAGGCCTTAGGGCCAATAGCCTAGTACCAACCTATGATGAAGAGAGTGCTGTCTCCACAGGCAGCTCCACTTTCAGGTCTGGACATTCTTCCCCCAAAGGCACTGGTGTCTTGTCTCCTATACCCTTTCATCCACAGGGACGCAGAAATACTAAACGTTAGGATGCCCCACTGGGTGCCCCCCTCTCTTCCGAAACCTATCCAGAGTACCCCTCCGAAGAGGTCCCTCAGAAGAGGTTATGCAAGTGGAAGCATTTAGAGTCCCTAGAGGAGTCCGTCACTTTGGATACAGACCTCAATGAAGCCGAAGGGTCCCCATGGTCCCCGCCTGATGATGTCTCCTTTGGAGCCATCTTGGAAATACTTAAAATAGAGAGGCGGCTGGAAGTCCACCAACCCTTCAGCAGAGGAGTCTGTCTACCTGAAGGCTTTTGGATCTCACCTTCCTCCACTTGGTTATCTCAGCCTTTCAACTAGCTTATGTATTTAGTTTCTCGGAAGGCGTGGGAGTCTCCAGATTCTGTGGAGCAGGTTCCTCTGAGGCAAAATAAGTTCATTACATCTCCTTTGGACAAGAATTTTCTAACTATCTGGTCCCAGTAGATGCTATGGTGGTAGCGGCATCCGCCAGGAAGGAATTGTCAGAGACGTCGTCTTCTATCCACCAAACAAGACGTCTCACACGATGGACAGATATGGAAAGCACATTTTCTCTTCAGTGACTTTTGCTCATAAGTCGCTGAATTACCTGACTCATTTTACCAGATTACAGAGAGATCTCCTGAAAGAGCTAGGAGATACCCTCCAAGGTTCAGTAGCTGAAGGGGTGTCAGAGAAAGTTTCCTTTCAGCTCTCTACCTTAAATTCAGTGGTCAGCTCCTCCATGAGACTGATCTCTTATGCAGCGGATGGAGCGAGCAAAGCAGCAGGTTCAGGAATTTCCCTAAGGAGACATTCCTGGAAGCCCTTGTGTGACTTTGCGGAGCCCTTTAAATCTTACTTTGTGAATGCCCCATTTGATGGCTCGTCCTTGTTTGGGCCTAAAGTCAAGGACACACTAACCAGGTGTGAACAAGAAGGAAAGACATCTCTCTGCTGTAGGAGTCTGTTTTTCCCTACCTACCAGACCTTACCCCAAAGGTCAGAAAGGTAGTGGGAAAATGTGGTTTTGAAAATCACAGAGAGCTTTCCTGGACACATGTGATTCTTCCCCCAGGGGCAGAGGGGGGGAGTGGTAATGGAAGATGTTGACCACATGGCCGAGGGGGTCCACAGAATCAGGGTGACCAGTAATCCTTCTTTGGTAAGCCCTTTCAGCGCTCCTGAAAGGAGGTCCGCCTGTCCATCTCTGGAGGCAGACAGCGGCTGCTTATCTTTGTACCCAAAAGCCTGGCTATCAATAACAAAAGACAAATGGGTACAAAGCATCATATCCAAATGTTACTCCATACCCTTTTCCTTCCCTGTCCCAAACATAAAAAACATCCTTTATGTTTCACCCATTCAAAGGGAACAGGCAACCCTAGAAATTCAAAAGTTGCTAGACAAGAGTGAGTCATCCAAACAGTCCCCACAGACCAAATAGGATCCGGAACTTACTCAAGATTCTTTTTAATTCCATAGAAAACTGGAGACCATTTCTGGATCTCAGCAACTTAAACAAGACTGTAAGAAAATCCAAGTTCCAGATGGTAGCACAGCAGTCAGTTCTCCCTTTTCTGGGACAGTATGATTGGATGTGTTCGATAGACCTCCTGGATGTGTACTACCACATAAAAATGGACAGGCAATCCAGAAGACATCTGCGCTTTCGGCTGAGAGCCAGCCAGTACCAGTTTCGAGCTCTGCCCTTTGGCTTCACTACTGCCCCCAGAGTGTTCACCAAGTGTATGGCAATAGTCGCGGCTCACTTGAGACGCCTAGAATACCGAGTGTTTCCATACTTAGACGACTGGCTTCTAACTGCCACCACCAAACATCTACTAGCAAAAGTGAAAGGCACCACCTTGCAGCTCTGCTCTCACCTGGGAATCACAATAAACTATGCAAAATATGCTTTGCTGGCATCTCAGCATATCATTTTTATAGGAGCAGAATTAGATACAACAAAGATGATGGCCAAACTTCCTCCAGAAAGAATAAAAGTTCTACAACATCAGGTCTTAAGTCTTCTTTCCAAGAAAAAAGTGCAAGCAAGGGCAGTTCTGAAAGTCCTGGGGACCATGGCAGCAGCAGTAACCTTAATCCCATAAGCATGTCTACACATGAGAATTCTCCAGTGGCTACTGTCCACTCAGTTGTCGATGCAAGAACTGCCCATGTCCCACAAAATATTAATAACGGAGTTTTGCAAGAAGGTTCATAGGTTCTTCGTTGGTGGCTTTACTCCACTTGTGGCACTAGTTCGACCTTTTGTACTTCCCCAGCCACTAGCCACACTGACCATGGATGCTTCTCAGATAGGGTGGGGGGGCATTATCTATGAAAGACAGTCCAAGGCACTCGGCAAGATCACGAGGCCCATTTGCACATCAGTGTCCTAGACATGAGAGTGGTGCTTTTAGCATTGCAAGCATTCCAGGACTCTCTTCCTCTAGGAACTGTTCCAGTACAGACAGACAACATGTCATTTGTATGGTACATAAACAAACAAGGAGGAACCAGATCTTACCCTGTTTGTTGGGAGGCCCTGAAAGTATGGCACTGAGCAACCTCCTCCCAATGCTTTCTGATAGCAATGCCCATCCTGGGGAAATTCATCGTGATTGCAGATAAACTCATCAGGGTGATACTAATCCCTCACAAGTGGTCCCTAAAGCAGGAGGTAAAGGGCCAGCCTTGCTGTGACCTTTGTGCCACATCCATGAATGCCAAATGCAGCAGCTACTTTGCCCTGATTCCCCCCTCCGGGAGAGTCACCAAGGGATGCACTTGTACATGGTAGGCACTCGTGTCTCCTCTATGCTTTTCCTCCCTTTCCATTAATACCCAAAGTTCTTC